>NC_135830.1:15334181-16075014 GCF_964213995.1 Mustelus asterias
TATGTTTGCAATTCAGTGATGTTCAATTCCAGAGATATTCAATTCATGATGAAGACATATGTGTGAAATAATGCATTGATACTAAATATTGAAACAAATACTGAGTACAATTGCACAATGAGCTTTGACAAAATGTCATCTGGACTCGAAACGTCAGCTCTTTTCACTCCTTATAGATACTGCCAATCCTTGTGAGACTTACCAGAAGTTTCGCTTTTCGTTTCCGATTCCAGCATCCGCAGTAATTTGCTTCTTTACTGAGTACAATTGATTGAGATTGTTCAAAAGGAAGATGCGAATGATGAAATAATGAATGGGTAGAAGTCATTCCTCCCTTAGATATTTGCGAGACGAACGCTTTTAAGTTTTGATGTTCGGGTTAAGTCGAACAATCAGATTGAAAGTAACGGTTATCTTCCTGAATTCAGTGATATGGGCTCTCAGTCGAACCATTGGAACCTGCAGCAAGACAGCGTAGTTGAACATTGCAGACAGGCAGATTTGCTCCAGCGTGTTTCGAGCTGTTTCTGTAGTGGAGTGGTTACCGCGTTCGCCGAACACGCGCAAAGCCCCCGGCCCGAAACCGAACAGAAATGTTCATTAAGCTTTCTCATGTCGGGTAAAGATAAATAGCTTGATTACAGTTTGTTGCTCAACATTATCCGAATTTCGATGTCAAAGGCATGTTATCATTGCTCTGACATCACCCTCAAATGCTTTCTGTGAAATAAGAAGCACATTTCTTTTTGGCGCACTGAGAGGAATGTTCGATTTTGACGCCGAGCACATATTCGCATCTCGTTCAGTCTACAACAAAATTAAATGAGTTGATAGATGCAGACTAATATGGTTAATCACCATCTGTAATATCTAACAGTAGTGTGTGCTCCAAAAGACAGATACAAGTGATGCTGTAAGTGAACTCGAGGAAATGGCGCACATTTCACAGAATATCTATTTTTAAATCGTTTTTCATCACTGAGAAAGAGGAAAAGCCACTCAGACAGATGAGGGAATCGAGACTTTGTGCGGATCGACTGGACATTCCGGTAAAGGTCTGGAAGTTATGCGCCTGAATGTTTCACGCCCATAATAAAAAAGGCTCAAGTGTCACGAACAGGTAATTCTTGATTTTTCTCCATTTAAATGTAGTTGACTTTGTTTAAAAGCTGACGATATTCAACCTCAAAATTACGATCTGTATTACCCTGTGATTCGCTTCGTTCTGTTGGGCAGTTATGTTTGCAATTCAGTAATGTTCAATTTCTGAGATATTCAATTCATAATAAAGAACAAAGAACAATACAGCACAGGAACAGGCCCTTCGGCCCTCCAAGCCCGCGCCGCTCCCTGGTGCAAACTAGACCATTCTTTTGTATCCCTCCATTCCCACTCCGTTCATGTGGCTATCTCGATAAGTCTTAAACGTTCCCAGTGTGTCCGCCTCCACCACCTTGCCCGGCAGGGCATTCCAGGCCCCCACCACCCTCTGTGTAAAATGCGCCCTTCTGATATCCGTGTTAAAACTCCACCCGCCCCCCCCCCCCTCACCTTGAACCTATGACCCCTCGTGAACGTCACCACTGATCTGGGAAAAAGCTTCCCACCGTTCACCATATCTATGCCTTTCATAATTTTATACACCTCTATTAAGTCACCCCTCATCCTCCGTCTTTCCAGTGAGAACAACCCCAGTTTACCCAATCTCTCCTCATAACTAAGCCCTTCCATACCAGGCAACATCCTGGTAAACCTCCTCTGCACTCTCTCTACAGCGTCCACGCCCTACTGGTAGTGTGGCGACCAGAACTGGGCGCAGTATTCCAAATGCGGCCGAATCAACGTTCTATACAACTGCAACATCAGACCCCAACTTTATGAAGACATAAGTGTTAAATAATGCACTGAAAGTAAATAGTGAAACAATTGTACAATGACCTTTGAAAAAGTTTCATCTGGACTCGAAACGTCCGCTCTTTTCACTCCTTACAGGCGCTGTCAGACATTGTGAGATTTTACAGCATTGTCTGTTTTCTCATCCGCGGTAGTTTGATTTCATTACTGAGTACAATTGACTGAGATTATTCGAAGAAAGATGAAAATGATGCATTAACGAATGGGCAGAAATCATTGCTCCCTTAGATATTTGCCAGAAGAACGATTTTGAATTTTGATGTTCAGGATAAGTCGCAGAATCAGATTGAAAGTAACGGTTATCTTCCTGAATTCAGTGACATGGGCTCTCAGTCTCACCATCGGAACCTGCAGCAACACAGCGTAGTTGAACATTGCAGAGAGGCAGATTTGCTGAGTTGTGGCTCAAGCTGTTTCTGTAGTGTAGCGGTTATCACGTTCACCTAACACGCGGAAGGTCCCTGGTTCGAAACCAGGCAGAAGCATTCTTTAAGCTTCCTCAAGTCATGTAAGAGAAAATTGTTTGATTGCATTTTGTTGCTCATCATGATCAGAGCCTCGATGTTAAAGGCATGTCATCATTACTCTGGCATCACCCTCAAATGCTTTCTGTGAAATAAGAAACGCTTTTTTTTTGACGCACTGACAGGAAAGTTCGATTTTGACACCGCACTTATTCGCATCTCGTTCAGTCGACAACAGAATTTAATGGGTTTTTAGGTGCAGACTAATATGGTTATTCACCATCTGAAATATCTGATAGTAGTGTGTGCTCAAAAAGACAGATACAAGTGACACTGTAAGTGAACTAGAAGAAGAATCTTTTAAAAAATCGTTTTTCATCACTGAGAAACAGGAAAAGCCACTGAGACAGATGAGGGAATCGAGACTCAGTGTGGATCTACTGGACTTTCCTGTAAAGGGCCGGAATTTATGAGCCTGAATGTTTCAAGCTCATAATAAAAAAGGCTCAAGGGTCACGAACAGATAATTCCTGATTCTCCTCCATTTAAATGGAGTTGACTTTGTTTAAAAGCTGACCATAATCAAGCTCAAATGTGCGATCTGTATTACCCGGTGATTCGCTTCGTTCTGTTGGTCAGTTATGTTTGCAATTCAGTGATGTTCAATTTCAGAGATATTCCATTCATAATGAAGTCATATGTGTTAAATAATGCATTGAGACTAAATAGTGAAACAAATACTGAGTACAATTAGAACATAGAACATAGAACAGTACAGCACAGAACAGGCCCTTCGGCCCACGATGTTGTGCCGAGCTTTATCTGAAACCAAGATCAAGCTATCCCACTCCCTATCATCCTGGTGTGCTCCATGTGCCTATCCAATAACCGCTTAAATGTTTCTAAAGTGTCTGACTCCACGATCACTGCAGGCAGTCCATTCCACACCCCAACCACTCTCTGCGTAAAGAACCTACCTCTGATATCCGTCCTGTATCTCCCACCACGAACCCTATAATTGTACAATGAGCTTTGATAAAGGTTCATCTGGACTCGAAACGTCCGCCCTTTTCACTCCTTACAGGTGCTGTCAGACATGTGAGATTTTGCAGCATTTTCTCTTTTCTCATCCGCAGTAATTTGTTTTTATTACTGAGTACAATTGATTGCGATTATTCGAAGAAAGATGAAAATGATGCATTAACGAATGGGCAGAAATCATTGCTCCCTTAGATATTTGCCAGACGAACGATTTGAAATTTTGATGTTTGGGATAAGTCGCAGAATCAGATTGAAAGTCACGGTTATCTTCCTGAATTCAGTGACATGGGCTCTCAGTCTCACCATCGGGACCTGCAGCAACACAGCGTAGTTGAACTTTGCGGATAGGCAGATTTTCTCAACTGCGTGACGAGCTGTTTCTGTAGTGTAGTGGCTATCCCGTTCGCCTGTTAGGTCCCCGGTTGGAAACCAGGCAGAAGCATTCATTAAGCTTCCTATGTCGTGTCAGGGAAAATTGCTTGTTTTCAGTTTGTTGCTCATCATTATCCGAGCCTCGATGTTAAAGGCATGTTATCATTGCTCTGACATCACCCTCAAATGCTTTCTGTGAAATAAGAAACGGATTTTTGACGCACTGACAGGAAATTACGATTTTGACACTGAGCACATATTCGCATCTCGTTCAATCTACAACAGAATTTAATGGGTTTATAGGTGCAGACTAATATGGTTCGTCACCATCTGAAATATCTGACAGTAGTGTGTGCTCAAAAAGACAGATACAAGTCATACTGTAAGTGAACTCGAGGAAATGGCGAACATTTCACAGAAGAATCTTTTTAAAATCGTTTTCATCACTGAGAAACAGGAAAAAACACTCAGACAGATGAGGGAATCGAGACTCAGCGCGGATCTACTGGACTTCCCGGTAAACGTCCATAAGTTATGCGCATGAATGTTTCACGCCCGTAACAAAAAAGGCTCAACTGTCACGAACAGATAATTCTTGATTCTCCTCCATTTAAATGCAGTTGACTTTGTTTAAAAGCTGACGATCGTCAATCTCAAATTTGTGATCTGTATTACCCGGTGATTCGCTTCGTTCTGTTGGTCAGTTATATTTGCAATTCAGTGATGTTCAATTTCAGAGATATTCAATTCATAATGAAGACATATGTGTTAAATAATGCATTGAGACTAAATATTCAAACAAATACTGAGTACAATTGTACAATGAGCTTTGATAAAGTTTCATCTGGACTCGAAACATCCGCCCTTCTCTCTCCTGACAGGAGCTGTCAGACATTGGGAGATTTTGCAGCATTTTCTCTTTTCTCATCCGCAGTAATTTGCTTTTATTACTGAGTACAATTGATTGAGATGATTCGAAGAAAGATGAAAATGATGCATTAACGAATGGGCAGAAATCATTGCTCCCTTAGATATTTGCCAGAAGAACGATTTTGAATTTCGATGTTTGGGATAAGTCGCAGAATCAGATTGAAAGTCACGGTTATCTTCCTGAATTCAGTGACATGGGCTCTCAGTCTCACCATCGGAACCTGCAGCATCACAGCGTAGTTGAACATTGCGGACAGGCAGATTAGCTCCACTGCTATCCCAACTGTTTCTGTAGTGTAGTGGTTATCACGTTCGCCGAACACACGGAAAGTCCCCGGTTCAAAACCCGGCAGAAACATTCATTAAGCTTCCTCATGTCGTGGAAGGGAAAACTGTTTGTTTTCAGTTCGTTGCTCACCATTATCCGAGCCTCGATGTGAAAGGCATGTTATCATTGAGCTGTTTCTGTAGTGTTGTGGTTATCACATTCGCCGAACACGCGGAAAGACGCCGGTTCGAAACCGAGTGGCACAGCAGTTAAGAGTGCTGCCTCAAGGCGCCAGGATCCCAGGTTCGATTCCCGGTTTGGATCACTGTCTGCGTGGAGTCTGCATCTTCTCCCCGTGTCTGCATCGGTTTCCTCCGGGTGCTCCGCTTTCCTCCCACAGTCTGAAAGACATGCTGGCATCACCCTCAAATGCTTTCTGTGAAATAAGAAACGCTTCTTTTGACGCACTGACAGGAAATTTCGATTTTGACACCAGCACTTATTCGCATCTCGTTCAGTCTATAGCAGAATTTAATGGGTTTATAGGTGCAGACTAATATGGTTAATCACTATCTGAAATACCTGACAGTGTGTGCTCAACAAGTCATACTGCAAGTGAACTAGAGGAAATGGCGCACATTTCACGCAAGATCTATTTTAAAATCGTTTTTCATCACTGAGAAACAGGAAAAGCCACTCAGACAGATGAGGGAATCGAGACTCAGTGCGGATCTACTGGACTTTCCTGTAAAGGTCAGGAAGTTATGCGCCTAAATGTTTCAGGCCCATAATTAAAAAGGCTCAAGTGTCACGATAATTCTTGATTTCTCTACATTTAAATGCAGTTGACTTTGTTTAAAAGCTGACGATAGTCAATCTCAAAATTGCGATCTGTATTACCCGGTGATTCGATTCGTTCTGTTGGGCAGTTATGTTTGCAATTCAGTGATGTTCAATTTCAGAGATATTCAAATCATAATGAAGACATATGTGTTAAATAATGCATTGATATTAAATATTGAAACAAATACTAAGTACAATTGCACAATGAGCTTTGATAAAGTGTCATCTGGACTCGAAACGTCCGCCCTTTTCTCTCCTTACAGGTGCTGCCAGACATTGGGAGATTTTGCAGCATTTTCTCTTTTGTCATCCGCAGTAATTTTCCTTTATTACTGAGAGCAATTGATTGAGATTATTCGAAGAAAGGTGAAAATGATGCATGAACGAATGGGCAGAAATCATTGCTCCCTTAGATATTTGCGAGACGAACGATTTTAAGTTTTGATGTTCGGGATAAGTCGTACAATCAGATTGAAAGTAACGGTTATCTTCCTGAATTCAGTGACATGGGCTCTCAGTCTCACCATCGGAACCTGCAGCAACACAGCGGAGTTGAACATTGCAGACAGGCAGATTTGCTCTCGTCCGATTCAAGCTGTTTCTGTAGTGTAGCGTTTATCAAGATTGCTGGAGTAAAATTGAGACTGTTCAAGCCATTATTGTGAATGTAAAACTTTTTAAGCCATCATTGTGAATGTAAAACATTTCTAAGACAAGAAAAGTTGTCTATGTAACCTTTGCACTCTGTGGTTAACCACAAACACTCGAGCCTTGACTCAGTGACAAACTGGCGTGAGCCATGTCTCATTTTAGTGTAAAAATACAAAGCAAGCAGGAATGGTCAGACAGCAAAGGACAGGAATAGTCAGGCAGATGGCCTGATAAAGGAACTGAACAGTGAGGTATTTTCAACGAAATGTGATTAGGAGTTATTGATAACTAACTATTGTCAAGGGGCACAATTGGCCAAATATGTAACCGCCTACGGCTTGATGCAAACCTGCTGATGTTTGCGATGTTTTAATGTACATAACTGCACTTGCTGCCAAGCCAGATTGAGGAACTCTGCCCAGAGATCCTCCAGAAGCTTCGATTTAATAAAGTATATGTTGAATCTCAAGTCTGAAAAGTGGTGACTTTTCCCACAACAAATGGCGTAGTCGGCTGGGTCTGTATTACTGGTAAGTCCGATCGATGGCCACGATCGGAAGCCGGAATAGAGATCATTGAATCTGAAGGAGTCAGACTGAGTCAACGGTGTAGTTTTCTGGGGTAAAATTCGGGGAATTTGTGATATAGTGATAAGGTATAGTGATAAGTATTAACTGTCGATAGTGATAAGTAACTGTGACTTGTGCTGATCGACATGAGGAAAAGGTAGTGCCTGTCTCTGAGCTCACCTTAGATCAGACGTTAAGAGGGAAAATTCCCCACGATATGGTCAGGTATTGAAGAGGTAAAGAGACACCAAGGGCACTTAGGATTGTGAGGCACAAGTGGCAGAAGGCGGCTAACATCAAACTCTGTAGTGGTGAAGAGCGCAGAGTTTTGTCTTTGTGTATTTAAGGTTATATAAGTTGGGTTGGTAGTCTACTGGTTAAGTTGTAACGTAGCATGCAAAGGAATTGATCACTCCTTACTTTGAGCCGGACTCCAGTGGAAGAAACACATCAGAGAAGGTAATCGTGGCCGGGAGTACGTGAGTATAAAAAACCGTGGGAAGAAACACGTTACTAAGAGAGTAATTGTGGCCGTATAGGGAAGCAAACCCTCGAGAGGGAACGTAGGAGTCTATGGGATGACAGACGAGGAAATGAAGTGGGGAATTCCAGGCTCCCTTACCGACTGACAGGCATTCGTTGATGAGAGAAATGCCAAAAGATGGCTGGGATGCTTCTCAGACCTTCGAAGAAAAAGAGTAAGATGAAAAGACGGGAGTGTTATTAGTCCACCAGTTAGATGGTCTCTTTGGACAAGTAAAGGATTAGACCAAAAGGTGGAATAAAGACAAGGATAAAATTAAGGACTTAGAATCCAAAATTGGAGAAATAGAGAATGAGGACATGGCAAAAATTAAGAAACTAGACATCAGAATCAGGGAATTGGAAAAAAGAAACCAGGCATTGGAAAACAACCCACAGCCCAATAACCTCTGGGGATCCTCCCCCCCGTACACGACCTCTCAGGAGATGTTACAACAAGGTTATCATTAGTGGAGACACCTGTGCCTGTATAGATATGCAAGGCAGAGGTGGCTGGAAACACTGGACCCAGTTGAAAGAATACACTGGTACCAATCGGAAAACATGTCCAACACAACAGAACAGGGGAGTAAAGGGTTAAAACTCCAGCAGTCTGTGAGTTTCTCTCTCTCTCTCTCTCTCGACAAGGGGAAGACAGAGAGAGGGGGGTGAAAGTTTGCGATCAAGAGCCACATGTGGTGGAATAGGGTATAGCAGATCAATGTTTAATAAACTATTACATTTTACAATCATGCATTACATTACAGCTGAAGAGTTGTAAGGAGAGTTAACCATTTAAGGGAAATAATTAATTATGTGCTCATCTTGAGCTTAAACCAGAGAGTCTGTGAGAAAGTGTAAACGTCGTAATTAGTAGAGATCTTTAATAGTGATGAACATAAATGGATTTTTTTGGATCAGGCTTTTGTTACAAAATGTACTCTTGATAGAATTTACAATGAAAAGATAAATGGAAAGAATTACTCCTGCATATTTGAAGTGATGATTAATCACTTATTTATGTTCAACTGAGTGAACTTACCCCTCCGGCTCTCTGCTGAAACGAGCAGAGACCTAATCCGCGACAGGAAATTTGTGTTATAAGACTTGCAGTAATCTTAAGATATAGCATCAAAACTTAACAGAGAAGGGAGTTACAGAAGGGCCAAATGGGAGGCTGTCCTCCTACCTCCCAGGAAATCAGTCATAATAGTAAGAGATACAGGAGATAACCCAGCAGAAGGAAGTTTGGATACAGGGGAACCACATAACTGTGGGGACGTAGATGCGGATACAGAAGAAGGTAGGATAAAGGATGTACCTTTAGCGACAGCTGAGGAGACCCTTTTTGTAGATGGCTCACGTAAATACGTGGAGGGATCACCCCGGACAGGGTGGGCAGTAGTAAATGACAAATTGGAAACGGTAAAGTCAGGAAGGATTGCCGGAAGTTTATCTGCCCAAGTAACAGAACTAATGGCACTTACACAGGCCCTAGAATTATATGACGGCCTGGAGTAGAAGGGGGTTTGGAACCACGGGAGGAACTCCTATTAAGCACCAACAAAGGATCGAGGCATTACTAAAAGCTAGCGAAAAACCCCGAGAAGCGGCAGTAATAAAAATTAAAGCTCACCAAAGGGACAACCCCGACTGATTAAAATACAAAGAGAACCAAGCCGCAGACAAGGCTGCGCAATTAGCGCTAGAACAAGAAGCAATTGGCGAGTTGCCAATAGCAGTTATGAGTCAAACAGCAGAATAAAAGAGACTGTTAATCAACGTTCAGTCTTCTTAAATGTTTTATTTTCATCCCAGTTTAAGATGTTAAGTCTGAATAAATGTTGGAAGCTTCCATGTGTATCTGTGTGTTTAACAACGTGATTGCGTGAATGTTTTGTTGGTGTTCGCTTTAGTGTTGAGAAAGGAGTTAAACCTTGGAAGGACCATGTGTTCTTTCCTTGTCTTGAAGTTAAAATAAGAGTATAGTTGAGAAGTTAAAATAAAATACGAAGTAATTTTGTGAAAACAAAGAGAAGCAGGAACAAAAGAATAAGATGAACATACTGTCTTTGAGTCAGTTTAAAGTGTATCAAATTGTGAAATGAAGCGTAGTTCTGATGACCCCAAGTTACAGCAGGAGATTAACCTCAGTTGTTAATACAAACAAATGTGTTGTCCTTGAGTATTTTTAAACACCATGAATTGTTGGAACTTGTGTTACCAGTTAGTTATTCTTAAATAACATGATAATAAGATGAAATTCAAGACTTGTGTAATGTTCCGATAACATGCAACAAATTACATCATTCAAATTACATCATTTAAATCATCTCACATTGATGATAGTTCTGTAAAATTATATACTGCCATTGGAATTGCATGTGCCATCTATTGTTCACGGTTTTCCAAATGTAAAAACACTGCAAAGCTTAAAACCTAGCCAGCTAGGATTGAAACCAAAACATTTCTAATCAAGTAACAATTGTTATTGTTATATGTATTATGCTTGTTATTGTTCTAAAATGCAGGGATTCCGATCTGGAGCAGTTTAAAAATAAAAACAATTTAAATTAAGAGGGGTTGGATATACCTGAGAGAATCGAATCCTGGAGAGCCTTAACCAATTTTATTGATAAAACATAATTCTGTGAGAGAAAAGGCTATTTATTCCAGACATTTAGCCATTCTTTGCCATAATTTGTAATAACTTGCACAATTAACATTAGCATGACAGGAAGTGAAACCGGATTACTTGAGAGAGAGAGAAAGAGTTGGTGACTGGCCTTACAACCAGACTCAAAAATCTTGCAGCATTCGACTGAACACAACAGATAGCTCATTTGGTTATGTGCTTTTTAAAGAGCTGTGTCTGGCTCTGTGACCACGTAATACTGTTGTTTACCTTATGAGACAATCTGCCGATAGAGGGATCATTTCTGCTCAATAAAATGATCAAATTAGATATAATGTAAGAATACATCATCCAAAGATCGGAGCTGTGTGGTATGTGATTGAAATAAGGAAATCGATGGCTTTTGATAAGATTATATCCAAATGAATGGATATGCAACGTGTTATTTGATTTACACTAAGCTTTCTATGATTGATTGCTCTTGTTGTAATCATTGTTGTTTGCTGTCTGATTGTTGGCTGTCTTAATAACTGCTGGAAAGTTATGATGGCTCAAGTCGTGCCAGGAGTCAACATGGTCATCGAAGATGAACAGCTGATGGGAATACCAGAGGAATCCGAAGGCAACAATCGCGGAGAAGAGAACCAGACGAATGGATATCTGTAGCCATGTAGCAGTGAGCTATGGGTCCAGCATACGCACAGAAAATCACGGAGGACCGATACTCGAAAGGCTGTGTATAAATTGCCGGACCAATGATACAGAGACTTTACTATTGTTGGTCTATTGGATTATTAAATGATAATCCAGCCCAAGAGAAGGGATTGTTGGAGTAAACTTAAAATCAAAACTGTTCAAGCCACCGTTGTGAATGTAAAACTTTTTAAGACAAGAAAAGTTGTGTATGTAACTTTTGCACTCTGTGGTTAACCACAAACACTCGAGCCTTGACTCGGTGACAAGCTGGGGTGAGCGATGTCTCATTTTTAGTGTAAAAGTACAAAGCAAGCAGGAATAGTCAGACAGCAAAGGACAAGAATAGTTAGGTAGCTCAGGGGCAGATGGCCTGAAAGGGGAACTAGAACAGTGAGGTATTTTCAAAGAAATGTGATTGGGAGTTATTGATAACCAACTATTGTCAAGGGGCACAATTGGCCAAAGTATGTAACCGCCTGTGGCTTGATGCAAAACTGCCGAGGTTTGCGATGTTTTAACGTATATAAATGCACCTGTCACCAAGCCAGATTGAGGAACTCTGCCCAGAGATCCTCCCGAAGCTTCAATTTAATAAACTGCATGTTGAACCTCAAGTCTGATCTCCGAGTGGTGACTTTTCCCACAACAGACATGCACACCAAGGTCCCTCTGATCCTCTGTACTTCCTAGGATCTGACCATTCATTGCGCATTCCGTTACCTTGCTAGTCCTCCAAAAATTAATTACCTAAACTTTTCTGGGTTGAATTCCACTTGCCACTGTTCTGCCCATCTAATTAAAGTTTTAAGGTTTATTTACTCGTGTCACAAGTAGGCTTACATTAACACTGCAGTGAAGTTACTGTGAAAATCCCTGAGTCGCCACACTCCAGTGCCTGTTTGGGTACACTGAGGGAGAATTTAGCATGACCAATGCACCTAATCAACACGTCTTTTGGACTGTGGGAGGAAACCGAAGCACCTGGAGGAAACCCACGCAGACATGGTGAGAATGTGCAGAATCCACACAGAGGGTAGCCCAAGCCGGGAATCAAACTGGGGTCCCTGGGACTGTGAGGCAGCAGTGCCTCCGTGCCGCCCTGTCGATATCGTCCTGTAATCTAAGGCTTTGCTCCTCGGTTTTTAGCACTTGAGCAATTTTTGTGTCATCTGCAAACTTACTAATCATACCTCCTATATTCACATCCAGGTCATTAACGTACACTACAAGCAACAAGCAACCCAGCATCAATCCCTGTGGAACATCACTAAACACAGGCATCCAGTCACAAACACAATTTTGGATCCAGTTTAGCAAATTGCCCTGGATCCCATGGGCTTTTACTTTCTTCGTCAGCCTTGAAGTCGGTAAAAATACCTCTTGAGGCTGGTATGAATCAAAATAGAGTAGGCTTTATTCTCACAAGCTTGTGGGAGAACTTGACCCCTTGAAATCGGAAGCCAAAGTTCTCTCTAAACACAAGAAGCGTGGACATTTATACATCAGGGTTCCCAATACAAGCCATAAAGCAAAGTCCAGTTAACAGTTCTTGATCATAAATTATAGTTCCTTTAATAGCTTCTGATAGTCTCTAATCATAAACCAGAGTGTAACTGGTATCCTTGGGTCATAAAGCACAATTCTCCTGGTAGTTGTAGTCAAGATGCAACCTCTGGTTCCCCCTGCTCTTCCCGTGGCTTTTGCTTTGAAGTGACTGTGTGCGATTGCAGCTGTCCCAGTGGGAATCCTCCTTCAAACGGCCATTCTCACACTCTACCATTTGGTAGCTGCTTCCTTTGTTTAAATCATATACAAGCCTACGGGAAACGTAAGACTTACCACCCAACATTTACACTTAACTGTCTGTTTTATCAGAATGATATAAACAAGCGAGGGAACCATGAACAAATGGCTTATACTACTAAAAGTAACAGCTGAACCCATGAACAAATGACTAGGGTGACTAGCCATAAGGAAGGGTCATGTTTGTGATACATTCCAGGTACAAAGTTCAACCTTTTAGGTACAAAATACATTTGAGTACAAAAACAAATTAACCCTTTCCCTTCTTCAATCCCCCCTTTTGGTCAGAGGCCAAGTGCAAACATGGCCCCATGACCAATTTAGAGCCAAATGTTACCAGCATATGGGCCTACCCCCTTCGTCAGGAAGTCTGCCCCTTCTGCCTGTACACTTGCCCTCGGCATAATTTGGGCTGTTCGTTCAATAATGCCATACAAATACAACATGCGATAACAATGACAATTAATACAATTAACCTGTGCATCAGGTATGATCCCCACGACCCGAACCATTGCCCCAGCCATCCCGGAGGGTTATAATTATGATATTGGTTCCCTTCACCTTGTATTGTCATCATCACTCGTTTGATATGATCTGCCAAATGAGTTACATTTTCTGAAACGTCTGGGATATGCGTGCAGCATTCGGATTCAATTATAGCGCACGTTCCTCCTTGGAAAGCCAACACATAATCCAGTGTCAATCGGTTCTGTAAAGCAACAGTCCGGATAGCTACAACCTCGGCTGATACTTCAGAGAAGGCTGTGCTCACCTCCTCGAACCTGCCTCTAGTTTCATTCGCAATGCTCTCCAAGGTCGAGGCCATATGTATACGTTCCTGAGCTGCTTTTGCTGTCCCATAACGTGTGAAAGCTATCATAAAGAACCGTTCGGTCTCACTAATGGTGAATATAGGGTACCACATAGGCGAATTAACACGATCCTACCCAATCCCAAGGGAGCCATGGGTAGGCATTATTTCCACAGACAAAACAGGTACCATCATATGCAGTCAGCAATGGGGCAATGGATTGTAATCTGTTGCACCAAAGCCCAGGCACCACTGGTGACATTAACCTGCTGGGTACAGTAGCTGCAGCCAACAAGTATGGTTCCGTTTCTTACCAAGCAGATAGATCACCCCTTGTTGGTTTTTCACAACGTGCCTGATGGGGTTTTAAATGTCACTTTCCTTGTCCCGTCTTGGGTTCCATTCTGATTCAAAATCCCCTCTACTATTCCTGGAGTTGACAAAGGGATAGGGGATAAACGACTTTCCCCCCTTTCCTTCGTGCATGAGAATATGTAAGCAGACCCAGCACTTGCTCAAAATTTTGACTGCAATACATACAAGTGAGACATATACATGAAAGTGTTCATGTGATAGGGTCGGATTTTAGAGGATTGGTACAATGATCGCTTGGATCGACCAAATCTCATGTTGATGTACACATCCTCCCGAGCCCTCCGCTGATGCCGGGTACAGGTCCATCCCGGTCCCTCAGCTAAACACTAAAAATTTCAGTTATACCACATTACATTGCATGGGAGACCCCAATGACCTCGCCCCTCCAACAGAGTTGGCAACATGGCATGGTTAAGGAATCCCAAGCAGCGGTCCCTACGGGTTACCTCCCAGGGACTTATTCCATCTGTCGGAAGGTTACAATAGACAGAGCCATCATTAGAGAGATGCTTGCGATGCTCTGTCCCCAAGTCTACACAATTTCACCTCTACTTCCCCTCCGTAACTAGCAGGGCAAGGGTCGTGAGAAGCAGCAAGAAAATCATCCTATCACTTAACTAATAACCCGCGCGACCGTTATACAATGGTCCAAAGGCTATACCACCCGCGCGCCACTGCCCGCGAACCCGTTCAGCTTGCTTGGAGGTCAACCGTCTCACATATCTGTGAATTAAGCACACTACACAATTTTAACCTCATAGGTGCCCTTCCATTTAGGGGCAAACCCAGGTTTGTTAAGTAGTGCTTTTACTAGGATGGAACTTCCCACCCGTCAGGGAGCATTTCAAGCTCTCTCTCTCTCTCTGTGTCTCTTTGTTCCGGATTGTCTTTTACCAATTTGCGCATCCCTTTTAGTTGGGTGCTTAGTTCCAAAATATATCTCCTGAATTCATCTTTTAGTGAACCTACATCATCGCCCATTCTGTCATTAATTCATAAGGGGTTAATCCGGTTGTCCGGTTTGTGGTCATTCTTAATCTCATCAGTATAGTGGGCAATATCTCTGTCCACAATTTCCCGATATTTGTATGGCTTTAGCTAGTACATTATACATTTAACTACACCCCCCCCCCCCTTCCATAGAAAGCTTAGTGTGAATTAAATAACACTTTACACTGGTTTTTGGCTGCAGTTGGACATCTATTCATTTGTATATAATCTCATCAAAAAACATCGCATTCCCCATTAAAATCACATACCATACAGCTCCAATCTTTCTATAATGTACCCCGACATTATCTCTAATTTAATCATTTGTATGGTGAGGAAAACAGGAAGCTCCTACAGAATTATGTTTTATCAATACACAACATATAATATATAACTATATTATACAAAATTGGTGAAGGCTTTTCAGGATTTTATTTTATTTTCGGGTCTATATAGCAGTGCTATACTGTATAAGAAAAATAATCAAGCAGCAGTTGTATCATACCACTTTACACAGCAAAACCGTAATATCCAAACCCTTTTTAATTCAAGCCGTTTCTAATTTTAAACTGAGCTCCAGATCAAACCCCCCCCCCCCCGCCACACTCGAGGAACACAACAGGCACCAAATCAAAACCAAAGTAGGTACAAAACATACTAGTTAATTAATAAGTAATATTTTGGTCTGATTTCAACTGGCTAGATTTTAAGCTTGACAGTGCTCAATATTTGGCAAACTTTGAACAATAGATAGCACATAAAATTCCAACGGCAGTACATGATTTTAACCAGTTTACAGAAATTTAAACTATCAGACATTTGTAAGGGCAATTTGCATTGGCAACTAAGATTTAATTGATTAATCTCCGGCTGGAACTTGAAATAAGCAGAATTACAATTCATTTCAGTTGACTTAAAATATTTTAAACTGACTCATAGACAGTACATTTACAACATTCTTTTGTTCTTGCTTATCTACTTTTCCATAAAATTACTTAATTTCTTCTCCCAATTTCTCAACTAACTCTCTCATAATCTTCACTTTAAGACAAAGGGGAGAGCACATGGTTCCCTCCAAGGGTAAAGTCCTTTCTTAACAAAATTCAAACACAGGTTTATTCAAAATTCAAATTGGCTATTTCCAACTTCAATTTATGTACTTTGATTTTGAAATTTCAATTTACCTTCTAATTTTATTTAAACTCTGTATCAAACCCACAGTTGTAAAATCACATCAAAACAAACACACACAGACACACATGGAAGCTTCCAACACTCATTCAAACTTAACATCTTAAACTGAGATGTAAGTAAAACATTTAAAAGAATACAGAACTTGGATTAAGATAGTCACTTTTATTCTTCTTTCTTCCAAACTGTAATTAAAACTCAAAACAGAAGTAAATGCAAGAAATGTTATCACTTTAATCTTTAACAGTCTTAACACCTCCCCAGCACTCCTGAGGCTAAACTAAGGTCATTAATTACCCGTAATAAACACTCCACAAGAACAAAGGTTTCAACAATTCCTGCTCTCAATTTAATACAACAACCACCTACATTCGACTAGAAACCAGATCACACAAACACACTGAAATACAAAAACTAAGATCTCTCCTATCCACCTCCAGGTATGCCATTAGCCCATTCTACCAACTCATCATAGTTCGAGGTACTGAGAATACTCATTTTAAGGATTTTTTGGTGAACACTAAAGAATTCATCCTTAAAAGCCTGGATGAACGCTCGATCTCTTCGACCTGGGTTTCCTTGTCCAGAGCACTCCTGATGTACCTTGGACAACCATCCCCCACATTCAGAAGCTCCTTTTAGCTGTTTCGTTGTGGTCATTCTACTCCAGTCAGTGGGAGAATTCCCTAATACACTCAGAATGTCTACCTTAAACTGGGTGAAGGGTGTCTGTTGGGCATCTATCTCTGATGTTAGGGCGACTACATGTGTCCACCGTCCACCACTATAATCCTGTGCTGGAGGAGCGGCGGGTCCACCTGCTACCTGTCTGCACTTATCCACTGGACAGGCTGCCCTGACCAGCTGGTGTACGTCTCTCAGGTGTAATAGGCATCCTACCCAGATTGTGTCTAATTCTTCCCAGAATTTAGTGTTTGCGCTTCTAGGTTGTAATTTACCCAGGGAAACAATTATCTGCTGCCTCTCACCTAGGGTGAAGGGTTCGTAATTTACTTTTGGCTGCAAATATGTTCCCCCTCGGGTTACTAGCACTAAGTTGTGTTCTAGGGCGTCCCATTCCTCTGGAAGAGTGTTTAGTCCCTGTTGTGTGGACTCATAAGGAGGTAGAGGAATGGTTTCCCCTCTCCATTGCTTTTCTTCTAATACTTGGTTTTGTTTCTCCAGTTCCCTTACTCTGCATTCTAACTCCCTAATCCTTTCTTTATCCTCACTCCACTTTTGAGTAGAGGCAACTACTTGCTCAATTAGTCCAGCTAACTGATGTATTAACAATACTCCTATTTTCTTTGTCATATTTCTCTTTTCTTTATCCAACCACTTATGCTGTTGGCCCAGAGGGTAGGATAAGTTCCACCCCCCTTTTCTCACCTGTTTAATGAATTTGTTCCTCTCAGTCATACATTCATTTATCAGAGATTCCGGTAGTCCCCACTGTCCTTGTGCTTGTGATCCCACCATAATACAGATAAGTTTTATACTCACCACTTGGAGCCTTCTATTCTCCCTTCTCGCTCTCCCACTCCTTGGTCGCTCTTATCAGAGTCCGGTGTTACCTGTCAGGGTTGATCAAATCCCTCCGTACCACCGCTTACACTATTAAGCTTACTTCTACTCCGGTGATCACACAGACAGTTTCTCTCTCACACTAACAGTTTCTTTCTCACTCATGTCTGAACATCACACCTCAGGCAACTTTTCTCCAGTCTTTACACTCACTTGAGAATCCATAACAGACAAATGCCTCCTTGTCCGTATGTGTTCAGTTCAGATGTCTTTCACTCTCACACACACTCACCACATATGCTCAGCCCACTGTAGTTTGACTCACCCTATTAGGTTGAGAACTCTATTCCAGTACACAGGTTGTGGCCATTCAACCTGGGCCTGCAAACAGAGTCCCGCAAACAGATCCGGGGTTTTCCCCGGGTTTCGGCACCAAAATGAAATCGGAAAATATACCTCTTGAGGCTGGTATGAGTCAAAATACAGTCATGCTTTATTCTCATAAGCTTATGGGAGAACTTGACCCCTTGAAAGCGGAAGCCAAAGTTCTCCCTGAACACAAGAAGCATGGATATTTATACATCAGGGTTCCCAATACAAGCCATAAAGCAAAGTCCAGTTAACAGTCCTTGATCGTAAATTATGGTTCCTTTAACAGCTTCTGATAGTCTTTGGATCATGGTTAGAGACCATCTGGTATCCTTGGGTCATAAAGCACAATTCTCCTGGTCGTTGCAGTCAAGGTGTCACCTCTGGTCCCCTGCTCTTCCCGCAGCTTTTCCTTTGAGGTGACTGAGTATGAGTGCAGTTGTCCCAGTGGGAGTCCTCCTTCAAACGGCCGTTCTCGCACTCTACCATTTGCTTCCTTTGTTTAAATCATACACAAGCCTACGAGAAAGAAAGACTTACCCCCTAACATCTATATTTAACTGTCTGTTTTATCAGAATGATATAAACAAGCGAGGGAACCATGAACAAATGGCTTATACTAAAAGTAAAAGATGAAAGACATGAACAAATGGCTTGTATTACTACCAGGAGCAATATAAACAAAAAGGAGGCTAGCCATAAGGAAGGGCTATGTTTATGATACATTCCAGGTACAAAGTTCAACCTTTTAGGCACAAAATACATTGAATACAAAAAACATTAACCCTTTCCCTTCTTCAGTATCTACACCCTTTATGGTTCTGCCATTTATCGTATCGCTCCCCCCTACATTAGTTCTACCAAAATGCATCACTTCGCATTTATCTGGATTGAACTCCATCTGCCATTTCTTTGCCCAAATTTCCAGCCTATCTATATCCTTCTGCAGCCTCTGACAATGCTCCTCACTATCTGCAAGTCCTGCCATTTTCGTGTCGTCCGCAAACTTACTGATCACCCCAGTTACACCTTCTTCCAGATCGTTTATATAAATCACAAACAGCAGAGGTCCCAATACAGAGCCCTGCGGAACACCACTAGTCACAGGCATCCAGCCAGAAAAAGACCCTTCCACTACCACCCTCTATCTTCTGTGACCAAGCCAGTTCTCCACCCACCTAGCCATCTCCCCCTTTATCCCATGAGATCCAACTTTTTGCACCAACCTACCATGAGGGACTTTGTCAAACGCTTTACTAAAGTCCATATAGACAACATCCACGGCCCTTCCCTCGTCAACCATTCTAGTCACTTCTTCAAAAAACTCCACCAGGTTAGTGAGGCATGACCCCCCTCTCACAAAACCATGCTGACGATCGTTAATGAGTTTATTCCTTTCTAAATGCGCATACATCCTATCTCTAAGAATCCTCTGAAACAACTTCCCGACCACGGACGTCAAGCTCACCGGCCTATAATTTCCCGGGTTATCCTTCCTACCCTTCTTAAATAACGGGACCACATTAGCTATCCTCCAATCCTCTGGGACCTCACCTGTGTCCAGTGACGAGACAAAGATTTGCATCAGAGGCTCAGCGATTTCATCTCTCGTCTCCCTGAGCAGCCTTGGATAGATTCCATCAGGCCCTGGGGATTTGTCAGTCATTATATTCCCTAAAAAACCTAACACTTCCTCCCTTGTAATGGAGATTATCTCTAACGGGTCAAAACTCCCCTCCGAGACACTCCCAGTCAACACATCCCTCTCCTTTGTGAATAGCGTCTTCTAATTCCTTGTTTGAGTTCTTTCCTACTTTCTTTGTATTCCTCCAGAGCTCCCTCCGTTTTCAGCTGCCTGGATCTAACGTACACCACTCTTTTCTTTATGACCAATCGCTCAATTTCCCTGGTTATGCACAGTTCTCGAATCCTATCCTTCCTATCCTTCTTTTTTACAGGCACATGCCTATCCTGCAGCCCTAACAACTATTCCTTAAAAGACTCCCACATGCCAGATGTGGATTTACCCTCAAACAGCCTCTCCCAATCAACATCTGCCAAATTCTGCCTAATCGCACTAAAGTTAGCCTTCCCCCAATCCAACACCTTACCCTTGGGACACCACTCATCCTTTTCCATCTCCATCCTAAAGCTAACAGAATTGTGGTCACTATTTGCCACATGTTCCCCTACCGAAACTTTGAAGACCTGACCGGGCTCATTCCCCAGTACCAGGTCCAGTATAGCCCCCTCTCTAGTCGGGCTATCTACATATTGTTCCAAAGAACCTTCCTGTACGCATTTTACAAATGCCTCCCCATTCAGACTCCCAACCCTACGCGATTTCCAGTCTATACCAGGGAAATTGAAGTCTCCCACTACAGCTACCCTATTTTTCCTGCACCTATCCATTATCTCCTGACATATCCTATCATGCACTTCCCTTGGGCTGTTGAGGGGCCTGTAGTATACCCCCAACAAACGGACTGCACCCTTCCTGTTTCTGAGCTCCACCCACAGTGACTCGTTACACGACCCCTCTGAATTGTCCTCCCTCTGCACCGCTGTAATATGCTCTCTAACTAATACTGCGACTCCCCCCCCCTCTTTTGGCCCCTCCTCTGTCTTGCCTAAAACACTTGTACCCCGGAATATTCAGCTGCCAGTCCTGTCACTCTTTCAACCAAGTCTCTGTCACCGCAACCACATCCAAATTCCTCGTAAGCATTAAGGCCCTCAGTTGGTCTGTCTTACATGCGACGCTCCTTGCATTGAAGTAGATGCACTCCAGACCTCCAGGCCCAGTGAGGTCATCCTCCCCCAGAGTGCTCTTCTTTGCCAGCTTTGTCCTGGCCCCAAGCTCGTCCCCAGCCTCTACACTTGTAGACCTAATTTTTTTGATCCCCACCCCCCTGCCATATTAGTTTAAACCCACCCGAACTGCACTAGCAAAACTCCCAGCCAGTCTCGCATGCTATCTTCCTGGCTCACCGGTCTAATCGAGCGGCGAGTCGAGCCGGTAAGATCGCCCCCTGTATCTTTCTTTCACACTCAGACTGAACAATCAGCCTTATTCTTGAGGCAGATTTCACAGAATATAATGTCCTCTTGCTGATCAAAATGAAAGAAGAAATTCTTCGTTTAAACAATTCCTGCTCGCTGCACAGATTCCACAAGCATTGAGGTGAATACAGTGTGGTAACAACAAAATGACAACAATACAGTTCAGGAACAACAAACTTTTTTAAACTTCATATTTTTTTTGTTATATTCCTCAACCTAATTACTTTAATTTGATCAGTTTTTGTTCGGGATGGGTAACTTCTGTTCTTTATAAACTGGTTCACTCGTTTTGTTAATTCCACATGAACTCGGAGAATCAGAACCCAGACTTTATCATCCTTATCCTTTTTCTCCCTTTCCCACCACTCCCTCTGTTTTGCGGGAGGGTCGTGGGGATTCCAATCAGACCGAATCATTTTATCATAAAAGTAAAATACTGCGGATACTGGAATCTGAAAAAAAACAAAAAATGATGGAAAGTCTCAACAGGTCTGACAGTATCTGTAGAGAGAGAATAGAGCCAATGTTTCGAGTCTCGATGTCCCTTCATAAGAGCTCTTCTGAAGTGTCATCCAGACTCAAAACGTTGGCTCTATTCTCTTATCATTTTATCGATAAGTTTCTTGTTCTTAGTTTCCAAATGGCAGGTAAGAGACCTGTCCGGTACCCACTCGAGCTCTGATTTTTTCACTGGCCATGCTTGGGTAGGATTATAACGATTAGAAGCTACGCTCAGAGGTCCACTTTTCAATCCAGTGCTACTTGGAGTATACTGAAGTGACATTATCGGGTCACACATTTATAATAAAATAATTTAAATAATGCCTGAGAACGCTTCTTCACCAACTACCTGTCACCGTGTGTTGATTGGTCAGACCCACGTTTTACAAATTCGCAGCCGCTGAACACCAGCCGATCCTGGAATAATTTTAATTCTAACCCATCCTGTGTAAATATTCTCACCAGGTCCTCTGTTGGGTCCCTGCTAAGCAGCTTTAATGGTCCGTGATTGCAGAAACTGAGCAGTCACAGGAATGTGGTCAAGATAGTCCAGTCCCACAATGCCTGACATTCAATCTGCAGTCCTTCAATTATAACAGAATATGTGGCTGTATGTAGCTGCCTCGGCCATGGTCAACCCCAACACTGCCTTCCTGAACTGCTACAATGCTCAGGTATAAGTACACCCGCAGTGCTGTTAGGGAGCGATTTCCAGCTACACATTCCAGACTTTCACTAGACTGTAGGTGGATATCAGATTGATATATTCCATTCAACCACACCCAAGGTGAGTTATTCCAATTTCTTTATTGTCCAGGAAAGTATATTCACAATATCTTTAAAACAGAAATTAAACATTTAAATTAAATGAATGAATACTTTTCTTCGGTGTTCACCAAGGAGAGGGGCCATGTTTTTGAGGAAGAGAGGGTGTCACAGGCTGATAGGCTGGAGGAAGCAGATGTTCGGAGGGAAGATGTACTCGCAATTTTGAAGAAACTGAAAGTTGATAAGTCCCCTGGGCCTGATGAAATATATCCTAGGAGACTTTGGGAGGCAAGGGATGAGATAGCAGAGCCTTTGGCATTGATCCTTACGTCCTCTGTGGTGGTCCCAGAGGACTGGAGAGTGGCGAATGTGGTTCCTCTGTTTAAGAAAGGGAATAGAAATGACCCTGGTAATTATAGGCCAGTTAGTCTTACTTCGGTGGTCGGTAAGTTGATGGAAAAGGTCCTCAGGGATAGGATTTACGACCATTTAGAAAGATGCAGCTTAATCCGCGATAGTCAGCACGGATTTGTGAAGGGCAAGTCTTGCCTCACAAATTTGATAGAATTTTTTGAGGAGGGTAGATGAAGGTAGTGCAGTTGATGTCATATACATGGATTTTAGTAAGACGTTTGATAAAGTCCCCCATGGTCGGCTTATGAAGAAAGTAAGGATGTGTGGGATAGAGGGAAGTTTGGCCGATTGGATAGGTAACTGGCTATCTAACAGAAGACAGAGGGTGGTGGTGGATGGAAAATTGTCGGACTGGAAACCGGTTACCAGCGGAGTGCCACAGGGATCAGTGCTTGGTCCTCTGCTATTTGTCATTTTTATAAATGACTTGGAGGAGGGGGCTGAAGGGTGGATCAGTAAATTTGCTGATGACACCAAGATTGGTGGAGTAGTGGATGAGGTGGAGGGCTGTTGTAGGCTGCAAAGAGATATAGATAGGATGCAGAGCTGGGCTGAAAAATGGCAAATGGAGTTTAACCCTGACAAATGCGAGGTGATTCATTTTGGTAGGACAAATTTAAATGTGGATTACAGGGTCAAAGGTAGGATTCTGAAGAATGTGGAGGAACAGAGAGATCTTGGGGTTCATATCCATAGATCTCTGAAGGTTGCCACTCAAGTGGATAGAGCCGTGAAGAAGGCCTATAGTGTGTTGGCGTTCATTCACAGGGGGTTTGAGTTTAAGAGCCGTGGGGTTATGCTGCAACTGTACAGGACTGTTGTAGGTATGGTTTCTCATCTGGTCCATCTCTAATTCCAGATGCCCGTTCCACTAATTCATCACAAGTCTGGGTATTGAGAACTCCCATTTTAAGGATTTTTTGGTGAGCTGGCGACAGCCCATCTTTAAATGCTTGTAAAAAGGCTCTATCTGTTCGGGCAGCTTCGGGTACTCCCCAACATTCAATTAATCCAGCCAATTGATGAACTAAGAGAACTCCAATTTTCTTAGTTTTATTTTTCTTTTCCTTTTCCAACCATTTTCGTTGTTGGTCTAGTGGATGGTCTAAATCCCATCCCCCTTTTATCATCTGTTTTATGAGTCTGTCCCTCTTAGTCATAAATTCATTTATCAGGGACCCAGGGGGTCCCCCCTGTCTTTGTCCCGCCATAACACTGATAAGTTTATACTCACCACCTGGAGTGACTTATTCTCCCTTCTCGCTCTCCCTCTCCCAGGTCGCTCTTATCGGAGTCTGGTGATACCTGTAAGGGTTGATCAGATCCCTCCATACCACCGCTTATTCTATTTTTTTTAAGCCGGCTTTTCCTTAGAAGGCCTTTCCTTCTAACTCTTACACATGAAGGCTTTTCCTTCAAACCCCGGCGATCACTCAGACACTCTATCTCACTCACGTCTAAACATCACACACTCTTATCACAGATGATTACGCACTGCATTTTGACCCACTCTATTTAGAGTTCGATAATCTATTCCGGTGTCCCGGTCGTGGCTATTCGACCGGACCGTAAACAGATTATCCCGGACGAGCCCCCAATTGTTGTAGGTAAAAAACAATCAAGAAATAAGAGATGTAGAGAGAGCTTGAAATGCTCCCTGACAGTCCCAACAGTGGGATGTCCTAGTAAAAATATTAAAATCCTTAAAATGGGAGTTCTCAATACCCAGACTTATGATGAATTAGTGGAACGGGCATCTGGAATTAGAGATGGACCAGATGAGAAACCATACCTACAAATAAAACAGGAAAACGTTCGTGCAAACAGTAGAGAAGATAAACCAAAGGGTGCGTGCCATAATTGTAGAAAACTGGGTCTCTTTGTCAGGCACTGTAGGGCTCCAAAGGGGGGTAGTGAAGCCTGCAAAATGGCAGATAATGAAGGATGAGGGGATCTGCAGGTCCTCTCATTGACGTGTACTTATCAAAGAAAAAAGCATTAATAAAGAGGATGCAAAAGGATGGCTGGGATACGTCTCAGACCTTAGAGTAGCAGAAAACGTGGATATATAAAGAAAAGAGAAACGAGGCAAAGAAGATAGGAGTATTAATGCATCAGTTAGCTGGACTAATTGAGCAAGATAGAAAAAAGATCAGAGAACTAGAATTCAGAATAAGAGAATTGGAGAAACGAAACCAAGTCTTCGAAGAAAAACAATAGAGAGAGGAAACTGTTCCTCTACCTCCAAATGAGTCCACACAGGGACCACCCGCTCCTCCAGAGGAGTAGGAAGTGCTAGAATACAACTCAGCACCAGTAACCCGGAGGGGAACTGGTGAGCGGCCAAAAGCAAAATTATGAACCCGTCACCCAGTGTAAAACAGAGATTCAGAGAGTATTAGGGAATGTTCCCCTTTATTGGAACAGAATTACCACAATAAAACAATTAAGAAGAGGGATCAGTGAATGTGAGAATCAAAGGAAAGACAAGACCGAGAAAAAGATTAGAACAGCAAGCCAAACAAAGGAAAGATAACAAACCGGAGATAATAGGCTTGCCAATGTTGTTCCAAAAGCCCGATACGAATGAACAGGAGTGGTGGAATTGACCTAGTGTAGATAATCACCAGACGGCACTATACTCAGTCCTGAAACACTTAGAAGAACAGGGACTAAAGGCGAGCCCCAGGAAGGCCCAAATAGGGAAAGCGCAGTTGTTATATTTGGGACACCTGATATCCCAGGGGACCAAAGAAATGCCATTGGACAGGAAAACAGCCATACAGGAAATGCCAAGACCAGTAACCGACCGAGGGGTAAGGAAGGTTTTGGGGTTGTTTAATTACAGCCGCAACTTTATACCAGAATTCGCAAGGCTCGCCGAACCAATACAAATGCTAGTAAAAGGGGGGAAACCCGCTCTAGAAGTTATAGAATGGGGATCAGAACAGGAAAGGGCATATAGTAAACTAAAAGTAGAACAAATGAAGGCTCCAGGGCTTGGACTGCCTGACGCTAGTAAAGATTTTCATATCTATTGTAATAACGAGGGGGGGTTTTATTCGGCAGTAGTCACACGGGTCCATGGGGACAAACAGCGACCCGTGGGTTATTATTCCACAGTGGAGGGCCCCGTAGTAACCGGGTTACCCAGATGTATAGCCGCACTAGATTGAGTGGCATGGGCAGTAAAGGTCAGCAAGCCCATCATAATGACGGGGAATATTGTTTTACACACCAAACATACTTTGGTGGAAATGCTGAACACAGGAAAATTGCGGTCTGTCTCAAACATGAGAAGGGCGAAGTGGGAGGCAGTGCTTCTCCCACCCACTAAGTCCATCACCATTGTACGAGACATGGGAATGAACCCCGCAGAAGGAATGTTAGGTGAAGGGTCTCCCCACTCATGTGGGGACGTAGACGAAGACGTAGAGGAGAGTAGAATAAAAGATGCGCCCCTGGAGGCACCAGATTTGGTCCTGTTTGGGGATGGATCACGGAAATATGCAGATGTAGGCCCATTACGGGACAGGATTAGACGATATGTATCAGAGTTAAGCTCCCAATTAAAAGATATGCGGAAAACAGTACGGGACAAACAAATAGTGATAGATGAGCACAATAAACTAGAACAGACCCCGGAGGTACCCCCGGCGGGCAGCAAGGTTATGGTAAAAACACTACCAGGAAAACCTGGATTTGCCCCCAAATAGAAAGGCCCCTATGAGGTCATTATCAGTGGAGACACCTGTGCCTGCATAGATATGCAAGGTAGGGGTGTCTGGAAGCATTGGACTCAGTTAAAGGAATACACCAATTACCGCAACAAAACAGTTAAAAGGGGAATAAAGGGTTAAAAGTAAACAAGCAGGTTGTAAGTTTCTCTCACTCGAGGGAGGGAGAGAGAGAGAGAGATGTAAGATGTAATTGCGATCGAGAGCCTCATGTGATGGAATGGGGTATAGCAGATCAATGCGAGTTTAATAAATTAATAAATTTTACAACAGGGGCATCGGACAGAGATTTGGGGAACGTGGGAATAATAGCATTAGATTACATCTGAAGAGTCGTAAGGAGAGTTACTGCATCTGCCTGTGTAAAGATAATTATTTTAGTAGGGATATTTAAAATTGATAAAATAAATGGATTATTTGGATCAGGCTTTTGTTAAGTTTGAAAATGTATTTTTGATAGAACTAAAGTTGAAAAGATAAATAGAAAGAATTATTCCTGCGTATTTGAAATGATGATTAATCACTTGTTTATGTTCCTTTAAGTTATAAGACTTGCAGTAATTTTAAGATATAGTCAAAATTTAACAGAGAAGGGAGTTACATAAGGTAGAATGGGAGTGCGTGTGTCATACTGGGAATTATTGTACTGCCATAATGCATTCTAATTAAAATGTGTTACATGGATCAACCATGAAACTGTATTAAATGACAGACGGGCTAAAAGGGAGAGCCCGCCTATAATACCAAATTGACAAATCAATATAATTAGAGATGAGGGAAATAATTCAGTGGAATAATGAGATAAGAAAATGCTGGGGAAGTATTTGTTACAAACGGTTAAAGATTAAAGTAATAAGATTTCTTGAATTTACTTCTGTTTTGAGTTGAATTACAGCTTGGAAGGCAGCAGCATAAAAGCGACTGTTAATCAACGGTCTGTATTCTTAAATGTTTTACTTCCATCCCAGTTTAAGATGTTAAGTCTGAATAAACGTTGGAAGCTTCCATGTGTATCTATGTGTATCTGTGTGTTTAACAACGTGATTGCGTGAATGTTTTGTTGTTGTTCGTTTTAATGTTGAGAAAGGAGTTAGACCTTGGAAGGACCATGTGCTCTTTCCTTGTCTTGAAGTTGAAATTATAAGAGTGTAGTTGAGAAGTTTTTTAAAAAAAAGTAATTTTGTGAAAAATAGAAAAGCAGGAACAAAAGAATGAGGTGAATATACTGTCTATGAGTCAGTTTAAAGGCCATCAAATCAATGAACCGTAGTTCCGATTATCCCAATTTACAGCAGGAGATTAATCAGTTAAAACCTCAGTTGTTAATACAAATAAAGATGTTGTCCTTGAGTATTTTTAATTTGCATTTGATGCCAACCATTGAATACCATGAATTATTGGAACTTGTGTTGCCAGTTAGTTACCGATATGAAATTCAAGACTTGTGTGATGTTCCGATAACATGCAACAAATTACATCATTTAAATCATCTCACATTGATGATAGTTCTGATAGTGTAACTAGTTTAAAATTATATACTGCCATTGGAATTGTTCTATCTATTGATCAAGGTTTTCCAAATCTAAGAACACTGCAAAGCTTAGAACCTAGCCAGCGAGGAAGCAAACCAAAACATTTCTAATCAAGTAACTCTTGTTATTGTTCGAAAAGTGCAAGGAATTCTGATCTGGAGCTCAGTCTAAAAATGGAAACAGATTAATTTAAAACTAAATTAAGAGTGTTTTGAAATACCCGATGTAATTTGTAATATCTTGCACAATTACTATTAACATGACAGGGGGTGAAACCGGTTTACTGGAGAGAGAGAGACAGAGAAAGAGTTGGAGACTGGCTTTGCAGCCAGACTCAGAAAACTTGCATCATTTCGGTTATCTGTGTTTTTAAAGAGCGGTGTCTGACAGCATAAACTATTGGCATCTGTGAGACTTTATGAAACAGTCTGTCTATAGAAGGATCATTTCTGCTTAAACATTGCACTTTCAAATATGGAGAAGCAAATTATCAAATTAGATATAATGTAAAAATACATCATATAACAACCGGAGTTGTATGATATGTGATTTAAATGAGAAAAGCGATGTCTTTTGATAGAATGTCCAGCTGCAGCCAGTGCAAAGTGTTGTGTGATTCGCCCCAAGCCAACTGAAGGGTCTGTTTATTTCTTCAGAATAAACTCGACTGATCTGAAGTAAATATGCCTTTCTTTAAGCTTTGTTTTCGACATAACGGTTATTTTAGAGAAAGAAGGAGAGAGAGAGAAAACAGCCATACAAGCAGTCTCCAGCTACATCAACAACTTGGCCATGAGAAAGTTTGTTTACCTTACATTGTACTTTCAGAGAATGCAGCTAAGTTTCTAAGTTGGACTCAGAATTCCAAGCTGCTGAGGCCAAATTAGCTTAAATTAACTTAAAGCATAGCACAATTATTACATTGGGCAAAAATACTTTGCACTGGTGAAGGCCATACAGACATCGGAAAAAAAATGTGGATGAAGGCATTGCCCACCATACTAAATGAGATTAAGGGTTGCTACAAACCAAACAACCGGATTAACCCCTTATGAGCTAATGACAGGACGGACGACGCAATTACCAAAAAGCATCATAACAGGTGGGACCGATGTAGGTCCACTAAAAGATAAAATCAAGAGATATGTTTTGGAACTAAGCACCCAACTAAAAGGGATGCATAAATCGGTAAAAAACAATCAAGAAATAAGAGATGTAGAGAGAGCTTGAAATGCTCCCTGACAGTCCCAACAGTGGGATGTCCTAGTAAAAATATTACCTAACAAATCAGGGCTTGTACAAAAATGAAATGAGCTGTATGAAGTTATAATTAGTGGAGATATCTGTGCCTGAATATACTCAATTGAATATGCTGAAATTAATTGGAAAAATATGTGATATACTCCACTTACAGATGTAAGCAAACAACGAGTGACCTCCAAACAAGCTGAACGGGTTCGCGGATCTGCGGTGTTGCACGTGGGCGATATAGCCTTTGGACCATTGTATAACGGTCACGCGGGATATTAGTAAGTGATAAGATGCTTCTCATGCTGATACTCACGACCCTGGCCCTGTTACCCATAGCAGGAGAATATAAAATTATGAGTTAGGGATGAAGCACAGTGATCATCTCTGTAATGATGACTCTGTCTATTGTATGAACACCTTTGTGTATATGTCTTATCTGTATGCATCACAATCGAACCTGAGCAAGTGTTGGGTCTGTTCACACATTCCCACGCACGGAGGGAAGGGAGGAATTCCCTTATTTCCTATCCCTTTATCAGCTCCAGAAGTAATTGAATGGGTTTTAAATCAAAATGGAACCCAGAAAGGGACAAAGAAACTGACATTTAAAACCCCATCGGGTACCACTATGCAGGGTATCAGCAACAGTGATGTTGTTTCAATGCTCGGGGGCGGAGGGTGCACTTTATCGTCCTTTAAGAAGAATTACCAGCCCAGCTACGACAGATCAGATTCCCCACCCTACTTCATTGTGAAAAATCAGCAAAGGGGAGCTATCTGCCTGACAAGAAATGGAATCATACCTGTTGGCCGTAGCTACTGTATACAGCAGATTGATATCACTGATGACGCTGAGGCCGTGATACAGGTCACAATCCAATGCCCCATAGCCACTGTCCCGGTTAGCCTCTCCTCCAGTTATATAAGCACGATGACTGCATATAATGGTACCTATTTTGTCTGTGGAAACAATGCCTATCCGTGGCTTCCCTGGAATTGGACAGGATCGTGTTATTTGGCATATGTGGTGCCTTATATTCACCATTACACTGATTTACGGGACCACCCCGAGATACACATGCTCAGGGCTAAGCGAGCCATTAGTGAGACAGAACGATTCTTCATGATAGCCTACCCATTTTTTGGGACAGCAAAGGCAGCACAGGAACTTATACGGATGGCCTCAACCCTAGAGAAAGTTGCAAATAAGACTAAGGATGGGTTCGAGGAGGTGAGCACGGCCATCTCTGAAATGTCAGCAGAGGTCGTAGCTATTCGGACTGTGGCGTTACAGAACTGATTGGAACTCGATTGTGTGCTAGCCTCCCAAGGTGGAACATGTGCCATAGTTGGCTTCGAATGCTGTACGTATATTCCCGAAGCTTCGGAGAATATAACTCGCTTAGCAGATCATATTAAACAAGTAGCAAAAGCAATACAGGAAGAAGGGAACCAATATAATGATTATAACCCTCCGGGCTGGCTGGGGCAATGGTTCGGGTCGTGGGGTTCATACCTGATGCATGGATTGATTGTATTAATTGTAATTGTAATTACTTGCTGTGTTTGTATGGCATTATTGAACGCCTGTTGCAAAACAGTAACAGCGCGAATTATGACAGTCGCAAGTGTACAGGGGGAGGGGGCAGACCTCCCGACTAAGGAGCTAAGCCCATTCCCCGATACAATGTGGTTCTGAGTTGGTCATAAATGCCATGTTTGGACCTGGCATCCGACCAGAAGGGGGGAGTGCAGTCGGGAATGGGTTAATGACCCTTGTCACACTTAAGCAGTAAGACCCGAACTCTGTGATTTTGTTTAGAACACTGCAGAGTCCATGTTTTTGTCAGAGTTCGGTGTTTTTCATGTCTGTGCCAGATAAAAGGAACAGCTATTCCTCTGTCTCCATTTGTTATCAAGAAATGCGATTAACCCAGCTCGAAATAAGCTAAACAGTCTCCATTTTTATGTACCTTTGTTTAACACGATGGAGTTGGCATGTATGCCTTCTGTCTTTGAATCACCATAGATTCATATATATATATGGGGCGGCACGGTAGCACAGTAGATTCATATATATATATGGGGCGGCACGGTAGCACAGTGGTTAGGGGCGGCACGGTAGCACAGTGGTTAGCAGTGCTGCTTCACAGCTCCAGGGTCCCAGGTTCGATTCCCGGCTCGGGTCACTGTCTGTGTGGAGTTTGCACATTCTCCTCGTGTCTGCGTGGGTTTCCTCCGGGTGCTCCGGTTTCCTCCCACAGTCCAAAGATGTGCGGGTTAGGTTGATTGGCCAGGTTAAAAATTGCCCCTTAGAGTCCTGGGATGTGTAGGTTAGCGGGTAAATATGTGGGGGTAGGGCCTGGGTGGGATTGTGGTCGGTGCAGACTCGATGGGCCGAATGGCCTCCTTCTGCACTGTAGGGTTTCTATGATTTCTATGATATATATATATTCATCATACGTTATTCATCTGATCCTGATATAAAGTATTATACAAACCTGCATGTAGATTAGTTAACTTGTTTGTGCAAAACCTGTGATGTTGTTTCAAGAATATAAATGACGAACAATCATGGCCTTGGAGATCGAACAAACTACGCAGAGGAAGATACTGCTAAAACAACAAGAATCTCACCATGAACAATGACAGCCATCTCAGGTTTTGCAATGTAATGAGGGCGGGGCCCGGGACATATATAAACTCTGTTCTTACTTGTGTTCGATGAGAAGGCTGGGAGTCCACTGTTAGGAACCTCACCTCTCCCACAATTGTGAAAATAAACACTGCATTTTGAACCACTAATAGTGTCAGAGGTTTTTTACCTCCAACACTGACACACACACACAGTGATACACACTGACTCACACAGATGCACACTGACGCACACACGGTGATACACACTGACACACAACACACACAGTGATACACACTAACCCTCACACACACAGTGATCCACACTCACACACACACATGCACACACACAGACACACAGAGTGATACACACTGACCCACACTCACACAGTGATGCGCACTGATCCACACACACTCAGGGATACACACTGACACTCTCTCTCGCTCTCACACACACACACACAAACACACACACACACACACACACACACACACACAGTGATGTAGACTGACCCAGACACACACAGTGATACACACTGACACACACACACACAAACACACACACAGTGATACACACTGATCCACACACACTCAGTAATGCACACTGACCCACACACAAACACAGTCATAGTAACACACACTGACCCACACACACACAGTGATGCACGCTGATACATACACACACGGCGATACACACTGAAACACACACGTGCACACACACAGTGATACACACTGACCACACACAAACAGTGATACACACTGACACACACACACAGAGTGATGCAGACTGACCCACACACACACAGTGATACACACTGACACACACACACACACACACACACACACACACACACACACACACACAGTGATACACACTGACACACACTCAGTAGTGCACACTGACCCACACACACACAGTGATACAGTAATACAGACTGACCCACACACACACAGTGATGCACAGTGATGCACACTGATACACACACACAGTGATACACACTGACACACATACACGCACACACACAGTGATACACACTGACCCACACACACGCACACTCACAGTGATACACACTGACCCAGACGCAAACAGTGATACACACTGACACACACACACACAAACAGTGATACACACTGACACACATACACACACAGTGATACACACTGACACACACACACACAGTGATACACACTGACCCACACACACACAGTGATGCACACTGACACACACACGCACACACACAGTGATGCACACTGACACACACACAGTAATACATACTGACCCACACACAAACAGTGATACACACTGATACACACACACAGTGATGCACACTGATCCACACACAGTGATGCACACTGATCCACACATACACACACACACACACACACACATACACACACAGACACACACACACACATACACAGAGTGATACATACTGACCCACACACAAACAGTGATACACACTGACACACACAAACAGTGATACACACTTACCCACACACACACACACACAGTGATACACACTGATCCACACACACACACAATGATAGACACTGACCCACGCACACACGCACACACACACAGTGATACACACTGATCCACACACACACAGTGATACACACTGACCCACACACACACACACACACACACAGTGATACACACTGACACACACACAGTGATTCACACTGACCCACACGCACACACTGTGATGCACACTGACCCACACACACAGAGTGATACATACTGACACACACACACACACACACACAGTGATACACACTGGCACACGCACACACAGTGATACGCACTGACAAGCAGACACAAAGTGATGCACACAGACCTACACTCGCTACACTGTGATGCACACAGTGATACACACTGACAGCCACAGACACACACACACACAGTGACACACACTGACACGCACACACACACACACACACACACACACAGTGATACACTGATCCGCACACACACTGATACACACTGACACACACACAGTGATACTCACTGGCCCACACACACACATTGTGATACACACTGACACACACACACAATGATACACACAGACCCGTACACACAGTGATACACACTGACCCACAAAAACACAGCGTGATACACACTGACCCACAGACACACGTTGATGCACACTGACTCACACACACAGTGAAACACACTGACCAACACACACAGAGCGATACACGCTGACACACACACACAATGATACACACAGACCCGCACACACACAGTGATACACACTGACACACACGCACACAGTGATACACACTGACCCACACACACACACACACACACACACACACACAGTGATACACAATGATCCACACACACACAGTGATACACACTGACACACACACAGTGATCCACACTGGCCCACAAACACTCAGTGTGACACACTGGCTCACACACACACACAATGGTACACACAGACCCGCACGCACACAGTGATACACACTGACACACACACAGTGATACACACTGACACACACACAGTGATCCACACTGGCCCACACACACACACAGTGTTACACACTGACCCACCCACAAACAGTGATAGACACTGACACACACACAGACAGTGATGCACACTAACCCACATACACACACACAGTGATGCACACTGACCCACAAAAAGACACAGTGATACACACTGACCCACACACACACAGTGATGCACACTGACCCCCCCCACACACACACAGTGGTACAACCTGACCCACACACACACACAGTGACACTCACTGACACACACACACACACACACAAAGTGATCCACACTGACACTCCGAAAAACAGTGATGCACACTGACCCACACACACACAGTGATACACACTGACACACGCACATACAGTGATACACACTGACAAGCGGACACACAGTGATGCACACACACGCACAATGATACACACTGACACACACGCACACACACACAGTGATGCACACTGACCCACACACACACAGTGATACACACTGACCCACTCACACACAGTGATAGACACTGACACGCACACACAGTGATGCACACTGACCACACACACACACACACAGTGATCCACACTGACCCACAAAAACACACCGTGATACACACTGACCCACAGACACACTTTGATGCACACTGACTCACACACACAGTGAAACACACTGACCCACACACATAGAGTGATACACACTGACACACTCTAACACACCCAATTTGATGCACGCTGACACACACAGACACAGAGTGATGCACACTGACCCACACACACACACACACACACACACACAGTGATGCACACTGACCCACACACGCACAGTGATACACACACACACACACATACACACACAGAGTGATGCACACTGACCCTCACACACAGTGATACACACTGACACACGCACACACAGTGATACACACTGACAAGCAGACACACTTTGATGCACACACACGCACAACGATACACACTGACACACACGCACACACACACAGTGATGCACACTGACCCACTCACACACAGTGATAGACACTGACACACACACACACAGTGATGCACACTGACCACACACACACACACAGTGATGCACACTGACCCACAAAAACACACCGTGATACACACTGACCCACAGACACACTTTGATGCACACTGACTCACACACACTGTGAAACACACTGACCCACACACACAGAGTGATACACACTGACACACACACACACACACACAGTGATACGCACTGACACACGCTGACACACCCAATTTGATGCACGCTAACACACACAGACACACAGTGATGCACACTGACCCACACACACACACACACAGTGATGCACACTGACCCACACACGCACAGTGATACACACATACACACACACACACACACACACACACAGTGATGCACACTGACTCTCACACACAGTGATACACACTGACACACACACACAGTGATGAAAACTAACCCACACACACACAGTGATGCACACTGAACCACACACACAGTGATACACACGGACCGACACACACAGTGATACACACTGACCCACACACACAGTGATACACACTGACACACAGACACACACACACATTGATACACACTGACCCACAGAAACACAGTGACACACACTGACCCACACACACAATGTGACACACACTGACACACACACGCAATGATACCCACTGACCCAATCACAAAGTGATACACATTGAACCACACACACATAGTGATACACACTGACACACACACACAAAGTGATACATAGTGACACACACACACAGTGATACACACTGACAAACACACAGTGATGCACACTGACCCACACACACACAGTGACACACACTGACCCACACACACAAAGTGACACACACTTACACAGACACGCAGTGATAAAAACTGTCCCAACCACACGTACACGGTGATACACATTGAAACGCGCACACACAGTGATACACACTGTCACACACACCCACACACACACAGTGGTACACACTGACCCACACACACACACATTGATGCACTCTGACCCACACGCACAGTGATATACACTGACACACATACACACACGCACATTGATACACACTGACCCACAGAAACACAGTGACACACACTGACCCACACACACAATGTGACACACACTGACACACGCACACAATGATACCCACTGACCCACACACAAAGTGATACACATTGAACCACATACACATAGTGATACACACTGACACACACACACAAAGTGATACATAGTGACACACACACACACAGTGATACACACTGACAAACACACAGTGATGCACACTGACCCACACACACACAGTGACACACACTGACCCACACACACAAAGTGACACACACTTACACAGACACGCAGTGATAAAAACTGTCCCAACCACACGTACACGGGGATACACATTGAAACGCGCACACACAGTGATACACACTGTCACACATTCCCACACACACACATTGATTCACGCTGGCACCCGCACACAGTGATACACACTGACACACACACACACAGTAACACACACTGACACACATACACACACACACAGTGGTACACACTGACCCACACACACACACACATTGATGCACTCTGACCCACACGCACAGTGATATACACTGACACACATACACACACACACACACACACCCACACAGTGATACACCCTGACCCATACACACACAGTGACACACACTGACACACAAACACACACACACCGACACACACACACACAGTGACACACACTGACACGCACATTGGCACTGACACACACACACTGACACACACGCAAAGTGATACACACTGACACACACACACAGTGACACACACTGAAACACACAGGGACACTGACACTCACACACACTGATGCACACACACTCTCACCAGGTTCCTGATTGATTGAAGTGTCTGTCACTCCCGGATTTGCTCTGGAGGCGGGCCGTTAGCTGCTGGTGTTCTGATTGGCTGACACGGCTGTCGGTCAGAAACCTCAGCCTCTGATTGGCTTATCCGCTGTCAGTCAAAGTGCGGAGACCAGTCATTGGTGGACTTGGCTGTCAGGACGTGAGCGGCAATTCTGATTGGATGATTCGGGCATTCGTCGATCTGGCCCCTGATTGGCTGATGCGGTCAGTTAGCAATCCAGTCTCTGTTTGGCTGAGGCGGTCAGTTAGCAATCCAGTCTCTGACTGGCTGAGGCGGTCAGTTAGCAATCCAGTCTCTGATTGGCTGAGGCGGTCAGTCAGCAATCCAGTCTCTGATTGGCTGAGGCGGTCAGTTAGCAATCCAGTCTCTGATTGCCTGAGGCGTTGATTTAGTGATCTCGCTCTGTGATTGGCTGAGGCGGTGATTTAGTGATCCCACTCTGTGATTGGCTGAGGCGGTGATTAGTGATCCCGCTCTGTGATTGGCTGTCAGTTTTCTTTCTTCATTAATTGAATAATTGATGTGAGCGGATATTTCACCGCGATCCTGATCTGCTCCCTGAACTTGGATTGAGTCAACGCATAAATAAATGTGTTTGTGCAGCAATTTATATCCCGCAACATTCTTCCGACATTTTGACATGTGTATTCAGGAAGAGTGAGGGAAATTGATCCTTTCACTTTAAAATAGATAAAAAATATAACAGTCACGGCCCAGAGGAGAATGAAAGCTCCGGATATGCTGAAGAGTAAAATCATTGACTTCCTTCTGCTCTCCATCTCGGGGTCTCTGCGATTCTCTCCCTGACTCTGAGCCCTCAGTCCCTTTCGGACTCGACTGTTCACCAAAATGTGTCTGACTGTCTGAGCGTTAATCACCTGGATTAAACCGAATGGGAGCAATGGAGTTAAAACCTTATCAAACCAGGAAAATAAAACCCAGCCAGGATCAGTGAAATAGTTTGTCTTTGTCTGACAGCCCCACGGGACATTGTCCATTATCCACGCAGGTTCATATGTAAAGTACCAGGGGATGTTTTTCACAGAGAGCAGGATGCCGGTTGTTGCCAGAACCACAGCCGCAGTTTTCCCAGTGCAATATTTAGTTTTCAGTTTCTGGCAGCAAATGGCCACAAATCGATCAAAGGAGAAAATGATGGTGAACCAGACTGAACAGTCTATGGCTACAGACAGCAGGACACCGCGAACACGACACACAGAGGTGAGGAACAGAAAGCTCAGCGGGAAATAGTAATAATTTATGTAGATGAGAATGGAGTTAATGATGATGAAGAGTGCATCCACCGCTGCCATGGCCACCAGGTAGCGAGTGGTGCAGGTGGAGAGGCCACACTTTCCCCGACTCAGGATCACAATTCCCAGTAAATTAACTGTCAGTGAAAAAGGGACAAGAGCCGGGAAATTAGTGAGTAAACATTCTCCATGTGTGAACCGAAAGTAAGGAGAGAATTTCAGCATCAATCCAATGGGGTTCCCGGGGTGGCGGTGTTGTTGGAGGAGTTGTGTTAGAAATTAACATTGCAGATTGGAAAGTAGTCAATGTAACACCACTGGTTAAGTAGGGACTGGGGGACAGGAAGCTGTGAATTACACATCCCTCACTTTGATGGAGCAAATCTGCAAATTCTGATCATTCAAATATTTCAGAGAGATGGCATTTCTCATCTGATTTGTTTTCCAGGATAAATTCAGACTGGACGGGTTTCCCAATTAGACCCAAAGCGGACAGAGACAGAATCTGCAATCCCTTTCTGCACCCAATTATCAGACCCCACTCCGGATTTAACACGTCTCTGGACTGGACAGCTGGTGAAGTTGGAAGTCAATTCAGGATTTTTCTATTGAACTTCCCCTCTCCAAATTTATTTCCCATTCTGACTCTCCCCCGCAGCTCTTCAGCTTCTAATTTAAAGATTATACCCTCTGTCTGTCTCTTTCTTTCCCTTCTTCTCTCCCTCTGTCTATGCCTTCTCCTTTGCTTCCCTATATATCTCTTCCTGAACTCTTCTTCTCTCTGACCAGCTTCGTTCCTCTGTATCTGGATTTCTAGCTTATCCAGTGCGTTACCATTCTTCATTCTCATTATAACTTTACTCCTTATCTCCCTATCGCTCTCCAATTGTTCTCTCTCTCCTCCTGTTTCTCCCCATATCTCTCTATCCCACCCCAGTATTGCTCTCTCCATCTTGCTTTCTCCCCATTTCTGTTCACCTCCCTCCAGAATCTCTCCCTCTCTCTTTCCAGCTTTCTTTGTGGGGCTTTCAAGCACAGCATGATCCCCTGGGCAGCACTGTGACCACATCCAGACAGGACAAAGTGGATGGGTGGGGGGGGGGGGGTGGGTGGAGAAATGTCATTCCCTTGGCCTCGCGCTTGGTGTAATCCTCCACCCAGCGCCACGTGAATTCTGAGTTTGGATACATATCCCCTCAGTGACAGAAAGAGATAAACTCCCCTCTTTAAACTGGGAACAAGCTGTGTCCATTCCTGTCGTAGACTTTTTAAAATATTAATTACTAAATTAATTGATTTATAGATTTTTTGATCTTATTGATTGAATTCTGTAAATAAGTAATCTCAGGGCTCTGACTGAGGCTATTCTCCAGAGACAGGAAGCTGGGCACTGACTCCTAAGTGAAGACCCCCAGATAATGTGATTCTTCCCACCCCCTCACAGCAATATGATTTGTGATTATTCGCAGTGTGGATCAGAAATATTGCATCGCTCCTTTCAACACAGTGCACATGAAAGAGAGGGAAAGAAGCCGAGATATGGACAGAAATAGGAAGTTAGAAGGAGGGATAAGATTTTGATATATTTTGTGTATAAGATTTTGATGGGTATAGATAGAGTGAATGCACGCAGGCTTTTTCCGCTGAGGCTAGGGGAGAAAAAAACCAGAGGGCGTGGGTTAAGGGTGAAAGGAGAAAAGTTTAAAGGGAATATTAGGGGGGGAGGGCTTCTTCACGCAGAGAGTGTTGGGAGTGTGGATGCGCTGCCCACAATGAAACCATTAACATTAACATTTAAGAAAAACTTGGACGGGTTCATGGATGAGAGGGGTGTGGAGGGATATGGTCCAAGTGCAGGTCAGTGGGACTAGGCAAAAAATGGTTCGGCACAGACAAGAAGGGCCAGAAGGCCTGTTTCTGAGCTGTAATTTTCTATGGTTCCATTTTTCTATGGATGGAGTAAGAGGTGGTGAGTGTCGTTGCAAAGACCTGGCCCTCGATAAGAATATCCATCTTTACAGTGAGAGAGAGCGATCGTGATAGGAGGAGAAAAGAGAACGAGGGGGTGGAGCACAGACAGAGGGAGGCCCGAGGGGAGTGGAAGGTCAAAGCAGAGGTGGTGATCGAGGGAGAGCATTTGAGAGAGACAGGATGTGAGAGACTCCAATGTGTGGTCACTCGCTGCAGCTCCACTCAAACCCTGTCAGATAGTTTGGGAGGATTTAAAAAGTGTATTGAAGAAATCAGCAGCCCCTTCCCAAACTGAAAGAGGGAGTTGAGCGACTTCTAGAGACTGAGAGGGGACAGGGGGTGGGCAGGGTGGAGCAGGGCTGGCATTTTAATTCCGGTTTCGTAGATTCTCTCTGTGGATCTCTCTCTTTCTCCATTTCAGTGTTTCTGTCTGACTGGAAGAAATGGAGGGAAGGAAAGAGTGAGAGAGAATGAGGAGAACCAAGAATGAGAGGTTATAGAATAATAGAATCATACAGTGCAGAAGAGGCACTTCAGCCCATCGTGTCTGCACCGATACATTAGAAATACTTGAAATCCCATCTCTCAGCACTTGGCCCAGTGATGATGTGCCAAGTGCTCATCCAGATACCTTTTAAAGGATGTGAGGCAACCCACCTCTACCACCATCGCAGGCAGCGCATTCCAGAGCATAACCACCCTCGAGGTAAAAAAATATTTTCTCACCCACCTCCCCCCCCGACCCCCAAACCTCCTTACCCCCACCGTGAACCTACGTCCACTCGTGACTGACCCTTCAGATCAGGGGAACAGTTGCTCTTTATCCACTCTGTCCATGTCCCTCATAATCTTGTACACCTCGATCAGGCCGCCCCTCAGTCTTCTGTGCTAAAACGTTAATAACCCATGCCTGTGCAACCTCTTTTCATAATGTAGATCTTCCATCCAAGGCAGCATCTTGGTGAATCTCCTCTGCGCCCCCTCCAGTGCAATCACATCCTTCCTATAATGTGGCGACCAGAACGGCACACAGTACTCTAGCTGGGGCCTCACCAAAGTTCTATACAATTCCAAGATTACTTCCCTGCTTTTGTAATATATGCCTTGATTGATAAAGGCAAGTGTCCCATATGCCATTTGCACCCCTCTACGAACATGCACTTCTGCTTTTAAAGATCTGTGGTCAAATACGCCAAGGGCACATTCTGCTATAGATCTTCCTGGAGTCCGAACATTGATTGAGTACTTCCTTGTTAAATGATTCCTTCCCAAGTGTATCAGCTCACACTTTTCAGGGTTACACGTATCTGGATGAGTACTTACCATTAAACGGTGTAAAACACACTCCACACTGATAAATGCACCTTGTGCAATCTGGCTGCAGAACATGTCTTAAAAGGTTGTCTCAGTGTTAAGAGAGAGTTTCATCTTTCAAGGGAAGTGAAGGGAATTCTCCAGACTTCGGACAATGCACACAGACAGAGTGGTAGCTGTCTGAGGCTTTTCGTTGGGTGCAGTGGTGGAAGGGGCTCACAGCAGGTGTGAGGAAGGGGGCAGGAGAAGGTATGTGTCTCATTTGATTAGTTTCATACTGCAGCTGCTGTGGGGTCTTGGTGTGCACATACTGTCCTGGGCCCTTTGCCTGCCTTGAAACAATGATCAACCTCTCTGAAAATAGTTCACTGACTGAATCATAGAAACCCTACAGTACAGAAAGAGGCCATTCGGCCCATCGAGTCTGCACCGACCACAATCCCACCCAGGCCCTATCCCCATATCTCTACATATTTTACCCACTAATCCGTCTAACCGACGCATTTCAGGACACTAAGGGGCAATTTTCTAGCATGGCCAATCAACCTAACACGCACATCTTTGGACTGCAAAGAAGGTTCCAAAGCCTTGAATATAATAAAGCTTAAACTTGAGAAATGGGACTGAGGGAGTTCATGAACACTTTCTGCAGAGGACTGAGGCGACATTCAGACAATATCACATTGCTGCATGTGGGAACTTACTGTGTGACCAACATTCCAGCTTCAGTCTGTACATTAAAACAAGAAACACACACAGAAAATAATTATCATAAACTCTGAACTGAATTTTGAAACTGCCACTTTGCTTTGGATCTTTCTGTGCACAAGTACCATCAGCAATCTCTAAATTAACAGCAGTGAGGTCAGATTAAAAATTAATCTCATCACTGTAAATAATTTTTGATGGCCTGCAATTAAAGTTCTTTAACTAGAAGCGGGTGTAATTGTGGAATAAAAAAAATGTGTCTGAGGCAGAGAGATAAATGTGAGGGTGAAATGAAATGCACAGGGTTCTATTTGAATACAGTTTGCTGTGGTGGTGATTGTCGGCGCTCTCGCTCTCTGTCTGGTGTTGCGAAGCTGAGTTTGTGAAGTGTGATCCCTTAAAAGCTGTTTTTATGTCCCTTTAAAGTTGGACTTGTGTCAATACTTGGAGGTTAAAATGCACGTCCAGACAGAGTACCAAGACTGCAAGATTTGTGGCAAAGACCAAGCATCAAAGTTGCCTTCGTAACATGTTTTGAAGGCTTTTGAATTCTGCGTTCAGCCTATCAGTACAAAGAAGACACTCAGCTATCAGGGAATTATCAACTGTTAATTTATTGTTGTTGACAAGATCAGATCAATCCTCGTGCAAGAAAAGTCATAGGTCATCACATGTACAAAAACAGGAGATCAACTGCCTGTCTGCAGTTCAACTGAAGGGCTGCCACCTCTCAAAGCCCAGAGAGGGAAAGAGCAGCTCTGTCCAGCTTTGAATATCACTTAATAGACCTCTCCATCTATCGAGCTGAACCAGAAATAACTTGCAGGAAGCGTAATAGAAAGACGAACGCCAAACATTTTCCAAAGACTCAAAACATAGTTGTATACATTTTTGCGAGTGACTAAATTTGGTCCTTTTTTCTGTTAATGAATGTCCTTGCGTTTATTTGAACAGCATTCCAGTAGAATCTTACTTTAATCAAAATGTTACTTCTTTAACTAAAGTTCCCTGTTGGTTAAATAATTAAATTGTTAATTGTTCACTTAAAGTGAGTGTCAGATATTTCTGTTAAGTAACCGCTAAATGTTAATGAAGAACAGTTCACACCTTCCCACACACCTTTCACAGATTACAAAGCAAGGTGTTCCTCTTCGGGAATTTGGCGTGGCTTGTTAAAAGGGCATCAACCTCTCTCTCATGACACTGTCTCTCTGTATGTCTCTGTATCTCCATTGTGTGGCTTGTGAGAGAGTGGGGAGACAGGCTGTGGAAGGGCTGATATTACAGAATGTGGGAGTGAGAGAGAAAAGGGAGGAATAGGTTAAACAAGAGGGAGAAATAGCTGTACATTGTGGAGTTGGGTTGGAGGGAAAATGGCACAGGATTTGGGGGTAGAGGTTTTCCTGTCTGCAGTCACTGCTGATGTCCCTGTCACATCTTTCAACGAATTGTGATGTTCAAACACTCCAATCCTGAGACAGTCTGTTTTGAAATGTATCCTGAGGAAATGAACAGTTCCTTCCCGATTGAGGTTTAAGGAAACGTAGAAACAGAAAAACTGCAGCACAAAACAGGCCCTTCGGCCCCACAAGTTGTGCCGAACATATCCCGACCTTTTAGGCCTACCTATAACCCGCCATCCTATTAAGTCCCATGTGCTCATCCAGGAGTCTCTTCAAATACCCTATTGAGTTTGTGTCCACCACCACTGACGGCAGCCGATTCCACTCGCCCACCACCCTCTGTGTGAAAAACTTCCCCCTAACATTTCCCCTGTACCTACCACGCCCCCCCCCCACCCCCCGCCCACCCCAGCACCTGAAACCTGTGTCCTCTCGTAGCAGCCATTTCCACCCTGGGAAAAAGCCTCTGAGTGTCCACCCGATCTATGCCTCTCAACATCTTATATACCTCTATTAGGGCTCCTCTCATCCTACGTCTCTCCAAGGAGAAAAGACCGAGCTCACTCAGCCTATCCTCATAAGGCATGCCACTCAATCCAGGCAACATCCTTGCAAATCGCCTCTGCACCCGTTCAATCTTTTCCACATCCTTCCTGTAATGAGGCGGCAAGAACTGAGCACAGTACTCCAAGTGGGGTCTGACGAGGGTCTTATATAGCTGCATCATTATCCACGGACTCCGAAACACAATCCCTCGATTGATAAAGGCCAGCACACCATACGCCTTCTTAACCACCTCCTCCACCTGCGGGGCCGATTTGAGAGTGTTCTGGCCCCGGATCCCAACGTCCTTCTGATCCTCTACAGTACTAAGAGTCTTTCCCTTTATAGTGTACTCCTTCATCCCATTTGACCTTCCAAAATGGACCACTATGCATTTATCTGGGTTGAAGTCCATCTGCCACTTCTCCGCCCAGTCTTGCATCCTATCTATGTCCCTCTGTAACTTTTGACATCCCTCCAGACTATCCACAACCCCACCAACCTTCCTTCCTCATCCAGGTCATTTATAAAAATGACAAACAGCAAAGGTCGCCACTTGCCTACTGGGCTGGGCGATGTGGAAACATTGCTGCCCGTGGGATCCTGCTGTGCACCAATGACCTGCAGCATTTACAGAACTGCAAATGGTAACCACACAACTTAAAAGGCAAATTAGCTCAGTGACGATAAAGCACATGGAACGGAGGAGAGGATAAAAATCAAATCCCTGGCCTTGGCAAATACTTGTCCTCAATCCCTGTGTCCTGTTTACGTTTTTAGACAGGGTGGTGGGGTTTGGAGGTTTATTCATTTTTGAGCGGAGTGGGTAGGGAAGGTGGTTGAATATCTCGGTCTCTGTCATTACAACCTTTCCTCTTTCAACCATCCATTTGCTTCAATGTTGCATCTTGTAATTAATGTAAAATACAATCCCATTGTGAATTGTGGTCTTTTTATTGTTGTGCGGTGTATGAAGGGTGTGCGGGTGGGTCAGAGGGTGGGGAACAGTGGCTCTCTTTTCCTCTCGCCCCTTCTATCCGTGTGTGGGACGTTTTGGGGCTGGAAAGGACAGTTATGTTTGCCTGGCGTGGGGAGAATTCTGTTTTTTTGTCCCCAAGGGTTAATGCATCCTCTGTGACTATGCCTCAATTCAAGGCCTAATCTCAGGGCCCTCAGGGTTCCTTTTCCATTCGCTTCATTCCGAAATGTTTCTGTGTTTAATTGGATGATATCAGTGGTTAAAGAAACCTACAGCACGCAATTTAATACATTTCACCCAGGATGTAATTTCCGGTTTTCCAACTCTCTCACCCAACGTTCTCGTTAGGCTGTGTTAGAGTGAGGGAGAGAGGTGGAAAATAGGGAGGATGCAGAACAGAGAGAGAGAAAGAAGCCTGAGAGGCAGGGAGAGGTGAGAAGAAAAAGTGTCGCTGTCGGGGTGGGGGAGGGGAATGTGGTTATGGGGTCCTCATCTCTACCATTAGTTTATAGTTGGCTAATTATCAAATGTAAGATCTTGATTTCCCCCTCCCCCCCCCCCCCCCCCACAATTCCATGATCACTTTAGCCCCGAGAGCTATATCTAATTTATTCTTGAAATATCAGAACGCCTGTGGTTTCGACACATTCACCACACTCTGACTGAAGAAATTTCTCCTCACCTCAATTCTAAAAAGATTTGCCCCTTATCATCAAACTATGACTGCCAGTTCAGGGCACCCCACCATTGGAAACATTCTTTCTGAATCTACCCTGTCTAATCGTCTTAGAATGTTATAAGTTTCTATGAGATCCCTTCTCACTCTGCTAAACTCCAGTGAATATAATCCTAACCGACTTAGTCTCTCATCATATGACAGACTGTCATCCCAGGAATCAGCCTGGAAAACCGTTACTGGACATCCTCTACAGCAAGGACATCCTTCCTCTGGTAAGGACACCACAACTGAAGAAAAAGCTCCAGGAGTGGCCTCTCCAATACGTTGTTCCAAGTGCAGCAAGCAATCCTCAACCCTATATAGAAAACCTCTCGCTATGAAAATCAACAGAGCATTTGCCTTCCTTCCTGCCTGCTGTACCTGCCTGGTTCCTTGCAGTGAATGACACATGAGGAGACCAATGTTTTGATGAGTATCCACTTAACTCAATTTACATCCATTCAAGTACCAGCTTGTCACAGAATCATAGAAACCCTCCAGTGCAGAAAGGGGCCATCTGGCTCAGCGAGTCTGCACAGACCACAATCCCACCCAGGCCCTATCCCCATATCCCTACACATTTACCCACTAATCCCTTTAACCTACGCATCTCAGGACACTAAGGGGCTATTTTTATAGCATGTCCAATCAACCTAACCCACATATCTTTTGACTGTGGGATGAAACCGGAGCACCCGGAGAAAACCCATGCAGACATGAGGAGAATGTGCAAACTCCACAAAGACAGTGACCCAAGCCGGAAATCGAACCCAGGTCCCTGGAGCTGTGAAGCAGCAGTACTAACCACTGTGCTACCGTGTCTTCCTAATATTCCAGCCAAAGTCGATGTCCTCACAGTGGTCCACATTAAACTGCATCTGCCATGCGTCTGACTACATCCTCAGCCTTTCCAAATCACGCTGAATATTCTCTGCATCCTCCTCACGGCACACGGCACCCCAGACCGTGACCCCCCCCCCCCCCCCACCACCACCCCCCCACCCCCCCCGCCATCCCCCGACCCACCCAAATTTATATCATCTGCAAATTTGGAGATGATGCATTCAGTTTTCCCTTCTGGAAAAATAAATAAACCACATTCACTGGTTCCCCTCGCTCAACTCCTCCAGTTCCATCCTCAAATAAATCCAAGCAATTCTAAGCATGATTTCCCTTTTGTAAATCCATGTTGCTTTTGTCTAATAATGCCACTGCCTTCCAACTGCCGAGTTATTAAATTCTAGAAAATGTCTCTTGCAACTTCCCCAGGACCGATGTCAGGCTCACTAGTCTATCGTTCTGTGTTTTATCTCTATATCCAGGTCGAAATATCACCTTCCTCCAATTTGTAGGAACGAGTCCAGAGTCCAATACGAAATTGGGAAAATAACCACCGCTGGATTCACTATTCCTAGGACAGTTCCTGAATTATTCTGGGACGAATGATATCAGGACCTGGAGATTTATCCACCTTCAATCCCATCAATTTCCCCAAAAACATTTCCCCTCCAAAGTAAATTTGCTTCATCTCCTCACTATAACTTGTTCCTCTCAGAAATGCTGGTGCGTTATTCATGTCTTCCTTTGTGAAGATCGAAGAAAAATACAAGTTAAGTCCTCGGCTATTACTTTGTTCCCCGTTATGGGGTCTCCCATTTCTGACAGCAAAGATGCAACTTTTGTCAATCTTTTTTCTCTTTCCATACCGATAGACATTTTTGAAATTCAGTTGTTATAATCCCCGCGAGCTTACATTCATCCTCCTTATTCCTTTCTTAATCAATCCCTTGCTCCTGCTTTGCCTAATTTGGGGAAAGACTCTCACTCACATCCTCCCAAAAGGCTGGATTGTTAAACAGCGATTGTGCTACTGAGGGTGAATCCGTGATGTGTTTTAGCTTTTCACTAATTCACAGCTACAATTGTATTTTAAGTCTTGCTGCTACCACAATGCAGTGTGATTGTGGTATCTTGCTGTGCAGGATGTCCTGCAGGATTTCTGAAATGGCCCAGAAACACTTTTGTTTCCTCAGAAACCCTCTACCCTTCCTGCTGCTGACTTTAATCGATGCACCTTGGATAGTGACACCTCTGCTAAGGCGAAAAAGTTTCTAATTAACTATCTTATTTATATCCCTCATAATTTTCTACAACTCAATGATGTACACATCCAGGGTTAATTGTTCTGAGGAAAGCAACACCAGCCTTACCAGACACTCTTCACTGCAGAAACACTGCAGCCCAGGCAACATCAAGGGGAATGTCCTTTTAGTCCCTTCCAGGCAATCGCATCCTCTTTCTAGTGAGACCACCAGAACTCCTCACAGTACTTCAGCTGAGGACAAATGAGCGTTTGATACAGCTCCATCATACCCTTCCTGCTCCTATATTCTACACGTCGGCTAATAAAGGCAACAATCATGTGTGCCTTCTGAAATATCTGATCATCAGACGTTAACCACAGGATTGGAAAGTAATATACAATTTATGTTATGTTGTGTTTGAAACAGGAAATAAACAACAATCCAAAGATCAGTCATCAAGTCACAACCTGAACAGTGTCAACGTAAGTAACTGAACCAACTCTATTAGAGGAAAATAATAACAAGTAACAAAGACTCTGATAAAGAGTCGGTAACATATATTCCAAAATTAACATCATTCTTGAGAGATTTCATGCATTATTTAGCAATTATCAGGAATGTTACATGGGATTAGTATGATAGATGTGGGACACTTGACTTTCTAAATGACTTTAGTAAGTTACGGCTTAACAGACTTGAGAAATCTGAGAGCAAGTGGAGTTAAAGGACCAGCAGCAGAATGACTAGAAGTTGGTTACAAAGACACAACACAGTGAGTAGGGGTTAAAGGGATTTACTCTGATTGCTGGAAGGTGAGAAGTGGTTTTCTACACAGGATCAGCGCTGGGATCACTGTCCTTCACCATTTACGTCAACAATATGGAATCAAGAAGCAAAATTATCATTTTAAAATTTACAAACCAATCCAAACTGAGAATGAGAATAACCAGAGTGGACAAACGCACCTAAATGCAGTAACACATTAATAATAACGTATAAACCAGCAAATTCGGTATTCGAATTGTAAATTAATTTCACCACAGCTAATTATCAGGTTCTGCAATTTGATCTGAATAATACGTTTTTCAGTTACTCCATAGAACATCGAACACTACAGCGCAGTACAGGCCCTTCGGCCCCTGATGTTGCGCCGACTTGTGAAAAAAATCTAAAGCCCATCTAACCTACACTATTCCAATATCATCCATATGACTATCCAATGACCATCTGGCTAACTTGTAACTCTCAAGCGCCCTAACTGAATCTTCAAGTCTCATCTTTACATAAGTCTCCTTCTTTCTCGTCACAAGAGATTCAACTTCTTTAGTAAACCACGGTTCCCTCGCTCGACCACTTCCTCCCTGCCTGACAGGTACATACTTATCAAGGACATGCAGTAGCTGTTCCTTAAACAAGCTCCACATTTCAATTGTGTCCATCCCTTTCAGTTTCCTTCCCCACCCTATGCATTCTAAAACTCTCCTAATCGCATCATAGTTTCCTTTCCCCCAGCTATAACTCTTGCCCTTCGGTATATACCTATTTCTTTCCATCGCTAAAGTAAACGTAACAAAATTGTGGTCACTATCACCAAAGTGCTCACCTACCTCCAAATCTAACAACTGGTCTGGTTGATTAGCCAGTACTATATCCAATGTTGCCTCACCTCTTATTGGCCCATCTACACACTGTGTCAGGAAACTCTCCTGCACACATTGGACAAAAACTGACCCATCTAAAGTACTCGAACTATAGCGTTTCCAGTCAATATTTGTAAAGTTAAAGTCCCCCATAACAACTACTTTCGCTCCTATCCAGAATCATCTTTGCAATCTTTTCCTCTACATCTCTGGAACTTTTCGGAGGTCTATAGAAAGCTCCCAACAGAGTGACCTCTCCTTTCCTGTTTCTGAACTCAGCCCATACTCCGTCAGTAGACGAGTCCTCATCAAACGTCCTTACTGCCACCATAATACTGTCCTTGACTAACAATGCCACACTTCCCCCTCTTTTCCCTGTATGAATCAAGTGTCTGAATGCTTTCGAGGAGTTTGGGGGGTTGCAGCGATTTGGTTCACAAATCGCTTGAAGCAGCAACACAGTTTATGCAGGAACATAACAATCAGGATAAAAACATTGGAGTCATTTCCAGATTAATGGAAATGTGAACAAATCACAAAATGTTTGACAAACAATCACAGAATACTGCAAGTAAGTTATTTGGTTGCTTAAATATCAGGAAAAGCTGAAGCCTGTTTCCTTTCAATATAAAACCAATATCGGGAACTTTCACATCATACAACGGCCACCAAACATCATTAGAACAAAATTTCTTCCTATTTTCAAAATGTTCCAAATATAAAAGACCGAGACAGATCCATAGAATGGACAACTCACTCATCAATTTAAAAAAAACATTTCTTTAAAATTGAACCAACTTATTTAATTCCAGTTCTTTTCCTAAAAAAAATATAATTCTACATGGACAGATTGTGCAATGGACAGATGGATACTTCGATTAGATAGTTCACTCAGGTGAAAGAACCCAAATCAGTACAATTATACACTGAAAAATATACCCTGTAACACTTGTTCACTGGTGTCAGATATTCCGCTCTGGTTGGTGACCCACGAACAAAGTTCGATTTTTATGCTTACTGCCATGAAATGTTATTTCAGAGAGATCACCTTTACTGAGGTCCAATCTAACAATGCATAAGATTCCACTCAATATAATAACTTCATGGATCAGAGCCTATGAATTACATGCAGAGGTTTGTCAGGTGAAGAAAAAAGGATCAATACCATAGAGATATTAGATACCATTGGATTTAAGTAACTTACATTGTTCATCTGGTGTCTGTATAACAGTGACAATGAGATCAACTTGGAACAATTTCAGACAGAGTTTAAAATCAGTGAGCCGCTCACACACAGATTTACACAACCTCAATGGTTACAGTCACTTACCAGGAACACCAATAATGGCAATGATTGGGTAGATTATTTTCTCAGCTATATTTACTGGATACAGCATTTTCAGTGTGAAGTGATGTGTCCCTTCGTGCTGCTGGCAGTCTCTCTGTTTTAAACTCTGAATCAATATATTCCCAAAGCCTTTAACTTATACACTGCAGAATCACCTCAGGGACATTGAAGTAGCAACACGGTTTAAAGATTTTTAAAAAATGAACAAACAGATTACGACATTGAGTTCAGTGATGAATCATGTTTATCTTTAGATAGAGTTAACTCTTTCCAAACACTGGATTCTGCTGAACACATTTATCAACTAATAACACGTGGACGCATGCTGTTCACTCAAAAACCATCAGTCCCATCTCTAAATCTCAGATTGTTTCAGTGATATCTGTCACTGGACTGTGACATTGCAGTAATTGAATTTCAAATGTTACCCTGTCACTCTCTCTCTATTCAACTGTGGACCTTCCGTGATGTGAATTAAGTGGGCTATGGGTGAGTATAGATTGCAAAATCCTGTTAATCAATAAACTGGAACTATTTAACCTGCAGATAAATTAATTTTACACCTGAATTTAATGCAGCTCCTCAAACAGAAGAAAACATTTGGAAACAATGGAAAGTCTCGGAAAATTCAGGCCCTGCAGCAGATACAAACACACCACATCTGAGAGCAGTAAATATGCAGATTTAAAGGTGACAAGCAATGCACAGGCACCAACTGATACTGGCCCCACATCTGATACACAGTCTTATACTGGGAAAAAAATGTGTCGAGTTGTGGAGAGAGAGAGAGAGAAAGAGAGAGCGACGACCTGTGAATGTGGAAGAGATTATGGGGAAGAAGATATTGTGAGAGGAATGGTGTTCATAATAGTAACTTAAACTTAGAGGAAAGACAGCTCCATCATAAATGATCCGGTGCTGTGTTCACATTAAATAGATCAGCTGGAATACTGTGTCCTGTTCTGCGTCACAAACTTTAGACATGATGTGATGATATTGGCAAGTGAAATGGAGGAGAAGGTCCAACAGGGAAGAGCCAACTGTGGTGAGAGAGAGGGAGACAAATGAGGTGAGTAAGTGAGAGAATGAGAGAGAGAGAGGTGCGTGTACGTGCTCATTATTTTCTACACCTCAATGACGTACACATCCAGGGTTCAGTATTCTAAGGAAAGCAACCCGAGGCGAACAAGACTCTCTTCACTGCGAAAACAAAGCATCCCAGACAACATCATGGGGAATCTCCTTTGAGTTAGTTCCAGGGCACTCAATCCTCCTTCTAGTGAGGCCACCAGCACTGCTCACAGTAATTCAGCTGAGGACAAATGAGTGTTTGCTATAACTCCAACGTAACCTTCCTAAAAATGATTTGGAGGAAAATGGATCTGGATTCATTCGTAAGTTTGTGGACGACACGAAGGTTTGAGGATTTTAGGGATAGTAATGAGGACCATCAGAGGATACAGGTGGATATAGATCAGTTGGAGCCTTGGGGGGAGAGATGGCAGATGGAGATTATTTCGGACAAATTTGAAGTAATGCATTTTGGAAGATCTAAGACAGATAGGAATTATACAGTAAATGGCAGAACCATTCAGAGTACTGAGAGGCAAAGGGATCTGGGTCTACAGGTACACAGGTCACTGAAAGTGGCAATGCAGGTGGAGAAGGTAGTCAAGAAGGTGCACGGCATGCTTGCGTAAGTTTAAATCTCATGGGATCCAGGGTGAGGTAACTGAATGGATACAAAATTCGCTTCTTGACAGAAGCCAGAGGGTGGTTGTAGTGTGTCACATAGAACATAGAACATAGAACAGTACAGCTCCATACAGGCCCTTTGGCCCTCGATGTTCTGCTGAGCTTTGTCCGAAACCAAGATCAAGCGATGCCACTCCCTACCATTCTGGTGTGCTCCATGTGCCGATCCAATAACCGCTTGAAAGTTCCTAAAGTGTCCGACTCCACTTTCACAGCAGGCAGTCCATTCCACACCACAACCACTCTCTGAGTAAATAACCTACCTCCTATATCCCTCAAAGAACAAAGAACAGTACAGCACTGGAAACAGGCCCTTCGGCCCTCCAAGCCTGTGCCGCTCCTTGGTCCAACGAGACCAATCGCTTGTATCCCTCCATTCCCAGGCTGCTCATGTGACTATCCAGGTAAGTCTTAAACGATGCCAGCGTGCCTGCCTCCACCACCCGACTTGGCAGCGCATTCCAGGCCCCCACCACCCTCTGTGTAAAAAACGTCCCTCTGATATCCGAGTTATACTTCGCCCCTCTCAGCTTGAGCCCGTGAGCCCTCGTGATCGTCACCTCCGACCTGGGAAAAAGCTTCCCACTGTTCACCCTATCTATACCCTTCATAATCTTGTACACCTCTATTAGATCTCCCCTCATTCTCCGTCTTTCCAAGGAGAACAACCCCAGTCTACCCAATCTCTCTTCATAGCTAAGACCCTCCATACCAGGCAACATCCTGGTAAACCTTCTCTGCACTCTCTCTAATGCCTCCACGTCCTTCTGGTAGTGCGGCGACCAGAACTGGACGCAGTACTCCAAATGTGGCCTAACCAGCGTTGTATACAGCTGCATCATCAGACTCCAGCTTTTATACTCTATACCCCGTCCAGAATGGCAAGCATACCATATGCCTTCTTCACCACCTTCTCCACCTGTGTTGCCACCTTCAAGGATTTGTGGACTTGCACACCTAGGTCCCTCTGTGTTTCTATACTCCTGATGACTCTGCCATTTATTGTATAACTCCTCCCTACATTATTTCTTCCAAAATGCATCACTTCGCATTTATCCGGATTAAACTCCATCTGCCACCTCTCCGACCAATATTCCAGCCTATCTATATCCTGCTGTATTGCCCGACAATGCTCTTCGCTATCCGCAAGTCCAGCCATCTTCGTGTCATCCGCAAACTTGCTGATTACACCAGTTACACCTTCTTCCAAATCATTTATATATATCACAAATAGCAGAGGTCGCAGTACAGAGCCCTGCGGAACACCACTGGTCACAGACCTCCAGCCGGAAAAAGACCCTTCGACCACTACCCTCTGTCTCCTATGGCCAAGCCAGTTCTCCACCCATCTAGCCACGTCTCCTTGTATCCCATGAGCCTTAACCTTCTTAATCAACCTGCCATGTGGGACTTTGTCAAATGCCTTACTGAAATCCTATGTCCCCCACCATGAACCTTATTGTTATTGTCCCAAGTAACAGCTACATCGACCCAAGGAAATAGTCTCTGAATGTCCACTCTACCTATCCCCCTCATCATCTTATTACCCTCCATTAAGTCGCTTCTCATCTTCCTCCGCTCTAAAGAGAAAAGCCCGAGCTCCCTCAACCTTTCCTATAAGACCGACACTGCAAACCAGGCACCATCCTGGTAAATGTCATTTGCATTCTTTCCAATGCTTCCACATCCTTCTTATACTGAGGTGACCAGAACTGCACACAATATTCCAAATGTGGTCTCACCAAGGTCCTGTACAGTTGCAGCATAACCCCACGGCTCTTAAACTCAAACCCCCTGTTAATAAACGCTAACACACTATAGGCCTTCTTCACGGCTCTATCCACTTGAGTGGCAACCTTCAGAGATCTGTGGATATGAACCCCAGGATCTCTCTGTTCCTCCACATTCCTCAGAACCCTGTCGTTGATCCTGTAATCCGCATTCAAATTCAAATTCACCTCGCACTTATCAGGGTTAAACTCCATCTGTCATTTTTCGGCCCAGCTCTGCATCCTATCAATGTCTCTTTGCAGCCGACAACAGTCCTCCACCTCATCCATTGCTCCACCAATCTTGGTGTCATCAGCAAATTTACTGATCCACCCTTCAGCCGCCTCCTCCAAGTCATTGATAAAAATCACAAATAGCAGAGGGCCCAGCACTGATCCCTGTGGTAAACCGCTGCTTAGTGGTCTCCAGTCTGAAAATTTTCCATCCACCACCACCCTCTGTCCTCTATGAGATATGATGTGGAGATGCCGGCGTTGGACTGGGGTAAACACAGTAAGAGTTTTAACAACACCAGGTTAAAGTCCAACATGTTTATTTGGTAGCAAATGCAGTTATTCTATGAGATAGCCAGTTACTTATCCAATTAGCCAAATTTCCCTCCATCCCACACCTCCTTACTTTCTCCATGAGCCGACCATTGGGAACCTTATCACGCCTTACTAAAATCCTTGTATATGACATCAAATGCTCTATCTTCATCGACACACTTAGTTACCTCCTCAAAGAATGCAATCAAATTTGTGAGGCAAGACTTACCCTTCACAATTCCGTGTTGACTATCCCGGATTAAGCTGCATCTTTCCAAATGGTCATAAATCCTATCCCCCAGGACCTTTTCCATTGACTTACCAACCACCGAAGTAAGACTAAACGACCTATAATTACCAGGGTCATTCCTATTTCCTTTCCTGAACAGAGGAACAACATTCGCCACTCTCCAGTCCTCTGGCACGATCCCCGTGGACAGTGAGGACGCAACGTTCAAAGCCAAAGGCTCTGCAATCTCATCCATTGCCTCCCAACGAATCCTCGGATATATCCCATCTGGCCGAGAGGACTTATCGACCCTCAGGTTTTTCAAAATTGCGAATACATCTTCCCTCAGCACATCCGCCTCCTCCAGCCTATCAGCCTGTATCACAGTCTCATCCTCATACATGTGGTGAACACTGAAGAAAAGTATTCATTCATCCCCTCTCCTATCTCTTCTGACTCCATGCACAAGTTACCACTACTGTCCTTGACCGGCCCTAACCTCACCCTGGTCATTCTTTTATTTTTCACATAAGAGTAAAAAGCCTTGGGGTTATCCTTGATCCAACCCGCTAACGACTTCTCATGTCCCCTCCTAGCTCTCTTAAGCCCTTTTCTCAGTTCATTCCTTGCGACCTTGTAACCCTCAAGCGACCCAACTGAACCTTGTTTTCTCATCCTGACATACGCTTCCTTTTTGCCTCTTGACAAGACATTCAACCTCTTTTGTGAACCATGGTTGTTTTTCAAACTGGAGGCCTGAGACCAGCGGTGTGCCTCAGGGTTCAGTGCTGGGTCCACTGTTGCTTGTCATTTATATTAATGATTTCGAGGAGTATATAGGAGACATTGATGCTAATTTTGCAGATGACACCAGGATTGGTGGCATAGTTGACAGTGAAGAAAGTTATCTCCGAATGCAACGGGATCTTGATCAATTGGGCCAGTGGGCTGACGAATGGCAGATGGAGTTTAATTTAGACAAATGCGAGGTGATGCATTTTGGTAGATTGAACCAGGGCAGGACTTACTCAGTTAGTGGTAGGGCGTTGGGGAGAGTTACAGAACAAAGAGATCTCGGGGTACATGTCCAAAGCTCCTTTAAAGTTGGGTCACAGGTGGACAGAATGGTGAAGAAGGCATTCAACATGCTTGGTTTCATTGCTCAGAACATTGAATACATGAGCTGGGACGTCTTGTTGAAGTTGTACAATATATTCGTAAGGCCACACCTGGAATACTGTGTGCAATTCTGGTCACCCTATTATAGAAAAGATATTATTAAACTCGAAAGAGTGCAGAAAATATTTACTAGGATGCTACCGGGACATGATGGTTTGTGTGAGAAGGAGAGGCTGGATAGACTGGGACTTTTTTCTGTGGAGCGTAGGAGGCTGAGGGGTGATCTTATAGAGGTCTATAAAATAATGAGGGGCACAGATCAGCTGGATGGTCAATATATCTTCCAAAGATAGGGCAGTCTAAAACTAGAGGGCATAGGTTTAAGTTGAGAGGGGAGGGATACAAAAGTGTCCAGAGGGGCAATTTTTTCACACAGACGGTGGTGAGTGTTGAACAAGCTACCAGAGGTAGTAGTAGAGGCGGGTGCAATGTTGACTTTTAAGAAACATTTAGATAGTTACATGGATAAGATGGGTATAGAGGGATATGGGCCAAATACGGGTAAGTGGGACTAGCTTCTGGGTTTAGAAAAAGGGCAGCATGTACAAGTTGGGCCGAAGGGCCTGTTTCCATGTTGTAAACCTCTATAACTCTATGACTCTATATGCACGTGTGATTCTGATTGTGTATTAGTGTGCGAGAGTGTGTGTGTGTGTGTGTGTGTGTGTGTGTCTGTGTGTGTGTGAGAGAGAGAGAGAGAGAGCATGTATGTGTGAGGATGCAAGCGAGGGGGCGAGGGAGTGAGAGGCGGAGCAAGGCAGCGAGAAGCCAGATGAGAGAGGGAGTGAGAGACGGGGCATGAGAGGGAGAGGCATGGCGAGGGAATGAGAGACAGGCCGAGGGTTTGAGAAACGGGGCGAAGAATTGAGAGACGGGGTAAGGGAGGGAGAGACAGAGCGAGGGAGGGAGAGACGGGACAAGTGAGGGAGAGACATGGAGAGGGGGGAGAGACGGGTGAGGGAGGGAGAAATGGGGAAAGGTAGGGGAGACTGGGCGGGCGGGGGATGGAAGGGGGGAATGAGGGAGATAGGGGACGAGGGAGGGAGAGATGGGTCAATGGAGACAGTCCGAGTGAAATAGGGAGAGGTGGAGTGAGGGATGGAGAGACAGGGTGAGGGAAGGAGGGTGCATGAAAAAGAGTTACAGGCTTGCACAGGGAGAGAATGGTGGGATTAAAAGGTGGGGCAAATGAGAGAGAGACGGGGGATTGAGGGAGAGACGGCGGGAATGAGGGAGCGACGGGGCAAATGAGGGAGCGACGGGGCAAATGAGGGAGCGACTGGGCGAATGAGGGAGAGATGGGGTGAATGAGGGAGAGACGAGGTGAATGAAGGAGAGATGGGGCGAATGAGGGAGAGACCGGGTGAATGAAGGGGAGACGGGGTGAATGAGGGAATGACGAGGTGAATGAGGGAGAGATGGGGCGAATGAGGGAGAGACGGGTTGAATGAGGGAGAGACGGGGTGAATGAGGGGGAGACGGGGTGAAAGACTGAGTGATGGGGTGAATGAGGGAGAGACGGGGTGAATGAGGGAATGACGGGGTGAATGAGGGAGCGATGGGGTGAATGAGGGAGAGACGGGAGGAATGAGGAAGAGACGGGGTGAATGAAAGAGTGACGGGGCAAATGAGGGGGAGAAGGGGCGAATTAGGGAGAGGCGGGGGAATGAGGGAGAGACGGGGTGAATGAGGGAGTGATAGGGGGAATGAGGAATAGACGGGGTGAATGATGGGGAGACAGAGTGAATGAGGGAGTGACGGGGTGAATGAGGGAGAGACGGGGCGAATGAGGGAGAGACGGGGTGAATGAGGGAGTGACGGGGGGAATGAGGGAGAGACGGGGTGAATGATGGGGAGACAGAGAGAATGAGGGAGAGACGGGGCGAATGATGGGGAGACAGAGTGAATGAGGGAGAGATGGAGTGAATGAAGGGGAGACGGGGTGAATAAGGGAGAGACGGGGTGAATGATGGGGAGACAGAGTGAATGAGGGAGAGACGGGGTGAATGAGGGAGAGACGGGGGAATGAGGGGAGACGGGGGAATGAGGGAGTGACGGGGGGAATGAGGGAGAGACGGGGTGAATGAGTAAGAGACGGGGGGAAAGAGGGGAAGCTGGGGCGAATGAGGGAGAGACGAGGCAAATGAGTGAGAAACGGGGTGAATGAGGGAGAGACGGGGGAATGAGGGAGAGACGGGGGAATGAGGGGGAGATGGGGGAATGAGGGAGAGACGGGGCGAATGAGGGAGTGACCCAGAAATGAGCGAGAGATGGCGTGAATGAGAGAGAGAGAGACGGGGGAAATGAGGGAGAGTCGGAGTGAATGAGGGAGAGACAGGGCAAATGAGGGAGAGATGGGGGGAATGATTGAGAGATGGGGCAAATGAGGGAGTGACGGGGTGAATGAGGGAGAGACGGGGAAAATGGGGGAGAGACGGCGGAATGAGGGAGAGACGGGGGAATGAGGGAGAGACGGGGTGAATGAGGGAGAGACGGGGCGAATGAGAGAGAGATGGGGGAAATGAGGGAGAGACGGGGCGAATGAGGGAGAGACGGGGGGAATGATTGAGAGACAGGGCGAATGAGGGAAAGACGGGGTGAATGAGGGATGGACGGGGTGAATGAGGGAGTGACCCGGAAACGAGGGAGAGACGGCGTGAATGAGAGAGAGAGACGGGGGAATGAGGGAGAGACGGTGGGAATGAGGGAGATACGGCGTGAATGAGGGAGAGACGGGGCAAATGAGGGAGAGACGGGGCGAATGAGGGAGAGACGGGGAATGAGAGAGAGACGTGGCGAATGAGGGGGAGACGGGGGAATGAGGGAGAGATGGGGGGGAATGAGGGAGAGACGGGGTGAATGATGGAGAGACAGGGGAATGACAGAGAGAAGGGGGCGAATGAGGGAGAGACGGGGTGAATGAGGGGGTGACAGAGTGGATGGGAGAGAGACGGGGGGAATGAGGGAGCGACGGGACGAATGAGGAAGAGACGGGGGAATGAGGGAGAGATGGGGGGAATGAAGGAGTGACGGGGCAAATGAGGGAGCGACGGGGCGAATGACGGAGAGACGGGGCGAATGAGGGAGAGACGGCGCGAATGAGGGAGGGACGGGGTGAACGAGGAGGAGACGGGGGGAATGAGGGGGAGACGGGGCCAATGCGGGAGTGACGGGGGAATGAGGGGGAGATGGGGGATTGAGGGAGAGACGGGGGGAATGAGGGGGAGACGGGGCGACTGAGGGAGAGACGGGTGAATGAGGGGGAGACGGGGTGAATGAGGGAGAGACGGGGCGAATGCGGGAGAGACGGGGCGAAGGAGGGAGTGGCGGCATGAATGAGAGAGAGACGGCGGAAATGACAGAGAGAGACGGGGGAATGAGGGAGAGATGGGGGAATGAGGGAGGGACGGGGCAAATGAGGGAGCGACGGGGCGAATGACAGAGAGACGGGGCGAATGAGGGAGAGACAGCGTGAATGAGGGAAGGACGGTGTGAACGAGGGGGAGACGGGGGGAATGAGGGGGTCACGGGGCGAATACGGGAGTGACAGGGGAATCAGGGGGAGATGGGGGAATGAGGGAGAGACGGGGGGAATGAGAGGGAGACGGGGCAACTGAGGGAGAGACAGGGTGAATGAGGGTGTGACGGGGCAATGAGGGAGAGACGGAGGGAATGAAGGGCAGATGGCACGAATGAGCGAGAGACGGGTGAATGAGGGGGAGACGGGGTGAATGAGCGAGAGACGGGGCGAATGCTGGAGAGGCGGGGTGAAGGAGGGAGTGGCGGCATGAATGAGAGAGAGACGGGGGAAATGAGAGAGAGAGACGGGGGAAATGAGGGAGGGACGGAGTGAATGAGGCAGAGACGGGGCAAATGAGGGGGAGATGGGGCGAATGCGGGAGTGACGGGCGAATGAGGGGGAGATGGGGGAATGAGGGAGAGATGGGGGAATGAGGGGGAGACGGGCGAATGAGAGGGAGATGGGGTGAATGATGGCGAGACAGGGGAATGACAGAGAGACAGGGCGAATGAGGGAGAGACAGAGTGAATGAACGAGTGACGGGGAAAAGAGGGAGAGACGGTGGAATGAGTGGAGACGGGACTAATGAGGGAGAGATGGGACGAATGAGGGTGAGACAGGGGGAATGAGGGAGTGACGGGTGGAATGAGGGAGAGACGGGGTGAATGAGGGAGAGACAGGGCGAATGAGGGAGAGATGGGGGAATGAGGGGGAGATGAGGCGAATGAGGGAGAGACGGGGGGAATGAGGGAGAGACGGGGTGAATGAGGGGGAGACGGGGTGAATGAGGGAGAGACGGGGGAATGCGTTAGAGACGGAGGGAATGAGAGGGAGACGGGGAAATGAGGGAGAGACGGGGGGGAATGACGGGATGACGGGGCGATTGTCGGAGCGACGGGGCGAATGAGGGAGAGACGGGGCGAATGAGGGAGAGACGGGGTGAACGAGGGGGAGACGGGGCGAATGAGGGGGAGACGGGGGAATGGCAGAGAGACGGGGGGAATGACTGGAGTGACGGGGTGAATGAGGGAGAGACTGGGTGAATGAAGGAGACACGGGGCGAATGCGGGAGAGACGGAGGGAATGAGACAGAGACGGGGAAATGAGGGAGAGACGGGGGGATTGAGGGAGTGACGGGGCAAATGAGGGAGGGACGGGATGAATGAGGGAGAGATGGGGCGAATGAGGGAGCGACCCGGAAATGAGGGAGAGATGGAGGGAATCAGGGGGAGATGGGGCGAACGAGGGAGAGACGGTGGAATGAGGGGGAGACAGGGCGAATGAGGGAGCAACGGGGCAAATGAGGGAGAGATGGGGAAATGAGGGGGAGATGGGGGGAATGAGGGAGAGACGGGGGGAATGAGAGAGACGGGGGAAATAAGAGAGAGAGACGGAGGAAATGAGGGAGGGACGGAATGAATGATGGAGAGACCAGGCAAATGAAGGAGAGACAGGGCGAATGAGGGAGAGACGGGGGGAAAGGGGGAGAGACGGGGGGAATGAAGGAGAGACAGGATGAATGATGGAGTTACCCGGAAATGAGGGAGAGACGGCGTGAATGAGAGACAGGCGGGGGAAATGAGAGAGAGAGATGGGGGAAAGGAGGGAGAGACGGAGTGAATGAGGCAGAGACGGGGCAATTGAGGGAGAGACGGGGTGAATGAGGGAGAGACGGTGGGAATGACAGAGGGACGGGGCGAATGAGGAAGAGACGGGGTGAATGAGGGGGTGACAGAGTGGATGAGAGAAGACGGGGGAATGAGGGAGCGACGGGGCGAATGAGGGAGAGACGGGGGAATGAGGGAGAGATGGAGTGAATAAGAGAGTGATGGGGAAAAGAGGGAGAGACAGGGGAATGAGTGGAGACGGGGCGAATGAGGGAGAGATGGGACGAATGAGGGTGAGACGGGGGGAATGAGGGAGTGACAGGTGTAATGAGGGAGAGACGGGGTGAATGAGGGAGAGACAGGGCGAATGAGGGAGAGACGGGGTGAATGAGGGGGAGACGGGGCGAATGAGGGAGAGACGGGGCAATGCATTAGAGACGGAGGGAATGAGAGAGCGATGGGGAAATGCGGGAGAGATGGGGGAATGAGGGAGTGACAGAGTGGATGAGAGAAGACGGGGGAATGAGGGAGCGACGGGGCGAATGAGGGAGAGACGGGGGAATGAGGGAGAGATGGAGTGAATAAGAGAGTGATGGGGAAAAGAGGGAGAGACAGGGGAATGAGTGGAGACGGGGCGAATGAGGGAGAGATGGGACGAATGAGGGTGAGACGGGGGGAATGAGGGAGTGACAGGTGTAATGAGGGAGAGACGGGGTGAATGAGGGAGAGACAGGGCGAATGAGGGAGAGACGGGGTGAATGAGGGGGAGACGGGGCGAATGAGGGAGAGACGGGGCAATGCATTAGAGACGGAGGGAATGAGAGAGAGATGGGGAAATGAGGGAGAGATGGGGGAATGAGGGAGTGACGGGGAAAATGAGGGAGCGGCGGGGCGAATGAGGGAGAGACGGGGTGAACGAAGAGGAGACGGGGGAAACGAGTTCGAGACGGGGCCAATGAGGGAGTGACGGGGGAATGAGGGGGAGATGGGGGAATGAGGGAGAGATGGAGGGAATGAGGGGGAGATGAGGCGACTGAGGGAGAGACGGGGTGAATGAGGGAGTGACGGGGGAATGAGGGGGAGATGGGGGAATGAGGGAGAGATGGAGGGAATGAGGGGGAGATGAGGCGACTGAGGGAGAGACGGGGTGAATGAGGGTGTGACGGGGAAATGACGGAGAGACAGAGGGAATGAGGGGCAGATGGGACGAATGAGGGAGAGATGGGGGAATGAGGGGGAGACGGGGTGAATGATGGAGAGACGGGGCGAATGAGCGAGAGACGGGGCAAATGAGGGAGAGACGGAGTGAATGAGGGAGAGACGGAGTGAATGAGAGAGAGACGGGGGAAATGAGGGAGAGACGGGGGAATGAGGGAGAGATGGGGGAATGAGGGAGTGACGGGGCGAATGAGGGAGCGACGGGGCAAATGAGGGTGAGACGAGGAAATGAGGGAGAGACGGAGTGAATGAGGGAGAGACGAGTGAAATGAGGGAGAGACGGAGTGAATGAGAGAGAGACGGGGGAAATGAGAGAGAGACGGGGGAATGAGTGGAGACGGGGCAAATGAGGGAGTGACGGGGGAATGAGGAAGAGACAGGGTGAATGAGGGAGAGACGGGGAATGAGTGGAGATGGGGCGAATGAGGGAGAGACGGGGGAAAGGAGGGAGAGACGGGGTGAATGAGGGAGAGACGGGGGAATGAAGGAGAGACGGGGGAATGAGGGAGATTCGGGGGCAATGAGGGTGAGACAGGGCGAATGAGGGAGAGACGGGGCGAATGAGGGAGGGATCGGGCAAATGAGAGAGAGGCGGGGGAAAGAGGGGGAGATGGGGGAATGAGGGAGAGACAGGGGAATGAGGGTGAGATGGGGGGAATGAGGGTGAGATGGGGCGAATGAATGAGAGACGGGGGGAATGAGGGGAAGATGGGGTGAATGAGGGAGAGACGGGGGACTGAGGGGGAGATGGGCTGAATGAGGGAGCGAGGGGGCGGATGAGGGAGAGACAGGGCGAATGCGGGAGAGACGGAGGGAATGAGAGAGAGACGGGGGAAGGTTTTGGATGATTGTGGATAGGAGCGAAAGTAACAGGGTAGTTGTACTGAGGGACTTTAACTCTACAAATATTGACTGGAAAAGCTGTAGTTCGAGTACTTTCGAGGGGTTGGTTTTTGTCCAATGTGTGCAGGAAGGCATCCTGACGCAGTATGTAGATAGAACAACAAGAGGCGAGCCCACATTGGATTTGGTACTGGGTAATGAACCAGGCCAGGTGTTAGATTTGGAGGTAATTGAGCACTTTGGTGACAGTGACCACAATTCGATTACATTTACCTTAGCAATGGAAAAGTATAGGTACATACCAAAGGGCAAGAGTTATAGCTAGGTGAAAGGAAATTATGATGCGAGGAGGCGAGACTTAGCTGGCATAGGTTGGGGAAGGAAACTGCAGGGGATGGGCACAATTTTAATGAGGAACTTGTTCAAGGAACAGCTACTACGCCTCCTTGATAAATATGTATCTGTCAGGCAGGGAGGAACCAGACGTGTGAGGGAACCGTGGTTTAATAAGGAGGTTGAATCTCTTGTGAAGAGGAAGAGGGCGACTTATGTTAAGATGAGACGTGAAGGCTCAGTTAGGGCACTTGGGAGTTACACGTTAGCCAGGAAGGACCTAAAGAAAGAGTTAAGAAGAGCCAGGAGGAGACATGAGAAGTCCTTGGCAGGTCGGATCAAGGAAAACCCGAAAGCTTTCTATCGGTATGTCAGGAGTAAAAGAATGACTAGGGTAAGATTAGGGCCAGTCAAGGACAGTAGTGGGAAGTTGTGCGTGGAGTCTGAAGAGATAGGAGAGGCACTAAATGAATATTTTTCGTCGGTATTCACACTGGAGAGGGACAGTGTTGTCGAGGGGAGTACTGAGTTGCAGGCTGTTGGACTGGATAGGATTGAGGTTCATAAGGAGGAGGTGTTAGCAATTCTGGAAAGGGTAAAAATAGATAAGTCCCCTGGGCCGGATCGGATTTATCCTAGGATTCTCTGGGAGGCTAGAGAGCAGATTGCAGAGCCTTTGGCTTTGATCTTTGGGTCGTCATTGTCTACTGGAACAGTGCCAGAAGACTGGAGGATAGCAAATGTTGTCCCCTTGTTCAAGAAGGGGAGTAGGGACAACCCTCGTAATTATAGACCGGTGAGCCTGACTTCTGTTGTGGGCAAAGTATTGGAAAGGATTATAAGAGATAGGATTTATAATCACCTAGAAAGGAATAATTTGATTAGGGATAGTCAGCAGGGTTTTGTGAAGGGCAGGTCGTGCCTCACAAACCTTATTGAGTTCTTAGAGAAGGTGATCAAAGAGGTGGATGAGGGTAAAGCGGTTGATGTGGTGTATATGGATTTCAGCAAAGCGTTTGGTAAGGTTCCCCATGGTAAGCTTTTGCAGAAAATACGGACATATGGGATTGAGGGTGATTTAGTGGTTTGGATCAGGAATTGGCTGGCTGTAAGAAAACAGAGGGTGGTGGTTGATGGGAAATATTCATCCTGGAGTTCAGTTACTAGTGGTGGACCGCAAGGATCTGTTTTGGGGCCACTGCTGTTTGTCATTTTTATTAATGACCTGGATGGGGGCGTGGAAGGGTGGATTATTAAATTTGCGGATGACACTATAGTCGGTGGAGTTGTAGACAGTGCGGAGGGAAGTGGCAGGTTACAGAGGGACATAGATAAGCTGCAGAGCTGGGCTGAGAGGTGGCAAATGGAGTTTAATGCGGAAAAGTGTGTGGTGATTCACTTTGGAAGGAGTAACAGGAATACAGAGTACTGGGCTAATGGTAAGGTACTTGGTCGTGTGGATGAACAGAGGGATCTGGTTGTCCATGTGCATAGATCCCTGAAAGTTGGCAGTCAGGTTGATAGGGTTGTTAAGAATGCATACGGTGTGTTAGCTTTTCCTGGCAGAGGGATTGAGTTTCGGAGCCAGGAGGTTATGCCGCAACTGTACAAAACTCTGGTGCGGCCGCATTTGGAGCATTGCGCACAATTCTGGTCGCCATATTATAGGAAAGATGTGGAAGTGTTGGAGAGGGTGCAGAGGATATTTACCAGGATGTTGCCTGGTATGGTGGGAAAATCGTATGAGGAAAGGCTGAGGGGCTTGAGGTTGTTTTCGTTAGAGAGAAGAAGTTTAAGAGGTGACTCAATAGAGGCATACAAAATGATCAGAGGATTAGATAGGGTGGATAGTGAGAGCCTTTTTCCTAGGATGGTGATGACTAGCACGAGGGGATACAGCTTTAAATTGAGGGGTGAGAAATATAGGACAGATGTTAGAGGTAGATTCTTTACTCAGAGAGTAGTAAGGGCGTGGAATGCCCTGCCTGCAGCAGTAGTGGACTCGTCAACATTAAGAACATTCAAATGGTGATTGGATAAACATATGGATGATATTAGAATAGTGTAGATTAGAGGGGCATTAGATTGGTTCCACTGGTCGGCACAAAATCGAGGTCTGAAGGGCCTCTACTGCGCTGTAACGTTCTATGTTCTATGAGGGAGAGACTGGGCGAATGAGGGAGAGACGGGGGAATGAGGGAGAGACGGGGTGAATGAGGGGGAGAAGGGGTGAATGAGGGGAGACAGGGGGAATGAGGGAGAGACGGGGTGAATGAGAGAGAGACGGGGTGAGTTGAGGGAGAGACGGGGCGAATGACGGGGAGACGGGTCGAATGAGGAAGAGAAAGGATGAATGAGGGAGAGACGGGGCGAATGAGGAAGAGAAAGGACGAATGAGGGAGAGCCGGGGTGAATGAGGGAGAGACGGGGGAATGAGGGAGAGACGCGGTGAATGAGGGAGAGACGGGGGGACTGAGGGAGAGACGGGGTGAATGAGGGGGTGGCGGGGCGAATGGGGGAGAGACATTGTGAATGACGGAGAGACAGGGCAAATGAGGGAGAGACGGGGGGAATGAGGGAGAGACGGGGTGAATGAGAGAGAGATGGGGCGAATGACGGAGAGATGGGGGAATGAGGGGGAGACGGAGTGAATGAGGGAGAGACGGGGTGAGTGAGGGAATGACGGGGCGAATGAGGGAGAGACGGTGCGAATGGGGGAGAGAGGGAGTGAATGAGGGAGAGACGGGGTGAATGAGGGAGAGACGGGGCGAATGAGGGAGAGATGGGGCGAATGAGGGAGAGATGGGGTGAATGAGGGAGAGACGGGGGGAATGAGGGAGAGACGGGGTGAATGAGGGGGTGACGGGGCGAATGAGGGAGAGACGGGGTGAATGAGGGGGAGACGGGTTGAATGAGGGAGAGACGGGGTGAATGACGGAAAGACAGAGCAAATGAGGGAGAGACGGTGTGAATGAGGGGGAGATGGTTTGAATGAGGGAGAGACGGGGTGAATGACGGAGAGACGGGGCGAATGAGGGAGAGACGGGACGAATGAGGGAGAGACGGGGTGAATGAGGGAGAGACGGGGCGAATGAGGGAGAGACGTTGTGAATGACGGAGAGATGGGGCGATTGACGGAGAGACGAGGTGAATGGGGGAGAGCCGGGGCGAATAATGGAGAGACGGGAGAATGATGGGGAGACGGGGTTAATGAGGGGGAGACGGGGTGAGTGAGGGAGAGACGGGGTGAATGAGGGAGAGACGGGGCGAATGAGAACAAAGAACAAAGAACGAAGAACAATATAGCACAGGAACAGGCCCTTCGGCCCTCCAAGCCCGCGCCGCTCCCTGGTCCAAACTAGACCATTCTTTTGTATCCCTCCATTCCCACTCCGTTCATGTGGCTATCTAGATAAGTCTTAAACGTTCCCAGTGTGTCCGCCTCCACCACCTTGCCTGGCAGCGCATTCCAGGCCCCACCACCCTCTGTGTAAAATATGTCCTTCTGATATCTGTGTTAAACCTCCCCTCCTTCACCTTGAACCTATGACCCCTCGTGAACGTCACCACCGACCTGGGGAAAAGCTTCCCACCGTTCACCCTATCTATGCCTTTCATAATTTTGTACACCTCTATTAAGTCTCCCCTCATCCTCCGTCTTTCCAGGGAGAACAACCCCAGTTTACCCAATCTCTCCTCATAACTAAGCCCCTCCATACCAGGCAACATCCTGGTGGAGAGGGAGAGACGGGGCGATTGAGGGAGAGCCGGGGCAAGTGACGGAGAGACGGGGCGATTGAGGGAGAGACGGGGCGAATGAGGGAGAGACGGGCGAATGACGGAGAGACGGGGTGAATGAGGGGGAGACGGGGTGAGTGAGGGAAAGTCGGGGCGAATGAGGGAGAGACATTGTGAATGACGGAGAGACGGGGCGAATGACGGAGAGACGGGGCGAATGAGGGAGAGACGGGGCGAATGAGGGAGAGACGTGCTGAATGACGGAGAGACGGGGTGAATGAGGGGGAGACAGGGTGAGTGAGGGAGTGACGGGGCGAATGCGGGAATGACGGGGTAAATGAGTAAGCGACGGGTGAATGAGGAGGTGACGGGGTGATTGAGGAAGAGAGGGCGAATGAGGGAGAGACGGGGCGAATGAGGGTGAGACAGGGAGAACGAGGGAGAGACGGGGGAATAAGGGAGAGACGGGTGAATGGGGGGGAGACGGGGGGATTTGGGGGAGACGGGGCGAATGAGGGAGAGACGTGTGAATGAGGGAGAGATGGGGCGAATGAGGGAGAGACGGGGTGAATGACGGAGCGGCGGGGTGAATGAGGGGGAGACAGGGTGAGTGATGGAGTGACGGGGCGAATGCGGGAAAGACGGGTTGAATGAGGGAGAGACCGGGTGAATGAGGGAGTGACGGGGCGAATGAGCGAGAGACGGTGCGAATGAGCAAGAGACGGGGCAGATGAGTGAGAGACGGGGGAATGAGCGGGAGATGGGGCGAATGAGGGAGAGACGGGGTGAATGAGGGAGAGATGGGGAGAATGAGGGAGAGACGGTGGAATGAGGGAGAGACGGCGGAATGAGGGAGAGAAGGGTTGATTGAGGGAGAGATGGGACAAATGAGGGAGAGACAGGGGAATGAGGGAGAGACGGGGTGAATGAGGGAGACACAGGATCAATGAGGAAGTGGCGGGGTGAATGAGGGAGAGAGGGCGAATGAGGGAGAGACAGGGAGAACGAGGGAGAGACGGGGGAATGAGGGAGAGACGGGTGAATGGTGGGGAGACGGGGGGATGTGGGGGAGACGGGGCGACTGAGGGAGACACGTGTGAATGAGGGAGAGATGGGGCGAATGAGGGAGAGATGGGGTGAATGACGGAGAGACGGGGTGAATGAGGGAGTGACGTGTGAATGAGGGAGAGATGGGGCGAATGAGGGAGAGGCGGGTGAATGAGGGAGAGACGGGAGGAATGAGGGAGAGACAGGAAGAACGAGGGAGACACGGGGGAATGAGGGAGATTGGTGAACGGGGGAGAGACCGGGGAATGAGGGGGAGACGGGGCGAATGAGGGAGAGACGTGTGAATGAGAGAGAGATGGGGCGAATGAGGGAGAGGCGAGCGAATGAGGGAGAGACGGGAGGAATGAGGGAGAGACGGGGTGAGTGAGGGAAAGACGGGGTGAATGAGGGAGCGACACGGAAATGAGGGAGAGATGGCATGAATGAGAGAGAGAGTCGGGGCAAATGAGGGAGAGGTTGGGCGAATGAGGGAGAGACGGAGGGAATGAGTGGTGACGGGGGAATGAGGGGGAGACGGGGCGAATGTGGGCGAGATGGGGGGAATGAGGGAGAGACGGGTGAATGAGGGAGAGATGGGGTGAATGAGAGAGAGACGGGGTGAATGAGGAAGAGACGGGGTGGATGAGGGAGTGTTGGGGGAATGAGGGAGAGATGGAGGGAATGCTGGGCAGATGGGACGAATGAGGGAGAGACGAAGGAATGAGGGAGAGACGGGGCGAATGAGGGAGAGACGGGGTGAATGAGGGAGAGACGGGGCGAATGAGGGAGAGACGGGGCGAATGAGGGAGAGACGGCGTGGGTGAGGGAGAGATGGGGTGAATGAGAGAGAGACGGGGGTATGAGGGAGAGACGGGGTGAATGAGGAAGAGACGGGGTGGATGAGGGAGTGTTGGGGGAATGAGGGAGAGATGGAGGGAATGCTGGGCAGATGGGACGAATGAGGGAGAGACGGAGGAATGAGGGAGAGACGGGGCGAATGAGGGAGAGACGGGGTGAATGAGGGGGAGACGGGGGTAATGAGGGAGTGACGGGGGGAATCAGGGAGAAACGGGGTGAATGAGGGAGAGACGGGCCGGATGAGGGAGAGACGGGGTGAATGAGGGAGAGACGGGGCGAATGAGGGAGAGACGGCGTGAGTGAGGGAGAGACGGGGTGAACGAGGGGGAGACGGGGGTAATGAGGGAGTGACGGCGGGAATCAGGGAGAAACGGGGTGAATGAGGGAGAGACGGGCCGGATGAGGGAGAGACGGGGTGAATGAGGGAGAGACGGGGCGAATGAGGGAGAGACGACGTGGGTGAGGGAGAGACGGGATGAACGAGGGGGAGACGGGGGGAGTGAGGGGGAGAGCCGGTGAATGAGGGGGTGACGGGGCGAATGAGAGAGAGACGCGGTGAATGAGGGGGACAAGGGTTGAATGAGGGAGAGATGGGGTGAATGAGGAAGAGATGGTTTGAATGAGGGAGAGACGGGGTAAATGAGGGAGAGACGGAGTGAATGAGGGAGAGACGGGGTGAATGAGGTAGAGACGTTGTGAATCACGGAGAGACGGGGCGAATGACGGAGAGACGAGGTGAACGGGGGAGAGAGGGGGCGAATGATGGAGTGACGGGGGAATGATGGGGAGACGGGGCGAATGAGGGGGAGACGGGGTGAGTGAGGGAGAGACGGGGTGAATGAGGGAGAGACGGAGCGAATGAGAACAAAGAACAAAGAACAACAGCACAGGAACAGGCCCTTCGGCCCTCCAAGCCCGCGCCGCTCCCTGGTCCAAACTAGACCATTCTTTTGTATCCCTCCATTCCCACTCCGTTCATCTGGCTGTCTAGATAAGTCTTAAACGTTCCCAGTGTGTCCGCCTCCACCACCTTGCCTGGCAGCGCATTCCAGGCCCCCACCACCCTCTGTGTAAAATATGTCCTTCTGATATCTATGTTAAACCTCCCCCCTTCACCTTGGACCTATGACCCCTCGTGAACGTCACCACCGACCTGGGGAAAAGCTTCCCACCGTTCACCCTATCTATGCCTTTCATAATTTTATACACTTCTATTAAGTCTCCCCTCATCCTCCGTCTTTCCAGGGAGAAAAACTCCAGTTTACCCAATCGCTCCTCATAACTAAGAGTGTGCAGGGGGGAATCCCGTGTGTGAGTCAGTGTGTATCAACGTTTGTGTGTGGGTCAGTGTGTATCACTGTGTGTGTGCATGTGTGTGGGTCAGAGTGTAACACTGTGTGTGTGCGTGCGTGTGTGTCAGTGTGTATCACTGTGTGTGTGTGGGTCAGTCTGCATCACTGTGTGAACAAAGAACAAAGAACAGTACAGCACAGGAAACAGGCCCTCCGGCCCTCCAAGCCTGTGCCGCTCCTTGGTCCAACGAGACCAATCGTTTGTATCCCTCCATTCCCAGGCTGCTCATGTGACTATCCAGGTAAGTCTTAAACGATGTCAGCGTGCCTGCCTCCACCACCCTACTTGGCAGCGCATTCCAGGCCCCCACCACCCTCTGTGTAAAAAACGTCCCTCTGATATCCGAGTTATACTTCGCCCCTCTCAGCTTGAGCCCGTGACCCCTCGTGATCGTCACCTCCGACCTGGGAAAAAGCTTCCCACTGTTCACCCTATCTATACCCTTCATAATCTTGTACACCTCTATTAGATCTCCCCTCATTCTCCGTCTTTCCAAGGAGAACAACCCCAACAATCTCTCCTCATAGCTAAGACCCTCCATACCAGGCAACATCCTGGTAAACCTTCTCTGCACTCTCTCTAACGCCTCCACGTCCTTCTGGTAGTGCGGCGACCAGAACTGGACGCAGTACTCCAAATGTGGCCTAACCAGCGTTCTATACAGCTGCATCATCAGACTCCAGCTTTTATACTCTATACCCCGTCCTATAAAGGCAAGCATACCATATGCCTTCTTCACCACCTTCTCCTCCTGTGTTGCCACCTTCAAGGATTTGTGGACTTGCACACCTCGGTCCCTCTGTGTTTCTATACTCCTGATGACTCTGCCATTTATTGTATAACTCCTCCCTACATTATTTCTCCCAAAATGCATCACTTCGCATTTATCCGGATTAAACTCCATCTGCCACCTCTCCGCCCAATTTTCCAGCCTATCGATATCCTGCTGTATTGCCCGACAATGCTCTTCGCTATTCGCAAGTCCAGCCATCTTCGCGTCATCCGCAAACTTGCTGATTACACCAGTTACAACTTCTTCCAAATCATTTATATATATCACAAATAGCAGAGGTCGCAGTACAGAGCCCTGCGGAACACCACTGGTCACAGACCTCCAGCCGGAAAAAGACCCTTCGACCACTACCCTCTGTCTCCTATGGCCAAGCCAGTTCTCCACCCAGCTAGCCACTTCTCCTTGTATCCCATGAGCCTTAACCTTCTAAACCAACCTGCCATGTGGGACTTTGTCAAATGCCTTACTGAAATCCATATAGACGACATCCACGGCCCTTCCTTCATCAACCGTTTTTGTCACTTCCTCAAAAAACTCCACCAAATTTGTAAGGCACGACCTCCCTCTTACAAAACCATGCTGTCTGTCACTAATGAGATTGTTCCGTTCTAAATGCACATACATCCTGTCTCTAAAAATCCTCTCCGACAACTTCCCTACCATGGACGTCAAGCTCACCGAATTATAATTTCCTGGGTTATCCCTGCTACCCTTCTTAAACAACGGGACCACATTCGCTATCCTCCAATCCTCAGGGACCTCACCCGTGTCCAAAGAAGCGACAAAGATTTCCGTCAGAGTCCCAGCAATTTCATCTCTCGTCTCCCTGAGCAGTCGAGGATAGATGCCATCAGGCCCTGGGGCTTTGTCAGTTTTAATGTTCCCTAAAAAACCTAACACTTCCTCTCTTGGAATGGAGATTTTCTCTAACGGGTCAACACCTCCCTCCGAGACATAGAACATAGAACAGTACAGCACAGAACAGGCCCTTCGGCCCACGATGTTGTGCCGAGCTTTATCTGAAACCAAGATCAAGCTATCCCACTCTCTGTCATCCTGGTGTGCTCCATGTGCCTATCCAATAACCGCTTAAATGTTTCTAAAGTGTCTGACTCCGCTATCACTGCAGGCAGTCCATTCCACACCCCAACCACTCTCTGCGTAAAGAACCTACCTCTGATATCCGTCCTGTATCTCCCACCAGGAACCCTATAGTTATGCCCCCTTGTAATAGCTCCATCCACCCGAGGAAATAGTCTTTGAACGTTCACTCTATCTATCCCCTTCATCATTTTATACACCTCTATTAAGTCTCCCCTCAGCCTCCTCCGCTCCAGAGAGAACAGCCCTAGCTCCCTCAACCTTTCCTCATATGACCTACCCTCCAAACCAGGCAGCATCCTGGTAAATCTCCTCTGCACTCTTTCCAGCGCTTCCACATCCTTCTTATAGTGAGGTGACCAGAACTGCACACAATATTCCAAATGTGGTCTCACCAAGGTCCTGTACAGTTGCAGCATAACCCCACTGCTCTTAAACTCCAACCCCCTGTTAATAAAAGCTAACACACTATAGGCCTTCTTCACAGCTCTATCCATTTGACTGGCAACCTTTAGAGATCTGTGGATATGGACCCCAAGATCTCTCTGTTCCTCCACAGTCTTCAGAACCCTACCTTTGACCCTGTAATCCACATTTAAATTTGTCCTACCAAAATGAATCACCTCACATTTATCAGGGTTAAACTCCATTCGTCATTTTTCAGCCCAGCTTTGCATCCTATCTATGTCTCTTTGCAGCCTACAACAGCCCTCCACCTCATCCACTACTCCACCAATCTTGGTGTCATCAGCAAATTTACTGATCCACCCTTCAGCCCCCTCCTCTAAGTCATTAATAAAAATCACAAAGAGCAGAGGACCAAGCACTGATCCCTGCGGCACACCGCTAGCAACCTGCCTCCAGTCCGAAAATTTTCCATCGACCACCACCCTCTGTCTTCGGTCAGACAGCCAGTTGCCTATCCAATCGGCCAACTTTCCCTCTATCCCACACCTCCTCACTTTCATCATAAGCCGACCATGGGGGACCTTATCAAACGCCTTACTAAAATCCATGTATATGACATCAACCGCCCTACCTTCATCAACACACTTAGTTACCTCCTCAAAAAATTCTCTCAAATTTGTGAGGCACGACTTGCCCTTCACGAATCCGTGCTGACTATCTCGGATTAATCCGCATCTTTCTAAATGGTCGTAAATCCCATCCCTAAGGACCCTTTCCATCAATTTACCAACCACCGAAGTAAGACTAACCGGTCTATAATTACCAGGGTCATTTCTATTCCCTTTCTTAAACAGAGGAACAACATTCGCCATTCTCCAGTCCTCTGGCACCATCCCCGTGGACAGTGAGGACCCAAAGATCAAAGCCAAAGGCTCTGCAATCTCAACACTCCCGGTTAACACGCCTCTCTCCTTCGTGAATACCGATGCAAAGTATTCATTTAGGATCTCCCCTATTCAAACAAAGAACAAACAAAGAACAAAGAACAATACAGCACAGGAACAGGCCCTTCGGCCCTCCAAGCCCGCGCCGCTCCCCGGTCCAGGATTGAATCCTGAATCTAGGATCCCCGCCCAATTTTCCAGCCTATCTACATCCTAATATCCTATCCACCGAGCTGTCCCTCACAGCTACGATGCTGTGTTCATCACAACCTAACCTAACAAGAACACATTCCCTTGGGCTCTAAGCATATTTCCCCTCCTTTGTCCCTGAGAGGTCCGATTTTCTCCCCGACAACTCGTTTGTTCCGAACGTATGAATAGAATGCCTTCGGATTCTCCTTAATCCTGCCTGCCAAGAACATCTCGCGACCTCTTTTTGCCCTTCTAACTCCCCGTTTGAGTTCTTTCCTACTCTCTCTGTATTCCTCCAGAGCTCCATCTCTTTTCTGTTGCCTGGACTTAACGTACGCCTCCCTTTTCATTTTAATCAGATCCTCAATTTCCCTGATTATCCACGGCCCTGGAATCCTACCTTTCCTATCTTTCCTTTTTACAGGCACATGCCTATCCTGCAGCCTTATCAATAGTTCCTTAAAAGACTCCCACATGCCAGACGCGGACTTACCCTCGAACATCCTCTCCCAATCAACATCCACCAATTCCTGCATAATCCGGCCATAGTTAGCCTTCCCCCAATTTAGCACCCTGCCCGTAGGACAGCACTCATCCTTGTCCATTACTATCCTAAAGTTAACAGAGTTGTGGTCAGTATTTGCCACATGTTCCCCTACCAAAACTTTGACGACCTGACCGGGCTCATTTCCCAGAACTAGGTCCAGTATAGCCCCCTCTCTAGTCGGGCTATCTACATACTGTTCCAAAGAATCTTCTAGTACGCATTTTACAAATTCCTCCCCGTCCGGACCTCCAGCTCTAAGCACTTTCCAGTCTGTGCCAGGGAAATTAAAGTCCCCCACTACAACAACCCTATTTTTTCTGCACCTATCCAGAATCTCCTGACATATCCTATCCTCCACCTCCCGTGGACTGTTGGGTGGTCTGTAGTACACCCCCAGCATAGTGACTGCACCCTTCCTGTTTCTGAGTTCCACCCACAGCGACTCAGTACATGACCCCTCTATGTTGTCTACCCTCTGCACCGCGGTAATATGCTCCTTAACTAATATCGCTAATCCCCCACCTTTTTTAGCCCCTCCTCTGTCTCGCCTAAAACACTTATACCCCGGAATATTCAGCTGCCAGTCCTGTCCTTCTTTTAACCACGTTTCCGTCACCGCAACCACATCGACATTCCGCATAAGCATTAAGGCCCTACGTTCGTCTGTTTTACTCGTTACGCTCCCCGCATTGAAGCAGATGCACTCCAGACCTCCAGGCCCACTCAGGTCATCCTCCTCCAGAGTGCTCCTCTTCTTAGCTCGCCTTGCCCTGGCCCCCTGCTCAACCCCAGCCTCAGTATTTACTGACCTACTGTTTTGTTCCCCACCCCACTGCCACACTAGTTTAAAACCTGCCGAAACACTCGAGCAAAACTCCCAGCCAGGATATTTGCTCCCTTCCAGTTAAGGTGGAACCCATCCTTTCTGTACAGTTGCCATTCTGACTTGAAGATTTCCCAGTTATCTATGAATTTAAAACCCTTCCTCTTGCACCAGTCCTGTTTCCAAATGCTATTTCTATTTGATTTTTCCAAAGAAAATAAATCTCTTGCTCCAATAGCATTTTGATTTTTTTCCCTAAAAAACTAAACAATATCTTATGGTTTTCATTTATTGTATAATCTTCTCCCGTTGTTACTCATTCCACCTTCACAGTTCCATTCGGTGAAACTACGTCGTTGGGTGTCATATTTTCAATGCACCTGTTTACAATTTAATGCTGGTGAATGTATTCCCCTCTACAATCTCAAAGTTTTATTACTTCATTAAATATACTTCATGTTCCTGGGGAATCGCGCAGAGGGAAGGAATATTTTACAAAGCAATTGGTAATTTCCTGGACCTGGCTGGAAAGGAGATGTATGTAAGTAGAGAAGATAATTCACAAAAACGTTTAACAACACAAATATCTGTCAGTACATTAACAGCAAAATGAGAAGATGAGTTCAACTGACTGATAATATGGGCATTCTATATGAATTTTAATACAGATAATTTCAAGTGACAAGAAAATATACGTTTTTTCAGAAATTTGTCAGCCTAAATTTATTTTCCTCACCCTAAAGATATGCAAACTATTGGATTGGAGAATGTGGAAAAAACTGCATTCTTCATTTGCGGAGATAAAAGTTAACAGCGCACAATCAGGATATAGAGTTGTTTTAATGGAGATGCAGTATCCATTCAATTTTTTAAAAAATGTGGTGTATTTGAGTGTGTCATTAGCAGAAGCAGATAACTGGAATTTTCCCAAGAAAACGAAATCTTTCAGGCATGTCTGACCAGATTTCAAAGACAAGCATGAATGACACAGAGAGACTGTAACAGACAAATCAGAAGATGACGTAAAATCTCAGAGCTGAATGTATGAAGACACAATGTGCTTCAGAAGGTCATTTTTGTTTCTATTTCAATCTGAAATCTCGTTCCAATTATTGAGATCGTGGAGTTTCTAACCCCACGCCGACTTTTTGTGAATTTGAATTTTGACTGTCCGAATATCGAATGCCAAAGAAATATAAAGCAAAAGATGGAATAATTTGTATCACCCATCCTGCTGTAAAACTCGCGTGAGCGCACATTTGTATATATATATATATATATGAGTGCTGAGTATGGCTGCACTTATTAACTATTTTCGAACGTGAGGTACAATGTCACAACTTTCCCATTTAGAGGAAAATAGACAACAAATCCGCATATTAGCTGGAAGAATAAAATTACAGAGACATATTTATATATTAAGTGCATTGGAAAAATATTGGAATACGAATTTCATTGCAGTTAAATGCGAGGTCATACACTTGGGAAAAAAAAACCCTTACGAACATTAACATACAAAGGGATCTGGCTGTGTAGGTCCACAGTTCCCTGAAAGTGGCAACACAGCTGACCAAGGTGATTAAGGAGGCATATGATATGTTTGCCTTTTGGGCACCACACTACCAGAAGGACATGGAAGCTTTGGCGAGAATGCAAAGAAGGCAGACAGGGAACAAATGATTCTTGATCGGACAGTGAACAGCGACTGTCAAAAATATGTTGCTGCTTCCAGTCTTATATCACAGCGTAAACTCAAATCAGAGGCAGTTTCAATTATTGGGAAATTGAGTGGTTGTTTCTCAGTGCTGCGATTGGCTAGTCACCCTGAAGTTACGTAACTTATACCCAAATTGCTGTTTCTTGAGGGTTTAATGCGGCTGACTCTCACCAGTAACATTCTATCCCTGCTTTCTGTGTCTTTCTCACTCTCTTGTTCTGCCTCACATCAACAGTTGTACCTTTTCTACCTCAGTTTAACTTGCGTTACTTTGAACTCGACGTCGATAAATAAGTTAAGAGCCCATGGTGTTAAGGTAAGATCCTGGCATGGATTGAGGATTGGCTAACTGGCAGAAAGAGAGAGTGGGGATAAAGGGGTCTCTTTCAGGGTGGCAGCCGGTGACTACTGGCGTGCCTCAGGAATCAGTCCTGGGACCACAACTTTTCACAATATACATTAACGATTTGGAGGAAGGAACTGAAGGCACTGTATCTAAATTTGCAGATGATACAAAGCGATGGCGAAGGAAAGGTACTATTGAGGAAGGACGGGCACTGAAGAAGGACTTGGACAGGTTAGGAGAATGGGCAATGAAGTGGTAGATGGAATACAATGAGGAAAAGTGTGAGGTTATGCACTTTCGAAGGAGGAGTGAGGCACAGACTATTTTCTGAATGGGAAAAAGCTTTGGAAAACAGAAACACAAACGGACTTGAGGGTCTTTGTTCACGATTCGCTGAAGGTTCAGTCGGCAGTTTGGAAGGCAAATGCAATGTTAGCATTCATGTCGGGAGAGCTAAAATCCAAGAGCAGGGATGTACTTCTGAGGCTGTATAAGGCTCTGGCCAGACCCAATTTGGAACATTGAGGCCAGTTTTGGGTCCCTTATCTAAGGAAGGATGTGCTGGCCTTGGAAAGGGTCCAGAGGAGGTTCACAAGAATGATCCCTGGAATGAAATGGTTGTAATATGAGGAACGGTTGAGGACTCTGGGTCTGTACTCGTTGGAGTTTACAAAGAAGTAGGGGAGATCCTAAATGAATACTTTGCGTCGGTATTCACAAAGGAGAGGGATGTGTTGATTGGGAGTGTCTCGGAAGGGAGTGTTGAACCGTTGGAGAAAATCTCCATTACAAAGAAGGATGTGTTAGGTTTCTTAGAGAATATAAAGACTGACAAATCCCCAGGGCCTGATGGAATCTATCCAAGGCTGCTGAGGGAGACGAGAGATGAAATCGCTTGGCCTCTGACGCAAATCTTTGTCTCGTCACTGGACGCAGGTGAGGTCCCAGAGGATTGGAAGATAGCTAATGTGGTCCCGTTATTTAAGAAGGGTAGGAAGGATAACCCGGGTAATTATAGGCCGGTGAGCTTGACGTCCGTGGTGGGGAAGTTGTTGGAGAAGATCCTTAGAGATAGGATGTATGCGCATTTAGAAAGGAATAAACTCATTAACGATAGTCAGCATGGTTTTGTGAGAGGGAGGTCATGCCTCACTAACCTGGTGGAATTGTTTGAAGAAGTGACCAAAATGGTTGACGAGGGCAGGGCCGTGGATGTCGTCTATATGGACTTTAGTAAAGCGTTTGACAAAGTCCCTCATGGTAGGCTGGTGAAAAAGGTTGGATCTCATGGGATAAAGGGGGAGGTGGCTAGATGGGTGGATAACTGGCTTGGTCACAGAAGACAGAGGGTGGAGTGGAAGGATCTTTTTCCGACTGGAGGCCTGTGACTAGTGGTGTTCCGCAGGGCTCTGTATTGGGACCTCTGCTGTTTGTGATTTATATAAACGATCTGGAAGAAGGTGTAACTGGGGTGATCAGTAAGTTTGCGGATGACACAAAATTGGCAGGACTTGCAGATAGTGAGGAGCATTGTCAGAAGCTACAGAAGGGTACAGATAGGCTGGAAATTTGGGCAAAGAAATGGCAGATGGAGTTCAATTCTGATAAATGCGAAGTGATGCATTTTGGTAGAAATCATGTAGGGAGGAGCTATACGATAAATGGCAGAACCATAAAGGGTGTCGATACGCAGAGGGACCTGGATGTGCAAGTCCACAGATCCTTCAAAGTGACATCACAGGTGGAGAAGGTGGTGAAGGAGGCATATGGCATGCTTGCCTTTATAGGACGGGGCATAGAGTATAAAAGTTGGGGTCTGATGTTGCAGATGTATAGAACGTTGGTTCGGCCGCATCTGGAATACTGCGTCCAGTTCTGGTCGCCACACTACCAGAAGGACGTGGAGGCTTTGGAGAGAGTACAGAGGAGGTTTACCAGGATGTTGCCTGGTATGGAGGGGCTTAGTTATGAGGAGAGATTGGGTAAACTGGGGTTGTTCTCCCTGGAAAGACGGAGGATGAGGGAAGACTTGATAGAGGTGTATAAAATTATGAAAGGCATAGATAGGGTAAACGGTGGGAAGCTTTTCCCCAGGTCGGTGGTGACGTTCACGAGGGGTCATAGGTTCAAGGTGAAGGGGGGGAGGTTTAACACAGATATCAGAAGGACATATTTTACACCGAGGGTGGTGGGGGCCTGGAATGCGCTGCCAGGCAAGGTGGTGGAGGCGGACACACTGGGAACGTTTAAGACTTATCTAGACAGCCATATGAACGGAGTGGGAATGGAGGGATACAAAAGAATGGTCTAGTTTGGACCAGGGAGAAGCGTGGGCTTGGAGGGCCGAAGGGCCTGTTCCTGTGCTGTATTGTTCTTTGTTGTTGCTGTTGAGGGGGGATCATATTGAAAATTAGAGGACACTGCAAGGCCTGGCCAGAGTTGACATGGTGCGGGTGTTTCCACGAGTAGGAAAAACGAGAACCAGAGGCACAACCTCAGGCGAAAGGGACGATCCTTTAAAACAGAGATGAGGTGGAATTTCCTCAGTCAAAGAGTGGTGAATCTGTGGAAGTCTTTGCAGCAGAAGGCTCTGGAGGCCAGGTCATTGAGTGTCTTTCGGGCAGATATAGAATACTTATTCTATCTAATTATCCCATACTAATTAACACTTCGTATTCCTTCATCAGGTCATTTCCCAGAATGGTTCCTTCATTATTTTGACATACATTAAATCGCATAGGTATATACAAGTTATTAATTTCTACTAGGGTGGTTTCACTTAAGTAGGCAGGGGTCTTCTGTCCGTTAACACCCCTTGTATAAATCATTTTTTTCGTGGTGGGCAAGGGTAGATCAGTGATAGATATGGAGGCTCCCGTGTCCACCAGCAATTCGCATGGTCTGCCCCCGTCTACTGTAGACACGTAGATTCTACCCTCCTTTCTACCCAGGCTTGCCTCCCGTCAGTTCCCTTCCTCCACGGGGAGGGGGAAGGGGAAGTTGGCTCGGTCTGCCGTGCTTGCTCCAACAGGTGGCCTCAGTGTGGCCAACCCTATTGCAAAACAGACAGGTAGGGGCCTTCCCACTACCCCTCTTTGGAACTCTACAGTTTTTCATGAAGTGACCCAGTTTCCCACAATTTTGGCACGCACCCCTTGGTTTATCTTCTCTACTGTTTGCACTAACATTTTCCTGTTTCATTCGTGGGTATGGTTGCTCATCTGGTCCATTTCTAATTCCAGATGCCCATTCTACAAATTCAGCACAAGTCTGGTTATTGAGAACTTCCATTTTAAGGATGTTTTGGTGAGCTGATGACAGCCCATCTTTGAATGCTTGTAAAAAGGCTCTATCTGTTCGGGCAGCTTCGGGTATTCTCGAACATTCTTGGTATGCTATAAAGAGTCGCTCCCCAAATTCGGAGGCTCCCTCACTCCTTTGTTGTTTAATATTGGTAAATCTAGACCAATTGGTTGGCCCCGCTCCGTCACTCATTAGTCTCCACGTATCCTGTGGGCAACTGGCCCATACCAACTGGCGCATATCCCGCAAATATAAATGGAGCCTTCCCAGGGATGCCAAAACCTGTAGTCTTTCTTCTGGGGTAAAGGGTTCATATCGGGTGGGACTCTGCAATATCCCACCCTGAATAATGGGAGGGAGATCATGGACCTCTTCCTCACCGGGGTCTCCCACTGGTGCCGTGGATTGTATGGCCAGCCCATAGGGAGGCAAGGATCCCCAGCCGGGGTCCTCTAAACGTTGGTTGCCCTTGTCTAATTCTCTTTTCGCTTTGACATCAGCCCATTTCTTACCCAAGACTGAGACCTGTTCAATTAATCCAGCCAATTGGTGAACTAAGAGAACTCCAATTTTCTTAGTTCTGTTTTTCTTTTCCTTTTCCAAACATTTTCGTTGTTGGTCTAGTGGGTGGTCTAAATCCCATCCCCCTTTTATCATCTGTTTTATGAGTTTGTCCCTCTTAATCATAAATTCATTTATTAGGGACCCAACTGTCTTTGTCCCGCCATAACACTGATAAGTTTATACTCACCACCTGGAGTGATTTATTCTCCTTTCACACTCTCTCCCTCCTAGGTCGCTCTTATCGGAGTCCGGTGATACCTGTAAAAGGGTTGATCAGATCCCTCCGTACCACCGCTTGTACTATATATTTGTTTAAGCCGGCTTTTCCTCAGAAGGCTTTTCCCCCTAACTCTTTCACATGAAGGCTCTTCCTTCAAGTTCCGGCGATCATTCAGACAGTCTCTATCTCACTCACGTCTGAACATCACACACTCTTATCACAGATGATTACCCACTGCAGTTTGACCCACTCCATTTAAAGTTCGGTAACCTATTCCGGTGTCCCGGTCGTGGCCATTCGACCAGACCCGTAAACAGATTATCCCGGACGAGCCCCCAATTGTTGTAGGTAAAAAAATCTCTGACACTATTAGTGGATCAAAGTGCAGGTTTATTTTCACAATTGTGGGAGAAGTGAAGTTCCTAACACTGGACCCCCAGCCTTCTCATCGAATGTGAGTTGAGAACAGAGTTTTATACCTATCGGTTCCGCCCCTCAGGATGTCTGTCACTGTTCATTATGGGATCCTTGCTGCCTCGACAATTTCTTCGTTTGCGTACTTTGTGCAATTGCGGCAATCTCCAAGGCCGCGATTGTTACTGCTCTATCCTGTTCGTCATTCATAGTCTTGAAACAACATCATAGGTTTTGCACAAACAAGTTAACTAATATGCATACAAGGGCATAGGGGTCCGTATCAAATTCTATATCTATATGGTGAGCATGAATGGTATATATATATTGTTACACAAAGACCAAAGGCATACATGTCAGCTTCACCGTATTAAACAAAGGTACATGAAAATGGAGACTGTTTAGCTAATTTCGAGCTGGGTTATCCGCATTCCTGAATAACAAGTGGAGACAGAAAGAATTGCTGTTCCTGTTATCTGGCCTGAATGCACCAAAACAATGAATTCTAACAAAAACAATGAATTCTACAGTGTTTCTGACAAAATCACAGAGTTCGGGTCTTAATGCTCAAGTGTGACAAAGTTCATTAACCCATACCCGCCTTCAACATATAGCAATATAGTGACTGCTGCCGCATTTCACTGAATGGCCCCCGATGGGTATGGGCTCTGTCCATTTTGAAGTTCTTACTTCCATCCAAGGCACTTGTTTAGAAAGCTGGATAGATGAAATAATATATAAGTAGATGTTGGACATATTTTTCAGAAACTGAACTGGACCAGTTGCATACATAGTGTAGGTAAGAGCAGGTCAGATGCAGTGATTACTTCATCTCCTCATTTCAAAGCCTGACCACCATCCAGACTCCCAGTTCTTCAGTTTGATGTAGTACTTATATTTTACTGGATGAGTGTAGCTCCAACAAAACTCAAGAAGCTCAACATCATCGAGGACAAAGCAACACTCTTGATTGACACGTCATCAAACACCTCAAACATGTCAGCGCACATTAGAAACATTTTGGATTATCAAAAAACTGACTGTGCAAAACCACTTTCCAAACATATGCCGTCTATTATCTAAAAGGAAGAAGGCAACTGGGACATGGAAACACCGGACATTACAATTCCTCGACAAGTCACCACCATGAAAACTTAGACCGATACCAGAATTCCTTTGCTGCAATGTGATTAATACAAGAGGACTTTCATATATATCGCAATATGAGGCACCAACACCAAAAGGACAGCAGCGACTCGTTAAGGCGAGTCAACATCACCCTTTTTTGAAAGATATTGCAGGACATGAAGCCCAGGGAACGGCCATGTTTGCTGTAGAAATTCAAAATTGTCGAAACATAACAGACCATAATTCTAGCAGCCCAGGTTTCTCAGAAACTTGTGGGACTGAGGGAGAATATAGACATGGGGAGAGGTGGTACACGCCGTGTATTTCTGTTCACTAAGGACCACAGTGAATTTAAGTCCCACGTGTCTCATACAAAAATTGGACCAGGTCGGCAATCACAAATTCAGTGTCAGGAAACTACATGAGATTGAATTTCATAACGAATGTACCCATAATGAAGCTCCCTTAGTCACCGTTGATAAGTTTGAAATTTTGCTAACCATATTATTCCAGGATTAAATCCAATTATTTCCCGATCCGATTCACACAAACCCACAGATCTCCCGGATGAATATATCCATAATTCTGTACTTTTAAACCGTCTGTCAGGGGACACCTTTTAAAAGTGACCTAGTACCGGAAGCACACTCAGAGTTGTCACATACTTTCTGGGTAAACACAGTAACTGACTCAAATCAGTACTTTACCGGGGCAAGAACAGTCCCACTGGAACAACATTGTGCAATGGAATTGTGTGACTACTTTTCCCCAGTGTAATTAAAACTATAAATATAATTATACCCTCATTAATACCTGTTCCTTCGGCTGATTTTAAATCATCTATTTCAATTTTCACCTTAATTAGAAAGATCAACTGAAAGAGAGATACAGACCATAAGATCATAAGACATAGGAGCAAAGAAGAGGAACACTCTGGAGGAGGGTGACCTGAGTGAGCCTGGAGGTCTGGAGTGCATCTGCTTCAATGCGAGGAACGTAACGGGTAAGATAGACGAACTTAGGGCCTTAATGCTTACACAGAATTTGGATGTGGTTGCGGTGACGGAGACTTGGTTAAAAGAAGGACACGACTGGCAGCTGAATATTCCGGGGTATAAGTGTTTTAGGCGAGACAGAGGAGGAGCTAAAAAGTTGGGGAGTAGCGATATTAGTTAGGGAGCATATTACCGTGGTGCAGAGGGTAGAAAACTTAGAGGGGTCAAGTACTGAGTCGCTGTGGGTGGAACTCAGAAATAGGAAGGGTGCAGTCACTATGCTGGGGGTGTACTACAGACCACCCAACAGCCCACGGGAAGTGGAGGATAGGATATGTCAGGAGATTCTGGAAAGGTGCAGAAAAAATAGTGTTGTTGTAGTGGGGGACTTTAATTTCCCTGGTATAGACTGGAACGTGCTTAGAGCTGGGGGGCCGGACGGGGAGGAATTTGTAAAATGTATACTGGAAGGTTCAATGGAACAGTATGTGGATAGCCCGACTAGAGAGGGGGCTATACTGGACCTAGTTCAGGGAAATGAGCCCGGTCAGGTCGTCAAAGTTTTGGGAGGGGAACATGTGGCAAATAGTGATGATAAGAGCCGTGGGGTTATGCTGCAACTGTACAGGACCTTGGTGAGACCGCATTTGGAATATTGCGTGCAGTTCTGGTCACCTCACTATAAGAAGGATGTGGAAGCGCTGGAAAGAGTGCAGAGGAGATTTACCAGGATGCTGCCTGGTTTGGAGTGTCGGTCTGATGAGGAAAGGTTGAGGGAGCTGGGGCTGTTCTCTCTGGAGCGGAGGAGATTGAGGGGAGACTTAATAGAGGTTTATAAAATGATGAAGGGGATAGATCGAGTGAACGTTCAAAGACTATTTCCTCGGGTGGATGGAGCTATTACAAGGGGGCATAACTATAGGGTTCATGGTGGGAGATATAGGAAGGATATCAGAGGTAGGTTCTTCACGCAGAGAGTGGTTGGGGTGTGGAATGGACTGCCTGCAGTGATAGTGGAGTCAGACACTTTAGGAACATTTAAGCGGTTATTGGATAGGCACATGGAGCACACCAGGATGGTAGGGAGTGGGATAGCTTGATCTTGGTTTCAGATGAAGGTCGGCACAACATCGTGGGCCGAAGGGCCTGTTCTGTGCTGTACTGTTCTATGTTCTATGTTCTATAACTCTGTTATCTTTAGGATAGTAAAGGACAAGGACGAGTGCTGTCCTACGGGCAGGGTGCTAAATTGGGGGAAGGCATCTATAGCCGGATTAGGCAGGAATTAGTGGACGTTGATTGGGAGAGGATGTTCGAGGGTAAGTCCACGTCTGGCATGTGGGAGTCATTTAAGGAACAATTGATAAGGCTGCAGGTTAGGCATGTGCCTGTAAAAAGGAAGGATAGGAAAGGTAGGATTCGAGAGCCGTGGATAACCAGGGAAATTGAGGATCCGATTAAAATGAAAAGGGAGGCGTACGTTAAGTCGAGGCAACAGAAAGCAGATGGAGCTCTGGAGGAATACAGAGAGAGTAGGAAAGTACTCAAACGGGGAGTTAGAAGGGCAAAAAGAGGTCACGAGATGTTCTTGGCAGGCAGGATTAAGGAGAATCCTAAGGCATTCTATTCATATGTTAGGACAAAAGAGTTGTCAGGGAGAAAATCGGACCTCTCAGGGACAAAGGAGGGGAATTATGCTTAGAACCCAAGGGAATTGGGGAGATCCTAAATGAATACTTTGCATTGGTATTCACGAAGGAGAGGGACGTGTGAACCGGGAGTGTCTCGTGGGGAGGTGTTGACCCGTTAGAGAAAATCTCCATTACAAGGGAGGAAGTGTTAGGTTTTTTAGGGAACATTAAAACTGACAAAGCCCCAGGGCCTGATGGCATCTGTCCTAGACTGCTCAGGGAGACGAGAGATGAAATTCCTGGGCCTCTGACGGAAATTCTTGTCGCTGATTTGGACACAGGTGAGGTCCCTGAGGATTGGAGGATAGCGAATGTGGTCCCGTTGTTTAAGAAGGGTAGCAGGGATAAACCAGGAAATTATAGGCCGGTGGGCTTGACGTCAGTGGTAGGGAAGTTGTTGTGGAGATTCTTGGAGATAGGATGCACGTGCATTTAGAACGGAACAATCTCATTAGTGACAGACAGCATGGTTTTGGAAGAAGGAGGTCGTGCCTTACAAATTTGGTGAAGTTTTTTGAGGAAGTGACAAAAACGGTTGATGAAGGAAGGGTCGTGGATGTCGTCTATATGGATTTCAGTAAGGCATTTGACAAAGTCCCACATGGCAAGTTGGTTAAGAAGGTTAAGGCTCATGGGATACAAGGAGAAGTGGCTAAATGGGTGGAGAACTAACTTGGCCATAGGAGACAGAGGGTAGCGGTCGAAAGGTCTTTTTCCGGCTGGAGGTCTGTGACCAGTGGTGTTCCGCTGGGCTCTATGCTGGGACCTCTGCTATTTGAGATATATATAAATGATTTGGAAGAAGGTGTAACTGGTGTTATCAGCAAGTTTGCAGATGACATGAAGATGGCTGGACTTGCGGGTAGCGAAGAGCATTGTCGGGCAATACAGCAGGATATAGATAGGCTGGAAAATTGGGCAGAGAGGTGGCAGATGGAATTTAATCCAGATAAATGCGAAGTGATGCATTTTGGAAGAAATAATGTAGGGAGGAGTTATACAAGAAATGGCAGAGCCATCAAGAGTATAGAAACACAGAGGGACCTAGGTGTGCAAGTCCACAAATCCTGGAAGATGGCAACACAGGTGGAGAAGGTGGTGAAGAAGGCATATGGTATGCTTGCCTTTATGGGACGGGGAATGGAGTATAAAAGCTTGAGTCTGATGATGCAGCTGTATAGAACGCTGGTTAGGCCACATTTGGAGTACTGCGTCCAGTTCTGGTTGCCGCACTACCAGAAGGTCGTGCAGGAGTTAGAGAAAGTGCAGAGGTTTACCAGGATGTTGCCTGGTATGAAGGGTCTTAGCTATGAGGAGAGATTGAGTAAACTGGGGTTGTTCTCCCTGGAAAGACGGAAAATGAGGGGAGATCTAGTGGAGGTGTACGAGATTATGAAGGGGATAGATAGGGTGAACGGTGGGAAGCGTTTTCCCAGATCACAAGTGACGATCACGACGGGTCATGGGCTCAAGTTGAGAGGGGCGAAGTATAACTCAGATATTAGAGAGATGATTTTTACACAGAGGGTGGGGGGGCTGGAATGCGCTGCCAAGTAGGGTGGTGGAGGCAGGCCCGCTGACATCGTTTAAGACTTACCTGGATCGTCACATGAGCAGCCTGGGAATGAAGGGATACAAACGATTGGTCTGGTTGGACCAAGGAGCGGCACAGGTTTAGAGGGCCGAAGGGCCTGTTTTCCTGTGCTGTACTATTCTTTGTTCTTTGTTCAGTGTTAGGTCACTCAGCCCACCGAGTCTGCTCCGCCATTCAATCATGGCGGATTTTTCTCTCAACCCCATTCTCCTGCCTATTCCCCATCACCCCTGATCCCCTTATTAACCAATAACTATTCTATCTCTGCCCGGAAGACACTCAATGACCTGGCCTCCACAGCCTTCTGCTGCAAAGACTTCCACAAAATCACCACTCTTTGACTGAGGAAATTCCACCTCATCTCTGTTTTAAAGGATCGTCCCTTTCGCCTCAGGTTGTGCCCTCTGGTTCTCGTTTTTCCTACTGGTGGAAACATCCCCACCATGTCAACTCTGGCCAGGCCTTGCAGTGTCCTCTAATTTTCAATACGATCCCCCCTCAACCTTGTAAACTTCAACGAGTACAGACCCAGAGTCCTCAACCGTTCCTCATATTTCAACCATTTCATTCCAGGGATCATTCTTGTGAACCTCCTCTGGACCCTTTCCAAGGCCAGCACATCCCTCCTTAGATAAGGGACCCGAAACTGGCCTCAATGTTCCAAATTGGGTCTGGCCAGAGCCTTATGCAGCCTCAGAAGTACTTCCCTGCTCTAGGATTCTAGCTCTCCCGGCATGAATGCTAACATTGCATTTGCCTTCCTAACTGCCGACTGAACCTTAAGCGAATCTTGAACAAAGACCCTCAAGTCCCTTTGTGTTTCTGTTTTCCAAAACTTTTTCCCATTCAGAAAATAGTCTGTGCCTCACTCCTCCTTCGAAAGTGCATAACCTCACACTTTTCCTCATTGTATTCCATCTACCACTTATTTGCCCACTCTCCTAACCTGTCCAAGTCCTTCTTCAGCGCCCCTCCTTCCTCAATAGTACCTTTCCTTCGCCATCGCTTTGTATCATCTTCAAATTTAGCAACAGTGCCTTCAGTTCCTTCCTCCACATCGTTAATGGATATTGTGAAAAGTTGTGTTCTCAGGACTGATTCCTGAGGCACGCCAGTAGTCACCAGCTGCAACCCTGAAAGAGACCCCTTTATCCCCACTCTCTCCTTCTGCCAGTCAGTCAATCCTCAATCCATGCCAGGGTCCTTAACACCATGGGCTCTTTACTTATTTATCGACGTCGAGTTCAAAGTAGCGTAAGTTAAGCTGAGGTAGAAAAGGTGATGTGGAATGTTGATAGGGCGGTACGGTAGCACAGTGGTTAGCACTGCTGCTTCACAGCTCCAGGGTCCCGGGTTCGATTCCCGGCTCGGGTCACTGTCTGTGTGGAGTTTGCACATTCTCCTCGTGTCTGCATGGGTTTCCTCCGGGTGCTCCGGTTTCCTCCCACAGTCCAAAGATGTGCGGGTTAGGTTGATTGGCCAGGTTAAAAATTGCCCCTTCGAGTCCTGGGATGCATAGGTTAGAGGGATTAGCGGGTAAATATGTGGGGATAGGGCCTGGGTGGGATTGTGGTCGGTGCAGACTCGATGGGCCGAATGGCCTCCTTCTGCACTGTAGGGTTTCTATGACTTCTATGTGAGGCAGAACAAGAGAGTGAGAAAGACACAGAAAGCAGGGGAAGAATGTTACTGGTGAGAGTCAGCCGCATTAAACCCTCAAAAAACAGCAATTGGGGTATAAGTTACGTCACTTCAGGGTGACTAGCCAATCGCAGCACTGAGAAACAACCACTCGATTTCCCAAAAATTGAAACTGCCTCTGATTTGAGTTTACGCTGTGATATAAGACTGGAAGCAGCAACATATTTTAGACAGTCGCTGTTCACTGTCCGATCAAGAATCATTTGTTCCCTGTCTGCCTTCTTTGCATTCTCGCCAAAGCTTCCATGTCCTTCTGGTAGTGTGGTGCCCAAAAGGCAAACATATCATATGCCTCCTTAATCACCTTGGTCAGCTGTGTTGCCACTTTCAGGGAACTGTGGACCTACACAGCCAGATCCCTTTGTATATTATTGTTCCTGAGGGTTTTTTTCCCCAAGTGTGTGACCTCGCATTTAACTGCAATGAAATTCGTATTCCACTCTTTTTCCAATGCACTTAATATATAAATATGTCTCTGTAATTTTATTCTTCCAGCTAATATGCGGATTTGCTGTCTATTTTCCTCTAAATGGGAAAGTTGTGACATTGTACCTCACGTTCGAAAATAGTTAATAAGTGCAGCCACACTTAGCACTCATATATATATATACACAAATGTGCGCTCACGCGAGTTATACAGCAGGATGGGTGATACAAATTGTTCCATCTTTTGCTTTATATTTCTTTGGCATTCGATATTAGGACAGTCAAAATTCAAATTCACAAAAAGTCGGCGTGGGGTTAGAAACTCCGCTATCTCAATCATTGGAACGAGATTTTAGATTGAAATAGAAACAAAAATGACCTTCTGAAGCACATTGTGTCTTCATACATTCAGCTCTGAGATTTTACGTCATCTTCTGATTTGTCTGTTACAGTCTCTCTGTGTCATTCATGCTTGTCTTTGAAATCTGGTCAGACATGCCTGAAAGATTTCGTTTACTTGGGGAAATTCCAGTTATCTGCTTCTGCAAATGACACACTCAAATACACCACATTTTTAAAAAATCGAATGAATACTGCATCTCCATTAAAACAACTCTATATCCTGATTGTGCGCTGTTAACTTTTATCTCCGCAAATGAAGAATGCAGTTTTTTCCACATTCTCCAATCCAATAGTTTGCATATTTTTAGGGTGAGGAGAATAAATTTAGGCTGACAGATTTCTGAAAAAATGTATATTTTCTTGTTACTTGAAATTATCTGTATTAAAATTCATATAGAAAGCCCATTTTATCAGTCAGTTGAACACATCTTCTCATTTTGCTGTTAATGTACTGACAGATATTTGTGTTGTTAAAAGTTTTTGTGAATTATCTTCTCTACTTACATACATCTCCTTTCCAGCCAGGTCCAGGAAATTACAAATTGCTTTGTAAAATATTCCTTCCCTCTGCGCCATTCCCCGGGAACATGAAGTATATATAATGAAGTAATAAAACTTTGAGATTGTAGAGGGGAATGCATTCACCAGCATTAAATTGTAAACAGGTGGATTGAAAATATGACACCCAGCGACTTAGTTTCAACGAATGGAACTGTGAAGGTGGAATGAGTAACAACGGGACGAGATTATACAAAAAATGAAAACCAATAAGATATTGTTTAGTTTTCGGGGGAAAAAATCAAAATGCTATTGGAGCAAGAGATTTATTTTCTTTGGAAAAATGAAATGGAAACAGCATTTGAAGATATTACTGTGTGAGGACAAAATGGTTGTGAATTCATTTCGTACTTGAATAAATCAGGACCCCGTGGAATGCCGAATAGTATGCAAGATGGGAGGAGGCTAAGTAAAATATGTTTATCCAGCTGTTGAGAGATCATTGCTGTAAAAATCCGAGCAGAGTAGACAAAGTGCAGGAGGCTGAAAGTGGTGCCAGAAAAGAGAAGGTATGAGATATATTAGCAAATAAAACATAGGGAAACAAAATTTTATTTTAAAAAGTGCAGTAACTTTATAGCTGCACCTGTGAGTTCTGTTGCTGAAGTGTGAACAGTGAGTAACATTTGATTTGATTTGATTTATTGTGGCCACATGTATTAACATACAGTGAAAAATATTGTTCCTTGCATGCTATACAGACTAAACATATCGTTCATAGAGAAGGAAACATAATCATAAACATAAACATATCGTTCATAGTTGGGCGGCACGGTAGCACAGTGGTTAGCACTGCTGCTTCACAGCTCCAGGGTCCCGGGTTCGATTCCCGTCTCGGGTCACTGTCTGTGTGGAGTTTGCACATTCTCCTCGTGTCTGCATGGGTTTCCTCCGGGTGCTCCGGTTTCCTCCCACAGTCCAAAGATGTGCGGGTTAGGTTGATTGGCCAGGTTAAAAATTGCCCCTTAGAGTCCTGAGATGCGTGGATTAGTGGGTAAAAATGTGGGGGTGGGGCCTGGGTGGGATTGTGGTCGGTGCAGACTCGATGGGCCGAATGGCCTCCTTCTGCACTGTAGGGTTTCTATGATTCTATGATAGGAAACGAGAGAGTGCAGAATGTAGTGTTATAGTCATAGCTAGGGTACAGAGAAAGATCAACCGAATGCAAGGTAAGTCCATTCAAAAGTCTGACAGCAGCAGGGAAGATGCTGTCCTTGAGGAGGCTTGTACGTGACCTCAGATTTTGTATCTTTTTTTCCCGATGGAAGAAGGTGGAAATGAGAACGTCCGATATGCATGGGGTCCTTAATTATGCTGGCTGCTTTGCCGAGGCAGCGGGAAGTGTAGACAGAGTCAATGGATGGGAGGCTGGTTTGTGTGGTGGATTGGGCTACATCATCCGAGATTAAAGTTTACAGCAGAAACTCGGCTGGTGCATTCTCCCTTTTATATCAGACACTGTAGAATGACAGAAACTCTATAGTGAAGAAGGAGACCATTCGGTCCATCAAGTCTGTATCGACCACAATTCCACATAGGCTGTAGGCCCGTAACCCCACTTATTTATCCCGCTAATCCCTCCAACCTATGCATCCCGGGACACTCAGAGACCATTTAGCATGGCCAATACACCTAACCCGCACATTTTTGGAGTGTGGGGGGAAACCGGACCACCCGGAGGAAACCCACGCATACACGGGGAGAACGTGTAGACTCCACACAGACAGTGACCCAAGACTGTGTCCCTGGCGCTGTGAGGCAGCAATGCTCACCACTGTGTCACCGTGCCACCCATGAACGATTTTTCTCATTTTCCATTGGAGATATTGTCAAGTGATTGAAGTTGGGATCATCATAGATTGCAATCTGTACATTTGATCCAGTTATCAGATTTCTGTCCCAATCGGAATCCAAGTGCGTAAATTTCTCTGCCCTAATTCTTCTGACAGACATTGTTAATGTTTAATCTTCCATAATGGATCCTGTTCAAGGTATTTTAATATTTCCAATGTAATTGCCTCAATTTCACCCAATGATTCATCGAAGTTTGAATACACCAACTTTAAGGCATATATTTTATTTTTTATATCTTATCAGCCTTTATCAGAAGGATGCTGGATCAGAAAACTACCCAGTTTTGCCTCTCGGTCTGTAATTTTATAAGTTACTGTGAAACCGAGAAAGCAAATGAGTTGGAATCAAAACGTGCCCCCAATTACCTCAACAGACTTCACAAGTATTTATCAGGGGATGCTTCACTGTTTATTCCGCAGAAACAGGTGGACCGTTCCCTAACACACATTAAATGCAGAGCCTAAATGATACTAGAATTATTCCTGACTTTGTTAACATCCAGAAAGGATAGGATGGTTAAAGTGATTATGTTCCAAATGGGCAATACGCTTCTGTTTTACAAACTAAATTTCACACAAATACTGAGAATCATGTGCATAAACATGCGCTCACATTTGTGTATCTCATATTCAGACACACTCTGCCATACACTGACCTGCACACACATATACACACACGCACACACACATGCACACAAACAGAATGTCAGAAACAGAAGGAACACAGAATATCTTACGAATGCACATGCATTCTCGCAAAGAATATTCGCACAGACAGATACACTCACATAGGTCCTCACAAACAGGCAGTCATATCGACAGACAAATACTCCCTGCTCAACATATTCTCTCTCTCTCTCTCTTACCCATTTCCGATCGCACTTCAAACCCATTCAAATTAAAAATCTGTACACCTCGTCCTTTAATTTGCTCGAAGTCCAATGGGTAATGAATTGCATGGACTCATGACCATTTGAGAGAAGCAATTGCTCCTCATCTCTGTGGTGAAACACCATCTAAAATTAGGACCTCTTGTTCCTCATTGCCCTAAAAGAGGAAACATCCTTTGCACGTCTACTTTGACAATCTCTCTGATCATATTGATCATCTCAATTAGATCGCCCCTCATTCTTCGAAACTGCAGGATGCATAGGCCTAAACTGGCAAATCTCTTCATACGTCAAACCCCTCATCTCTGGAATCAATCGAGTGAACCTTCTCTGAAGCGCAACCAGTGCAATTGCATCCATCGTCATTAACGGGACCAAGACAATGGGCTAAGTCTCGTCTCACTAATGCATTATATAGTAGCTGCACCACATCGCTACTTTTATATTCTATCCCATTAAACTAAATGCCAATACTCTATTTGCCCTCATTGTTACCTGCTGTACGTGCATATTAATTTTCTGTGAATCATATACTACAACACCCAGATCCCTCTGCACCAAAACCCTCTGAAGTATCTCTCCAATGAGATAATAATTTGCCTTTGTATTTTTTTCCTACCAAGATGGATAACCTCGCATTCATCCACGCTAAACTCCATTTGCCAAATTTTGCCACATTAATTTCCCCTAAACATATTCAATTTTTAGTTTCTTATTTAACTGTTGCAACTTACACTCCCACCGATCTTTGTGTCATCCGAAAATTGACGATGGTACCTGCGATGCGTGCATCAAGTTAATTAATATGGTTCGTAAAGATATGGGGCTGGAGGACAGATCCCTGTGGCATCCTATGGGAAACATCTTGACAACACACAAATAACCATTTATCCCGAATCTCTGCTTCATGTTGGTTTACGTATCCTCTACCCAAGCTTATAAATCACGCCTAATATCACGTTAAGTAAACATGTGTATTATCATTTTGCATGGCACGTTACCAATACAATTTGGACTTCAGGACTACATCTACAGGATCTGCATTATCCATCTTACTATTTGCATCTTCGAAGATCTCAAGCAAAATATAGTTTACCTTTCAAAACACAGTGCTGCCGCTGGTGAATTGCATTTTCACTTCCTACGCATCCTGCTATTACTTACTTTAAAATGGACTCTAACAATTTCCCAATGATGGATGTTAAACAAATAGATTCCTACTTTTGTTTCCCTATTTTTTGGATAAGGACTTTATATTACCGTTTTTGATATCCACTGGAACCATTCCCACATCCAGGAAATTTCAGAATATTGTAGCAAATGGATGCACTCTCTCCAACGCCATACATTTTAAGACCATTGACGATGATGGCAGTCAGGCTCTGGGGGCTTGCCTGCCGTCAATCACAATCGTTCGCTCAGTACATTGTCTCTCGTGACGATGATAGAACTTCTTCCCTTTCAATTGGCTCCGCTACAACTGGACTAGAACATGAATGACACCACGCATAGATTATTCCGCAAAGTTTTTTTTTCTTAATATTAGCGAATAAATATCCATGCTTTGGTACGGGTTCAGCTAACTTTCACTAAGTTGATCATTTGGGTAAAACAATGTTGATCAGTATGTGTCTGTACTCAGTAGAGTTTAGGAATAATACGAGGTGTTCTTATTGGACATTGCGAGAATAGGAGGAGGTAAGAAGGTTTCGCTCCTGAGAGGAAGCTCGCCGCAACAACTCTTCACGAGACATGTTCGTTGGGGAAATCTAGAATTAGGGGCACTTTCTAACTATTAATGGAGTGATTCTCCGGGCAAGCTCGCCTCAAAACCAGAGAATCCAGCCAGAGGTTACATGGTCCGCCGCTCCCCCTCCCGCCCCCACCCCTTCCGCCCCCCCCCCCCTTCAATTCCAATGGCGAGCGGGAAGGGAGAATCCTGGCCAAGATGTTTCCCATTCAATACTGCGATGAGGAATACGTTTTATTCTCTCAGAAGTCCTCTGGTCCTTATAATGCTCTTCCTCAAAGAGCAGCGAATGCTGTGTCATTGGATGAATCAAATATTGAGTTAGACATGTGTTTGAACTATTGGGAATTCAAGTGTTGTGGAGAACACGTGGGAATGGATAGGTCACACCAAGATTGAAACACCCATGAACTTATTGAATGATGAAGGTGTCTACAATAGCCAAGTGTTTGACTTTGGTTCTTATTTATGTCAATTTGATCCGAATAGCACTTTTCGTACACCCACTTTCCTTCCATTGTTGGTAGTGTCCAAATGCCTTCAATAAGAACGTTTCTGTTCTGGCTAATTTCGTAAGATTTCTCAATTTTTCACAAACATAGACTCTTCATACTTTTCTTACAACTTCTAGGATCGTTTCCTTCCACCCGCCCACGCCGCTCCACTCCTCTCCCTCTCCCCACTGATCTCCACAATTTGAACAGTTTAAATTTTGTTGATTTCCTTTGGTCTGTTCGTGGCTGGACTTCACATCCTATTGCGAGTTCCCAGAAGTCCTCTTGCTCGTTTTGCACGTCATCTCTTCAGACTCATTTGTCAGTTCAGTATTTTTTGTATTTCATCTGACCTAATATCGCTCCACCAATGTTTACCCGGAAGACCTGTCTATCGCGATATGCTTTAGTCAAAGTTTGTTATATATGCCTAACTGTAAGGATGGTTGTCAGCAATTTCCCCCCCCAGAAAGTGGTGATGGAAATCCTGATACAGCAGCTTCCCATGGTTGCATTGTATTTCGAGTACAGCCAAAGAGCCAATGCTATGGGAAAGTTGATTAACCGCTTGCTTGACTCTCGCTGGAAAACTGAATACATCACTTTATCTTTAACAAATTGCTGGCCAATGATCTTCCAACATTCTAAGTCCCTTCACGTTGCCTCATTAGGGAATCCCACCAATGCAGAAGGAAGCTATTCGGCTCATCGACACTGCACTGACTCTGCGAACAGCCCATTCCTCACACAACCCACGCTAACCCACCTAGCTTACAGATCTTTGAAGTTTGGGAGGAAACCAGAGCACCTGGAAAAAAACAATGAAGAAATGGAGAACGTGTACACTCCGCGTAGAGAGACAGCGAGGCCGAAATTAAACCGGCTCACTGCCGCTTACGCAGCCGTGTTAAGCACTCTAATCTCGAGGGTAAGGTCACCGAACTGTAGAAGTTTTGTTTTGCCCTCATCCCCTGGATTGCACTCACTTTGTACAATTTTCTAATAAATTATCTGAAAGTGTGTTGGCCGTTCACCAAGGTCTGATGGCGCCATGTATAATAGAACTGCGGCCGAGACAGACGGTACAGTGTCCAGTCCAATCTAAGAACTTCATCCCCAAGAGCCGGTAAGAAAAGGCCATATTGCTGGCCAGCCACACTTGATGCATAAGAGCGCATCATTTGTGTTAGTAGATGCGACAGGGGAGTGGCAAATTTTCTGGTAGCAGCTGTCAGTGAATGGGAACAAAGCCATTCTCTCCGGACGAAGGGTTGGAGGAAGTACTTTACCTTGGAGAATGGATTATTGCTAGTATAACACTTCTCTCAGAAATAAATTTTCCGATATTTTCTTTCTGGTCTGCCAACTGTTTTGGTTTCCAGTGTTCCACTCTTATCAATCATGTCTCTTAGCACCGCCAATACCTTTTCTTATTTATGTTAATTCGGTAGTTTTGATCCAAGAACTACAAAGATAAAATGATCACGCTCAGAGGCTTCAGTAACTCACTGAAATGTTTACTTCTCTTTTGCATTACCGTTCACTCCACTTTTTCTTAACATACCGATGCAATAATATAAGTTTAGTCACACAGGCCTATTCATACAAGCACCTACAAGTGGTTAACTAAGTGTTCATTGACAATAGTTTATTGGAATTTGTTTTTGGGTTTCAGTGACAATGACTGACACATGTTTGCTTTGCCGAAGTTCATGTTCTGATTAATAACTGGTCATTGCTTTTTGCTGATGACGAAATCTGGTGTCATGAGCAACGAATTGTTTCACGGAAATAGCTCACTTTTGATAAGGTTGGGTGAAAAAAATAATTCCCAAAGGCCCTACTGCAGAATGCTCAAAGAGCGTCAGAAGTTGATACAAGCCTAAGAATTGTTCCAACATTGATGAGCAACCCTGCACGTCTGAACCATGGACTGTTTTTATTTTCTTTCTGCGCGTTCACATCTCCTATCCAAGGCAGACAGACAGATCAATAGTCTCTCCTTTACATAAACTACCTAGTTTGATGTATCACTGACTCCATTTGTAACTATCAAACCAAATCCAACAAGCTTCACACTTCCAACATAAATACCAATCCAGATATATCAGTGGTCTCATTTATACATTTTCATTTCATCTTTCATTTAATCTGGCAGTCGCTGACTAGACCAAAGTTAACAGGCCACAATTTAGTGCCCTTCAAAAGGTTATGATGAGCTGCCTTCTTAAGCCGCTGCAGTCCATAAGGTGTGGGTACACTTGCAATGTTGTTCGGAGGTGAGTTCCTGAATTTTAACTGAGCAACAGTGAAGGAACATCCCATATATTTTGAAGTTTAAGTTGAGTGTATCATGGATGGGAAATTCGAAGTGGTGTAGCATCCTTGCAACTGCTGAACGCCTCAGAAATAGACTTCAGCAAGCAATGGATATATTTTTTCATTCATGGTTTCTGCTTGGGAAACACGCAGATTTGCTTCTTTGGCACAATGACCTCTACACGCTTACTCAGGCAGTAAGTTAATGTAATGGCATACTCGTTCAGTATGGTCGCAGAGTTTTTTTAAATACTGAGCAGTCCACTGACTCTATGCAGTCCCGTCGGAGATCATCCGATTCCTCAGCTCAACATTGCACGACTTTCTTTGACGGATTCTTCTGCTTCAGTTTTTTTTTCTTGTAAGCCGGGAGCAGGAGCCGTGTGGTCTGATTTGCCAAAATGTGGGCGAGCGACAGAGACATTGGCATGTTTGATACTTGTGTAGCCGTGGTTTAGCACGTTTGGGCTTTGTTGGAGCAGGAGACATTTTGGTGGTAACTTGATAATACGCTCTTGAGCTTGGCCTAATTGTGGTGAACATATCATCTCAATTGACCGAATGAGTGTGTAGGCGTGAATTAGATAGTTTGCAATGTGTTGATCCTTAATTAATTCTCATGTTGCTTACATTAATAACACAAGAGTGCAGATGTGAATCTGTCACTTGTAGTTGGACATCAATCTTTGAAGAGAGCTTCAGTTCCCATTGCAAAACATACTAGGTGCTCAAGTCACAAAACATACCATGCAGCCTCATTGAGGACACAAAAAGACAGATCAGTGTTGGGAACCACTTTCTCCCACGTGAATAGAAAAACACCCAGCGGCCACTGGAGATGCTGGAATGTAACAGGACGGGGCCAGAACAGAGAAGACATTCTCTCTTCCATCTTCTTCCGTCGGCAAAAAAGATACAAAAGTCTGAGGTCACGTGCCAACCGACTCTAGAACAGCTGCTTCCCTGCTGCTGTCAGACTTTTAAATGGGCTAAATACATGTGACAATAAGCAATCAATTCAAATCTTATCAATTCAAATCAACATGATTCTGGATACATACATGAATTCACATATTGGGTAAGCATTGCAAAGGTAATAACAATTTTACTGTGAGGCTTAATGTGAAACATTGACGAGAAGAGCAACTGATGAATAGAGGTGAGATTTATTTTTTTGTATTGCTGTTTGATTTACATTTGAAAGAATTTAAATATCAGAATGAATGGATATTTCACGCCATCTTTTAACTCCTCCCTGAATTTACTCTGGGTACCTGCATAAATAAATGGGTTGACACAGGAACTTAACAGCTGAAGCATATATCCTGCTTCTTCAAGAATTAAATTTGGTCCACTGGAATTTGAACCTGAAGAATATGTAATCCTCGAAATTTGGACATAAAGGAAAGTTATAAGAACCAACACATATGAGAGCATGAAACTGCCCGAGACGCAGAAAAGTAGCACAATGGATTTTCACCTCTTCTCCATCTCTGGGTCACTTCGATTCTCTGCATTGCTCTTGTCTCTGAGTCTCTTGCGGGCTCTACTTGCCGCTAGGATGTGTCTGACGGTCAGTACATTCAGCAACAGAATAAGGAAAAATGGGTAACATGTGGTTAAAACCACCATTAGGCAGTCAAATGCGATCCATGCAGCTGATGTATAAAATATTGCTTTGGTGCTGCAGAACCAAGGTACACCATCGATAATAATGGAAGGCTCACATGTAAAGTATAGGGGGATGTTTCTGGCAAAGCTGAAAGCACAGACAGTTCCTATAACCACAGCCGCTGTTTTCACCGTACAATATTTGGTTTTCAGTTTCTGACAACAAATAGCAATAAATCTATCAATAGTGAAAGCGACCGTCACCCAAACAGACGAATCTCTAACACCATAAATGAGCACAAAGCTGACACTGATAACCGGAGTGATGGACAAGAAACTGAATGGGAAGTAGGTACCTAAAATCCGATTTAATATCACGCCCGTGATCAACACCAGGAGGTCAGTCACCGCCATTGACATCAGATAGTAGGTGATGCATTTGGAGAGACCGCATCTTCCTCGAGAAAGGATGAGAATCACTGCCAGATTCGCTGTGACATGGAAGAGATAGAGAAGGGATTGTTGGAATCTTCACAACTGGGTCAGTGTCAAGAACGAACAGAATTAGTATAACATTAATACGCTATTTTTTCACTGGAGAAAATAAAACAACCTCCTAATATATCGTAATTGCTCAATACTATAATGTTCTGCTCGGACGACTACTGGTTCTGTCTTATTCTAAATATTGAGTTCTCCACTGTGGGACTCAATTAGAGGAAGTACAATCATTTTTGCTCCCTCAGTTAATATGTAGAGAAGATTTGCCGTGAAATGATGCATATGCGATTTGAAAGAGTCGTATCTGAAATGAATTTCAGTTACTTCCACAGTGACAGGATGTTATGCAAAAATGCAATGACTTATGCAGTCTAGAGCAGGTTGCGATAGAGCTCACATATTTATAGTGTGACTCCTAATTGACAATTATTGCATGTCGTCTCCGTTCAAATTCAGAGTTCACACTGTTTTTGCAAATCGTTGATGGAGCACATAACAAAGTACTATGGTGGCAACACAATTGCTGAATATTGGACTCAAGAGGAGAGAAGCCTCAACCATTCAGTCAGCAGAAGAGCAACTGTTGTGCAAATTAAATAACAATCAACTATTAAGAAGAAATGTGAAAAAAGATGGAAAATTATAGGCCAATTAGCCTAACCTCAGTTGTTGGCAAAATTCTAGAATCCATCGTTAAGGATGAGATTTCTAAATTCTTGGAAGTGCAGGGTCGGATTAAGACAAGTCAGCATGGATTTAGTAAGGGGAGGTCGTGCCTGACAAACCTGTTAGAGTTCTTTGAAGAGATAACAAATAGGTTAGACCAAGGAGAGCCAATGGATGTTATCTATCTTGACTTCCAAAAGGCCTTTGACAAGGTGCCTCACGGGAGACTGCTGAGTAAAATAAGGGCCCATGGTATTCGAGGCAAGGTACTAACATGGATTGACGATTGGCTGTCAGACAGAAGGCAGAGAGTTGGGATAAAAGGTTCTTTCTCAGAATGGCAACCGGTGACAAGTGGTGTCCCGCAGGGTTCAGTGTTGGGGCCACAGCTGTTCTCTTTATATATTAACGATCTAGATGACGGGACTGGGAGCATTCTGGCCAAGTTTGCCGATGATACAAAGATAGGTGGAGGGGCAGGTAGTATTGAGGAGGTGGGGAGGCTGCAGAAAGATTTAGACAGTTTAGGAGAGTGGTCCAAGAAGTGGCTGATGAAATTCAACGTGGGCAAGTGCGAGGTCGTACACTTTGGAAAAAAGAATAGAGGCATGGACTATTTTCTAAACGGTGACAAAATTCATAATGCTAAAGTGCAAAGGGACTTGGGAGTCCTAGTCCAGGATTCTCTAAAGGTAAACTTGCAGGTTGAGTCCGTAATTAGGAAAGCAAATGTAATGTTGTCATTTATCTCAAGAGGCTTGGAATACAAAAGCAGGGATGTACTTCTGAGGCTTTATAAAGCACTGGTTAGGCCCCATTTGGAGTACTGTGAGCAATTTTGGGCCCCACACCTCAGGAAGGACATACTGGCACTGGAGCGGGTCCAGCGGAGATTCACACGGATGATCCCAGGAATGGTAGGCCTGACATACGATGAACGTCTGAGGATCGTGGGATTATATTCATTGGAGTTTAGGAGGTTGAGGGGAGATCTGATAGAAACTTACAAGATAATGAACGGCTTAGATAGGATGGACGTAGGGAAGTTGTTTCCATTAACAGGGGAGACTAGGACGCGGGGGCACAGCCTTAGAATAAAAGGGAGTCACTTTAGAACAGAGATGAGGAGAAATTTCTTCAGCCAGAGAGTGGTGGGTCTGTGGAATTCATTGCCACAGAGGGCTGTGGAGGCCGAGACGTTGAGCGTCTTCAAGACAGAAATTGATAAATTCTTGATTTCTCGAGGAATTAAGGGCTATGGGGAGAGAGCGGGTAAATGGAGTTGAAATCAACCATGATTGAATGGTGGAGTGGACTCGATGGGCCGAATGGCCTTACTTCCGCTCCTATGTCTTATGGTCTTATGGTCTTATGGTGTAAACGATCAGGTCGCTTTTAAAACTTTTGCACAGCCGTGCATAGTCGTAAATTCCACCTGGTTCTACGTAATTGGCATTGTTTTCCTCAGAGGACCGTTAAAATTTCAGCAAGTTAAACTATTACAAGGATGCATAATGAACTCTGTGCCCTCAAATAGATTAACCAGCAGGTTTGGCTTGTCTCATTGGTATATTATTAAGTGAACATCCACAAACACGCTGTTGTTTCTTGCTGTCCCTGCCGGAGATAATGGAAGCTTAAAAAACTGCAGAATTCACTGGTCATAGAATCACTTGCAACCGTCAGACAAAACCTGTAAATCAGTTTGTTTTACAATATTGTATTTAAATGTTTACGGTTAACGTTCCGAATAGCTTGAAATCACTGTGGCAGAACGCAAATTAAATTCAGGAGGTTTGAAAGTGTTCAGCAGCGCCACCACGAGCATGAATAATTAACTGAGGATCCGCTCAGGCCATTGAACGTACTGAAAATAAGCCAATAGAGCAAACTGTATTATGGTCCGTTTCTAGGTAAGTTCCAAACAATCTTGTATATGCCACTGGGCGGCTATAAAATGGGAACTCAATTGTAGGTCAGTGGACTTTCAATCTCAGTTTCATTGTTCCAAGAAATGCATAGAACTATGTTTTCGGGAACACAATTTTACAGAACGAGACGATAAGCCAAATGAAACAAGAAATCAAATTGTTGTCGGCAATGACAAAATCTATGGACTGAACAACACAGGTCTGTCGGACGGCCCTCTATAAAATCCTGATAAATAGTGCCAATACTCGAAGTTCTAATGTGGACGAAGTTCGGCTTAAGTACACCATTAGGGGTTATTACCTTTGAGGGAAGTCCGGCAATGGTTAACGACACATTTGTAAGTTGACGCACTGAGATGGACTATGTTTTGACATAAAGCCATCTTCTGAAAATATTTCATAGAATCATCGAATCCCGACAGTGCAGAGGGTAGCCAATCTGCCCATCGTGTCTGCACCGAAAAAATTCTTTTTTAAAATTTGATTTGATTTATTATTGCCGTTTGTATCTTTTTCCCGACAGAAAAAGGTGGAAGAGAGAATGTCCGGGTGCGTCGGGTCCTTAATTATGCTGGTTGCTTTGCTGAGGCAGCGGGAAGTGTAGACAGAGTCAATAGATGGGAGGCTGGTTTGCGTGATGGATTGGGCTACATTCACAACCTTTTGTAGATCCTTGCGGTCTTGGGCAGAGCAGGAGCCAGACCAAGCTGTGATACAACCAGAAAAAAATGCTTTCTGTGGTGCATGTGGAAACGTTGGTGAGAGTGATAGCTGACATGTCAAATTTCCTTTGTCTTCTGAGAAAGTAGAGGCGTTGGTGGGCTTTCTTAACTATAGTGTCGGCATGGGGGGACCAGGACAGGCTGTTGGTGATCTGGACACCTAAAAACGTAAAGCTCTCGACCCTTTCTAATTCACCGTTGATATAGACAGGGGCATTTTCTCCTTCATGCTTCCTGAAGTCGATAGCAATCCTCTTCATTTTGTTGACATTGAGTGAGAGATAATTGTTGCCGCACCAGTTTACCAGATTCTCTGTCTCATTCCTGTACTCCATTTCGTCATTGTTTGAGATCCGTACCACTACGGTGGTGTTGTCAGCATACTTGAAAATCGAACTGGAGGGGAATTCCTCCCAGGCCCTATCTCCATAACCTCACTTATTTACGCTGACACGAAGCGGCAAAGTAGAATGTCAAATCAACCTAACCAACACATTTTTGCCCCATTTCGCACAAAAGATTCGTTCCAAAACGGCTCCTTATATCAAACCAAAAGATTCAGCATGGAAGAAATGCTCGATATAAAAAGCAAGCACCATGCCTTTGGAAAGTACGGCAGGCTGACAGGAATGCAGGAAGTTATCATTGGTTACCATCCACAAAAGCGCGGGCAACAGCACACAGTCATAACCCGTTCACTTCAATGGCCAACCTTCATCCTTCTATAGAGATAGCTTCGATAGGAATGGAATTTTGACAGATAGTTCAGTATTATGTCTACTGTAGTATCATGTCTACTGCATGTGCTATTCAGTCCATCGGTCACCAGTGTTCGTGTAAAATTTCTTCCATGTTCAAAATGAGAGCCGAACTGGGTAGAGTGGAGGGTGTTTGGATTCTTCAACAAGTTCAGAACCACACAGATTGGTATAGCGAATGTTGAGGTTCAATAAGAACATGGCTCTATTTACATGTATTTAGATCTAAAGAATCAGGGTGTGTCTGAAGCGATCCAGTCTTACATTTTCTGCAATTGAGTGGCTGAAGCATAATTTTGCGAACACAAAATCAACACGCAAATGGCCGGTACATTTGATTCTGGGATACATTACTTCCAAGATTTATCGTTCTGGCTCATCATGCTTCAGAATATTTCGCAATAACATATGTGCAGGATCACGTGCTCGGTTAAAAGTTGTGTATGAATGGCAGGGGTCTCACCAATGTTGGCACAACAAACAGGGTTGTGATCAGAATATACAATTCCTGATACAAGCTGCACGGAGACAAGTTTTTTGTGTTGAATAGGCAAAAAAAAAATACAACATCAAATGAACGAGAGGATGTCGTTGCAAAAAATAGCCGTTCCAGAAACAACACACACATTATCTGTAAAGTTGCCTCTTTGGATGAATTCCCGTTAACTCTATATAACGAATGTAAATTAAACAAACGAATGGAATATGATAAAATTATTGTGCATACACATAAACAACCTGACGAACGAGGCTTTCAAGTCAATGCTGCACAAATAGATAGAAATGGAAAAAAGGCATAAAGCGCAAGATAGCAGATAATTTCGAGAAATACAACATGCTTTACCTGAAGGCAACATGAAATAATCCATTACTTGAATAAAAATAAGATATTTTTCATGGAAAGTTAAAGAACCCCGGCACCCTTGAATGTTAATGATCTGAGGCTAACGCAGCAATGCTTAACTGCAGCAAGCCAAGCAGCTCTGAAAGTTTCAGCTGAGGCGCAGATGGCATCTGTACAGTTTGAGTCAGAAATTTGAGTTCCAAACCCAACTGCAGCAGTAGGAGTGCTTGCTTAACTGAGGACCACTCGAATCAACAATGGTGATACCAAATCCACACCGATTACCCTCCAGTTCAAAGAACGCAGGAGTAAATCTATGATATTGCAAGACCGATGCCATAACAAAAAAACATTTGGTTCTTGATCATTCATCCACACTGACAATGCCAAAACAAAATAAGTTAATTAATATCGTCATAACAGTGAGATGATACCCCAATATTAATCATTCTAAATATAATTGCATTTACACTATCAGGTGGGAGAAGTCAATAGATGAAATAATATAGTTAAAGTGTTGAAATAATACAATGAAAGGGAAGATCATACTCCATCAACAGGGAGAGGTTATACCACCAACAGGAAGAAGAGCAGCTGATCCGGGAAGAAAATGCGTATGAATGCACAGACGAGTAATTGCCTTTCGACATGAGAAATTACATCGCTCAAATGGAGAATTAATTCCCTGGTTTTTGGGAGGGGTGGTGGAGCCTTGTTAAAAGGCGAACAGTTTACCGGTAAAAGGAGAGAAATGTTTCAATTCACCGGTGGCAAATTATCCTGTCAAAGCAATAAACATAGTTGATAACATCGGAAACTATATCAGTAAATGAGAGGAGCGGTGGCGCTCAACCATAATTATGCTAAGAAGTAATTAGTTACTACAGTTTACCTGGAACCCCGATCGCTGCAATGACAGGATAGTAAATGGCAAACACCAGACCTTGTGATAATCCATGCATTTTTTGCTCGATGCTCCTCATGCATTCCGCTCTACATTGATAGGTTGCCACATTTATACAGGATAAAAGACACCAGGGAGACAATTAGATGTTTTTATTTTTTTTGTCGTCATGACACTAACTTGAACAATGAAATGAGTAATGCTACTACCGGCCTCTTCTTACTGTTTGGTGCAATGGATAGATTAAGCAAGGTACTGACGAAACTATAAAGCTAATTACTCACGGACTAGATTCTACTTTCAGTTAGATGTCTTCTGAAGAGTAAACAAAAACTAAGTCGGCATTGGCAATGGTGAAAGTGACCATTTTGTAAGGGATGTGCTGAGGTTAATAAAATGCAAGGCTAAGTTAAGTAGCTTGAAGAAAGTGATAACAGAGCGACGATGTTCTCCTCGAAGGGAAACCATGCTCGAATTGTTGCTAATTTACAATTCGCGCGATAACCAGTCACCCAGTAACCAATGCAATAACTAATGCGATAACCAGTAACCCAGGGACCTGGGTTCGATTCCCAGCTTGGGTCACTGTCTGTGTGGAGTTTGCGCACTCTCCTCGTGTCTGCACGGGTTTCCTCCGGGTGCTCTGGTTTCCTCCCACAGTCCAAAGATGTGCGGGTTAGGTTGATTGGCCATGCTAAAATTGCCCCTTAGTGTCCTGAGATGCGGAGGTTAGAGGGATAAGTGTGTAAATGTGTAGGGATATGGGGTCGGGCCTGCGTGGGATTGTGGTCGGTGCAGACCCGATGGGCCACATGGCCTCTTCCTGCACTGTCGGCTTTCTATGATTCTATGTGCAACTGCGGGCGAAATCTATCCAAGAATGAACACTCCCATGTTCACATCACAGACTGTGCACTCAATTCTATTTAGTTGCATTCCATACATTTGGTGTGTACATGTACATTTATCAGTGATGAACCCCAGTGCAGATCTATCCACGTTATTGCCAAAGCAATCAATGTGAAATTCTTACGATCAACGGTGAACAGATACAGGTGAAGAATTCCATTTGGCGCTAACAGACACAATTCAGCACTGTTCGATATAATGTGAACAATAGTTATTGGGACTCGTTACTTAGAGGGATAGATAGGAGGTTCTGTGGCAGCAAAAGAGACTCAAGGATGGTATGTTGCCTCCCGGATGCCAGGGTCTTTGATGTCTCGGACCGCGTTTTCAGGATTCTTAAGGGGGAGGGGGAACAGTCACAAGTCGTGGTACACATCGGTACCAATGACAAAGGTAAGAGAAGGGACGGGGATTTAAAACAGGAATTTAAGGAGCTAGGGTGGAAGCTGAGAGCCAAGACAAATCATTTTGCCATCTCTGGTTTGTTGCCGGTGCCATGTGATAGCGAGTTGAGGAACAGGGAGAGAATGCAGATAAACACGTGGCTCCAGGGATGGTGCAGGAGAGAGGGTTTCAGCTAATTGGATAATTGGAACACATTCTGGGGAAGGTGGGACCTGTACAAACAGGACGGTTTGCACCTGAACCAGAGGGGCACCAATATCCTGGGAGGGAAATTTGCGACGGCTCTTCGGCGGGGGGGGGGTTAAACTGATTTGTCAGGGGGATGGGAAAGGGAGCTGTAGTGGAGAAGTCAGTGTTGAGTGTAGTGAGGTACTCAGGAAGGTATCAAGGTCGCAGGAGTGTACTGGCAGACAAGATGGTGGGTTGAAGTGTGTCTACTTCAATGCAAGGAGCATCCGAAATAAGGTAGGTGAATTTGAAGCGTGGATTGGTACTTGAGACTATGATGTTGTGGCCATTACAGAGACACGGTTAGAACAGGGACAGGAATGGTTGTTGGAATTTCCAGGTATAGATATTTCAGCAAGAGTAGGGAAGGTGGTCAAAGAGGTGGTGGAGTAGCATTGTTAATCAAGGATAGTTTAACGGCTGCAGAAAGGCAGTTCGAGGGGGATCTGCCTCCTGAAGTAATATGGGCTGAAGTTAGAAGTAGGAAAAGAGCGGTCACGTTGTTAGGAGTTGTCTATAGGCCTCCAAATAGTAATAGAGACGTGGAGGAAGAAATTGCAAAGCAGATTATGGATAGGTGTGGAGGTCACAGGGTAGTTGTCATGGGTGACTTTAACTTTCCAGATATTGATTGGAACATTTATAGATCGAATAGTTCGGGTGGGGCAGTTTTTGTACAGTGTGTGCAGGAGGGTTTCCTGACACAATATATGGAATAGGCCGACAAGAGGTTGGGCCATATTGGATTTGGTACTGGGAAATGAACCGGGCCAAGTGTTAGATTTGGTTGAGGGAGAGCACTTTGGAGATAGCGAACACAATTCTTTCGTGATTGAAATGGAGAGGGATAAGGCCGTACGGCAGGGCAAGTTTTATAATTGGGGGAGGGGTAATTGTGATGGGATTAGGCAAGAATTAGGGAGCATAAGATGGGAACAGAAACTGTCAGGGAAAGGCACAAATGAAGAGTGGAGCTTGTTCCAGGAACAAATACTGCTTGTCCTCGATAGGTTTGTTCCTGTCAGGCAGGCAGGAAATGGCCGAGTGAGGGAACCATGGTTCACAAAAGAGGTTGAATGTCTTGTTAAGAGGAAGAAGGAAGTGTATGTAAGGATGAGAAAACAAGGTTTAGTTGGGTCCATTGAGGGTTGCAAATTATCAAGGAATGAGCTGAAAAAAGGGCTGAGGAGAGCTAGGAGGGGGCATGAGAAGTCCTTGGTGGGTCGGATCAAGGAAAACCCCAAGGCTTTTTACTCTTATGTGAGGAATAAAAGAATGACGAGGGTGAGGTTAGGGCCGGTCAAGAACAGCAGTGGGAACTTCTGTATGGAGTCGGAAGAGATAGGCGAGGCGATGAATGAATACGTTTCTTCAGTGCTCACCAAGGAGAGGGGCCATGTTTTTGAGCATGAGAGTGTGATACAGGCTGATAGGCTGGAGGAGGCAGATGTTCTGAGGGAAGATGTATTGGCAATTTTGATAAACCTGAAGGTCGATAAGTCGCCTGGGCCAGATGAGATATATCCTAGGATTCTTTGGGAGGCAAGGCATGAGATTGCAGAGCCTTTGGCTTTGATCTTTGGATCCTCACTGTCCACGGGGATAGTGCCAGAGGACTGGAGAGTGGCGAATGTTGTTCCTCTGTTCAAGAAAGGAAATCAGAATGACCCTGGTAATTATAGGCCGGTTAGTCTTACTTCGCTGGTCGGTTAATGGAAAAGGTCCTGAGGGATAGGCTTTACGACCATTTAGAAAGATGCAGCTTAATCTGGGATAGTCAACACGGATTCTTGAAGGGTAAGTCTTGCCTTACAAATTTGATTGAATTTTTTGAGGAAATAACTATGTGTGTCGATGAACGCAGAGCAGTTGATGTCATATGAATTGATTTTAGTAAGGCATTTGATAGGTCCCCCATGGTCGGCTCATGAAGAAAGTAAGGAGGTGTGAGATAGAGGGAAACTTGGCCGATTGGATAAGTAACTGGCTATCTCATAGAAGACAGAGGGTGCTGGTGGATGGAAAACTTTCAGACTGGAGACCAGTTACCAGCGGTACCACAAAGATCAGTGCTGGGTCCTCTGCTATTTGTGATTTTTATAAATGACTTGGAGGAAGGGGCTGATGGGCGGATCAGTAAATTTGCGGCTGACACCAAGATTGGTGGAGTCGTGGATGCGATGGAAGGCTGTTGTAAGCTGCAAAGAGACATTGATAGGATGCAGAGCTGGGCCGAAAAATGGCAGATGGAGTTTAACCCTGATAAGTGCGAGGTGATTCATTTTGGTAGGACAAATCTGAATGCGGATTACAGGGTCGAAGGCAGGGTTCTGAGGAATGTGGAGGAACAGAGAGATCTTGAGGTTCATATCCACAGATCTCTGAAAGTTGCCACTCAAGGCTTATAGTGTGTTAGCATTTATTAACAGGGGGTTTGAGTTTAAGAGCCGTAGGGTTATGCTGCAACTGTACAGGACGTTGGTGAGACCACATTTGGAATATTGTGTGCCGTTCTGGTCACCTCACAATAAGAAGGATGTGGAAGCGCTGGAAAGAGTGCAGAGGAGATTCACCAGGATGCTGCCTGGTTTGGAGGGTAGGTCTTATGAGGAAAGGTTGAGGGAGCTCAGGCTTTTCTCTTTAGAGCGGAGGAGGTTGAGAGGCGACTTAATAGAGGTTTATAAGATGATGAGGGGGATAGATAGAGTGGACGTTCAGAGACTATTTCCTCGGATGGATGTAGCTGTTCCTAGGGGGCATAACTATAAGGTTCGTGGTGGAAGATATAGGAGGGATGTACGAGGTAGGTTCTTTACTCAGAGAATGGTTGGGGTGTGGAATGGACTGCCTGCTGTGATAGCGGATTCGGACACTTTAGGAACTTTCAAGCGGTTATTGGATAGTCACATGGAGCACACTAGAATGATAGGGAGTGGGATAGCTTGATCTTGGTTTCGGAAAAGGTTCGGCGTAACATCATAGGCCGAAGGGCCTGTACTGTGCTGTGCTGTTCTATGTTCTATAACATGTTCTTTGAGCTTAAATCCTGAAGAACGGGTCATTTTCAGCATATTTGTACTTCTGCGTACGTAGGTATGTTCCTGTTCACTATCGACAGGCGCATTCCGACAAGATTGGATATAGACCTGCACTAGGCATATTCGTTGATGCTAATATGAGTGTATGCAGGTTCAGTTCACTACATTTATACTTAATACTGGAAGATCCGTGTCCGTATTATGACATTTATATGCAACGCACAAAGCTCAATTTCAACACATATAACTTCTGTGTTTACAGATCAGCTTCAAAGTGTTTTAGCGATGACATATTGAAAAAATGCCAGTTTGGTTGTAACTATTGTGGACAGAAATATTTACTTTAGAGCTAATTAGTCCTGTTGAGTTTCGGGCAGCTCCAGTCAGTGTACAGGAATTCATTTCAGCATGGTTAATTCCAGTCGACATCGGCCCAGTTCCGGCTGCTTAAATTGTTAGTTAGCACAATGTTTTCGATGCAAACTTCACATGCAAGATAACATGCAACCGTATTTGCAACAGGGCGGTACCGTGGCACTGTGGTTAGCATTGCAGCCTCAGAGATCGGGGGACCCGGGTTCATTTCCAGCCTTGGGTGACTGTGTGGAATTTTCACGTTATATATATGTTTCCACCATGTTTTCCGGTTTTGTTCAATCGTCCACAGATGTGCATGTTCGATGGATTGGCCACGCTAGATTTGCCCTGAGTGTCCCGAGATAGATAGGTTAGATGGGTGAGCCATGGGAAATGTGTGAGGTTACTGGGATAAAGCGAGGTCGACGGCCTGGATAAGTTACTCTGTCAGAGACTCAATGCAGACTCGATATATCGAAAGGCCTCTTCTTCACTGTAAGTGCAGGACTGAGTGTTAACTATTCCTGGATAGAATGTTTTCAGAAAAGGTCGGGAAGGAAGAAATGGGTCATTATTCGCACTGAAGAGCATAGAGATGCTGGAGAAAGATGTCCCAGAATTTGAAAGAGAGCATCGATTTGGACAGAGCTACGTAAAAAAAAGGAAAATCAAATTATCCGTTGTTGTCAATGAACCACCAACTAGTGGGAATAATTCTGAGTACAAATAAAATCAAGGAAATTGCAGAGAGCCACAAAAAATGCATTGCTCACGAAGTTATCAACAACGGCACCAGCGCAAGAATAGTTAATATCGAACACATAGAAGCTACCAGTTCGCCCGCAGCTTGAAGATTGCATCCTATATTATAGAATATATGTGAAGACATTGAAGCAGATTTAGAAATGATTAATTCGAATGATTCCAGGTTGAGGAAATTCAATTGCAAAGATACATCAGAGAATTTATGGCAATTTCCCTTGAATACGGTGAACCAAATTGACTGCACCTGTGTCTTAGCAAAGCTGTGATTCTGCGAATGATCATGGACCCAAATCTCTCAGACGTTCAGCATAACACAACTCCAGCAAAATATTGTTCAGATCAGGAAAACTGTGCCTTTTTGTCTTTAATTTGTACGCTTGAAGCTATGGAATGATTGGACCACTGACAAAACTTTGCTGAAGTAAAGGGAATGAGGCTCTATCTTGGAAATGATTAGCTTGGGTCTGTGAGAATACTCACCAGAATCAATAACAACTTCTTCCCTGATGCCATCAGACTGTTCAATGGACCTATCACAAATTCAGCTGATCTTTCTCTACAACCTATCAGTAGATTCAACACCATTGTCTGCAACCGTCTCCTTTCATTCTCCCCTTTGTACCTTATGAAAGACATGTTTTATCTGTATAACTCACATGAAGCAATACTTTCCTGTATGAAATGTGACAATAATAGATCAAATCGAATAAATTTCCTGAGATAGCACATGGGATTGACTAACAGAAAACTTAGGTTTAAGATTTTGACATCACGCAATCAGAAACAAAAACACAAAAATGAATCCGTAAAAAGTATGACACGGTCATTCATGAAACCTAAAATATAAAATACAGAGACAAGTGCAGATATCCTCTGAATATCACTGTTCATTATAATTAGAGGCCATTTTACTGGAGAGAAGATCCAGATTGCTCCATGAGGATCTGATTAAAATGAAAAGGGAGGCGTACGTTAAGTCCAGGCAACTGAAAACAGATGGAGCTCTGGAGGAATACAGAGAGAGTAGGAAAGAACTCAAACGGGGAGTTAGAAGGGCAAAAAGAAGTCACGAGATGTTCTTGGCAGGCAGGATTAAGGAGAATCCTAAGGCATTCTATTCATACGTTAGGAACAAAAGAGTTGTCAGGGAGAAAATCGGACCTCTCAGGGACAAAGGAGGGGAATTATGCTTAGAACCCAAGGGAATAGGGGAGATCCTAAATGAATACTTTGCATCGGTATTCACGAAGGAGAGGGGCGTGTTAACTGGGAGTGTCTCGGAGGGAGGTGTTGACCCGTTAGAGAAAATCTCCATTACAAGAGAGGAAGTGTTGGGTTTTTTAGGGAACATTAAAACTGACAAAGCCCCAGGGCCTGATGGCATCTATCCACGACTGCTGAGGGAGACGAGAGACGAAATTGCTGGGCCTCTGACGGAAATCTTTGTCGCTTCTTTGGACACGGGTGAGGTCCCTGAGGATTGGAGGATAGCGAATGTGGTCCCGTTGTTTAAGAAGGGAAGCAGGGATAACCCAGGAAATTATAGGCCGGTGAGCTTGACGTCCATGGTAGGGAAGTTGTTGGAGAGGATTCTTAGAGACAGGATGTATGTGCATTTAGAACGGAACAATATCATTAGTGACAGACAGCATGGTTTTGTAAGAGGGAGGTCGTGCCTTACAGATTTGGTGGAGTTTTTTGAGGAAGTGACAAAAACGGTTGATGAAGGAAGGGCCGTGGATGTCGTCTATATGGATTTCAGTAAGGCATTTGACAAAGTCCCACATGGCAGGTTGGTTAAGAAGGTTAAGGCTCATGGGATACAAGGAGAAGTGGCTAGATGGGTGGAGAACTGGCTTGGCCATAGCAGACAGAGGGTAGTGGTCGACGGGTCTTGTTCCGGCTGGAGGTCTGTGACCAGTGGTGTTCCGCAGGGCTCTGTACTGGGACCTCTGCTATTTGTGATATATATAAATGATTTGGAAGAAGGTGTAACTGCTGTAATCAGCAAGTTTGCGGATGACACGAAGATGGCTGGACTTGTGGATAGCGAAGAGCATTGTCGGGCAATACAGCAGGATATAGATAGGCTGGAAAATTGGGCGGAGAGGTGGCAGATGGAATTTAATCCGGATAAATGCGAAGTGATGCATTTTGGAAGAAATAATGTAGGGAGGAGTTATACAATAAATGGCACAGTCATCAGGAGTATAGAAACACAGAGGGACCGAGGTGTGCAAGTCCACAAATCCTTGAAGGTGGCAACACAGGTGGAGAAGGTGGTGAAGAAGGCATATGGTATGCTTGCCTTTATAGGACGGGGTATAGAGTATAAAAGCTGGAGTCTGATGATGCAGCTGTATAGAACGCTGGTTAGGCCACATTTGGAGTACTGCGTCCAGTTCTGGTCGCCGCACTACCAGAAGGACGTGGAGGCGTTAGAGAGAGTGCAGAGAAGGTTTACCAGGATGTTGCCTGGTATGGAGGATCTTAGCTATGAGGAGAGATTGGGCAGGCTGGGGTTGTTCTCCTTGGAAAGACGGAGAATGAGGGGAGATCTAATTGAGGTGTACAGGATTGTGAAGGGTATAGATTGGGTGAACAGTGGGAAGCTTTTTCCCAGGTCGCAGGTGACGATCACGAGGGGTCACGGGCTCAGGCTGAGAGGGGCGAATTATAACTCGGATATCAGAGGGACGTTTTTTACACAGAGGGTGGTGGGGGCCTGAAATGCGCTGCCAAGTAGGGTGGTGGAGGCAGGCACGCTGACATCGTTTAAGACTTACCTGGATAGTCACATGAGCAACCTGGGAATGGAGGGATACAAACGATTGGTCTAGTTGGACCAAGGAGCGGCACAGGCTTGGAGGGCCGAAGGGCCTGTTTCCTGTGTTGTACTGTTCTTTATGACCTCGGTAGCAGACTGTGGTGAAAAAGATGTGGAAAGCCGAGTTAAAGCAGGGCATGGGACATTTAATAATATATTCCTAAATATATATTTATTTGTATTTTATCAAAAGGACATTGCTCTTTTAAAGTTGTTTTAATTTAGAAGATAAAGCAATTGATAATTGTTCTGTGCGGTCGTTTGGAATCTTAAAATGAGTCGTCGAAATCACACAGAGAAAACAGGGGAAACCAACACAGACACGGGGAGAACTTGAAAACACCACACAGTCACTCGAGTTCGGAAGTGAAGACAGCTCCCTGCTACTGTCAACAGCAGTGCTAACTGCGGTGCCTTTGCACCACTCTTAATAGCATGTTCTCGATTGAACACTGCATCAGGCTTTCTTAGATTTGGTATTGTGAAATGAAGCAGGTTTCTCAAACTCAGCTTAAATGATTCTCTTGGAAGCAGTGATCACATCATGGTCTAACTTAACAGGCAGTTTGAGAGTTGGAGATTTGGGTCAGCGTCAACCATAAAACAAACTTAACGTAGGATCAGTACAAAGGGATGAGCGTTGAGTTGGACTGGGAAACGAGATCAGCACAAAAGCAGGTTGATCAGCAGCGGCAGATGTTCGTAAATATACTTCATAACTCAAAACAAAGATACATTACAGTGAAAAGAAGGATTCTAGGAAGGGGATAATCCAACCATGGTGAAGCGAGGAAGCTAAGTTAAGGAAGGTATGAAGAAGATCAATCTGAAAGAAGAGGAAACATGCGGTGTGGCCAGGATTATTGACAAGCCAGTAATTTGAAAAGTTAAAGCAAAAAGAACAAAAGTTGACCAAGAAACACTCAAGAGGGAGATGATAAAGTACGATTGTTAACTAACAAGTAATGAAGTAACGGCTAGTAAGAACTTATTTAACAATATAAAAAAAACGCCAAAATAAATAAAGGGCGTTTGGACATTGCAATTGGGGAACGAGTAATCGGAAACGTGGTCATGGTAGTTACATCAGTTTTTCTGCGAATCTTCATGGTAAAACTCACAAATAGCATCTCAAAAATTCCAAGTAAGTAAGGGGCAAAGGCGTGGGGGAGGGGGTGGGCGGGGGGGGGGGATTGTGGGTGGGAGCGGGGGGAGGGCGGTTGTTGGTGGGGAAGGGAAGCAATAATGATCACTGGGGAAAAAGTACAAGGAAAAATGATGGGGTCAAAATCCAATGGGCATGGAGCTGATTAGTTGCATCCTAGGATACTAAATGTAAGTAGCTACAGAGGTAATGGATGTTCTGGTACTAATCTTCCAAGAAATAACTTTGGGAAATGCCCCCGAGGACTGTATCTGACCAGCACATCATCAGCATTGATAAAGTGAAGGTGACAAATAAACAGTGACATTGATAAGCTTTTCAGATTCACATCTATCATTGGGAATAACGGATGCAGTAACAGAAATTATAGAAATGTGCAATATAATCATGAGATTAAGCATGGCGTTCTAAGGGAAAAATTAGCCAAACAAATATATTAGAATTAATTGAGCAAGATAGATCAAGGAGACCAGACGTTGTGATATACTTGGATATACAAAAAGCGTTTGAAAAGGTACCGCACAAAATGTTACGAAATAATGTAAGAGCATTTTTTTTGGGAGCAGCATATTGGCATGGATGGATAATTGGCTAATTTTATAAGACAAAGAGTTGCGATGAGAGGCATTATTAGTATGCCAACATATAATTCATTGATTGTCAAAATGATCAACGCTGGGGCACAAATATTTAAAGTATACATTCAGGACATTGAGGAGTAGAATGACTATCATAATCCTAAATTTGAAGATGACACGGAATAGGTGGGGAGGCAATTTGTGACGATGGCACAAAGAGTCTTCAGTGGGATATACAGAGGTTAAATGAACGAGCAAAAACATGGAAGATGGAATATACTGAACACAGATGAGATGTTATGCTCTTTGTTGGAAAGAATATTGCAGATGAATATTATTGAAATGAAGAAGATATGCAGCAAGCTGCAGCACAGAGGGATACTATTGGTTTCGTGCCTAAATAATATAAAAAAAGAACGACCACACAATTTTTGCAGGTATTACGGAAGACAAATTCAGTATTTGCCTTTATTTCAAATGCAATGCAATTTAAAATTGGGACACATTGTTACACTATAAAATCAGGCACTAGTTAGCCCCCACCACGAATATCCTGAACGTCTTTGGCTCCCTTATGTAATCTGTCGACTTATTTACTGCAGGCGACTGGAGAACCTCGGTAACTCATTATGTTCAGCGCAGAGATCGATCGATTTTTAACCAGTAAGGGAATCAAGGGTTATGGGGATAAGATGGCAAAGTTCACCTATTTTTTTTACTGTTCTCTGAAGAACACAAGGCAAATTAAAAGAACATGTAGATCCGGGACACTTGAAGGTAGGTATTTGAGAACTTTCCTTTTCAAAGATTACCACAAAATAAGAGCTTGTTTTGTATTGGAAAGCATCATAACATCGATAGAGTGCTGGTTAGCTAAAACGACATAACAAGAGTGGAAAATTAATTTATTGCGTTTCACAAGTTGTAGGAACAGGAAGCTACAGGGATTTGTGCTTTGGCCTCAACTACATGTAACATGTGACAATGAACTGTGATGAGCAGGCGGAAAGCATAAGAGATATTTTTGTCAAGAACGCTTGGAGTTTACTTCTCAGGAGAAGGTGGAAGAATCCAAATGGATATTGAACGATTACATGAGTGGGAAACAACAATTGGCATGTGCAATATAGTGTGAGAAAATGTGAATGCCTTTACTTCAGCAGGCAAAAACTGAATGCAGTGCGTTATTGGTGAGAAATCTGTGCAACACAAGTATTTGGTTATCCAGTACCTAGAGCAAAAAAAAACTTTTGCAGATGATCTAACTGACTGAGAAGGCAAATTTGGTGCTTATTGCAGGGGTTGGAATGCCATAGTAGATACGTTTTCGTGCAGTTGCGCACGACATTGGTGATACCACATCGATGGTATAGTGTACTCTTTTGGTTTATTGCCAGAGCAAAATAATAGACCTGTGTTTGCAATAGTTGAAAATAAAATGTGCGTTCCCCACATTCCTGTGATGAAGTGTTTGCATTATGACAACAGTTTGAAAGAGTTTAGCCCATAAACTTTTGAATTTTGAAAAAAAATATGAGCTGATCTTTCTGAAACATTTGAAATACTGAGGAGACAAGATCGGCAGATAATAGGTGACATGATCTATAACGTTGTGCTAATCTGTCCTTTTCTGCGAGGTGACTAGAATAGGGGGCACCTATTAAGTATAAATGTCTCCAGTCCAGTCAGTGGTGAGTATTTTTCACAATGGTCATTACTATTTCGAATTCTTTCCCAAGAAAGTAGTTGTGGTTCCGTCCTTAAGTTTTCCCAAGGTGATGATATAATACAATGGCATAGCAGATGTGAATGGCCGAATGTCTTATTCCTGCACCTAATTCCCATGTTTCTGTATTTCTATGTGTGAATAATATATATCCTGTGGTCAATCCCAGGCCAGAAATCACACAGTTACCACGTCACGTTGGTAGCTTCGTGGCTAAAGAGCTGCTACATACGGCAGAAATCTGGGTAGCTGCAAGATCAGAGGAACAATTGCATGTTACTGCATGCGAATGTTTACACAAGTATCTGGATTGATACATCAGAGCAATTAAAATAGGCATTTCATCTGAGGGGTCAGTGATGATTATAGATGAATTGGAGAAAATAACTGAGATGGGATTGAAACCGGATGGGCATCATTGATATCGGATGGTCATCTGTTCTGGATTAAGTGAGAGCTTGCATTGAGCTGAATGTACCTTTTTGACTGCAGGAGCAACGACAAAAGTAGGGTTAAGATGAGATAGAATGATGTGATGGCAGAGATATGAGTGCAGCAACTTTGACTATAAGTGCCTGACTTGCAGGTGGAGAAGGAAGAAGTTGTAGAAGAAGATGATGACGATGATTCTGATGATAATGGTGATAATGATGGTGGTGGTGATAACGCTTGGGACAATGAAATTGAAGGATTGCTTGAATAAGACAGGGATAATGAACTGACATTATTGTTCTACACAGAGCTGGCACGGAATTATGACTGAGTGGCTTTCTATGTGTTGCAAGGACTTGATAGAAATTTGATCTCATCGATCTCTGTCAACAACATCTTGTCTCCAGAAAAAAGAAAACCCAACAGAGCACTACAAAAAAGTTCACAACAATTGTGGAAGAGATGTCTACTCTCGTTATCAGCGCTACTAGTAATAAAGTCAGAACAGAAATATTAATCTGAGTTCCCAAACAGTTTTATCCTAAGAAAAACACAAAAGACGCTTTCTCCACTTGTATATCTTACGCTTTTGTTTATTTTATGTAATCCTGTCATGATGCCACATGAAACAACATAAATTCAATTTTACAAGCACAAAAATGCTCATTGATCAAGAAATAAATGAATCAACAGTCAGCAGTGATGGAGAAAGATCTTCGTCACATTTTTGAAGCTGGTCTAACCCATTGCATCACCAATATCTCCTCACAGAAGCGTCAGAGCAAGAATCGATGTGGAAGCAATCCTGACCGAATTGCCTACTGATATGGGAAGAGTTTACAATACACTGAGAGAACAAGAGGGTGTAAAAGAACAGCCAGTCTGGCAGTGACGAACAAAAATATACGGAGAGGCATAGACAGACAAGAAAGACACAACCAGAGACGCAGACGTCTGGAATAAAAAGATAATTTCGCAAACCATCTCTTTGTTGATTGGTCATGTCTGTCAGAAAAAAAAAGAATTGCATTGACAGATTTCCTGTCATGAAGGCAGGACGTCCAAAATTGTTTTTAATTCAATTAAAAAGAAGATAGTTAGCAGCAGCAAGAGAGCTGACATCTACCTGAGTACATTTCGCTGACATAATTATGTGGAAATGTTGGCTTACTTTATGATTCATAAATTGACACATTGGGAATGAAATTCAAACCAAGTATCTTTGACGCACAATGATGTTTAACAGGAAAAATAATAGGGTACGTTGGAGCACCACAAACAATTCGTGCAGGATTTTCCTATTTTATGATTCTAAGCAATTTAATAAATTGGCTCACCGGGTATTTCATCCCATTCTTTAACCCAGTTCGGAATTTTCTCTGTGTCGCAGGATAAATGAATAGGTTAATGCAGGAACTCAGAAACTGAAACATGCATCCTTTTTCCTCAAGAGTAAATGTAGATTCACTGGAATTGGAACCTAAGAGGCACGTAAACTTTGCAATTCGTACAAAAAGTATCGTTATAAAAAATAACAAATATAATAAGATGAAATTGCTCGAGATGGCGACGAGTAAAACAATCGATCTTTTCCATTTTTGGGTCAGTCTGACTCTCTCCATTTCTCTGGGCTCGGAGTCTCCGACGGGCTCCAATGGCCGGTCGGATATATGACAGTCAGAACATTATGCATTGCAATCAAAGTGAATGGGAGACAAGGGGTTACAATGCAACGAATCCAGTCATATACAGCCAAAGCTGCTGAGATGTAAAAATATGTTTTTACATTATAGAACCAGGGCAATTTGTTAATTGTATATCTCGGTTCATACATGAAATACAAACAGGCATTTTTTATGGAGGTCAGTGCAGCCATGCTTCCTATCAGCCAGGCAGCTGTCTTCTCGGTGCAATATTTCAGTTTCAGCTTCTGGCAACAATTGGCAACAAATCGGTCGAAGGTGAAAATGACCGTTAACCAGGCTGAGCTGTCTATTGCTGCAAAATTGAGTGCAGAACGGAGACTGCATATCGGCGTGATAGGCAGGAAACTGAACGGGAAATAAATGCTAGCAATCCGGTTTAATATTACAGCTGTTACAATGACCAAGAGATCAGTCACCGGCATTAACACCAAGTAGTAAGTGATACATCCAGACAGACCACATCTTCCTCGAGAGAAGATCACGATCACTGCCAAGTTAGCTGTAATAGAGAAAGGGAGAGAGAAAGAGTGTGTGTATGATTGGAGGAGATCGACGCAAAACAAAATCATCCACTTTACAGTTTATGTGTTACGTTATAACTTCATGCTGCCGGAAGCATATCCCTTATGCTGTGAGTATTGCTATCAGTTCAAAATCGTCATTCGATTTAGAAAGAGGGCTGATAAATACATTCGGAATAGAAATTATTGCCGTGGGATGTAACAAATAAAGGCACAGAATCAAAATCATATCACTGAAGAATGGAATAGACAAACACGAAAATGCAACATCAGATAACCATGCAGAATATTGAACTGGATCAGTCACGACAAAATAGAAAAAAATGTATGAAATCTCACAAGAACACAGATTATATCTGAATGCGGATCAGATGTTCCCCGTAGCAATCTAAAAATCCTCAAATCTTTCACTGTCGGAAATGTCAGTAGTCGGCTTGTTCAAACTATGCAAATTAAATGGACTATTTTGTTTTACATTCCGGCTGCCACTTTGAACTGGATGCAGAATTATGTCGAGTCCTACAACTAATATTCACATCTGCAATGATCCGAAACAATGGAACTGACAGATGATGAGATCTCAATCGGAGAAAGATTCTCCTATCATAAAACAGTTCCTCAGTGCTCCACAGCCTCTATGCTCAATTTAACCTGATAGTGAATATTTGGAATATAAATTGTGCACGTTATCTGAGATGATGCCAGGAGTTATGGTTACTAAGCTAACGCTGATAAATCAATTGTGAACAGAATAGTCTTAGACATTGCTGCCGATGGGCGCAGAAGGAAATCCCGCAATCAACAGTCGCCATCTTAGAACAAACTACTGAAGCGTATTTGGAAGAAAGACAGCCTGCTGCAGCAGTCAGTCTGATAGGATGAAATCGAAATACTTTTTTTGTGACTGAGGGGACATTCCAAATGTTCACAAGAGCTGAAGTCTTTACAATACTCTTGCATCTGTCAAAAAACTTTGCAAAACACCGTCCCTTCAACGAATTCAGTTGGAAATTGTTTCACTGACTGTCCCTCGAAGCGAAGAGGATGGTCATTAACAATGCCATCGAGACATTAGAAATCATTGTGGAAGGTGAAGGAGTATGAGAATTCAGTCGCACCAGCAGTGCTGATGCCATATTGAAACAACAGAAATAAATTGTGATAATCGAGCTCCAATAATATTGTTAACAACGCATTGATATTGTGATAGCAGTGCACTCATTCATTCGCAGTCAGAACACTGAAACAGCAAGAGATGGTTGTGATAAATAAGCATATTATACATCTGATTTGATGAAATGAGCTCGAATACTGCCAGCAAGCAATTGTTCAGGTGATGGGGGGAGGGGTGAGGGAGAGTAACGGGAATTAAACAATTTATACCGCAAATGTACGGCAATGGAAAGAATAAATTATCACCACGAATGGCGTGTTAATATTGCAAAATATAAATGCGACTATGGAAGAGAAGAAAATATACTTTGAATGTGAAAATTATATCACATTACGTTGGAGAAGGAATATACGTATCGTAGAAATGCACTACTGGTAAAATGACAGTGTTAATGCAAATAAACAATGATTCACGAAGCTGATAACAAACTGCAATACAGCACCTGGAACTCCGATAGCTGCAATGACTGGATAGTAAATCGCAAACACCAGGCCTTTTGGTATTCCATGCATTTCAATCTGAAGCTCTGAGCGCGTTCTGCATGCACTGAAAAATGGTGAAATTTATACATGACAGCAGTCTCCTGGGAGATAATTAGATGGTTTACGTTTAAGATGATTATTTTTGTAACAAACGCATTAGTACAGCACCTGCTGGGCTGGTGTTTATTGTTTTTCATTGAATGTAATGTTTATTTTTCATGGAACCTGATACAGATCTAAAGTATTATGAACAGAATGACCCTGACAAAACTTAATTGTGAAAATGATAAGGTTTTGTGTGATGAACTTCGGCCAAATCAGCCAACCTCTCTCTTGACTCCACTCCAGAATCGTGTCAATTATTTCTGTGAGCCAGTTTGATCATTAACCAAGCTGTTTTCCAATCTCTCTGAAATTACACATCTGCTTTATTGCAACTGTGTGCATGCTCAATGTGGACACGTTCAGTTAAGTACTGTTGAATTCGGTGTGGATACTCCAGGTTCAACATAATTAGATTCCGGGCACAGATCAGTGCTGTTGTACTAAGTTTGGACAGGCCTCGTTCACCAGCAATATGACCACCTCAGTGCAGTTGCATTCAGATATTTATTGTTCGGTATGTGTAAATGCAGTGTAAAATAAACTTGTTGATAAAACATGGCGACATTCTGAGGGCACAATTTCAGATATGCGTAGTTCAGTTCACGATATCTGCCATTCACTCAAAGCCCTATAGTATGAGGGTCAGTATATTACCATTGCTTCAGTCACTTCCACTCTTACACTTTACAACTGGTAATTGCGTTTGCAGCAACGCCTCCGTACCTGGGTATTTAATCTCTGTTTCAGCTGTATCAGAGGTAGATGATGACATTACATTACATTAAACTGGAAACATACAACGCACCCATTAGATTGACCCATCACCCACAAAGAGCAGAGGACCAAGCACCGATCCCTGCGGCACTCCGCTAGCAACCTGCCTCCAGTCCGAAAATTTTCCATCCACCACCACCCTCTGTCTTCGATCAGATAGCCAGTTACCTATCCAATCGGCCAACTTTCCCTCTATCCCACACCTCCTTACTTTCATCATAAGCCGACCATGGGGGACCTTATCAAACGCCTTACTAAAATCCATGTATATGATGACACCAAGATTGGTGGAGTAGTGGATGAGGTGGAGGGGTGTTGTAGGCTGCAAAGAGACATAGATAGGATGCAAAGCTGGGCTGAAAAATGGCAAATGGAGTTTAACCCTGATAAATGTGAGGTGATTCATTTTGGTAGGACTAATTTAAATGTGGATTACAGGGTCAAAGGTAGGGTTCTGAAGACTGTGGAGGAACAGAGAGATCTTGGGGTCCATATCCACAGATCTCTAAAGGTTGCCACTCAAGTGGATAGAGCTGTGAAGAAGGCATATAGTGTGTTAGCTTTTATTAACAGGGGGTTGGAGTTTAAGAGTCGTGGGGTTATGCTGCAACTGTACAGGACCTTGGTGAGACCGCATTTGGAATATTGCGTGCAGTTCTGGTCACCTCACTATAAGAAGGATGTGGAAGCGCTGGAAAGAGTGCAGAGGAGATTTACCAGGATGCTGCCTGGTTTGGAGTGTCGGTCTTATGAGGAAAGGTTGAGGGAGCTGGGGCTGTTCTCTCTGGAGCGGAGGAGATTGAGGGGAGACTTAATAGAGGTTTATAAAATGATGAAGGGGATAGATCGAGTGAACGTTCAAAGACTATTTCCTCGGGTGGATGGAGCTATTACAAGGGGGCATAACTATAGGGTTCATGGTGGGAGATATAGGAAGGATATCAGAGGTAGGTTCTTCACGCAGAGAGTGGTTGGGGTGTGGAATGGACTGCCTGCAGTGATAGTGGAGTCAGACACTTTAGGAACATTTAAGCGGTTATTGGATAGGCACATGGAGCACACCAGGATGGTAGGGAGTGGGATAGCTTGATCTTGGTTTCAGATGAAGGTCGGCACAACATCGTGGGCCGAAGGGCCTGTTCTGTGCTGTAATGTTCTATGTTCTATGTTCTAAGTATTGTGAGCCCTGGACTTTAAACTGATCTTCAGCATCTTTCCTGCACCTTAGTTCTTGAGTTCAGTTTGAGCAATTTAAAAATGAATCTAAATATTCCTTAACAGTGGGAAATACAACTATTTTTCCAATGCATGACTGCTGCTGATCAATGTTGCCACTTTAATGTTATTTCCTTTTCTATAGCAAAAAGGCAAACACATTTTTCCTCCTACTTCTTTCTTAACGTTTCACCCTTGTTGGTCATTGGCAGTCAATCAGCACTAATTAGGTATTTGAAGCCTGATAGATCAAAAGTAAGAGCAATAATGCTTTGCAGTTACTTAGAGTTTAAGGGATCTGCAAATTTAAACTTTAATGAATAAAAATACTTCACTTCACAATTGCCGTTTCCTATGACTTTTATTCCCTATGACTGTAGTTAATTCGTTATTTATTAGGTTATTAATTATAGCTTTTGGACTCTACTTTAGTTTGGAAGTTGAAAAGATGTTGCCCTGAATTATGTCCGGACAGGCCTGCTGAGCTGAAGTGAAATTCTTCCTCCACCCATTGCCAGAGCAGTTTTGTTTTTAAGGACGAATTTTGTTGGCACTGTGCCGCTAATCAATGAGGCCAGTTGGTTGTCTGCTAGTGCATGGATAAGAAGGCATGCACTGGTGGGCACCAGTTATCATCTTACGTTAACCTTTCGAGTTGTCAGCAGACAGAGTGTTTGTTTGCTTCCCTTTTATGTTAATTCTCAATTTGTCCTCTTTCCCTATTCTACCAGCCTAACTTTCTTATTTGCTTCCACTCCGAACTTATTGCATTGGGCCTCCTCCTCACTTGAATAATCCCTCTGACATACAACATGTATACACATAATTTTTTTGTTTCATTATTTTCTCTCTTTAACGCGTCATCCGGACAGACATGCCCTTGTTTTGCTTAACTTTCAGACTTGCTGCAATGGATCTATCATCTTCTGATATGCTTCCCTTAATGGTGACTTCTGATCAGTCACATTTTTTTGTCATAAAACATTGGTTGCACTTTTGCATGACCTCAGCACACTTCTCACATTTAATTCATTCATCTGCCGATTTGGATGTCCAACATCATAGTGATTGTCTCTTAACTAATGTAAATCTTATCATAGGGTGATATCCTTGATCAAAAGTTCAAGAGAGATACTTGGTTCACGAAGATCACGCGATTCCCAAGTAGCAGATTCATATGGCATTCGACTGGTCAAGGACATTTCCATGAGCAGGATGCATGAATTATTCGCTTTCCTTACCATTTGTTTTGATATTGCTGCCAGCGACTTTCGGGTCATTAGCAGCATTTGATATCATACCAGCTTAGTTATTGCATCATATTTACCACAACATGTCCCTTGCAAGCTTATCTCTATGATTTCCTGGCAGGTTGTAACCCCCCTCTATGTCCAAAACACACACGATTCTCTCTGCCTGTCCCCTTTTATATCTCTTTCTCGGCTTCTCTCACACCCACTCTCTGTCACCTTAACATGTAGAATAGCCTTAGGAGCGGGACAGTAACCAATTTACTTCTCCAATAAAGTCAAATATATTTTTTCTTTCGCCCAACAACATCATTTATTTCCAAATGTGCAACGACTCTCAAAAACGTAATGAGACCGCCATTCCTCCTGTGCTTTCTATCTATTCCTCCGCACAATTGTGGTGGTGGAATCACAAGCGCCCATTCCTCAGAACAATTCAGCCATGTTGAAATTATGTGGCTGTGGCATGACTGTGATGAAACTCATCAAGATTATTCATGGATTCTGTGCTGTGGCAGATATGCACTGAAATCCATTTTTCCATTCCTCTTACTTCTTAGAGCGGCACGTTGGCACAGTGCTTAGCACTGCTGCCGTCCGACACCAGGTAAATGCAGTTCAATTCTGGCCTTGGGTCTCTGTCTGTGTGGGGTTTGTACGATCTCCCCCTGTCTGCATGGGTTTCCGCCAGATGCTCCGGTTTCCTCTCGCACTCTAAAGATGAGCAGGTTATGTTAATTGGCCGTGTTAGCTTTCCCACAGTGTTAGGCAGATTAGCAGGGAAGATGCGTGGGTTAGAATCTGTGTGAGATTTTTATTGGTGCATGCTCAATGGGCCGAACGGCCTCCTTCTGCACTGCATGTATTCTATGATTATATGATTTTTCTTTCTGTTTCCAATCTAATATGGTATTATTTCTTGCTCTCGTCCAATAAAACGCTATCACTTCATAGTAGTCTTTATCCGGGTGTACTTGTATGTGCAGGTGTTCATACCTTGCATATTTAATTCACACCATTCCAAAAGAAGGCAACGAACCATCCCTGGGTACAGGTCCATTGATACCTGCGTCTCCTACCTTGGCATTCGTCGCCATGCCACAATAATCGGAAGCCGCACCTCCTTCACCATTCCTGAGGTCATTCAAATAACCTCAATTTGTTGTTTTTTTCATTCCTGCTATTTCGGGGCACTGGCCGCAGTATGTCTTCATATGCACATTTACTTCCTCATTCTAAAAATCAATTGCGCCCAATGAAAATGTATTCCACTGCCAAGTCGAATAGATCTGTAGGTTCAAATTATTTTATTCAGATTTTCAAACTTAAGTTTTTATTTATGTTGTGGGATTTTTACATACCCGGAAGAAACAGCATTTCCTCCACACCCAACTCAACATCTTCCTCGCATTTGTAGGAAGGAGATGGCGATGTCGTAAAATGTCAAGACAGTGCGATTCAGTTTCAGCATTTGGCCCACACCGGAAATATTCAGATATCTTTGTAATATTGTTAATATTGTTCTCGTTCACAACTTGCTTCATGGAAGCAGCGTGCAAATGATTTGGGTAAGAGTTTCAGTTGTCCACGGCACCACGTGGTGGTTCTTTACTCAACGTCATTGTTCAATGTTTTGTTGGAATTGGGGTGGGAGCTACTCTGTGTCTGAAGTGAACCATTGGTGCCAGGGTCCTTTGCAACGAAAGGAGGAAAACAGAATCACGGAATCTCAACCTGCACCAACAATAATCCACATACTTACCCAGCTAATCTTGCGAAAAATGAGAGGACATTTATTATGGACAATAAACCTAAGGTGCACATCTTTGGTTTGTGGGATGGAACCGGAGCACGCAGGGGGAACTCGCGCAGACACGGGAAAAATGTACGAACTCCAATCAGACAATGACCCGAGGCTGGAATTGAACACGGGTCCGGAGCGCACTGAGGCAGCAATGCTAAGCACTGTCCACCATGCCGCCCACACTATGTCACCATGCCCACGGTATATAAGTGTAACGAATGACGAAAACATAAGTAGAAATAGATTGATTGAGAAACAGGGAGATTTTGTGTGAGGGAAGAGAGAGTGAGCGAGAGACCAGCGAAAGTCAGAGAGAGAGAGAGAGAGAGGTCAGCAAAGAGTGATTTGAGAAGACCAAGAGGCCAAGTGGGAGACAGGTGGATTTCGACAGGCAGAACGAGGGAAATACAGTTATAGTGAGGAATAAAAACAATTAGACAATATGAGAGAAAGAGGCAGACAAAACTAATTTCAAAGCTTGGGATTTGTATTTGGTGTTATGTTTCGACATTCGGTCACTTGAATCGCAAAGGGGTAAACATGGTTTAAATGCAGATCAATCATCATATACTCCGATCTTGGAAAAGACTGGAGGGAACAGATGGCCTCTTCTTGACATTGAAATCATCGACTTTAAAGGATTCATGAGATTGTTTCCCCAGGCTCCTTGGACACTATTGGGACCTTCTATTCTTCAAAGTATGCAACAAGGGTATCTAGAGTGTTATAGGCTGGGTTAGAATGTCCCATTCATCGGCACCTCATCCAGAAATTGAATTTAGTGCAGGAAGAGAGAGTGAGCGAGAGACCAGCGAAAGTCAGAGAGAGAGAGAGAGAGAGGTCAGCAAAGAGTGATTTGAGAAGACCAAGAGGCCAAGTGGGAGACAGGTGGATTTCGACAGGCAGAACGAGGGAAATACAGTTATAGTGAGGAATAAAAACAATTAGACAATATGAGAGAAAGAGGCAGACAAAACTAATTTCAAAGCTTGGGATTTGTATTTGGTGTTATGTTTCGACATTCGGTCACTTGAATCGCAAAGGGGTAAACATGGTTTAAATGCAGATCAATCATCATATACTCCGATCTTGGAAAAGACTGGAGGGAACAGATGGCCTCTTCTTGACATTGAAATCATCGACTTTAAAGGATTCATGAGATTGTTTCCCCAGGCTCCTTGGACACTATTGGGACCTTCTATTCTTCAAAGTATGCAACAAGGGTATCTAGAGTGTTATAGGCTGGGTTAGAATGTCCCATTCATCGGCACCTCATCCAGAAATTGAATTTAGTGCAGGCGAGAACGATAAGTGTCTTCATTTAATGCAAACATTTCTATTAAGAAGTAAATCGGTCCAGAATGTAAATTAGAAACTAGAGTTAAATACAACATTTAATAAACATTCAATAACATTTGTGAATCATGTTCCATCTGTGAAAAATGGTTGTGAAAATGCCCCATGGGAGAGGACAGTGCCAAGCACATCAACGGCAGAAGAGCAAGGACTCAGAGAAGTTGATATAGAACAAAATTAAACTCAACTACATGATTGTCATTGTTTAATTAGCTTTAGAATGAGATTCCATGGATATTTCAGCACATTCCGAAATTCCTCTCTGAATTTACTCTGAGTTCCCGCGTAAATAAATGGTTTGATGCAAGAATTCAACAACTGAAGCATCGTTGCGATTTCCTCCAGAATATAATTAAATTCATTGAAATTCGAACCGGAGAAATAAGTGACTCTGGCAATTCTCACGTAGAGGAAAGTAATAAGAAACCAGATCCACAAAAGGATGAAACTACCGGAGATGCTGAAGAGTAAAACAATCGACTTTTTCCGGTTCTCCATCTCTGGGTCGCTCTGTTTATCACCTTTGTTTTGGGCCCGGAGTCTCCTGCGGGCTCTACTGGCTGCTAGAATGTATCTGACAGTCTGAACATTCAGCAGTAAAATCAGGAAGAATGAGAGACAAGGGGTTAATATGTGAAGAGTCAAATCATATGCTGCCCATGCAGTTGATGTATAAAATATTATTTTTATTTTGCAGAACCAGGGTATCTTTCCAATCATATACAGCGGTTCATATATTAAACACAGTAAGAAGTTTAACAACACCAGGTTAAAGTCCAACAGGTTTATTTGGTAGCAAAAGCCACACAAGCTTTCGAGGCTCTGAGCCCCTTCTTCAGGTGAGTGGGAATTCTGTTCACAAACAGAACTTATAAGACACAGACTCAATTTACATGAATAATGGTTGGAATGCGAATACTTACAACTAATCCAGTCTTTAAGAAACAAAACAATGGGAGTGGAGAGAGCTTGTGTGGCTTTTGCTACCAAATAAACCTGTTGGACTTTAACCTGGTGTTGTTAAACTTCTTACTGTGTTTACCCCAGTCCAACGCCGGCATCTCCACATCATATATTAAATACAGGAATGAAGAAACGAAACAACTCACTATACAAACCATTCCTATAACACATGATGCAGCTTTCTCTGTGCAATATTTTATTTTCAGCTTCTGGCAGCAAATGGCCACAAAGCGATCAATGGTAAAAACCACCGTTAACCAGGCAGATGCGGCAAATGAGGTACAGTTTAACACAGCACGGAAGCTGCACAGTGGTGTAATGGAAAATATACTGACTGGAAAATAAATGCCCGCAATCCTGTTCAAGATCACACCGGTAATAATGACTAAGAGATCTGCCATTGCCATGGACAGCAGGTATCGAGTGATACATCCAGAAAGGCCACATCTTCCTCTGGACAGTATCACGATGGCCATCAGGTTAGCTATGACACAGAAGTAAAATAAAACAAGATAGAGACTAAGTGAGAAATACATCTGTGTTTGATAACGTGTCAGATAATTTCATATCTCGACACGAAAGAAAATGGTCATAGTTTTTTTTTGCATTATATTGAATGATTTTGCTGTTTTATACTTGACCCTGAATTACAATCTAATCCACCCACTACAGGCACCGTTCCTGCGAGAAGATTATTGATTCTCATTGACAAATCAATGAGACTTTGCAATAGTACAAAACGTAGTGAAATAATGGAACATATGTAGAGATTGAAAAGTATTAAGGGTACTGCGAGTGCCTTGTAGTATGGCTTTGGGATAGAATATCAGTGTCATTTTGAATGTTGCTGTAGGCTGGATGTGCAGAGTGACCAACACCTGCTCCTATTTTCTTTTTTTCTAAGTGAGCTCAATCGAAGGAATGCAAAAACCCACACCTGCATGGATGCTTAAAGGCTTATTCCTGCAGCTTTCTCCTGTCCTTATTGTATATTTAACTCGCTGATGAAGAGAAGATAGTACATCAGTCAGACAATCATATTTTACTTGTTATGTGAAGAGAACCATAAGGATAAACGCGCTGGAAATACACTGTTCATGGGAAGATATTTAATCAGCAAAGGAATAAAGCATATCTGTAAAACGTAAGAAATGAGTAGTTACATTTTAAAGTCGTGGCAATTATATTAAAAAATGAAACAAACTTATCACAGAGAAAAAGACGCACAGGTATAAAGGAGAAAAAAATCATATTATAATGTTAAACTCCAGAAAAAAAATCACACCAGATAGAAGAACTAATGACAAATCCTAACATTGATGGATTGGAATTTTATGCAGTGAGTCTCAAAGTGAATAAAAGTCTGAAACACTTTACCTGGAATCCCAATAGCAGCGATGACAGGATAGTAAATGGCAAAGAACAGTCCTTTTGGTGATCCGTGCATGTCTGTCAGAATCTCCAAACGCGTTCAATAATACACAGCAAAATTGTTACATTTATGCTTATTGTAAAACTCTAGAGATTTAATTAGAAGCACGTTGTTGTTTTTTTGGTTGATTGCACTATTGAAAATAACAGGTAAATGTAGCTGATGTCAGGACTTTCTTTGTGTTGGATAGGTTGAAATGCTTTGAAAAAGGGATTAGTGTAAAAGTGAAATACCTGGAAACTGTCCCAACCGAATACTATCCAGTGCCCAGGATATTTCATTGTGATAGATAATGAAACATCTAAGATGCAGTTGCATTTGTTAACGCGAGCTTGAAATTTATGAATTAGTGAGTTTCCACATCCTTATTGCTGAGGTAGATGGTCTCATTACAAGGTTTCGTTGACCAGAGTTATTCAGGGCCGTAAAACTGATAGTCATACACTCGATCTGACCGTTATTCAATCACTGTGATCACCGCTCACACACGAGGACGTTACTGCACTGTGCATCCACTTTAACGCAACACTGAGTACATTCATTAGGGATATATAGAGTTTCAGCTCGGGGTGACTATTTTCAATCGGGAACTGTCCAGATTCCAACTGGTAAAGTTCCAGAGGATAACAATTTCACTCAGTGTTGACAAGTCCCCATTAGTTCAAGGCGGTCATATTCTGGTCCAGTTCACTGCGGCTTTGTGCCGTTTTGAGTGACCCATTTCAGGACGGTTAAATTAAATATACCAATCCAGTTCAGCGCCCAGTTCAGCGTTGTTACATACAATGTAGAGTGATCCTTTTCAGCGTGGATAAATTCAGTCGGCACTGATCCAACTGATCATATTGGCACGGCCCGCTTAGCCTGACTGTGTTCGGCAACTACATGTTCAGTTCAGACGGTTATATTCCGTCTGTGCACTTCAAGATCCCCATTCTTACAATCTGAGTTGAAAAGGTTATATTGAACGACGTATCTTTAAATGTCGATAGGTGCAGCTCAATACAATTCTTGTCAGGATGGTTTGCCCTCGTCGTAAATGCTGTATGGCAGATATGAAAGTATATTTTGCCTTCCGAATGCGTTCAGACCTGAGGAGCATTGTAAAATAAGGACAAAGAAATGAACAAAGAAAATTACAGCGCAGGAACAGGCCCGTCGGCACCTCAAGGCCTGCACCGACCATGCTGCCGGAATGAACAAAAATCCCCTACCCTTCCGGGGACCATATTACTCTATTCCCATCCTACTCATGTATTTGTCCAGACACTCCTTAAAACTCCCTATCAAAGAACAAAGAACAAAGAACAATACAGCACAGGAACAGGCCCTTAGGCCCACTAAGCCTGCACCTATCATGTGTTCCTAACTATACCATCCGTTTGTATCCCTCTATTCCCAGTCTGTTCATGTGGTTATCTAGATAAGTCTTAAATGATCCTAGCGTGTCTGCCTCAACCACCTTGCTTGGTAGTGCATTCCAGGCCCCCACCACCCTCTGTGTAAAATACGTCCCCCGCATATCTGCATTGAACTTTGCCCCCCTTACCTTGAACTTGTGACCCCTTGTATTTGCCATTTCTGACGTGGGGAAAAGCATCCAACTGTTCACCCTATCTATGCCCTTCATAATTTTATAAACTTCTATCAGGTCGCCCCTCAGCCTCCGTCTTTCCAGGGAGAACAACCCTAGTTTACTCAATTACACCTCATAGCTAATTCCCTCCATACCAGGCATCATCCTGGTAAACATTCTCTGCACTCTCTCCAAAGCCTCCACGTCCATCTATTAGTGTGGCGACCGGGACTGGATGCAGTATTCCAAATGTGGTCTAACCAACGTTCTACATAACGTTTCTACAAAAGGAGATCCTTTTCAGTTCTCAGCAAAAATATATTCCAGCAAAAAACAAGGATTGTAAGAAAAGGGAGAACCAGCCGTGGATAACGAAGGAAATAAAGGAGAGTATTAAAATAAAAACAGCTGCGTACAGAGTGGCCAAAAATAGTGGAGAAACAAGTGATTGGGAAAAATTTAAGAAACAACAAAGAGAGACTAAGAAAGCGATAAAGAAAGGAAGGATAGACTATGAAGCGAGGCTAGCAATTAATATAAGAAATGATAGTAAAAGTTTTTATAAATATATAAAAAGGAATAGAGTGGCTAGAGTGAATGTTGGACCCTTGGAGGACGAGAGGGGGGAGTTAATAGTGGGAAATGAGGATATGGCTGAGTCTTTAAATAAGTTTTTTGTGTCGGTCTTCACGGTGGAGGACACAAATAGTTTGACAAATATTAACGATAGAGGGTTGGCAGCAGGAGAAATACTTAATACAATTAATGTTACCAGAGAGGCAGTGCTGGGTAGACTAATGGGACTGAAGGTGGACAAGTCCCCGGGTCCGGATGGAATGCATCCCAGGGTATTGAAAGAAATGTCAGAGGTAATAGTGGATGCGTTAGTGATTATTTATCAAAACTCGTTGCATTCTGGGGTAGTGCCGGTTGATTGGAAAACGGCTAATGTTACGCCGCTGTTTAAAAAAGGAAGGAGACAAAAGGCAGGTAACTATAGGCCGGTCAGCTTAACGTCTGTAGTAGGGAAAATGCTGGAATCCATTATTAAAGAGGAGATAGCAGGGCATCTGGATAGAAATGGTTCGATCAATCAGACGCAGCATGGATTCATGAAGGGAAAGTCGTGCTTGACGAACATGTTGGATTTTTATGAAGATGTGACGAGGGCGGTTGATGGAGGAGAACCGGTGGATGCGGTGTTTTTGGATTTCCAAAAGGCGTTTGATAAGGTGCCCCATAAAAGGCTGCTGAAGAAGATTAGGGCACACGGAGTTGGGGGTAGTGTGTTAAAGTGGATTGGGGACTGGCTATCCGACAGGAAGCAAAGAGTCGGAATAAATGGGTGTTTTTCCGGTTGGAGGAAGGTAACTAGTGGCGTGCCGCAGGGATCGGTACTCGGGCCGCAACTGTTTACCATTTATATAGATGATCTGGAGGAGGGGACGGAGTGTAGGGTAACGAAGTTTGCAGACGACACAAAGATAAGTGGAAAAGTGAATCGTGTGGAGGACGGAGAAGATCTGCAGAGAGATTTGGACAGGCTGAGTGAGTGGGCGAGGATATGGCAAATGGAGTATAACGTTGAGAAATGCGAGGTTATACACTTTGGAGGAAATAATAACAAATGGGATTATTATCTCAATGGAAACAAATTAAAACATGCTACCGTGCAAAGGGACCTGGGGGTCCTTGTGCATGAGACGCAAAAGCCCAGTCTGCAGGTACAACAGGTGATCAAGAAGGCAAATGGGATGTTGGCCTATATTGCGAAGGGGATAGAATATAAAAGCAGGGATGTCTTGATGCACCTGTACAGGGCATTGGTGAGGCCGCAGCTGGAATACTGTGTGCAGTATTGGTCCCCTTATATGAGGAAGGATATATTGGCATTGGAGGGAGTGCAGAGAAGGTTCACCAGGTTGATACCGGAGATGAGGGGTTTGGATTATGAGGAGAGGCTGAGGAGATTGGGTTTGTACTCGTTGGAGTTTAGAAGGATGAGGGGGGATCTTATGGAGACTTATAAGATAATGCGGGGGCTGGATAGGGTGGAGGCGGAGAGATTCTTTCCACTTAGTAAGGAAGATAAAACTAGAGGACACAGCCTCAAAATAAAGGGGGGTCGGTTTAAGACAGAGTTGAGGAGGAACGTCTTCTCCCAGAGGGTGGTGAATCTCTGGAATTCTCTGCCCACTGAGGTGGTGGAGGCGACCTCGCTGAATATGTTTAAAGCGCGGATGGATGGATTCCTGATCGGTAAGGGAATTAAGGGTTATGGGGATCAGGCGGGTAAGTGGTACTGATCCACGTCAGATCAGCCATGATCTTATTGAATGGCGGGGCAGGCTCGAGGGGCTAGATGGCCTACTCCTGCTCCTATTTCTTATGTTCTTATGTTCTTAACATCATATGCCAACTTGTAGACTCTATGCCACGTCCAATAAAGGCAGGCATGCCATATGCCTTCTTCACCACCTTTTCCACCTGTGCTGCCACCTTTAAGGATCTGTGGACTTACACACTCAGATCCCTCTGTGTGTCGAGACTCCTGACGGTTCTGCCATTTATTGTATAGCTCCCCCCTGCATTAGATCTATCGTGTCTTCTTCCACTACCACCCCGGCAGCTAGTTCCAGGCCCCACCACCGTCTGTGTAAAAAACTTGCCTCGTACATCTCCTTTAAACCTTGCCCCTCGCACCTTAAACCTATGCCCTCCAGGAACTCTGTCTTCAACCCTGGGAAAAAGCTTCTGACTATACACTCTGCCCATGCCCCTCATAATCTTGTGGACTTCTATCAGGTCGCCCCTGAACCTCTGTCATTCCAGTGAGTACAAACCAAGTTTCTGCAAACTCTCTTCATAGCTATTGCCCTCCACACCAGGCAACATCCTGGTAAATCTTTTCTGTATCCTCTCCAAAGCCTCCACATCTTTCTGGTAATGTGGCGACCAGAATTGAACACTATATTCCAAGTGCAGCCTAACTAAGGTTCTATAAAGCTGCAAGATGACTTGCCAATTTTTAAACTAAATTCCCCAGCTGATGAAGGCAAGCATGCCGTATGCCTTCTTGACTACCTTCTCCACCTGCATTGCCCCTTTAAGTGATCTGCATACCTGTACACCCAGATCCCTCTGCCTATGAATACTTTTAAGGATTCTGCCATTAAATGCATATTTCCAATCTGTATTAGACTTTCCAAAATGCATTACCTCACATTTATCCGGATTAAACCCGATCTGCCGTTTCTCTGCCCAAGTCTCCAACTGATCTAAATCCTGCTGTATTGTCTGCTGGTCCTCATCACTATCCACAAATCCACCAACCTTTGCGTCATCCGGAAACTTGCTAATAAGACCGGTTACATTTTCCTCCAAATCAATTATATATATATATATTACAAACAGCAAAGGTCCCAGCACTGATCCCTGAGGAACTCCACTTGCCGCAGCCCTCCATTCAAAAACGGACCCTTCCACTGCTGCCCTCTATCTTCTATGACCGAGCCAGTTCAGTATTGACCTCGTCAGCTCACCTCTGATCCCATGCGACTTCACCTTCTGCACCAGTCTGCCATGAGGGACGTTGTCAAAGGCCTTACTGAAGTCCATGTAGACAACATCCACTGTCCTACCCTCTTCAATCATCTTCGTAGCTTCGTCGAATAACTCGATCAATTCTGTGTAAAACGACCTCCCCTTCCGAAAACCATGTTGCCTCCCGCCAATGCATCCACTTATTTCCAAGTGGAGTAAATCCTGTCTCGAAGAATCCTCTCCAAAATTTTCCCTACCACCGACGCAACACTCACCGGCCTGTGATTGCCTGGATTATTCTTGCGACCCTCCTTAAACAAAGGAACAACATTGGCTATTCTCCAATCCTCTGGCACCTCCCCTGTAGCCAGTTAAGTTACAAATATATCGCTCAAGGACCCGGAAAAAACCCTCCCTTGCCTCTCCCAGTATTCTGGGGTATATCCCATCAGGCCCTGGGGATTTGTCGACCTTACTGTTTCTCAAGAACCCCAATACCTCCTCCTTTTTGATTTCAACATGACTCAAACTATCTACACATCCTTTACCAGATTCATCATCCACCAAGTCCTTCACTTTGGTGAATACAGACGCAAAGTACTCATTTAACAGGTCGCCCATTTCCTCTGGCTCCACGCATACATTCCCTCACCTGTCTTTGAGTGGGCCAACCCTCTCCCTGGCTACCCTTTTGCTCTTTATTTATGTGTAAAAATCCTTGGGATTTGCCTTAATCCTGCTGGCCAATGACTTTTCGTGACCCCTTTTAACCCTTCTGACTCCTTGCTTTAGTTTCTTTCTCCTTTCCTTGTATTCTACAGGTGCTTCCCAACATCCTAGCCTTGACAAATGCTTCCTTTTTCTCTCTGACGATGTCCACAACTTCTCTCATTATCCAAGGTCCACAAAACTTACTATACTTCTCCTTCATTCTTACAGGAGTGTGCTGGCCCTGAATTCCTATCAACTTACATTTGAAAGCCTCCCACATTCCAAATGTTGATTTGCCCTCAAACATCTGCCCCCAGTCTACACTCTTCAGTTCCGGCCTAATACTGTTAACATAGAAACATAGAATCATAGAAAAACTACACCACAAGACAGGCCCTTCAGCCCACAAATCTGTGCCGAACATGTCCCTACCTGAGCGATTACTAGGCTTACCTATAACCCTCTATCTCACTAAGTTCCATGTGCTTATCTAAAAGTCTCTTAAAAGACCCTATCGAATCCATCTCCACCACCGTTGCTGGCAGCCCATTCCACGCACCCACCACACTCTGAGTAAAACACTTACCCCTGACATCTCCTCTGTACCTACTCCCCAGCACCTTAAACCTGTGTCCTCTTGTGGCAACCATTTCAGCCCTCGGAACAAGCCTCTGACTGTCCACTCGATCAATACCTCTCAACATCTTATACATCTCCATCAGGTCACCCCTCATCCTTCTTCTCTCCAAAGAGAAAAGGCCGAGCTCACTTAACCTATCCTCATAAGGCATGCTCCTCAACCCAGGCAACATCCTTGTAAATCTCCTCTGCACCCTTTCTATGGCTTCCACACCCTTCCTGTAATGAGGCGACCAGAACTGAGCACAGTTCTCCAAGTGTGGTCTGACCAGGGTCCTATATAGCTGCAACATTATCTCACGACTCCGAGACTCAATTCCTCGATTGATGAAGGCCAGTACACCATACGCCTTCTTAACCACAACCTCAATCTGCACAGCTGCTTTGAGCGTTCAATGAACTCAGACCCCAAAATCCTTCTGATCTTCCACACTGCCAAGAGTCCTACCATTAATAATATATTCCGCCATCCTATTTGACTTGCCAAAATGAACCACCTCACGCTTATCTGGGTTGAACTCCATCTGCCACTTCTTGTATCCGGCCCAGTCTTGCATCCTATCAATGTCTCGCTGCAACTTCTGACATCCCTACACACTATCCACAACACCTCCAACCTTTGCGTCATCAGCAAACTTGCCAACCCATCCCTCCACTTCCTCATCCAGGTCATTTATAAAAATCACAAAGAGTAAGGGTCCCAGAGCAGATCCCTGGGCCACTCCACTGGTGACCGACCTCCATGCAGAATATGACCCATCGAGAACCACTCTTTGCCTTCTGTGGGCAAGGCAGTTCTGGATCCACAAAGCAACGTCCCCTTGGATCCCATGCCCCCTCACTTTCTCAATAAGCCTTGCATGGGGCACCTTATCAAATGCCTTGCTGAAGTCCATATATACTACATCTACTGCTCTTCCTTCATCAATGTGTTTAGTCACATCCTCAAAAAATTCAATCAGGCTCGTAAGGCATGATCTGCCTTTGACAAAGCCATGCTGACTATTCTTAATCATATTATACCTCTCCAGATGTTCATAAATCCTGCCTCTCGGGATCTTCTCCATCAACTTACCAACTACTGAGGTTAGACTCACTGGTCTATAATTTCCAGGGCTAGCTCTACTCCCTTTCTTGAATAAAGGAACAACATCTGCAATCCTCCAATCCTCCGGAACCTCTCCTGTCTCCATTGATGATGCAAAGGTCATCGCCAGCGGCTCAGCAATCTCCTCCCTAGCCTTCCACAGTAGCCTGGGGTATATCTCATCTGGTCCCGGCGACTTATCTAACTTGATGCTTTTCAAAAGCTCCAACACATCCTCTGCAACAATTGTTGTAATTAGCCTTCCCCCAATTTCGCACCTTCACTTGAGGACTTCACTTATCTTTATCTATCAGAATCTTATGACACATTTTGATATTTTGGCTGCCTTCGTTTTGCAGCATTCCAATTTTGTTTGCCAATAGCACAGAAGTAGAGAAAACGTGGCAATTATGCTCTACCTCAGTTTGCATTGGGACAGTGGACTTCTTCATCCAAGGTGTCAAAATTCCGTTCACTATATTTCCGGCGGCATCATAACTTCTTCTGATGTCCTCTTCCACTTTGACACCTTTCAGCTTATGACGATTGTCAACCAACTCTTTATATATTTTGTACTCATCCCGATTCTGAAGGTCCGGCTTATGCAATGAACTTGGTTCCGGCGGTAGATTAAAGAGGCTTAGACTTTCTTGGTTGGGCAGGCTGTGAGCAGATTGCTTTCTGGCATGTTTGAGAGTAGATGAATGATGAAACCGGTAATTCTCTTTTCACAGAGTCATAGAGACATGCAGTTCAGAGAAGGCCCCTTGCCCATCGAGTCTGTACCGAAATTACCTCCGACTAAAGGTGCTCTAATGCGATTTTCCTGCACTGGATCCAAACCTTTGAACGCTATGCTATTTGAAATGCTCATCCAGGTACATTGAATTAAGGTTATAAGGATCCGACCTCCACTACCTCCCCAAACAGTACATTCCAGATTCTCAACATCCTCTGAGTGAAATCCCGTCTTAATCTCCAGTCTCTCATCTTAATGCAATGCCCCCATTTGTTGATCTCCCAGCAAAGGAGGACATCTGCTCCCGACGCACCCAGTTGCTAATAATTTAAACCTCAACCACGTCCCCCACCTCCACCCCACTTAGCCTTCCCTGCGAGGCAGAAAACAGTCCAAGCCTGTCTATTTGCCCCTTGTAGCACAAATGCTGCGTCCCAGGCAACATTCTGTTGAACCTCATATGTACCCCATCTCGTGCCGTCTCATCTGTTACTTGTGATGATCAGAACTGCACACGGTATTCCAGTTGTGCCCTAAAAACCCTCTGGACAATTCCAAGATCACCACCTTGATCTTGAACTCTGTACCATGACTGATGAAATCAAATGTGCTTTCTTAACTGTCCTATTCACCTGCACTGCCGATTTCTTGAATCTGTGAACAATTACCCCAAGATCCCTCTGTTCCTCTGAGCTCCCAAGAGTCCTGGCATTCATGAAACAAATCCCTCATATTGTTTTGTTTCTTGCAAAATGCATCAATTCGCAATTATCAGAGTTAAATAACATCTGCCACTGCTCTGCCTATCTCACCAACCCATCTATATCTTCCTGTAACCAAAAACCATCTTCGTCACTGTTGCCGACCCGAATAATCTTGATGTGGTCTGCAAACTTGCTTCGCATTCCCCCCACGTCTTCATCTCTCTCTCTTTCTCTCTCTCCCTGTATAATACATACAAACAATGATGGTCCCAGCACTGATCCTCGAGGCATACAGTGGGACCCCGGCCTCTACTCACGCAAAATGCCTTCTCCCACTACCATTGGCGTCCTGTTACTGAACCAGTTCTGATCGAGCTCACCAAGTTGGCGTAAATTCAATGTGCGACAACCTTCTCAAACAGTCGCCAAAATGTGGGACCTTGTAAAAACTGAAATTTCCTCAATGACATACTTAATCACATTTTCGTAACTGAAACAAATTTGGTGGGCATGACCTCCCATTTGATAAATTCATGCTGCTAACCCTATTTAACCCATGCCTTTGCGAGTGGATATAGATTCTCTCCTTCAGATTTTTTCCAGTAACTTCCGTACCACCAACATGAGAGTCCTGATCTGTGATTTTCTGTTTCATCTCTACTAATCTTCTTGAAAGGTGAAACCACATTTGCTGTCCTCCAGACGTCTGGCTCTTCTGACCAAATGTGTCAGGACCCCTGCAATTGCTTCCCTCACCTCCCACAGCAACCTGGGAAGCAACTCTTCCAGGTCAAGGGATTTGTACATTTTAAGCCCGTCAGAACATCCAAATCTTCCCTCATCCCTATATCAACTGTGTACGTTCCTCATCGTCCCATAGAACATAGAACAGTACAGCACAGAACAGGCCCTTCGGCCCACGATGTTATGCCGAGCTTTATCTGAAACCAAGATCAAGCTATCCCACTCCCTATCATCCTGCTGTGCTCCATGTGCCTATCGAATAACCGCTTAAATGTTCCGAAAGTGTCTGACTCCACTATCACTGCAGGCACTCCATTCCACACCCCAACCACTCTCTGCGCAAAGAACCTACCTCTGATACCCTTCCTGTATCTCCCACCACGAACCCTATAGTTATGCCCCCTTAGAATAGCTCCATCCACCCGAGGAAATAGTCTTTGAACGTTCACACTATCTATCCCCTTCATCATTTTATAAACCTCTATTAAGTCTCCCCTCAGCCTCCTCCGCTCCAGAGAGAACAGCACTAGCTCCCTCAACCTTTCCTCATAAGACCTACCCTCCAAACCAGGCAGCATCCTGGTAAATCTCCTTTGCACTCTTTCCAGCGCTTCCACATCCTTCTTATAGTGAGGTGACCAGAACTGCACACAATATTGCAAATGTGGTCTCACCAAGGTCCTGTACAGTTGCAGCATAACCCCACGGCTCTTAAACTCCAACCCCCTGTTAATAAAAGCTAACACACTATAGGCCTTCTTCACAGCTCTATCCACTTGAGTGGCAACCTTTAGAGATCTGTGGATATGGACCCCAAGATCTCTCTGTTCCTCCACAGTCTTCAGAACCCTACCTTTGACCCTGTAATCCACATTTAAATTAGTCCTACCAAAATGAATCACCTCACATTTATCAGGGTTAAACTCCATTTGCCATTTTTCAGCCCAGCTTTGCATCCTATCTATGTCTCTTTGCAGCCTACAACACCCCTCCACCTCATCCACTACTCCACCAACCTTGGTGTCGTCAGCAAATTTACTGATCCACCCTTCAGCCCCCTCCTCTAAGTCATTAATAAAAATCACAAAGAGCAGAGGACCAAGCACCGATCCCTGCGGCACTCCGCTAGCAACCTGCCTCCAGTCCGAAAATTTTCCATCCACCACCACCCTCTGTCTTCGATCAGATAGCCAGTTACCTATCCAATCGGCCAACTTTCCCTCTATCCCACACCTCCTTACTTTCATCATAAGCCGACCATGGGGGACCTTATCAAACGCCTTACTAAAATCCATGTATATGACATCAACCGCCCTACCTTCATCAACACACCTAGTTACCTCCTCAAAAAATTCTATCAAATTTGTGAGGCACGATTTGCCCTTCACAAATCCGTGCTGACTATCCCGGATTAATCCGCATCTTTCTAAATGGTCGTAAATCCCATCTCTAAGGACCTTCTCCATCAATTTACCAACCACCGAAGTAAGACTAACCGGTCTATAATTACCAGGGTCATTTCTATTCCCTTTCTTAAACAGAGGAACAACATTCGCCATTCTCCAGTCCTCTGGCACCATCCCCGTGGACAGCGAGGACCCAAAGATCAAAGCCAAAGGCTCTGCAATCTCATCCCTTGCCTCCCAAAGAATACAAGGATACATTTAATCAAGCCCAGGGGGCTTATCGACCTTCAGTTTATTCAAAACTGCCAGGACATCCTCCCTCCGAACATCTATTTCCTCCAGCCTATTAGCCTGTAACACCTTCTCTTCCTCAAAAACATGGCCCCTCTCCTTGGTGAACACTGAAGAAAAGTATTCATTCATCACCTCGCCTATCTCTACTGACTCCATACACAAGTTCCCACTTCTGTCCTTGACCGGCCCTAACCTCACCCTGGTCATTCTTTTATTCCTCACATAAGAGTAAAAAGCCTTGGGGTTTTCCTTGATCCGACCCGCCAAGGACTTCTCGTGTCCCCTCCTAGCTCTCCTAAGCCCCTTTTTCAGCTCATTCCTTGCTAACTTGTAACCCTCAATTGAGCCATCTGAACCTTGTTTCCTCATCCCTACATAAGCTTCCCTCTTCCTTTTCACAAGACATTCCACCTCTTTCGTGAACCATGGTTCCCTCACTCGGCCATTTCCTCCCTGCCTGACAGGGACATACCTATCAAGGACATCCAGTATTTGTTCCTTGAAAAAGTTCCACTTTTCATTAGTTCCTTTCTCTGACAGGAAGTGACAGTTGGTGTCTCAGTGAGGGAGTGCTGCTCGGGCTGCAGTAGAGTGTGACAGTTGGTGTCTCAGTGAGGGAGTGCTGCTCGGGCTGCAGTAGAGTGTGACAGTTGGTGTCTCAGTGAGGGAGTGCTGCTCGGGCTGCAGTAGAGTGTGACAGTTGGTGTCTCACTGTGGGAGTGCTGCTCGGGCTGCAGTAGAGTGTGACAGTTGCTGTCTCAGTGAGGGAGTGCTGCTCGGGCTGCAGTAGAGTGTGACAGTTGGTGTCTCAGTGAGGGAGTGCTGCTCGGGCTGCAGTGGAGAGTGACAGTTGGGGAAGTGTGGGGAAGTTTTTTGTTTTCTTTTTTTCTTGCTGGTAATGGCTTCAGGGATGGCAGTTCAGGCAGTATGCTGCATCTCCTGTGGGATGTATGTGGTGAGGAAATCCAGTAGTGTTTCAGGAGATTTTAGTTGTAAGAAGTGCATTAGATTGCAGCTTCTGGAGGAGCGTGTAAAGGAGCTGGAGGGGGAGGTAGAGGAACTCCGCATAATTCGGGAGGCGGAGGTGGAAGTTGATAGGAGTTATAGAGAAATAGTAACTCCTAGAAATGAGGCTTGGGTCAATGCCAGGAGGAGGGGTAAGAAGCAATCGGGAAGACAATCCCCTGGGGCGGTTCCCCTCCATAATAGGTTTTCGGTGCTGGAGGCTACAGTTGAGGAGGAATCAACTGAGCATAGAGAGCAGATCTCTGGGGGTGAGCCGAGTGAGAAAGCTCAGGTGGTTAGGGGCTGTAAAAGACTGGGCCTTGTGATTGGGGACTCCACAATTAAGGGGACAGATAGGAGGGTCGGAACTAAAGGTAGGGACTCAGGGTTGGTGTGTTGCCTACCAGGGGCTGGGGTCCGGGATGTGTCTGACAGGGTATTCAGGACTCTTAGGGGGGAGGGAGATAAACCACAAGTTATTGTACATGTGGGGACACACGACATAGGGAGGATAGGGGAAGGGGATATTAGGCAGGGATTTATGGAGTTGGGGTGGAAACTAAAGGCCAAGACTGACAGAGTGGTTATCTCTGGACTCTTGCCTGTACCACGGGATAGTTTAGAGAGGAATAAGGAGAGGGAAGGTTTGAATTCATGGCTGAGGGGATGGTGCAGGAGGGAGGGGTTCAGGTACTTAAGCAATTGGGGCTCGTACTGGGGAAGGTGTGACCTCTATGAGAAGGATGGTCTACACCTTAATCAGAAGGGGACCAATATCCTGGGGGGTAAATTTGCTAAGGCCATGCAGGGAGGTTTAAACTGATTCGGGGGGGGGGGAGGGATCCTGAGTAGTGGGGCTGAAAGTGAGGGATGCATGGATGGGGACTGCAATGCACGGCATTGCAGAGGTGGGGTGGAGCAGGGTTTGAAATGTGTATACTTCAGTGCCAGGAGTATTCGCAATAAAGTGGGTGAACTTGCAGCGTGGATCAGTACCTGGGACTTCGATGTTGTGGCTATTTCAGAGACATGGATAGAGCAGGGGCAGGAATGGATGCTGCAGGTCCCGGGGTTCAAATGTTTTAGTCGAAGTAGGGAAGGAGGTAGAAGAGGGGGAGGGGTAGCATTATTGGTCAGAGATTGTATCACAGTGTCAGAGAGGAGGTTTGATGAGGACTTATCTGTTGAGGTAGTATGGGCGGAGATTAGAAATAGGAGAGGAGAGGTCACCCTGTTGGGAGTCTTTTATAGACCTCCTAAAAGTTCTAGAGAGGTTGAGGAAAGGATTGCGGAGTCAATCCTGCTTAGGAGTGAAAGTAATAGGGCAATTGTTATGGGGGATTTTAACTTGACTAATATTGACTGGAATTGTTATAGCTCTAGCTCGTTAGAGGGGTCAGTTTTTGTTCAAAGCGTGCAGGAAGGTTTTTTGACTCAGTATGTAGACAGGCCAACTAGAGGTGAGGCTATATTGGATCTGGTGCTGGGAAATGAGCCAGACCAGGTGCTAGACTTGGAAGTTGGTGTGCATTTTGGTGATAGTGACCACAATTCGGTTACGTTCACCTTAGTGATGGAAAGGGATAGGCATGAACCTCGGGCCAGTGGTTTTAGCTGGGGGAAGGGTAATTATGAGGCTATTAGGAGAGAATTAGGAAACATAGGTTGGACTAGGAGATTACAGGGACTGGGAACGTCCGACATGTGGAGTTTTTTCAAGGAGCAGCTACTGCGAGTCTGTGATAGGTATGTCCCTGTCAGGCAAGGAGGAATTGGTAGGGCTAGGGAACCGTGGTGCACCAAAAAAGTTTCTTTGTTGGTTAAAAAGAAAAAGGAGGCTTATGTTCGGATGAGACGTGAGCACTCGGGTAGTGCACTAGAAAGCTTTAGATTGGCTAAGAGGGAGTTGAAGAGCGAGCTTAGAAGGGCTAAAAGGGGACATGAGAAGACTTTGGCGGATAGGGTTAAAGAGAATCCTAAGGCGTTCTATAGGTATGTCAAGAACAGAAGGTTGGTTAGGGCAAGTTTAGGGCCAGTTATAGATGGCAGAGGGAAGTTATGTGTGGAACCGGAGGAGATTGGTGAAGCATTGAACCAATATTTCTCTTCGGTGTTCACGCAAGGGGACATGAATATAGCTGAGGAGGACACTGGGTTGCAAGGGAGTAGAATAGACAGTATTACAGTTGATAAGGAGGATGTGCAGGATATTCTGGAGGGTCTGAAAATAGATAAATCCCCTGGTCCGGATGGGATTTATCCAAGGATTCTCTGGGAGGCAAGAGAAGTGATTGCAGAGCCTCTGGCTCTGATCTTCAGGTCGTCGTTGGCCTCTGGTATAGTACCAGAAGATTGGAGGTTAGCGAATGTTGTCCCATTGTTTAAGAAGGGGAACAGAGACTTCCCCGGGAATTATAGACCGGTGAGTCTCACTTCTGTTGTCGGCAAGATGTTGGAAAAAATTATAAGGGATAGGATTTATAGTTATTTGGAGAGTAATGAATTGATAGGTGATAGTCAGCATGGTTTTGTGGCAGGTAGGTCGTGCCTTACTAACCTTATTGAGTTTTTTGAGAAAGTGACCAAGGAGGTGGATGGGGGCAAGGCAGTGGACGTGGTATATATGGATTTTAGTAAGGCGTTTGATAAGGTTCACCATGGTAGGCTTCTGCAGAAAATGCAGATGTATGGGATTGGGGGTGATCTAGGAAATTGGATCAGGAATTGGCTAGCGGATAGGAAACAGAGGGTGGTGGTTGATAGTAAATATTCATCATGGAGTGCGGTTACAAGTGGTGTACCTCAGGGATCTGTTTTGGGGCCACTGCTGTTTGTAATATTTATTAATGATCTGGATGAGGGTATAGTTGGGTGGATTAGCAAATTTGCTGATGACACCAAAGTCGGTGGTGTGGTAGACAGTGAGGAAGGGTGTCGTAGTCTGCAGGAAGACTTAGACAGGTTGCAAAGTTGGGCCGAGAGGTGGCGGATGGAGTTTAATGCGGAGAAGTGTGAGGTAATTCACTTTGGTAGGAATAACAGATGTGTTGAGTATAGGGCTAACGGGAGGACTTTGAATAGTGTGGAGGAGCAGAGGGATCTAGGTGTATGTGTGCATAGATCCCTGAAAGTTGGGAATCAAGTAGATAAGGTTGTTAAGAAGGCATATGGTGTCTTGGCGTTTATTGGTAGGGGGATTGAATTTAGGAGTCGTAGCGTTATGTTGCAACTGTACACAACTCTGGTGCGGCCGCACTTGGAGTACTGTGTGCAGTTCTGGTCCCCACATTACAGGAAGGATGTGGAGGCTTTGGAGAGGGTGCAGAGGAGGTTTACCAGGATGTTGCCTGGTATGGAGGGGAGATCCTATGAGGAGAGGCTGAGGGATTTGGGATTGTTTTCGCTGGAAAGGCGGCGGCTAAGAGGGGATCTTATTGAAACATATAAGATGATTAGAGGTTTAGATAGGGTGGATAGTGATAGCCTTTTTCCTCTGATGGAGAAATCCAGCACGAGGGGGCATGGCTTTAAATTGAGGGGGGGTAGTTATAGAACCGATGTCAGGGGTAGGTTCTTTACCCAGAGGGTGGTGAGGGATTGGAATGCCCTGCCAGCATCAGTAGTAAATGCGCCTAGTTTGGGGGCGTTTAAGAGATCCGTAGATAGGTTCATGGACGAAAAGAAATTGGTTTAGGTTGGAGGGTCACAGTTTTTTTTTTTTTTAACTGGTCGGTGCAACATCGTGGGCCGAAGGGCCTGTTCTGCGCTGTCATGTTCTATGTTCTATGTTCTATGTTCTGACAGTTTCTGTTCCCAACTTATGCCCCCTAATTCTTGCCTAATCGCATCATAATTACCTCTCCCCCAATTGTAAACCTTGCCCTGCCGTACGGCCCTATCCCTCTCCATTGCAATAACAAAAGACACCGAATTGTGGTCACTATCTCCAAAGTGCTCTCCCACAACCAAATCTAACACTTGGCCCGGTTCATTTCCCAGTACCAAATCCAATGTGGCCTCACCTCTTGTCGGCCTATCCACATATTGTGTCAGGAAACCCTCCTGCACACACTGCACAAAAAGTGCCCCATCCGAACTATTTGACCTACAAAGGTTCCAATCAATATTTGGAAAGTTAAAGTCCCCCATGACAACTACCCCGTGACCCCCACACATATCCATAATCTGCTTAGCAATTTCTTCCTCCACATCTCTATTACTACTTGGGGGCCTATAGTAAACTCCTAACAACGTGACCGCTCCTTTCCTATTTCTAACCTCAGCCCATATTACCTCAGTGTGCAGATCCCCCTCGAAGTGCCTTTCCGCAGCCGTTAAACTATCCTTGATTAACAATGCCACTCCTCCACCTCTTTTACCAGCTTCGCTACACTTAGTGAAACATCTATATCCCGGAACGTCCAACAACCATTCCTGTCCTTGTTCTACCCACGTCTCCGTAATGGCCACAACATCGTAGTCCCAAGTACCAAACCATGCCCCAAGTTCATCTACCTTGTTCCGGATGCTCCTTGCATTGAAGTAGACACACATCAAACCACATTCCTGTCTACCGGTACCCACCCTTGACCCTGATACCTTCCCCAATACCTCACCACCCTCACTGACTTCTGGACTACAACTCCTTTTCCCACTCCCCTGACAAATTAGTTTCAACCCCCCTGAAGAGCCGTAACAAATTTCCCTCCTAGGATATTGGTGCCCCTCTGGTTCAGGTGCACCCCGTCCTGTTTGTACAGGTCCCACCTTCCCCAGAATGTGTTCCAATTATCCACGTATCTGAAACCTTTCCCTCCTACACCATCCCTGCAACCACATGTTTAACTGCACTCTCTCCCTGTTCCTCAACTCGCTATCACGTGGCACCGGCAACGTACCAGAGATGACCACATGTTTTGTCTTGGCTCTCAGCTTCCAGCCCAGCTCCAGAAATTCCTGCTTTAAATCCCCGTCCCTTCTCTTACCTATGTCATTGGTACCAATGTGTACCACGACTTGTGACTCTTTCCCCTCCCCCTTCAGAATCTGGGAAACACGGTCTGAGACGTCACGGACCTTGGCATCCGGTAGGCAACATACCATCCGTGAGTCTCTTTTGCTGCCACAGAACCTCCTATTTATCCCTCTAACTAACGAGTCCCCAATAACTATTGCCCTCCCGCTCTGCCCCTTACCCTCCCGAGCCACAGAGACGGACAGAGTGCTGGAGATCCTCTCACTGCGGCTCACCACTGGTATGTCATCCCCGTCAACCGTATGCAAAGCGGAATACTTGTTGCTAAGGGGAACGTCCACCGGGGATCCCTGCACGGACTGCTTCCTCCCAGCCCCTCTCACCGTCACCCATCTGTTTTCATTCCTCGGAGTAACTGTATTCCTAAAGCTTCTGTCTATGGCCACCTCTGCGTCCCTAATGATCCTAAGTTCATCCAACTCCAGCTCCAGTTCCCTAACACAGTTTTGGAGGAGCTGCAGATGGGTGCACTTCTCACAGGTGTAATCAGCAGGGACAGTGTCGTCGTCCCTCACCTCAAACATAGTGCAAGAGGAACATAGCACTGCCTGCACACCCATCCCCTCTTGATACCTTGCCAGTACCAGGTAGAAACAGCAAAAATGAATTAAACTCACCCCTGCTCGCCCTTTCTGCCTAAGCCCTGTGAGCCAAAGCCTTATAGCTCACACTCTGCTTCCCATTCACTCCACTGCCCGCTCCCGACGCTGCCCGCTGTATACCGCAGCCTACCTTTTCCATTTCCATATACTGCAGCCTACCTGTCCCATTTCCAGAATTATGTACCTGCGTTGTCCTTTTCCAGAGTGAAGACCAACGAGAATTATTCATTAACACCCTTCCAATGTCTTGTGTTTTCACACACAGATTACCCCTTGGCCTCACATGAGCCCTACCCTTTACCTGATTTAACTTTAATGTACTTAAAGATACCTTGGGATTATCCTCAATCCTTTTCACAAGATCTTTCTCATTCGCCCTTTTTTGTTCTTCTAATTGCTTTCTTAATTTCTCGCTAGCACTTCTTATACTCCTCTATTGCTGCAGCTGCATTTCTCTCTTTGGACTTATTAAAATCTTTTTCATTCCTTCTTCCCATCCCAGTTCTGAATTGTCCTAGACATCCAGTATTTCTTGAACTTATTGCTCTTGTATTTGTCTCTAAAGGGTACATTTTGATCCTGTACTCTCCCCAGCTCCCATTTGAATACGCCCCACTGCTCCACTGTAGACTTGCCCGCAACGAGCTATTGCCAGTCAAATTTGGCCAGGGGCTGTCTTATTTTAATAAAATCTGCCTTCCCCCGTCCAAAACCGCCTTTTGCGTGCCATCTTTCTCTTTATCCATCACAAAATTGAACCGTACCGTGTTGTAGTCACTGCTGCTCAAGTGCTCCCCAATGCCACATTGAACACTTGTCCATCTTAATTTCCCAGAGACAGATCCAACAATGCGCAGTCCGTTGTAGGTCTTCTACATATTGATGCAAAAAAAAACCGTGGATACATTTCAAGAACTCCGCCCGCTCTGAACTTTTAACACTATGACTATCCCAATTTAAGTTGACATTTCCAAGTATAACTACCCGATTATTGCTCATACACATGTTTGTGAGCTGTCTGCATATTTGTTCTTCCATTTCCTCCCACTAATGTGCCTGTCTCCCTTAACATTCCCACGTTTCGCCCAAAAGCCTCGTTTGAAAACGTCCAACATATTATCGCTCCGAACAGCAGTAATTGACTCTCTAATTAATAATTCTATACTACCTCATTTTTTACAACCTCTTCTGTCTCGCCTCAATGTCCTTTATCCCAAAAAATTGTGTTGCCAGTCCTGCCCTTTCCATAACCATGCTCCTGTCATTGCAACAATATCACACTTCCATGTGTCAATCCACGGCTTTAACTCATCCGTTTTACCGATTGCACTCCAAGTATTAAAGTACAGACCGTCCTGTCTTGCCTTACTTTCTTGACGCTCAATACTAATGAGCACATTGTGAGTCGCTTCCTTTGCTGTTGCATGATGTGTCTCTAGTTGACAAATATCCTTTGTCCCCTCCAGCGCCAGCGTAGTCTAAGCTCCTCCCAACAGCAAACCAAACTGCAAGGATGTTGGCCCAAATGTGGCTCAGGTGCAGACTTTCTAGTTTGCACATGACCCACCTTCCCTAGAAACGGTCCCAGTGATCCAGGAATCTAAAACCCTCCCAACCTGCATCAACTCTTGACAGACAAATTTGTATGTCTCATATTCCTATTCCTATGCTCGCTGGCACATGGCACCGGCAGTAATCCCGAGATTACAACATGGAGGTACTGCTTTTAACTTTACTGCCCAGCTCTCTGAATTCCTGATGCAGGACTACATTTCCAACTTTGCCTGTAACATGTACCAGAACATCTACCTCATTATCTTCCCCCTTCAGGATTCCCTGCAGCCGTTCAATTATACCAGGGAGGCAACGCACCATCCGAGAGTCACGTCTTCAGCCGCAGAATCATCTGTCTGCTCCCCTGACTATAGTTACCCCTATTCAATTAACTATTTCTTTCTCCTCCCTCCCCAGTATAATCAAGTCGCTTGTGGTGCCAAACCGTGGCACTGACTGTAATCCTCCAAGGTATCGACACCCTCATCAGCTTCCAGAATGGGATATCGTTCAGTGAACAGGACCCCAGGGGACTACTGCCCTACCTGTCTGTTCTTTCTGGACTGTTTGACGGTCTCCCATTCCCTCCTTTCCTCTCGTCCTTGAGCTGTGCTGTGACTACCTCTCTGAACGTGCTTTGCTCGTAACTCTCAGCTTCGCGGATGTGCCACAGTTTCCAGCCATTGCTGAAGCTCCGAAACGTGCTACGCGATGTAATGCAACTGAGAACACTTCCTGCACAAGTGATCTTTTAGGACACTGCCAGCGTCCAAGACTCTCCACATGTGACAAACCACACATTCCACTCGGCATCCTCACTTAACATGTCTTAAATGTACAATTAATGCCTTGTAAGAAACCGAATGTAGTTAGAGCTAATTTTAAAAATCCCAATAATTCAGACGTTTCTTTCAGCTTCAGCTACATAAACGCAGTAATTAATGTCAGTTACACATCAGCCAATCAGCTTACTGCTTTCCTGCGACATCATTCATCGATCGGTCAGAACATTGAATAAGGGAGTTGGAACGTTTTGTTGAAGTTGTACAAGACATTGGTAAGGCCACACTTGGAATACTGTGTGCAGTTATGCTCACCCGATTATAGAAAGGATCTTAGTAAACTAGAAATAGTGCAGAAAAGATTTACCATGATGCTACCGGGACTTGATGGATTGAGTTATAAGGTGAGGCTGGATAGACTGGCTCTTCTTTTCCCTGGAGCGTAGGAGGCTGAGGGGTGACCTTACGGAGGTCTATAAAATAATGAGGGGCATAGATCAGCTTGCTGGTCAGTATATTTTCCCAAAGGTAGGAAGTCTAAAACTAGGGGGCATATGTTTGAGGTGAGAGGGGAGAGATACAAAACTGTTCAGAGGGGCAATTTTTTCACATAGAGAGTGGTAAGTGCCTGGAACAAACTTCCAGAGGTAGTAGTAGAGGCGGGTGGAATTTTGTCTTTTAAAAAGCATTTAGGTAGTTACATGGGTACGATGGGTATAGGGGATATGGGTCAAATGCGGGCAATTGTGACAAGATTAGGAGTTTTTAAAAAAAGGGTGGCATGAACAAGTTGGGTCGAAGGGCCTGTTTCCATGCTGTAAACCTCTATGACTCTATGATTCTGCAAACATACATAAGAACATAAGAGCAAAAGAAATAGGAGCAGGAGTAGGCCATCTAGCCCCTCGAACCTGCCCCGCCATTCAATAAGATCATGGCTGATCTGAAGTGGATCAGTTCCACTTACCTGCCTGATCCCTATAACCCCTAATTTCCTTACCGATCAGGAATCCATCTATCCGTGATTTAAACGTATTCAACGAGGTAGCCTCCACCACTTCAGTGGGCAGAGAATTCCAGAGATTCACCACCCTCTGAGAGAAGAAGTTCCTCCTCAACTCTCTCCTAAACTGACCCCCCTTTATTTTGAGGCTGTGCCCTCGAGTTCTAGCTTCCTTTCTAAGTGGAAAGAATCTCTCCACTTCTACCCTATCCAGCCCCTTCATTATCTTATAGGTCTCTATAAGATCCCCCCTCAGCCTTCTAAATTCCAACGAATACAAACCCAATCTGCTCAGTCTCTCCTCATAACCAACACCAAAAGCAAAGAGCATGGTGATTACCATCGGGACTTTTCACTCGGTGTGAATGGTTGAACGTAAGAGGGAGATAAAGAAGAAAAAGTGAATTAAGATAATATAAGTTGCAGAGTAATCATTGTTAAATCTAGTTATAAGGAATTAACCAAAGAGCCTCAGAAAAATATGAGTGGGAGGAATAAGAACATCCTGACCATAATGCAGTGGGCCTGAACTTCCGTCAAGTGGCGATCAGAGTCGGATTGCTGCACCAAGATGGATTTTGCAGCAGCCGAGAGCGCCATCGCATGACAGCTGTAAAACTTGACACAATAGCAAAATGTTACTGACCTCGGGTGGGGACCTTTTGGTCCCAGTCGCCGTACTTAGTTACTGAACACAACATCCTTTCGCTGCTTTCTCACTCGACCTTCCGATCAGTGCATTCAAGAGACATTTTGTCAAGGGATGCACAAAATGCACCATCAGCTGTAGTCAGTGTCCCCGCTCAAACTGAATCTCCCTCCTTCCTGCTTTGTTAACGTTGCATGTGAAAGACAGGTTTATCGGTCTAATGAAATGAACGAAGACGCTTAAAAGGTGTCAAGATTCATTCTTGCGGCTGAACAACACAACTGTCAGTCACTGCATGTAAATGGTCACTTCCTGAGGGACAGGTAACCCTGTATCCACGTCAAACAGGATCCACATCAGAATTACCTGATTCATAAAATTACACGAAAGAAATGAGGAACTCCTCCAGAACATCATTTCAGTCCAAATGAAGATTTGTCTTTCTGTTTGACTTGTGAGGGATTGATCAATGAAATGTGTAGTCCAGGTAACGGAGGGGAAGGACTGAAAGTATTCAGCGTGGGACAAAAGTTATCTGGGTTAACGATCACAGAAAATAATCCTAGAACAGAGAGACGTTAGGGATATATGACGCAGCCATCTCTTTTTTTTTAGTTGTTCCATTCGCATTTCTTTCCGCCTTTCACCACAATCCTTTATTTTATTGTTTGATCTCTCCTGACGTCTACCTTGTCATAACCTTTCCATTGAATCATTCCTCCCCTCCCCATTTCCCTGTCATTGGTTTGATTCAAGACGTGTTTCATTCGGAACTCATTGCAATTCTGATACAATATCATAGACCCGAAAGTTTAATGTTTCTCGCTAAGCAGATCTGCCTGAACTGTTGAGTGTTTCCCGCAGTTTCTGATTGTAAATGTGCTCCACTTGTAGGAACGGTTACTTATACGAGGCTGCGCCCATTCACGTCAGCCCCTTCACTCATGCAGCCATATTATAATTTAACCATTATTTCTATTGCCTTTACGTATTCTTCCAACAACATGTATGAAGTCACACTTCTCCACTTTGAACTTAATGTGCAACATGTATATGCACTGTTGACGTTCCAGAATGTCCTCTCTCCCGTTTACAATATTTTAAAGTTTTGCTTCATCCATAAACTTTGAACTTTCCGCTGCACAACAAGATCTAGGTCGTTAAAGTTTATCAGAGAAAGCAAGTGACATTTGTGGAACACCAGAACAAACCTTCCCCCTGTCCAAAAAATTCAATTGACACTTACTCTCCACTTCCCACTATTCAGGCAGTTTTATCTCGATGTTACTAAAGTTGCTCTTGTGCCATGAGCTATAACTTTTTTTCGCAAGCCTGATGTATGGCACTATATTGATTGTGACCTGAAAGTCTATATGCACCACATCAACAGCATTACCCACATCGACTCTTCCTGTGATCGCCACAAATATCCGCAACAAGTCAGTGAGAGAAGATTTCCACTTTAGAAATCCGTGCTAGCTTTTTCTCATCAACTCACATTTTCTTTAATGTAGCTATTAATTCAACCCCGAACAATTATTTCTAGAATCCCGCCCGCTACTTCTGTTAAACGGACTGGCTTGCAATTGCCGCAGACATGTTTATAATCGTTTTTCAGTAAGGGTGGAACATTTGCAATTTTGCACCTCTGGCACCTACCCTTGTTTAGAAAATACTGGAAGAGCCCATGTTGTCTGCTGTGTACGTGCTCTGAAGTGAAACAATTGGTAAAGTGATGATTGAGCGATTTGATCGCATGCCCCGTGGTAATCTATTGTTTAGAATTCAGTGCTTTAACTACTGTGGCTCAGGGTCAATTGCCGACCAGAGACCAACTCCGTCTGACCATTGAGTGGACTGTCATAATGAACAGAAATTCCTCACTGTAAATGAAACCAGGTCGGGCAGCATCTGTGGATGGAGACACACATTCAATCGTCTACCTGGACGATCTTTGATCTGAGCTGAAAAAGTCAGAGATGCAGAGAGGAGGAAAAGGACCCCAGTGAGGCAATACGGATCTGTTCTCCATTTTTAACAATTCAAACTGTGTTACCCGAAGGTTTGCGATCAAGGTTGTTTTTTTATTGGTAATAATGTTCGGATAAATTGAGGCTGATGCATTGTCCCCAGTCATAAAAAATCTCAGTGTATCTGATTTAATCTAAATTCAGTTAATATTCTGACATATAACCGGCCTACTTTCATAATCAATTACACTCGCAATAAACAATAATATTCCATTGGCTTTTCTGATTACTTGCTGCTATTGCCTTTTGTGATTCATGCACTGGACACACAGATCCCTCTACATCTCAGAGCTCTGCAATTTCTCATTATTTATATACCAACTTTCTGTATCCTTCCTTCTAAAATGGACAATTTGACATTTGCTCAAATTATACTCTGTTTGCCAAACCTTTGTCCCTCTCACCTTAACCTATCTATGCCCCATTAGCCTTGTTTACGTCCTCTCATCAAGTTTACTTTCCTACGCATCTTTATGTCATTGACAAATTTAGCAACCATATATTCAGTCCCTTCATCCAAGTAATTTATGTAAAATATTGTCATCCCAGCACTGATCCCTGTGGCACATCACACGCCAAATCCGGCGGACCAGAAAATCAGCAATTCCAGCCAATCTTCAGTACATGCCGATACGTTGCCCTACATCACAAACTACTTATTTCAGCAACAAGTTTTGATGTGGCACTTTATCAAATATCTTCTAGAAATCTAACTTCAGTACTTCCACTGGATCCCCTTTGCTCACAGCACGTGTGACCTTGAAATGACTGCGGAATAGTCTCGCTCTGTGTTGTAATATTGCTGAGATTCTTTGTTTATCTCACTCTGAGGGCACAGACCATGCAATAGTTTTCCCATTTAATGTCTCCTATCCACCCTATCAGAAAACTTTCCTGTTATTATGTTTCATCTCTCCGACAATCTCTGTATAAACTTTGTTACATTTTCAACCTTTCCCACTTGTAAGGAAAGTTCATGGGGGTGAAAGATGAGCTTTGCTTCCCTGTGCACACACACTGGTGGACAGCCTAGGTTGGTCCAGCATTTTCACCTTACATTGCAGAAGACAATGACGGCATCTTTTAGCTGAGTCATCTACTGAACAGCAGCTCGTTGGTCAAAGGGAATGACCCTTATTTTGGATGTTGTCGTCAGAGAATCTGTGAGAGACCTCGGCTCCCTGTTTTATTTAATTTCCTTGCCATAGATACGGTGGCATTGGGTTACACTGTGTTTGTTTTGAGAAACTGAGGACAAGCTTCAGGGAATTTATCAGCGCAATACACTTGCAGGAAAAGCAGAGCATTTTCAGGAGGGCATTATGCTTGTCGATGTTAACTTTATTGCTATTCACCAAGTCAGATGGCTACATGTTTGTGCGTTCAGGCAGACGGCAGTGTTTACTGATATTCATTCATGAGTTGAGGGCGTCTAGCCCATTGTCTGTCACTATCTACCTCTCTTAGCTACTGCATATTTGCTTCAGTTTATTTCACTTTCCCAGTCTCTGTGGATAGGGAGATTTAAGAAATCTATATTTCGACTGGTAAACAGTAGAATTCAGGTAAATTTTTAGTCAGGTTTAATTTTATGCTTCTGTTTCAGAAAGGGAGCAGTGGGTAATTTTTATGCTTGACAAAGATGTTCGTCTTTCTTGGGGTTAGTTTCAATATCAGTTGAGATACTGTTGCATTTACAAAGCTGTGGCGTGAAAGGCAAACAGTTGATTGGCAAAGAGAGAGCCCGATGGTTGGAAGGCAGGTTTGTATTTTCTTTAGCTTCAGCTGATAATTAGCGGCAGTTCCAAACAGGTATTGATTGGGAAAGTGTCAAAAGGCAGCTCTTAACTCTTCGCGAAGATTCAAAATCTTTACAATGGAGTATTATTGGACTATTAATTAAATGGTAAAAATTTGCAGGATGCTGCTGTGCAGAGGGACCTGGGTGTCCTTGTGCAAGGATCTCAAGGAGTTGATTTGCAGGTGCAGCAGGTAATTAAGAAGGCAAATGGAATTTTGTCCTTCATTGCGAGAGGGATGGCGTTTAAAAATAGCGAGGTTATGTTGCAGCTGTATAAGGTGCTGGTGAGGCCACACCTGGAGTACTGTGTAGAGTTTTAGTCTCCTTACTTGAGAAGGGATATACTGGTACTGGAGGGGGTGCAGTGGAGATTCACTCGGTTGATTCCGGAGTTGAGAGTGTTGGCTTATGAAGAGAGACTGAGTAGACTGGGGCTATACTCATTGGAAGAATGAGGGGAGATTTTATAGAAACATGTAAGATTATGAAGGGAATAGATAAGATAGAAGCCGGTAAGTTGTTTCCACTGACAGGTGAAACTAGAACTCGGGGGCATGGCCTCAAAATAAGCGGAAGCAGATTTAGGACTGAGTTAAGGAGGAACATCTTCACACAAAGGGTTGTGAATCTGTCGAATTCCCTGCCCAGTGAAGCAGTTGAGGCTACCTCATTGAATGCTTTGAAGCAAGGATAGATCCATTTTTGAACAGTAAAGGAATTATGGTGAGCAGGCGGGTCAGTGGAGCTGAATCCATGAAAAGATCAGCCATGATCTTATTGAATAGTGGAGCAGGCTCAAGGGGCCAGATGGCCTACTCCTGCTCCTAGTTCTTATGTTCTTGTGTTGTTGTGAGTAATATACCAGAACAACTGCTCCAGAGGGATGATGCGCGTTATCACACACGAGGCTTGAGATGCTCAGGAAATAAAGGCTTTTATTTACTGTTACAACGAAGCTACCATGTATAGTACACGATCCCAGGCTGAGGGGTCCCAGACAGAGCAGTGACCTTTATACCTCTCCCAGGAGGCGGAGCCCGACTGGGATGTACCATAATAACTATAATACAGGTGTAACAGCCCAACCCTAACCCCAACAGCAACAAGTAGAACAACCCATCCCTAACCCCAACAGCAACATATATACATACTTGTAGTACTGGCCAGACCCTGGCTCAGTACTATCGAGTGGGAACCAACGATGGTTCACCACAAGGGAGTAATGGGCAGTCTAGATATCCGGGCACCTGTGACAGAATGATGATTTCGGAAAAGTAAAGTTAAATCAAGTGTGGCAAAGTTGTGATTCAGAAGAACTCATGGAAGACGGAACCAAGTGTTCTGAGTTAATGAGGCGATTATTTTCAATTAGATCTAAAGGAGGAAGCAGACTACTTGAGGTCATTGAAAAGATTGAAATAATTTTACAGAGAATCTAGGACTTGAATGTTAAAGCAAATTTGGCCGTTTGAAACGGTGAAATCAAGTCCAGAAAAGCAAAAAGGGTTTATCGTGGCACGGACTTACTGGAAAAAGTGGAGCCAGAGTGTTTGGTTAAATGCGTCCTTCAAAAAGCGTGAGCTGGATTTCGAAATGTGGATTGCTAAATTCTGCATTGCTATGAGAGACCATTCTGAAATGTGTTTTGGAAATGGCTGGGTAGATTCTGAGGAAAAATCCGCAAGCACTAACTTTCTGTGCCAAAGAGACCATTCTGGCTACACGTGGAATTATTCATTGTTAATAATCAAACGTGAGTGCATTGGTTAAAAGAAAGGAGTGGCAAGAAGTAATGCATAATCATCCATTGTTCGCTCTTAATAAACAGTATTTTCTTGTTAAAAAGAATTTCCGGTCAGGTGATTCCTTTCCTTCGCGTTTGGAAAAGAAAAGTCACCGTCTTCTGAGCCACGCCTAGGGTTTGGGATCTTCCCGTCCAGTTATCACATCAACCAGGATCGTTCCTATGTACCAACAGTTAGATAGAGAGATCGGCACAGAGAGAGAGATAGAGAAAGAGAGAGAGAGATTGAGAGATTGGCAGGCACACACACGCACACACACACACAACACACACAGAGAGACGGAGAGAGAGAGAGAGACAGAAAGATAGATAGCTAGATAGATAGACAGTGAGATAGCTAGCTAGCTAGATACTTAGAGAGATAGATAGACAGACAGACAGACAGATAGATAGATAGATAGATAGATAGATAGATAGATAGACAGACAGACAGACAGACAGACAGACAGACAGACAGACAGACAGACAGACAGATAGATAAACAGATAGATAGATAGATAGATAGATAGATAGATAGATAGATAGATAGATAGATAGATAGATAGATAGATAGATAGATAGATAGATAGATAGATAGATAGATAGATAGATAGAGTCATAGAGGTTTACAGCATGGAAACAGGCCCGTCGGTCCAACTTGTCCATGCCGCCATTTTTAAAAAACCCTCAACTGATCCCAATTGCCCGCATTTGGCCCATATCCCTCTACACCCATCTTATCCATGTAACTATCTAAATGCTTTTTAAAAGAGAAAATTGTACCCGCCTCTACTAGTACCTCTGGCACCTTGTTCCATACGCTCACCACCCTCTTTGTGAAAATATTGCCCCCCTGGAGACTTTTGTATCTCTCCCCTCTCACCTTAAACCTATGCCCTCCAGTTTTAGACTCCCCTGCCTTTGGGAAAATATATTGACTATCTACTTTATCTATGCCCCTCATGATTTTATAGACTTCTATAAGGTTAGACCTCCGTCACCTACGCTCCACAGAAAAAAGTCCCATTCTATCCAACCTCTCCTTGTAACTCAAACCATCAAATCCCGGTAGCATTCTCGTAAATCTTTTCTGCACACTTTCTAGTTTAATAATATCCTTTCTATAATAGGGTGACCAGAACGGCACACAGTATTCCAAGTGTGGCCTTACCAATGTCTTGTACAACTTCAACAAGATGTCCCAACTCCTGGATTCAATGTTCTGAGTGATGAAACCAAGCATGCCAAATGCCTTCTTCACCACTTTGTCCAGCTGTGACTCCACTTTCAAGGAGCTATGAACATGTACCCCTATATCTCTTTGTTCTGTAACTCTTCCCAACGCCCTACCATGAACTGAGTAAGTCCTCCCCTGGTTCAATCTACCAAAATGCATCACCTCGCATTTGTCTAAATTAAACTCCATCTGCCATTCGTCAATCCACTGGCCCAATTGATCAAGATCCCGTTGCAATCAAAGATAACTTTCTTCACTGTCCATTATGCCACCAATCATGGTTTCATTTGCAAACTTACTAACCATGCCTCCTATATTCTCATCCAAACTATTAATGTGAATGACGAATAACAGTGGAGCCAGCACTGATCCCTGAGGCGCACCGCTTGTCACAGGCCTCCAGAATGAAAAACAACCCACTACAACCATCTGTCAAGAAGCCAATTTTGTATCCATTTAGATATCTCACCCTGGATTCCGTGAAATGTAACCTTATGCAACAACTTCCATGTGGTACCTTGTCAAAGGCCTTGCTGAAGTCCATGTAGACAACATCAACTGCATTCCCCTCATCTACCTTCTTGGTTACCCCTTCAAAAAACTCAAACAAATTTGTGAGACATGATTTTCCACTCACAAAGCCATGCTGACTGTCCCTAATCAGTCCTTTCTTCTCTAAATGCCTGTAGGTCCTGTCTCTCAAAATACCTTCCAACAACTTACCCACCACAAATGTGAGGCTCACTGGCCTGTTGTTCCCAGGCTTTTCCCTGCAGCCCTTTTTAAACAAAGGCACAACAGTTGGCACTCTCCAATCTTCAGGCACCTCACCCGTGACTATCGATGATTCAAATATCTAGGCTAGGGGACCCACAATTTCTTCCCTCGTCTCCCACAATGTCCTGGGACACACTTCATCAGGTCCCGGGGATTTATCTACCTTGATGCGCTTTACGACTTCCAGCACCTCCTTCTCTGTAATATGTACACTCCTCAATACATCACTATTTATTTCCCCAAGTTCCCTAATATCCATGCTTTTCTCAATCGTAAATACTGATGAGAAATATTCATTTAGGATCTCACCCATCTCTTGTGGATCCGCACACAGATGACCTTGTTGATCTTAAGAGTCCCTACTCTCTCCCTTGTTACTCTTTTGCCCTTTATGTATTTGTAGAAACTCTTTGCACTCTCCTTTGCCTTACCTGCCAAAACAATCTCGCGTCCCCTTTTTGCCCTCCTGATTCCTCTCTTAACTCTACTGCTACACCGCCTATACTCTTCAAGGAATTCACTTGATCCCAGATGCCTATGCATGTTACGTGCCTCTTTCTTCTTCTTGACCAGGGCCTCAATATCTGGAGTCATCCAGGGTTCCCTACTTCTGCCAGCCTTGATCTTCACTCTAAGAGGAATGTTTTTACCCTGAACCCTGGTTAACACAACTTTGAAAGCATGCCACTTACCAGACGTCCCTTTGCCTTCCCACAGACACTGCCATTTAACTTTTGAAAGTTCCTGTCTGATACCATCAAAATTGGCCTTGCCCCAATTTAGAATTTTAACTTTTGGGCCAGACCTATCATTCTCCATAGTTATCTTAAAACTAATAGAATTCTGGTCACTGGTCCCAAAGTGATCCCTCACTAACACTTCTGTCACCTGCCCTTCCTTATTTCCCAACAGGAGGCCACGTTTTTCCCCCTCTCTAGTCGGGCCATCCACATACTGAATGAGAAATTCCTCCTGAATACACTCAACAAATTTCTCTCCATCCAACCCTCTAATACTATGGTTGTCCCAGTCAATGTTGGGAAAGTTAAAATCTCCGACTATTACCACCCTATTTTTCTTGGAGCTATCTGTAATCTCCTTCCATACTTGCTCCTCAATTTCCTGCCAACTATATGGGGGCCTACAGTACAACCCTATCAAAATGATTTCCATTTCCTGTTTCTCAGTTCTACCCATATAGACTCAGTGGCCGAACCCTCGGATCTCTCCCCTCTCAGTACAACTGTGATGTTTTCCCCAATCAGAAGTGCAACTCCCCCTCCTCTCTTACCTCCTGTTCTACCTTTCCTATAGCATCTGTACCCTGGACCATTGAGCTGCCAGTCCTGTCCCTCCCTTAGCCATGTTTCTGTAATATCCCAGTCCCACATAACCATCCATGCCCTGAGTTCATCTGCCTTGCCCGTCAGGCCTCTTGCATTGAAATAAATGCAGTTTAATCTGGACTTCCCTTGCTCTTTGTCTTGCTTTTGCCTGATCTGTCTGGTACTAGGATTCCTGACACTGCCTTTACTGCTTAATGTGCTCTCTTTAACTTCTGTGCTGTCCTCAAACTTCTCTTCTGTCTCCCGACTGCTTTGGATCCCACCCCACCTGCCAAACTAGTTCAAACCCTCCGGAGTGGCTCTAGCAAATCTCTCTGCTGGGATGTTAGTCCCCCTCCAGTTCGGTGTAACCCGTCCCTCTTGAACAGGTCAGCCCTTCCCCAGAACGTTTCCCAATGATCCAAAAATCTAAATCCCTGCCCCCTGCACCAGCTCTCAAGCGACGCATTCATCTGCCTAATCTTCCTGTTCCTACTCCAACTAGCACGTGGCAACTGTAGTAGTCCTGAAATTACTGCGATAGATAGATAGATAGATAGATAGATAGATAGATAGATAGATAGATAGATAGATAGATAGATAGATAGATAGATAGATAGATAGATAGATAGAAGAATGGACAGAACATTCATGCTACTGATCCTATTCACAAAACTTAAGAAAAAACATATCAATTTTGTACAGCGGATATTTCACGCCATTCCTTAACTCGGCTCTGATTTTACTCTGGGTCCCAGCATAAATAAACGGGTTAATGCAGGATGACAGTCGCACAAGCATATATCCATTTTCTTCAAGTATGAATGCTAATTCACCTAAACCAGTACCTGAGAAATAAGTAACTTTCTCAATTCGGACATAGGCTATAGTTATGAAAAATAACAGATATAACAGGATGAAATTTCCCGAAATGGCAAAGAGTAAAATAATAGACTTTTTCCGTTTCTTCATTTCTTCATCACTCTGGTTTTCTGCAGTGTTGTGGTCCCAGAGTCTCCTGCGGGCTCTATTGGCAATTAGAATATGTCTTACAGTTAGAGCGTTCAACAGTAAAATCAGAATGAATGGAAGGATAGGGTTCACAATGCAACGCATCCAGTCATAAGCAACCCAGAATGAGGACGTGTAAAATATTAACTTTACACTGCAGAACCAGGGCACATTGCTAATTATGTACATGGGCTCAAAAATAAAATACAAAAATATATTTTTTACGCAACTCAGTGTGAGCACGATTCCGATGACCCACTTTGCCACATTCTCGGTGCAATATTTTATTTTGAGCCTCTGGCAACAAATGGCCACGAATCTATCAAACGTGAAAGTGACCGTTAGCCAGGCAGAGCTGTCCATGGCAGCAGAAATACCAACTGTGCGGGCACTGCAAAGTGGTGTGATTGACAGGAAACTGGACGGAAAAAAGATTCCAGGAATCCGATTTACTATTACAGCGGTGATTATGAACAGGAGATCTGTCGCTGCCATGGACAACAGGTAATGCGTTGTACATGAGGAGAGACCACAACTTCTTCGAAACAGCGTCACAATCACTGCGATGTTCGCTGCAATAAAGGGAGAGAGAGAGAAATAATAGTAATTTGTCAATGAGAGAGGGTGAGAAGTGAAGTGTTCCTCACCACAATATAATTGCTATTCAAATTCGGCGGGTCAGAGTTGAAAGAAAATCGAAAGTACATCCAAACTATGACAGAAGAGCTAGATTGACTATTGGAATGACAAATAAACAAATAATTATGCAAGCATTGGAGTTGGTACATTGAAAAACAGCCAACAATAAGTATCGGAGATAATATATTCACAGATTATATGCTAATAGGAATCCCGTGTAGCTCCATCCACTGAATGGTGGCAAAACTAGTTGGTACAAAACAGTGCTGGTTTCACCCTTTCCTCTGGACAATACTATTCACTGTTCGAAAAGTAGGCAGTGAACTTTTTCAAAATAAACCTCAATGACAAATAAGTGGACCTTTAACGTTGAACTGGCTCTGCGGGCATTTGGAGTTGGACACAGTGATAAGACCAACTTTTACTTTCCTTGATAAACACCTGGGAACTTAGGTAATTAAAAAAAATACTTTAAATTCGATACATTCCACCAAATATGAGGCTTCTTTCATTATGGAGATAGGAGCATTCTAAAAAGTATCTGGATTCTGGGAGTAGAATGGAATTCAAGAATCACCAGTCATGCCATTAGAACCATCAGCAGCAGTGGATGTGAAACAGGACAGCCTGGTTGAAACATTAAGTGTTAGTGGCTAAGAACAGGCACACTTTCCTCTGAGAAAGGGATGAATGCCAATCATTCACGAAATGACAGCTGTTTGCATTGCTCACCTAATCTGTCGACATATCCGCTCTTAATGATTATATTGAAGCATTTAGTACATCTATTCGGTCATTTTGCAACGATTTCGTTTATTTGAATGTTAGCAGCTCAATAGGCTCACGTTATAACAGTAATAATAATAAACTTCACCATCAATAACATTGCAAGTGACACTTGGATTCAATTTACACTGCGATAACATTTTAGGAATTTAGGCAGAAGAGCATGGTCAATGCAACTACAATCGGACCATAATAATTTGTTGTAATAACCCTCAACATCATTTTAAATAAATCTGATGAAGTGATCTGAACTTCACTTCAACCATTATAACAGCTCGAGAAATCACTTAAACTGATTGAATGAAAAACATAATGAAACTGAATTGACGTCGTGAGATGTTAGTGGTAAAAATGATAGGTATTATCATTAAAATTATTAAATGGTTCCTGCCACAGCAAGGAACCTTATACTATGGTAATGTGCTTAAATTCTGCAAAATTTCCGAAGAAAATCTGGCGGTGAGGGGGTGAACTTACACTGCTAAACTGGGAGATTGTATTTTTCCAATAGCATCAAGAATTTTGCAGCAAATAGAATAAATAATAACGTTCAGTTAAAAAAAAATAATTCAGTTGAAGTAGAAACGTGTTGTTGTAGAGGAGCAGATATACCAGTTAAATCCAAGAAAGCAAAACTTCGACGGGGAAGAACAGGTTCAACAAAAGCAGGGAAGGAACGACATATCTTGAAAATGCCGTATTGATATAATGGGATAATCGATGCTGCTAAAAAATGATGAACACAGAAAATAAATAACAGAGGTTTTACCTGGAACTCCGACAGCTGCTATGACTGGATAATAAATGGCAAACACCACATCCTTTGGTATTACGTGCATTTCTATCAAAAGCTCTGATCGCAGTCTGCACTACACTGAAAATAATGTCATATTTAGAAGTGATATTCTCCGGGGAGAAAATTCGATTGTTCTTTCACCTTAAGCAAATTTATTAGAACAAACAGATTATTGCAACAGCTGCACTTCTGCTTTTGTTTTGATGGGTTAGGATTTTTTTTCATAGAATCTGAATCTTCTCTCAAGAGGCAAGAGAATGAATGTTGCTTCATTGCTTCATCAGAATGATAATATTGGCATTGATCTTTGGGATAGGCCAATATAACGCAATTCATTGCTGTCCACACGGAGAAGCAGAAATTGTAGAAGGAAAATGCAGCCAAATTCTCAGTCCTGATAATTAAAACAACAGTGTGATTACTAATCATCTCCTACGCCATCCCCATGCTCTCTGAGACTCCGCAACTACTTTAGCATAACAGATGCATCTGGATGTTGCACCGACCCGGATAAGTGCAGTTGCATTCAGTGTGCACAGTCCAGTTCATGATTGCATGCAGTGAAATGGCCGGGCCATTGTGTTATATTCAACGTGGGCACTGTCATTTCAACATTTGAACAGATTCACTGAAGCAAGGTTACAATCAGAGTAAAAATGTCCAGTTGAAAGTAAAGTCAAACTGCTTGATTGGCTGACATTCTGCTAAAACCCCTCCTTCTGGCACAGACAAAGGGTGGCAGCAGTGCATACCATCTGCGAGATTCACTACAGGAACACATGAAGGTTCATTTGACAGCACCTTCCAAACCTATCGCTACCATCTAGAAGGACAGAGCAGCAGAAATATAAAGATGCCAGCAGCTCGTGGATGTTCCACTCCAGGTCACACGGCACTCTGACTTGGAAATTTGTCCCGGCTCCTTCACAGTCGCTTGTTCAAAATTCTTGAACACCCTCTTCAACGCCATTGTAGGTGTACCTGCAGTAAAGGAATGGCAACGCTTGAAGTAGATACCTCACCAGAACATTCAACAGGGCAATTCGGAATGCAGACTTAATGTTGGCCTAGCAAGAGTTCCCACATCCCACAAATGAATATAAAACAATATAAAAATGTCAGTACATGAGGGAGTTTGATTCCTGTCTCCATATGGCCAGTATGGGTATCAACAATCACAATAATGTATAATTTTCGAACATTGCTAACTGGTCTTTGTGATGTGTATGAGCGATTGATTGAGAAGGAACAGTAAGAATGTTTTATATTCCGTGGGCTAATTCACATATTATTTACAATCTTCATCAGGGGCAAGCAGCAATATGAACACAAGAACCTTTTTATTTTCAGTATTAAGTGATCAGTTGTTCTTCCTCGTGGCAACAGGTGGAAGCAGGATCCTCCGTAGCAGCAGCCTCAAACCTCAGAGGAAATCTGGGTGTGTTTGTCCCCGATACATGCAGACGTGGCCGCATATTGCTGCCATATATAAAATGTCTAGCTGTTGTAGAATCGCATCATTGTACTGCGTTACTTCTGGAGAATTGAAGGCAAAGGAGTAAAACTTGACAAATAAGCAGGTTTCAGAGAATAATAGAATCCCTACAGTTCAGAAAGAGGCCATTAGGCCCATTGAGCCTGCACTGACAACAAACCTGCCCAGACCCTATCCTCATAAACACACGCATTTACCCTGCACGTCCCCCAGACACTGAGTAGCAATGTAATATGGCCAATCAACCCAGACTGCACACCTTTGCTCTGTGGGAGGACACCGAGCACCCTGAGCTAATATAAGCCCGCCATTCGAAAAAAGGAGGTGCAGATAACACAGGGAACTGTAGTCCAGTGATCCAACTGTTCTTACTGGGGAAGTTGCGAGAGTCCATTTTCAAGAATTTCACAGCACTGCATTTGCACAGCAGTGAAAAAGTCAGACAAATTGAGCAGACAGTTAGAAAAGGAAATTCATGCTTGACGAATCCATTGGAAATCTTTGAGAATGTAAGTAATATAGTTGACCAAGGAGAAGAGGTAGTTATGATTTACTTAGACTTTCGGAAGGTTTTCGACAAGGTGTCATATCGTGGACAACTATGTAAATTTAAAGCACATGTGATTGTGTGCAGTTTCTGAAGATGGCTAGAAAGCTGATTAGCAGACAGGAAGCACGTAGTTGTCATAAATGGGGTTTTTTCCGATTAGAAAGCAGTGGCTAGTGGGGTTCAGCCAGGATGTGTGCAAAGACCCCCAACTGCACTCATTATATGTTAAAGATGTGCATTCTTTCCGAATTTGCAGGTGATGTCAAGTTGGGTGGGTGGGTGATCTGTGAGGACGAGGCAGAGTTGCTTCAGCATGATTTGAACAGACTACGTGAGTGGGCATATGCATGGCATGCATTGTAATGTGGATAAATGTGAGTTCATCCACTTCAGTAGCAAAAATAGGAAAGCTATTGAAACGAAATCGTGTTTGTCCCCTATACATGCAAAGTGCAGGCCGTTGGTACATGGCTGCACATTGCTCTCATATATAAAATGCCCAGCTGTTGTAGAATCACAACACTGCACTATGTTAATTCTGGAGAATTGAAGGCAAAGGAGTAAAACTTGACAAATAAGCAGGTTTTCTTATTTGTCGAATTGAAATACGTGGACAGTCAGCGAGATCATGGTGTCCTCACGCATCAGTCGCTGAATGTAAGCACACAGGTGCAGCAGGCTGTAAAGAAGACAAATGATATGTTAGCCCTCAGAGGGGGAGGATTTGAGTCTCGGGAAAGCGATGTTTTACTACAATTTTATGGGGCGTTGGTGAGGCCACGCTGGAAAATTGTGTGCAGATTTGGTGTCATTATCTGAGGAAGGCCGTCCTTATCAGAGAGGAAGTTTTGCCAAGCTGATTCTTGAGACATGCGGAGATATTTCGTCGGTTTGGACTATATTTGCTGGAGTTTTGAATAGTGAAATAGGATCTCATACAAATTTAAAACTTTCCAGCAGGACCGGCAGATTAGATTCAGAAAGAATGTTCCCGATGGTGCTGTGTCCAGAATTGGATGTTATAGTTTGAGGATAAGGGATAAACCTTTTAGGACAGAGGTAAGGATAAATTTCTTCATTCAGAGAATGGCGATTGTATGCTATTCACTTCAACAGAAAGTCGTTCAGACCCAAACCGTTTTTTAAAATTTCAAGCTGGAATTAGATATAGCTCTTCGGGCTGAAGATATCAAGAGATATAGGAGAAGAGGGAATGAGGATATTGAATTTGATGACCATCCATGATCACAACGAATGGCGGAGCAGGTTCGGATGGACTAACAGCCTCCTACTGCTGCTACTTTCTATGTTTCTCTATCGTGGAGAAGCCTTAGCTCTTTGATCGACGACGGAATTCCATCTGTAGGGTGGCTAACAACATTATGCAGCTTGGCGTCTTTTGCTGTTTACAGGTTGGATGTGGCGTCCAGATTCTGGCGCACTTTGCTTCACTGTCCAGCAATATTGATATTGCAGTTAATGTCACTTCCTGGAAAGAGCAGTCTTTACCTCGTCGGCAGAAGTGCGAGCTACGAAATGACAGTCAGGCGGAATGCATGCTGATGTACTGATTCACATCTGATAGATGGCACATCTGCAGCCAGGATGACCCCTCGTGCAGGGACTGGACTTTTAACATACTGGGTGGTTTGTTTTATCTCGTTTATTGCGTTTTGTTGGTGCTGACCCCAATAAGAATGAATATGCCAGCATATCACTGGCTTGTACCTTGCAGATTGTGGCAAAGGTTTGGGAAGTTAATAGTAAAAAAAACTGGCTGTAAATACATTGTATCTAGTCTGCACTGCGAGATAGAAATTATGTCATTGGCGCGGTTCACCAATTCTGTTGATTGCTCAACCTCACCCATCAGTCGCCCTCCCCAGAATCTTGTCGGTGGGGGCACTCAGCGGCTTCAATGTCATAAAATGTCAGTGGGAGGTGCCTGACTCCCTTGTGTTGGTGATTTTGATTGCCTGCTGCAAAGTTCTTGAATATGATGTACTCCTCTGGATAGGATTATGGTTCAATACAACAGTGTGAAACTGGGCCGTAGGATCGTAAGAAATAGGAACATTAGCCGGCCGTTCGACCACTCGAGTCTGCACCGCCATTAAATAGGATGATGGCTGATCCAATAATCCCCAAGTCCATCTTGCTGTCCTTTCCTCACAACACTTCATTCCCTCACTGATTAAAATCTATCGAGCTGAGCCTTAAATATACACAAGGACTCTACCCCCACAGCTCGACGTGGAGTTCCAAAAACGAAGAACAGAGAAAACAATCTTCCTCACCTCAGTCTTATATCACCCTGCCACCCCATACCCATCCCCTCCCCTCTGCCCCAATTATTCTGGGACTATGCCCTTTCATGCGAGGCACTCGTGTGAACGAAAACATCCTCTCAATATTTACCCTGTCACATCCCTTCAGAGCCTTCTATATTTTCATGAAATAACCTCTTAATCTTCTAAATTCCAATGAGTAGAGGCCCAAATTGAACCGTTCCTCATCAGACAATCCCAACATACTAGGGATCATCCTCGTGAACATTCTCTGAACAAATAGCATATTTCTTTAAATAAGGGGTCTCAAGCTGCTCACAGTCCTCGAACTATTGTCTCACCAGCATCTTGTACAGTTGCAGCGATGCTCCCCTGTTCTTTTACTCCAACCCATTTTCAATAAGAGCCAACAATCAATTCGCCTTTCTGATTACTTGCTGGATCTATGTGCTAACTTTCCGGTTTTCACGCACAAGCACCCGCAGGTCCCTTGTTGGAGCAGTTTTTTGCATTTTTCCCTATTAAATAATATTTTATTCATGTGCTCCCCCTTCCAAAATGAATAACTTCACATTTCCCTACATTATACTCCATTTGCCAACATTTTTCCCACTTACTTAATCTATCAGTATATCTTTGTAAATTGTGTGTTTCACACACGCAACTTGTCTTCCCATCTATCCTTATGTCGTCTGCGAAAGTGGCAAATGTACTTTCGCTTCTTTCCTCCAAGTCACAAATATATATTGTGAACAGACGTGTTCCCAGGACTGATCCCTGTGGAATCCCACTGGCTACAGGTTGCCAACCTCAAAAAACCCTTTATTTCCACTAAATGTTTGCTACTCATTAACCAATCTGCTATCAATGCAAATATGCTACCACCAGCACCATGGGCTCTTACCTATGTCTTAAACATTTGTGAGGGACTTCGTCGATTACCTTTTGGAAGTCCAAATGCAACACATCTACTGGTTTCCTTCTATCCACTTTGGTTGAGACATCCTCGAGTAAATCTAATTAATTATTCAGGTACAATTTCACTTAGATAAAGCAATGCTAATTCTTCTTGATTTGATTATGATTTTCCGAATCTGCCGCTATTAATTTCATAGTGGTTTCAAACATAGATAAGAGCCTCCTGAGCGAGACCCAATCTCACTGAAAGACATGCTGCAGAACTGAACCTATGTGCACTGAATTCAACCGTTCTGAATGAGACATGTGCGAACTAACCCGTACCAAATTAGGTTGGTGCACAATGACAGTAACAATGCTGATCTTGGCCTGTACGCGATAAATACAACAGGTTCGCATAGGAGCAGCCTGCACGGAACATATCTGTGCACAAATGAACAAATGCACTCTGAATAATTCCGAAAAAGTTGGTATGGTTGGACCGATCATCACCACACAGACAGGCAGCAATCCACACTGATTACAGCTGGACTCAACTGGCCCAGGCTCCATCGAAGGCAGGCACACTGAGCAACTTACTTTGCAACCAACCATTTTGAACAAATAACATCCACACCGTGAAAACTGGGACTCTGTAAAAAGTGTATTGCTGGATTTTACCCGTCCACATTGAAGGTAATCCTACAGAATAGGACTTGTACACCGTCAATGAAGCAGAACTGAAGTGGATCGCCATATAATGAGAACAATTATGCATCATTTGAATTGACCCAATTGAAAATAATTTGCCTGATTTGGCTCTGCAAACTGAAAATTGATCTGCTTTCCCGATCATCAGTAAGTGTAACCGGCTGCATTGAAACATGTTCACAACGTCGAGCAATGAGGAACTGGAGTTGTAGCAATTAATGCAATCATGCTCAATTGGACCCTATCTTCAGTGAATATCATTGCACTGAGTTTAGACATGAAGCACTGAGCTCAGGCATGCTGAAATGCATCTTGCCACACAAGGAGTGAACAGGTTGCACATTTCCCATTTCGGGGCTGACATGTTCATGTTGAAGGAAACTAAATTCGACTGCCCCATACTGAAAGTTACTATGCAGAACTGGATCTGTGCACCCTGAAATGACACTAAACGGGGCATTTCCACGCTGAGTGTGTCCGTGATGAATAGAATGAAAATAAATAGAATGGAAATACTCAATATATCAGGCAGTCTCTGTGAAGAGAAACACGCTTCCAGTGTATGTTGCAATAGGGTAACATTACATCCAAACGAGAAATGCTGAGTATTTATGATGTGGAGATGCTTGCATTGGACTCGGGTTCGCACAGTAAGAAGTCTCACAACACCAGGTTAAAGTCCAACAGGTTTACCTGGAATCAAGTGCTTTTGGAGCGCTGCTCCTTCATCACTCAACTGATGAAGGAGCAGCGCTTCGAAAGCTCGTGATTTTTCAGATAAACCTGCTGGATTTTAACCTTGTGTTTTGTGACTTTGTACGATGGTAATGGGACAGTATTTAAGAAAGCGTAGTGTCTGAGTGCATGGTTGTGTGTAAATTTATGTGTGTACGTGTGCTTATTTTTCTGCATATATTTGTGAACGTGTATATGTGTATGCGTGCGTTTTGCCGTGCATGTGTTTTGTGTGTGTTTCTATGTGTTTTTTTCTTGCGAGTGTATGTGTGTTTTTGTTTGTTTAATGTTTGATTATGTGTGGTTGCGTGTGCGTTAATGAATCCGTGTATTTGTGTGGGTTTATTTGTTGGTGTATATGTGTGTTTGTGTGCGTGTCTTTACGTGTGTGCCCATGTGATTGCTTGTGCATTTGTGTGCAAAGTCATGTGTGTGTGTGTTCCTCTGTGTGTCTTTAGCTGTGTTTGTATCATTATCAATGCATGGGTGCGTGTGTTATTGTCTGCATGAACGTGTTTGTGTGCATTTAGAGGTGCCTGTGTTTATGTGGGCGTCTGCATGTGCTTATGTGTATGTTTGTCCTTGCTAATGTGTATTTTGTGTGTGTGTGTGTGGGATAGTCAGCATGGTTTTGTGAAGGATAGGTCGTGCCTCACAAACCTTATTGAGTTCTTTGAGAAGGTGACCAAAGAGGTGGATGAGGGTACAGCAGTTGATGTGGTGTATATGGATTTCAGCAAAGCGTTTGATAAGGTTCCCCATGGTAAGCTTTTGCAGAAAATACGGACACATAGGATTGAGGGTGATTTAGTGGTTTGGATCAGGAATTGGCTAGCTGTAACAAAACAGAGGGTGGTGGTTGATGGGAAACATTCATCCTGGAGTTCAGTTACTAGTGCTGTACCGCAAGGATCTGTTTTGGGGCCACTGCTGTTTGTCTTTTTATTAATGACCTGGATGAGGGCGTGGCAGGATGGATTAGTAAATTTGTGGATGACACTAAAGTCGGTGGAGTTGCAGACAGTGCGGAGGGAAGTGGCAGGTTACAGAGGGACATAGGTAAGCTGCAGAGCTGGGCTGAGAGGTAGCAAATTGAGTTTAATGTGGAAAAGTGTGAGGTGATTCACTTTGGAAGGAGTAACAGGAATACAGAGTACTGGGCGAATGGTAAGATACTTGGTAGTGTCGATGAACAAAGGGATCTGGGTGTCCATGTGCATAGATCCCTGAAAGTTGGCACCCAGGTTGATAGGGTTGTTAAGAAGGCGTACGGTGTGTTAGCTTTTATTGGTAGAGGGATTGAGTTTCGGAGCCAGGAGGTCATGCTGCAGCTGTACAAAACTCTGGTGCGGCCGCATTTGGAGTATTGTGTACAGTTCTGGTCGCCATATTATAGGAAAGATGTGGAAGTGTTGGAAAGGGTGCAGAGGAGATTTACCAGGATGTTGCCTGGTATGGTGGGAAAATCTTATGAGGAAAGGCTGAGGGGCTTGAGGTTGCTTTCGTTAGAGAGAAGAAGGTTAAGAGGTGACTTAATAGAGGCATACAAGATGATCAGAGGATTAGATAGGGTGGATAGTGAAAGCCTTTTTCCTCGGATGGTGATGGCTAGCACGAGGGGACATAGCTTTAAATTGAGGGGTGAGAGATATAGGACAGATGTTAGAGGTAGGTTCTTTACTCAGAGAGTAGTAAGGGCGTGGAATGCCCTGCCTGCAGCAGTAGTGGACTCGTCAACATTCAGAGCATTCAAATGGTTATTGGATAAACATATGGATGATATTGGAATAGTGTAGATTAGAGGGCTTTAGATTGGTTCCACTGGTCGGTGCAACATCGAGGGCCAAAGGGCCTGTACTGCGCTGTAATGTTCTATGTTTTATGCGCGTGTGTGTGTGCGTGTGTGCGCACGTGCGTGTGTGTGCGTATGTGTGTGTGTGCCTGTCTGTGCGCCCATGTGTTCATTTGTGTGTGTTTATCTTTGTTTTTGTGTATAGGGTGGCGTGGAGGAGTGGTGTTTTATTGAAGTGCTGCAAGTACAGAAGCGTATGTTTGTGATTAATTAGAAAGCTGGAAAAAATACATGTCTGAAGTGGTGATGGTGAAAAACAAAATAATGTGAGACTGGAACAATGAAGATGCAACACAGATGTCTGGTAATATGTCAATATTAATCCCGGAATTGTCACCAACATATATCAAAAAGCAATCAAAGGAGATAAAAAGAAGAAAAGGAAAGAGAAGGAGCCAATGGTTATTTTTTTAAACTTCTTATTCAGTCAAGACATTCGCAAAATGTTTAAACGAAAAAAAAAACGAGGTGTAATTCTTCCAGCTCATTTCGAGTTTATATGGATCATTGCAGGATGCCGAACACAGAGAAGTAAAATTGGAGCCAAATAGCAAGAGAAAGTGACAAATGATCAGAACCTCAGGTTCACACTTGTGGATTGATTCGAGGTATACTGCAAAATATTCAGTAAATCTAACAGGATTAGCCAGGGTAGATTCAGAAAGAATTTTCCCAATGGTGGGGGAGTACAGAACTAACTGTCATAGTTTGAGGATGAGGGGTAAATCATTTACGACTGAGTTGATTTGAGCCTGAGAAATGTCTTGCCTCGAGACAGGTGAATCCGTGGAAGTCGCTACCACAGAGAGTAGTTGAGGCCAACATGATCAAAATGAATTCCTGACCAGAGTCGAAGGGCTGAACGGCCTTCTCCTTCCATTTTCTATGTTTCTTTTTTTCAATGCCTCATCTCCAACGTGCAGAGTGGACTATACCATGATCCAAGAACAAAATATCCATTGGAAAGGCATTACAGGAAATCACTGCTTCATCTTAAGCTCATGTTTGTTTATGCCTTGGATGCTGAAAATGGCAATGAAGAGAACAGTTAGATAAGCTTGGTTGCGGTGTCACACTGGTCTGCCTGGAATGCAGAAGATGATCCAATGATTGTGGTTTGGTGCTTGCAAGGTGAGGAAAAGTGGAACTCTATCCTGTTTTTGGGAGGGACAATGAGGTGAGAGTAGCATTCTGGTGACGTTAACTGCCATTGTGCTGTCAACAACAGAGGGGTGCAGATTACCAAAATAAATATCGAAACCGCCAATCTGTATTATTGAACTAATTGAGCAGGTGCAAAATAAATGGGCAAAATTATGAAGAATTGAATGGAGCCCTTGTAGTAAAGGAGGGTGTACATTATGCTCGAGACCACTGTTTGAGTTAATGAGTTTATAATCTATATTGGGCAAGAGATTATCCTCAGATATGTACACATCAAAGTAAAATAAAGGAATAGAAATAATCAATATGGAGCAAATGAAAACCATCGGAAGTGCAGAGTTTAAATTGGAAAGAAGTAAGTTCTAGTCAGTGAGCAGGAATCGACACGGATACCGCCATCTATATGTTGGGTGAAGAGGTGAATGTAGCACCCTGGGTAGGACTGGGGCATCAAAGATTCATTTTCCCAGAAAAATCAAACACAGCTGGAACCGCTGCCTCTGTACAAAGCAATCACTTTCATTTGAAAGAAACGAGTGGAGTTAAATATCCTGTTCATTACGGAAGCCCGTTCAGTCGGGTGATACAGTCTGGTGAGAGATGTGTCTTCATTCAATTCAACAAGAGCCCTCAAAAAGCCCTGGCGGCTGATGGCGGGGCACAGAGATTGTGTGACTAGCAATGCTGTGTGGAGTTTGCACATTCTCCTCGTGTCTGCGTGGGTTTCCTCCGGGTGCTCCGGTTTCCTCCCACAGTCCAAAGATGTGCAGGTTAGGTTGATTGGCCAGGTTAAAAAATTGCCCCTGGGATGTGTAGGTTAGAGGGATTAGTGGGTAAAAAATGTGGGGGTAGGGCCTGGGTGGGATTGTGGTCGGTGCAGACTCGATGGGCCGAATGGCCTCCTTCTGCACTGTAGGGTTTCTATGATTCTATGATTTCTATGATCTGAACCTGTATACTCTGAAAGTAACTTTGCTGGACCGAACTGAACTGAATGTACTATCATGAACTTGTCCTGCCCATCCAAATGAGGAAGTCCAGAATTCTGGGCAATTTCCCGTTTGTTCAAGTGGATTGGTCTACTCTGATATTAAACATGCTGAACTAAATCGTTCTTTCTGACTATCACCACCTTGGGCGGGAGTTCGATGGATCAGTGCTGAAAATGACTTCAGTGTGTTCGACATGTTTACACAAATTCATGCATGTTGATGTGGACCTGGCCCACCCGGGTTCCAACCAAAAATAAGAAAAATATAGTGGATACTGGAATCTGAAACAAGACTAGAGGAAGCTGGAAGAACTCAGCAGGTCTGTCACTATCTGTTAGATGAGAGCTCAAACGAAATCAGGTTGTAGTCCAACAGGTTGATTTGTAATTACAAGCTTTCGAAACGCTGAAGGAGCAGCACTCCAAAAGATTGTGATTTCAAATGAACATGTTGGACTCCAACCTGGGCTCGTGTGGTCTGCTATCGTATCCATCACAGTCCAACACCGGCATCTCCACCTCATGGCCAGCATCAGGGGTGAAACACAGTAACGTTTTCGAGTTACTCCTGACGAAGTGTCAAGAGTCAAAAGAATAACCGTGTTTCTCTCCTGAAAAATGCTGGCAGAAGTGCTGAGTTTTTTTCCCCATTTTCTCTGTTCTTGCTGCTGTACTCAAACTTGTTAGATTGAATCTGTCTATTCTGAGCGTAAGTGTGCTTATCTGAACATGTACACAACGAATGCAACTATGCTGAAATGGACCAGACAGTATTTAATTTAAACGCTCTAGCAGAATCTGGCTTATGGTGTGCAAGTGTGCTGATCAGTCTATTTCCACAATGAATGCATAGACAAATGTATTAAAGTGATTTCGCCGTCTCAGAGATTTTCCACCAGGATGAACCTGCCTCGTGATCATATGGACTGAACACTGAACAGCAGGGAGCAATTGTCAGTGTTTTCATTTGAATATCACTGTTCATTTATAAATGGCGCAGATAATTCGCATAACTTAATTGCAATGTTAATGCAAGCCTTACTTGTGACAAAAAAACCTTAAACTTTACATTACTTTAGTAACTCAGCATTGATAGATTAATCCCATTCATTGCTTTTGCACAATGCCCAGTTTCACTATTCAAGCCGTCCACTGTTTAAATTCTCATTATTTTGATGGAATAATTTAACTGGGAGCATAATATGCATTCTGAGTGTTTCTCTGTGCATCAGCGCCCATGAGAAAAATATCAAAATTTAAACACGTGATGCACAGCATCTTCGCCAGTGTGTTTGTTGAAATAATGCAATTCATGTAAAAAAAAAGATGTTTTAATTATCTCCCTGGAGTCAGACGTCAAGAATAAATGTCACAATCTCTGAGTGCAGTGGAGAACACATTTGGAGATTTTGATCGAAATGCACTCATCACCGAAAGGTCTGCTGTTTGCCATTTACTATCCTGCCCTTGCTGCTATCGGAATTCCTGGTAAGGTTTACTGATTAGTTATTCATTATGGGAATCACTGCTTATTCCTCTTGCCATTCATATTTAACCCTCAAGCTTAACTATTGTACCGATATCCTTGGACAATTTCTCTCAATTATGTTGAAAATCTTCGTTTTACTTGCTGTGATTTCTCCAGTATAATGGAGCTACACTTTCTGCATTTTGACAGTTGAAGTGCTTCATTTTATCTATCTACGTTTTTCTCTTTCCCTGAAATAATTACTCCTCATGGCAAGTATATATTTTCCGCCATTGCAGGAAATAAGTCTGCATGCTTTCATTGAACGTGTGGAGAAGAGAGAAGACCAGATGAAATCCTTGGAAACCCAAGGAGATCTAATATTGTGGGAGCTGAGCAGCAAGCTACCAAATGATAATGGCAAAGTTATCACATGGAGGCAGCAATACTGGAAATGTCTATTATTTCAAGGAAACATTTGCATGTAGAAATAACGATCTGAGACTTTTTATGAATTGAAACTTTCATAGCAATGCGTTCTTTCTTTCCCTTACTGGCATGGTGACTGCACATTGCCTATATAATTTCTCCTCTTTAACAATATACTATTTGCCTTGATCACTACAACTTCATCACTTCAAGCTTACATGTTCCCCTACATACTGTCCCCAACTCATGTTGCAATTGCTATTTCATTTGATTGTTGATGCCCTCACTGTGGCTGCACTTTGAAACCAATATAACCGTTTAAAGTAAGTTATGTTGTGATTTGCCACTGTGACTGTGGGGAGATTATCTCACTGTTAAAAGAGCTCTGTTATGTTTTTAAAACTGTTAGTGAATGATCACACTCTTACCTGACTTGCATGTTTAATTTGTTTTTTGGGCAACGTGAAGTGAAGTTGGTGTTAATTTTGTTTCCGTGTCTTATTTAGACAGGGACTCAACTTATTGTACTTAGTCAGAAGATGAAATCACTGACACTTCAAACCTCCATTTGTCCAAAAGTCCTGGAATAGATCTTGAACCCACAACCATATGACTCAGACATTGAAGTTCTATTAACTAAATCATGGCTTAAGCTTTGCAGGTAGATTTTGTTGTATCTGCTACCGCGAAACATTTGCTTTCAATTGTTTCAATTAATTATCAATGTGGATTCCAGGATCATTTTCAATTCCAACCACGTTCTCATATTTTGAGTGAAATAAGTTCCCCGACTCTGATGAAGCGTCATCTAGACTCGAAGTATTCACTCCATTCTCTCTCCACAGATGCTGTCCGGCTTGCTGAGTTCGTCCAGCATTTATTTTTCTTGTTTCAGATTCCAGCATCCGCAGTACTTTGCCTTTATATTCCATTTTTTTTCTCGCCCTATGAGGCACTTGACATTCCTGGACATTCAATTTCATATCCTGCATTTCAGCCAAATTGTTTTAATGTTAGTGGTCGTTGGATTTGACAATGACTTGGCCATGTTTTCTCTCTTCTCTACACGTTGAACAAGGTACCAACTGACTGTATTTCTTGTCGCTGAGTCATCAAGTAGCGCGATAAATATCCAGGAAGTTTTCCTCACAGTTCAGTACCATATTGGGGAAATGTTGCAATTTAGGAAGGATTCTTCTCCAGTGGAAAAGAAAGGTCATCAACTAGGATTGCCAATTCTGGTTTCTCTTAACATTGGCTTTTTAGTCATTCAATCTTTTAAGCATTTGATCTTTCATTGTCTTTCTACGCCCCTTATTCACAGTTTATTTTGTTTACAACACAGCAAACTTGGCAGTGATTGTCATCCTAGCCCGTGGAAGATGTGGTCTCTCTGGATTTATCACTTACTATTTGATATCTATGGCGGTGACAGATTTCCTGGTCATTATTACAGCTGTGATATTAAACAGGATTTCCCGTATCTATTTCCCATTCAGCTTCCTCTCCATCACTCCGGTCTGTAGTCTCAGCTTTGTGATCATTTATGGAGTCAGAGATTGTTCTGTTTGGACAACAGTCGCTTTTACCTTTGATCGATTCATCGCTATTTGTTGCCAGAAATTGAAAACAAAATACTGCAGCAAGGAAACGGCAGCGACGGTAATAGGCATTGTTTGTGTTCTGAGTTGTGTTGTAAACAGCCCTTGGTACTTTGCATATGAGCCTTTGTTTATCCTCAACGGTATTCCTTGGCTTTGCAGTGGAAAATCTGTATTTTATACGTCACCAATATGGGCGGCATTTGACTGGATTCTAGTCATTTTAACCCCTTGTCTCCCATTTATTCTGATCTTACTGCTCAATGCTCTGACCGTCAGACACATTTTAGCGGCCAATCGAGCCCGCAGGAGACTCCGGGCCCAGAGCAGTGGAGAGAATCAAAGTGACCCAGAGATGAAGAAACGGAGGAAGTCCATTGTTTTACTCTTTTGTATCTCGGGGAGTTTCATTCTGTTGTACTTATTACTTTTTGTAACAATTCTCTATGTACGACTTGCGAATCTTACTTATTCTTCAGGTTCTGATTCCAGTAACTCAATATTTATTTTGGATGAAAGTGGAACTATGCTTCAGCTTCTGAGTTCCTGCATCAATCCCTTTATTTATGCAGGGACCCAGAGTCAATTTAGAAATGAGATAAAGAATGGGGTGAAGTATCCCCTGACACTAATTGGCAAATTGTTTAATTAATCAGAAAATGCTGGAAAATCTCAGCAGGTCTGACAGCATCTGTGGGGGCAGAATACAGCCAACGCTACGAGTCTCTGAGGAAGGGACATGCAACTCGAAAATCGAAAAGTTGGCTCTATTCTCGCCCCACAGATGCTAAGATACCTGCTGAAATGTTTTGGCATTTTTCTGTTTTTGTTTCAGATTCCAGCATCCACAATTTTTTGCTTTTGTTTCATTAATCAATTCACTATAAACCAACGTTAATTTCAGATCAAAATCAACTTTTGACCTTCCTGACTATGTGACCCACCGGATATCCTTCCCGGTCCACAGAGAAATAAATGTTCTTAGTCTATGTGCATTAATTGAAATAATAATTCATATGCTGTTTAACCTGTCATTAATTATTCCCAATCCATTGTTTGAACTGACTCACGTCAGGCATTTTCTAGGAAGCTCCGAGAGCCCCGGAGTTACTCTACACCCACGTTCAGACAGAGAGTCCGACCATTACCTGCTATTGATTTAGCAGTTTAATGAAGGGATACCAATATCCTGCATGACAATTATGTAGCCCTAGATGGTGCAGATGCACTGAAATTGAATTAACTTCTGCCCTCACACTTTGTCTTCTGCTCAGGAGGCACTGCCCCACGCCCACGTTTCTGGGTTTACAAACAGAGAATAGAGGAATGGACACGTAAATACATGAAAACAAAAAACTCGACGCCACTTTCCTAATAAAATTAAAATACTGCAGGTGCTGAAAATCTGAAACAGAAACAGAAAACGCTACATGAACACAGCAGTTCTGACAGAAACGTTCGAGCACGAAACAGGGTTATCATTCCGAGTCCATATGCACGATAAATGTAGTTATCCAAACCAGTAGGCTGAATGTGATCAGGCACATTGTGCTCTGAAATTATGTGGCAGCTGCCACGCAAAATAAGGTCTACACTGTATCATTAACTCCCCCAGATGCTTGTCACACTGTATCTTCCGCACGTGCGTGTCCAATCTCAAATTTCGAAGACCATAGTCTGCTAAATGAGGCATTCAATCGGATGGCTTCAGCACGGTCCAACTTCTAGCATTTTAACCTATCCTTACTCTAAACACTTTATAAAGTACAAACTTGTCCCCGCCTCTACTGGTACCACTGGCAACTTGGTCCAGACACTCACCATCTTCTGTGTAAAAGAATTGATGCATCTCTCCCCTCTTACCTTAAACCTATGCCCTCTAGTTTTAGACTCCCCTACCTTTGGGAAAAGATATTGACTATCCAGCTGATCTATGCCCCTCATTATTTTATAGACCTCTATAAGGTCACCCCTCAGTCTCCTACGCTCGAGTGAAAAAAGTCCCAGTCTATCCAGCCTATCCTTATAACTCAAAATATCAAGTTCTGTCAGCATCCAAGTAAATCTTTTCCGCACTCCTTCTAGTTTAATAATATCCTTTCTATGATAAGGTATTCCAAGTGAGGCCTTACCAATGTCTTGTACATCTTCAACGAGACGTCCCAACTCCTTTATTCAATGTTCTGACCAATGAAAGCAAGCATGCTGAATGCCTCCTTCACCATTCTGTCCACCTGTGACTCCACTTTCAAGGAGCTATGAGCTGTACCCCGAGATCCCTTTTTTCTATAATTCTCACCAACGCCCCACCATTAACTGCGCAAGTCCTGTCCTGGCTCGATCTACCAAAACGCATCTAATCGCATTTATCTGAAATAAACTCCATCTGCCATTCGTCAGCCCATTGGCCCAATTAATCAAGGTCCCATTGCAATCCGAGATAACCTTCTTCACTGTCCACTATGCCACCAATCTCGGTGTCATCTGCAAATTTACCAACCATGTCCCTTGTATTCTCATCCAAATCATTAATATAAATGACAAATAACAATGGAACCAGCACCAACCCCTGAGGCACACCGCTGGTCACAAGCCCCCAGTTTGAAAAACAACCGTCTATAACCACCCGCTGGCTTCTGTCATCAAGCCAATTTTGTATCCATTTGAATACCTCACCTTGGATCCCATGAGGTTTAAACTTATGCAACAACCTACCATGTGGTACCTTGTCAAAGCTTTGCTAAAGTCCATGTCGACAACATTATCTGCACTGCCCTCATGTACGTTCTTGGTTATCCCTTCAAAAAATTCAATCAAATTTTTGAAACATGGTTTTCCACTCACAAAACCATGCTGACTGTCCCTAATCCCTCTCTAAATGCCTGTAGCTCCTGTCTCTCAGACTACCTTCTCATAACTTACCCATTCCAGATGTGAGGCTCACCGGCTTATAGTTCCCAGGCTTTTCCCTGCAGCCTTTTTAAAACAAAAGCACGACATTTGCCACCCTCCAATCTTCAGGGACCTTACCTGTGGCTGTCGATGATTCAGATATCTCTGGAAGGGAGATTTCCCCCCAAGGGCAATTTCCTCCCAAGCGTCTGGCAACGTGGGAGATCGTCTGAATGCATGGGTTCCCTGAATTCATGTCCGCAAGCATAGTCACCTATTGAAAATGTCATGATTTACTTGTGAGTCTGCTATGGTTTTAGATTGTGCTCAAGTTCTCAAACCAAAGCCCATGTGAAGCAATCCCGCCGTGTGCAAGGAAAATAAATTTACAAAGCCAGGATATTGCCCAATACGAAATAGCAGCAAAATACGGGCTCATCTGCGATTTAAACCCAGGACCTCTCGCAAGTTTGTGGATTTTAGCACCCAAAGCGAGAATCATACCCCTAGACAAACGAGTCATCACTGAAAGCACCTGCCACCCAATTATATTTTAATTGTCATCCAACGCTAATCATACATGTACAGTGAAAGGTGAAATGTTGGAAAAGCTCAGAAAGTCAGACAGCGTGTGTGCACAGAGAAACAAAGCTCATCTTTTATCTCGATGTCCTTTCATTGAAAACAAGAATGCTTAAAAATGTCGAAAGTTTCGAACACGTGGTATGCAGGAGGGAGGAAACATAACATCTGGCAGGGTGGAAGTCAGGAGAGATTTGATGAGGGAAACAGTGATTACACCACAGAATGACGCCATTCCGAAGTTCTTCCCAGGATAAAGGGGATAAAGGGGAACCGGTGGATGTACTGTACATAGATTACACTGGAGCCACATTGATGAGGTTGGTGGGCCTTGAGATGTGATAGTTCCACACAGTAATATCGAAAGATGGGAATCAGGAGCTCAAGGAGGCAAATTCAGCCCTTCGAGCCTGCTCCATCATTCAATCAGGTCATGGCTGATCTCTGCCTGATCTTAAATCCACTTCCCCATCTGTTCCTCATTTCCCTTAAAACATTTTTTACAATCAGAAATATATCTATCTCCTTTTGAAACCATTCAACCCTTCAGAACTCACCATGTTATTGGGCAGTGAGTTCCAGAGATTCAGCACTCTCTAGAAGTACCTCCTCCTCATTTCAGGTTTAAATCTACCGCCTCTCAACCGAAGCCTGTGAATTATTGTTCTAGATTGCACCAGAGATGAAGCAGTTGGTCTACGTTTACCCTATTAGTTTCCTTTAGACTTTCATAGACTTCTATCACTTCAGCACCTTGTGAGACTATTTCACCTCACTGTCGATTTCATGTCCCAGAAACACTATGGGTGTTGTCATTGACTGAAGGAGCCATTTATGTCCCATCTAAACAGTATATTCTGAAGGAAATTCTTCCGCTGTTGAAATTGATCTGAGATGAAAATAATAAACAAAGAGAAGTGTTTTTAAAGTTTATTTATTCGTGTTACAAGTAGGCTTACATTGACATTTCAATGAAGTTGCTGTGAAAATCCGCTGGTCACAACACGAGGCTGCCTGTTTAGGTAAACTGCGGAGGAAGTAGCATAGCCAATCCATCTACCGTGCGCATCTTTGGACTCTGGGAAGAAACTAGAGCACTAGCAGGAAACCCACACAAACAGAGGGAGAATGTGCAGATTCCACACAGACAGTGGTCCAAGCCAGGAATCGAACGCTTGTCCCTCGCATTGAGGTAGTAGTGCCAATCACTATACCACCGTCCCGTTGGGTACGTTAGTTTGAAAAACACAGTTCACCCGTTACCCTTGCAATCCAATGGTTCGTGTGCAGTCCCGCCCGGTTATGTTTGCTTTCAATTCCCACTCAGTCAATGACGGTACATTGCTCTCAGCAAACGATTAAAAGTAATCTGATTTACTCTCTGATGTAAAGCAGATCAGCAGAATCAGCAGAGTGAAGTTTGCAAGTTTACTTCAGAGCTGGAAATGTCACATGTGCAACAGGTCAGGCACAAACACAGAAAGAGAAGAACAGTGATAGATTGTCATGAGGTGGAGCTGCTGGCGTTGGACTGGGGTGGGCACATTAAGAAGTCGAACAACACCAGCTTCAAGTCCAGCAGGTTTGTTTGGAATCAAGAGCTCAAAGGGGCAGCGCTCACAAAGCTGGTGATTCCAAATAATGTTGGACTTTAACCTGATGGTTGTGAGACTTCAACCAGTGATAGGTTAAAAAACGCTGAGCATAGAGGTGGTGAAGCCAGGTAAAATCTGCATGATAATTGGTCAGATTTTACCGTTTACACTGACACTGAATTGTAACATTTTGAAAATTATCTTAATCTGTAATTACCAATATTTGAAAACATTTTTGTCCAGTTTCGCACCGTGGGAACAAAACGTGAAAACTGCAGTGGAGCATTTGTTGTCATTGTCTAAACACATTCAATCATGGATGATGATGAAATAACAGACAGAGTGTGGATGCATCACATTGTCAAACACGCTGTAAGAATCTTTTCTGCTGGTTAGAGTTTGACACTTTCACTGCTGTTTTGATTGCAGGTCAGAAAATGAAGATTTATTGCTCTCGTCCAAACTGTGAAAACAAATATCAAAAATTTCCTGCAAGAACAGAGAAATCTCAATTTCTCCTCGTGCCCCGTCCTTTTTGAAGTGAAGACCCTGATCAAATTCAACAGGAAGTTTTATTTTTATTTCTGGCAGGAGATTGGGAAACAGGCGAGGTTAAGGACAGTTTAAATGGCGCCGGCCCTTAACTGCAGCTCATGGTGTTTCTGACTGGGGATGATTTATGTTTGTTACACATTTCAGGATTACCGGATTCAGTGAAGGAGCATGCTCAAGCCTCCTGATGACCTTTCCCAGCTCAGTTGCTTCTCATGTAGTTCAGTAACAATACCAGTAAATAACAATTGCCATGCAGTTTAGCGTGGCCGCGTGGTCTACAGTGCTGGGTTTAATGCTCCAGCCTCTGCAGAGCATGGCTTCAAATCCAACCATTGTGAGAATTGTTGTGCGCTTTGCCCCTTGCTGCTTAAGGCAAACATCTCATATTGAATGCAGGAGTGTGGGCACTGTCGTTTTTGGCAGGAACAGCGTGGAGGGACAGTACCAATGAAACGGTTGTTCGGGTAAAGGAGCGTGTGTGGAAACAGTGGAGTTGCTCCTATACAGAGCACACACGGGAACACAGGCTAAATGACTGACTGCCGATATAAGCAACAGTATTTCAAGCAGTGAGACTGTGTTCCCGGCCGAGGGGTTAAGGGCTGGACAAAAGCAAATTACTGCGGATCCTGGAATATTTGACCAAGAGTCATCTGGACTCGAACCTTCAGCTCTTTTCTCTCCTTGCAGATGCTACCAGACCTGCTGAGATTTTCCAGCGTTCTCTCTTTTGGTTCCAGAGATTAAGGTGATGGATTCAGATTTTCAAAATCAAGTTCAAATCCTGCCATGGACGCTTCCCATCATTCCTCATTGTGACGATGTCTTTAGTGAAAGTTTTTGAATTAAAGCAATGGGTACAGAGATGATCATCTTATTACCAACGTCTCGTGTCAGCTTCCCTGAGGGTACAATGATCAGAATTCGACACAATGGCCCCAGGTTCAATTCCCAGTCATGGAGTGAATAGCTTTTTGTTTACTTCTTCAGTTAATGAAAACACGACTCACAGAGTCTGTGAAGGGAGAAACAAGGTTAATCTTCCAGCTGGATGAAATTGTATCAGAGCTGGAAAAGTCAAAGGTGTAACATTAACAAAAAACGTCTGAGGAATAATCACATGACGCACATACGATAGGCATATCAAAATTTGCCACTTTCAATTTGAATCTTTTAACTTCCTTCTCCTGTGACTGGGGGAAGTGCAGTTAATGTACTTTCTTTTGTTTTTAGCAAAGCCATTGAGAAGGTTCCACAACGGAGACTGATTGAAAATATAGGAGCACTTGGAATTCAGGGAAACTGGGCGGAGATGGATCTGAAAATGCCTTCATAATAGGACATATAAGGTAGTGGTAGAAGGCTGTTCGAATGAATGGAGGTTAGTGCACAGTGGCCTACTCTATGGATCAGTGCTGCCACGCTTTTTGTTTTTTTACATACATAAATAGTATAGATGATAATTTGCGGGGAATTATAAGCAAGTTTGCAGCTGGCACTACGATTGTTAGAGTGGTTAATATTGAAGACGAAAACCCTATGTTAAATGAAGATCTCGTTTTGTTGGTCAGATGGAAGGAACAATGGCAGATGGCGCGTAAACCTGATAAGTGCGAGGTGATGCAGTTTGGAAGAAATAACAACGCAGGCTACTACTGAATGAATAGCAGGACATTAGGAAGCTCAGAGGACCTTGTGGATTAGGGATACATAAACAAATCCCTGAAGGTGGCAAAGCAGTTGAATAGGATAGTTAAGCAGGCATATGTTACACTTGTTTTTATCAGTCGTTGCATCGAATATAAGGGCAATGAATTAACATTGGAGTTATACAGAGCGTTTGTTAGGCCACAGCTGGAGTACTCTGCGCAGTTCGAGTCAACTCACTATAGGAAGGATGTGATTGCACTAACAAGGGAACAGAGCAGATTCACCAAGATATTCCCTGGCACGGAAGCGCCAGGCAAGAGGGAGTGGATAGAGTTGGATTGTTTTTGTTTGAACAGAGAATGCTGAGGGAGTGCGGGGGGCTGATTGTGATTTATAAGTTTCATGGGCAGGGTGAACAGAAAGCACCTCTTCCCCTTGGTGGAGGGATTAATCACGAAGGGGCACAGTTTTAAGTTAAGGGACAGGAAATTCAGCAGGTAATTTTGTTTTCACTCAGATGTCGGTGGGAATATGCAGTACACTGCCTGGGAAGGTCATGGAGGCCGGAAAACTTACAAACTTTAAAAAGCATCTGGATGAACACTTGAAAATCATAACATTCAAGGATCTGGGATAAGTGCTTGAAAGTGGGATTAGCGCGATGCTAGTGGTAGTCATTGTCGTTGTACAGTTGATGGGCCGAGCTGCCTCTACTTCGCTGTACTACTCTATGCCTAAGCACAGGTCACAGTGGGGTGAAATGCAACATGTCCTCTGTCTGTGACCGATGCCTCTGCTCATGATCCGGCCTACCGAGGAAAAAATGAACAGCCAAGCTGAGGAGAACGTGTGGCAAAGCGGGGGGTGCGGGAAGGGATTCAAACAACATAAAATAGGGGGCAAATAGAGGGATAGAAAGTGGTAAAGAAACGCGAAAGAAGGTAGGACAGAGATTAATATATCAATCGTTGAACTCAATTTTGATCCTTCAAGGCTATAAATTGTCTCCTTTTCATTTGGTAATAAACTGTTACTTTTCTATCTGTTCCCAGTTGAGACGAAAGTTCACACAGCCGTCACCTGATCATGTTTCTCTCTTCACAGAGGCAAGTCTGACCTGCTGCGGACATTATGTTCATTGTTTTATTGTCCAGTTTAGTGCGGATTAAAAATGAGAAGCTTCTTTAATTCAGAATAGTAACTGCATTTAGGGTTCTGACTTTAAACAAAATAAGCTGTACTCATGAGCGGGATAAACATATTCAGATTTGATGATGTCAGTTAATACGAGTTTAAGAGTTAGAACGTTGTATTAGCATATTTTCAATCCACCAGAACTATTCCTGAATCGAGGGAATTTTGGGATATTAAAACCAATATATTGGTTGCCGTTCCCATTTCGGTTCAGTTGCAAGACGACCTCATTGCACAGGTCCCACGGTCTCCCAAAACAGTCCCAGTGTCCTAGAAGTCTGAAGCCCTCACTCCTGCACCTTTTCTCCAGAGAGCATTCTTCTGGACTAACCGTCTATTTCTAAACTCACTAACACATGGCACTGTAGTATTCCAGAGATGACTAACTTTTGGGGCTTTTTATCTGATCTGCTTCCCAGCTTCCTCAAATCTGCTTGCAGGGTTTCCTCGCTTGTTGTATTATTTAGATGATATCAATATTTACCACGATTTCAGTATGCCACCCCCACCGCCCCCCCCTCCCCCCGCCACAAACACCTCCACCTTCATAAAACGTTGCAGTCGTTTTGTGACATTCTGACCCTGTCATTAGGGAGGCAACATACCATCACAGAAATGGTAAATCTTTCCTCCTTACAAATGAATTTCTTCCCCTATAACAATGTCATTCTTCCTCCTCCCCTATTGTGCAGCAGACCCATGCATGTTGCCACGACGTTGTCTGTCACTGCTTTCCCGGCACAGTCACCGCCATCCCACACCCCCTCCAAAAAAAAGTAGCCAAAGCGTTACATATGCGAGATGCCCACGAACGATTCCTGAATTACTTTCCTTCCTCTACTCCGCCTATTTGTCACCCATGGACATTCTGCCTTTTCAACTTTCACCTGCGGTGCGATCACTCACCAAACGTGCGATCGACAACTTGCTCAGCAATATGGATGCTCCACACTGAATCTCCCCTTCGCCTCAGCTTCTAAATGTTGTCAGCCAGTAGCTACATTTGGACACACTTCCTGAACACATGGTGCCGTGGTTCCCCGTGGACGGCAAGAAGAGTTCATCAATCAGAATAGAGAGTCTGAGTCTTGATCTTCCAGGCAGCAAGGCTTTATTAGCTAATACATTTCAATAAAGCCGGGATTTCCAGATGAATCCAAAAAACCAGTGCTCTCACAGTCTTTTTTATACACATTTAGCTTCATATTTCATCATTCTTATCTTACAGTCAAGGTTTTTTTTGTTGCAGACCCCAAGGCTACTTTTCGTTAGCCACCATGGTTTACTAGACCTACGTTATCTGCCTTCTTTCTGATTGGTCACTCATGAATGTGCTATGATATCATTGTGGTTACATCTTGCCTTGTTATCTGAAGTTTATTGTCTAATCAGCCAAGGTTGTTGTTTGTTCAACCATTGTAGGGCATCCAAGTCTTTTTTACTTTCTCACGTTTGTTTAAGAAATTACTTTCATCTTCTGTGTGTTTGCTTGACTTCTTTTAGCCTTTATGTTCATTTATGTGAGTATCCATGTGTACTGACCTGGTAAGGTATTGTGCACTTAAAAAGGTACAAGTGTATGCTTAATAAGATATGTGATGATATATGAGAGCTTCTTAAGTAGTGATTATCTCTTCTATGTTAATTATTATCTCCTACTTGTCCTAATAATTATTCCTTCCAATATATGTTGTCTTAATGATTATTCCTTACATATCCCCTCTTTGAGACATCATTGTCTCACTAAACTATTTCATGATATATTTTCCCAATATATGTCTTAGTTATGTTTGGTTTCACGAAATGTGGAGGAGCTTAAGTGTAGGATTAATAACCCTTTTTGTTTATTAATAGCCTAATTGCGAACTGCTCCTCCAGATTTCCTTTACCTGATAGTTCATTAAAATACATTTTTGCATTAATACATTTCATACACTTTGTACTAACACATCTCTCCCTCCTTGATTTTGCTTGATCATTTAAGTACTTCCCTCTATGCGTATGGTATCTAGGGTCATATTATCTCCTCTTATTTTCATACTATTGATAATGGTACATGCTGACCATTGCCCTGTTAATTACACATCGACATAAGCATCCTGCTAACGCTATCCCTACTATTATAAGCAACAGTAACATAAATGATTTAAAAATCCAATCAAACATCCCATTTCCTACCCATCCTAACCATCCAGGTGGGTTATAATCATGGAATTCGTGACCTATCTTTTGGAGTTGGTCTGCTTGTGCCTCGATATGCTTTGCAAGGTTAGTTATATTCTCAGATTTATCTGGTATGTAAGTACAGCATTCTTGTTCAATTATGGCACATGTTCCTCCCTGCGAGGCCAATAGATAGTCCAAAGCCAATCTATTTTGCAGGGCTACTGTGCAGACTGCCATCAGTTCTGCTGATACTTCTGTCAAGGCTTGCCCTGTTTTTCGAGCTTCAGCTGCAGTGATATTAGCCAGTTGTTCCAGGGCTGTGGCCATCAGAATTAACTCGTTTGCCGTTCTTCCTGTCCCATATAATGGAAAGGCCATCATAAAGAACCAGTCAGTCTTATTGATTGTTCGTTTTGCTCGCGAAGGATAGCTTCGTAGGGAAGTCATGTGGTGCATATACGGCACTACATATCCCATATAACAGGAGCCTGTCCAGTTCGCAGGAAGCCAGGGATATGCCTTTGTACTGCATATAAAGTAAGTTCCATTGTAGGCCGTAAAGTTATCAGCCAACGTCATCCAAGGTTGTACAGCTTTTCCTTCCCATTGTTGCTTGATGTGATGTTGCATATTTCAGTCCAGTCTATTTTGAACATACCAGCTGTACTTAAATCTTTCACAGGTGGTTGCCATTCTAGAGTTTGCTGACATTTACTTTCTCCAACTCTTGCTCCATCCACATTTTTCTTTAAACAGAAGGATCCTGGTCCATTTGATTTTTTAGGACCGTCAGTACAGGTGGGAACTGGGAATGGTCGTAGGTCGGTTGGTACCATGTAGCAAACCTGGTCATTCTATACCCAGCTGACTCCCACATTGTCATGTTTCCTCCTTCCCCTGTCTTATTTTGTCTCAATATCCATTCTATAGTTTCTGAAATCTGAAAGGGGAGAGACTGGAGTGGTAGGCCTTCTTGGGAATGGCTTGGGACATGAGTGCAGACCCAACATTTGCTCATGTTCAATCTTTCTGCATACATATATGACATATATAGGTAAGTATTTATATGCGATCTGTCTTCTTCCTGTTCATTTTTACTCTTGCCACCCCTCATACTAAGTACTAGTATTATCCCCATCCATCCTACCCCTACTTTTCCCATGCTATCACAAGGAGGGAGAGTACAATTTATCACAGTTTACACAATTCTTTTCCCGCGCTTCGTCGCCGCTACTACTATTTAGTTTATACAGTCTTTCAGCTTCAATTTCAGTGATTTCTCTTGTTTTGTCAGTTCAGTTGATAGCTCAGTTTCCTGGGTCGAATTCGATGAACCATGAACTTGAGTGGTAGAGTTTGTGTCAACAGTTCTTGTTCCTGAGGAAGGAAAATACTGATCACTGGTATACAAATCAAATTTCCATCTTCTTTTAACGCATTGAAACAGATCTTCCCCTCTTTTGCAGTCTTTAGTGCTACATTGCAAAACAAGGAGCGTCAGTCTCAATCAAAGTTATCATGAGTCTATTCGGTGGGGGTAATTCAACTTGACCCCATTCCTGGACTTCTTGTTCGGGGATTTGTTCATTCTCTATTTGCACTACCATTTGTCGCATCATTAGTCTGGTGATAAAAGATCTCAAAGCAGGCAGTAAACAACAAAACATTAGTCCAATTATGATTATTACTACTACTATTATAACCCCTGCCTTTGCAAACCATGCTCCCCATTGTCCGAATACATTATCAAGCCAATTCCAAATATTATGGCCAAATCCAGCATTGTCATGCATTTCTTTCCTCAGATTTTGTAATTTGGTCATAGCTTTAGTGAATGAACCTTTTGGATCAGTGTTGTTAGGGATGAATGTACAGCATTGATCGCCAAACATAACACATACACCCCCTTTTTCTGCTAATAGCCAATCTCGTGCTTGCCTATTCTGCCAAGCCATTTTGCGAGTTGCATCTAACTGCTCACCTAGTGCAGTAAGAGCCTCATCAGTGTAGTTAATGAATCTCTGCTGATTGTAATAAATGTAATTAATCCATTCAGTGTTTTTGTTGGGGGTAATCCAAATTAGAATGGATTCAAACCCCGCAGCTATCTCATTTCTCGCTTTAAATTCATTGGGGATTCCACGAGGTTGTCCTATTGCATCTAACTTTATTTCTGGATTAGGTGTGTATGACCTTCTCACTCTTCGAACTTCCATTTCATGTTCCATTGGTAGCAGGACAGTATTTTGTGCCAGCATGACCCTAGCACACAATCCAATCCACCGGCAGTTTTGCCATTAACCCCTTTTTGGGATCACACAGCCACCACAGATCAGCTAATTGGTTTACCTGTGATTCCAACACTTGTGCGGGAGGTGGTGTTCCCCCTTTTTGTGGCACATATAGACTACGGACATCCCCTATGTTCCATATTCTTTCACAATCCCTGGTGTAATTTCCTAATTCAGTTCCCTTACTATTTTCCCTCCAGTAACAATCTTGAATCAACAAAGCTGGTTTCATTTTCCATTCTTTTGGGGCTACTTCTACTGTCGTTCTAGGCCATTTTGGACATCTGTGGGTCAAATTATACGTACCTCTTCCTACCCCTGCATGTAAGATACAGTGATATTGGCACATAGGTGCCTTCCCAGTACACAAATTATTGCAAGTGGATTCTGAACAATTTATTACTTGAGCAGTGAATGTCTGGCCCCCTATAGTGTACTTTCGCTCATAGGTTGGATATTTACTTTGACAATTTTCTTTTTTCCATTTTTGCTGCCAATCCCTACAATTCTTTGATCCCCAAGGTATATCTATTATCCAAGTACGAGGTTTCTCTGAAGCACATATCACACATTCTTTCCCATTATTATTTTTGTATCCTGTGTATTCAGCCCATTTCCACCACTCATTTCTCTGTGCTTTTTCCCAAATTGTATCTGCTGCTACTGACCGCTTGTGATTTCTTTTCCTTAGTTGATAATAGGTAGAATCCCGATTACCTTCCTTACTCATCTTGCTGTTTGCTAATTCCTTAGTTTTTATTTTCCACATTTTTCTTCCTCCTCGGACTTTTAGTGTTGTGTCTGCTATAAATTGCTCTTTTCTATTATTCACCCAGGAAGTCTTTGGTGGCAATGGTTTCCAAGTCCCAAGTCGGTAAGGGGGCGGGAGCTGCTGCCCCTTCTTCCCCGCTTCCTGTACTAGGACCAGGAACATCATCTGGCCCATCATCCAAATCAAACTCAATGTTATCTTCACTATCCTCCCTCTCTGCATCTCTATTTTGATCTGGCACAGAACTATTGGAACTTTCTCCTGTGTTTTCTTCGTCCCCACTACTACTTCTCTCCGGGCTTTCAACTTCGACAGCCTCTCTATCTTCCCCTATACCTGGTATTGTCCTAGTACAATGATTTAAATTGTACCACAGTGTACTGCCTTCTACTTGTAAGGCTGTGGGTGAAACTCTGGTAACATCGAAAGGTCCTTCTCTTCTTGGTTCGTCCCAGCACCTTCGGAATTTCCTGATGTATACTCGATCTCCAGGTCTGATTCGGTGGTCAGCCGCTGGGCTTTCTTCCTCTTTGGCTTTTTCCTGTTCAAATATAGTTCTATGTATAACAGTTAATTGCTGCATGTACTCTTTAGTGTCCTGATCTAAACATTCTAATGAAGGGCCTCCCGTTCCCCTAATCTTTGGCACGGGCATTAGTCACCCCGTCATCATCTCATGTGGACTTAAGTGTGTTATTCTATTCTCCTGACTTCGGCATTGCATTAAGGCTAGTGGTAGGGCATCAATCCAGTTTTTCCCTGTATCGCTACAGATCTTGCTTATTTTGGCCTTAAGAACTCCATTTGCCCTTTCTACCATTCCCTGTGACTGAGGATGGTAGACACAGCCAAATTTCTGTTTCACTCGGAGCACTGAGAGGGTTTCTCTCAGTACCCTTCCTACAAATGCAGATCCATTGTCTGAACTTAATTGGGCTGGTATGCCAAATCTTGGAATGACTTCTTTTGTCAGGAAGTTGATCACTGTTCCTGACCCTTGATCTTTAGATGGTGTTGCTTCTATCCATCTGCTGAATCTGTCAATGATTACTAACATATATCTTTTCCCTTTTATCTTTTTCACCATGTCCACATAATCCATACACAGGTGTTTAAATGGTCCCTCAGAAATGGGTATATGTCCTATTGGATTGTTGTTCCACAGGAGCAGGCTGAGGGTAAGGGAGCTTGTGTGTGCACTAATTTATTTAATTATTTTTCAGTTAAATTAGTGAAAAAAATCAGAGGTTGTTTTTCTAAACAGGAAATAGGCCCAGCAGCAGCCTGGGAAGGTTTTGGAGGGTTTAAAAGTGCTTAACTTGGAGGTTTCAGCCTCATTGTTCCACAGGAGCAGGCTGAGGGTAAGGGAGCTTGTGTGTGCACTAATGTATTTAATTATTTTTCAGTTAAATTAGTGAAAAAAATCGGAGGTTGTTTTTCTAAACAGGAAATAGGCCCAGCAGCAGCCTGGGAAGGTTTTGGAGGGTTTAAAAGTAGGCCGCACCTTTGAGCGGGCAGCGTCGTTAGCGGGCAGTGGAGTGAGCAGGGGACAGAGTGAGAGCTATAAGGGCTTTGGCTCACAGGGCTTCGGCGAGGAAGGTTGTTTGTTTGTTTTTCTTCGGTTACGCCCCCTTTTTGTTTTATCCCCAAAACTAAAAAGGACATGGCTAGTATGAGTGGGAGGCCAGTATACTGCATCCGGTGTGGGATGTGGGAGTTCCTGGAGACAACTTGCCTCCCGGAAGTCCATATCTGTGCCAGATGTGTGGAACTGCATCTCCTGAAGGATCGTGTAAGGGAGCTGGAGCTGAGGCTCGATGAACTCAGTTTAGTTAGGGAAAATGAGAGAGTAATAGATAAAAGTTATAGTCAGGTAGTGACACCAGGGTCTCGGAAGGAAGACACGTGGGTCACAGTTAGGAGGGGTAATAGTCAGAAGGGTGATGTGCCAGAAAGTACCCCAGTGGCAGTCTCCCATAAAATAAAGGAATGGGCAACAGATGGGAGAAGGGAAGGGAGTGAGCAGTCTGTGGAGGGATCCCCTGTGGTTGTCCCCCTCCAAAATATGTATCTTGTTTTGGATTCTGTGGAGGGGGATGACCCTTCAGGGGTAAACCACGAGGACCAGATCGCCTCCACGGAGACAGGCTCAGGGGTCCGGAAGGGAAAGAAGGGGTTTAGGAGAGCGATAGTTGTGGGGGACGCAATGGTTAGAGGCACGGACAGGCGCTTCTGTGGGACTGAACGAGAATCCAGGATGGTAGTCTGCCTCCCTGGTGCCGGGGTACTGGATGTCTCCGAGAGGGTAGGAAGCATATTTAAAAAGGAAGGTAGTCAAACGGATGTGATTGTACACATTGGGGGAAATGATGTAGGTAGGAAGAGCAGGGGGGTCATACGAGAGAAATTCAGGGAGTTGGGTGCTAGGCTAAAAAGTAAGACCTCCAGGGTAGCAATATCTGGACTGCTCCCGGTGCCTAGTGCAAGTGAGGCTCGGAACAGGGAGATTCTACAGTTGAACGCGTGGCTAAAGGACTGGTGCAAGAGGGAGGGTTTTAAATTCATAGATAACTGGGAAATCTTCAAGTCAGGATGGCAACTGTACAGAAAGGATGGGTTACACCTTAACTGGAAGGGAGCAAATATCCTGACTGGGAGTCTTGCTAGAGTGTTTCGGCAGGATTTAAACTAGTGTGGCAGGGGGGTGGGGAACAAAACAGGAGGTCAGTAAATACTGAGGCTGGGGTTGAGCTGGGGGCCAGGGCAAGGCTAGCTAAGAAGAGGAGCACTCTGGAGGAGGAGGACCTGACTGGGCCTGGACGTCTGGAGTGCATCTGCTTCAATGCGAGGAGTGTAACGGGTAAAACAGACGAACTTAGGGCCTTAATGCTTGTGCGGAATTTGGATGTGGTTGCGGTGACGGAAACTTGGTTAAAAGAAGGACAGGACTGGCAGCTGAATATTCCGGGGTATAGGTGTTTTAGGCGAGACAGAGGAGGGGCTAAAAAAGGTGGGGGAGTAGCGATATTAGTTAAGGAGCATATTACCGCGGTGCAGAGGGTAGACAACTTAGAGGGGTCATGTACTGAGTCGCTGTGGGTGGAACTCAGAAACAGGAAGGGTGCAGTCACTATGCTAGGGGTGTACTACAGACCACCCAACAGCCCACGGGAAGTGGAGGAAAGGATATGTCAGGAGATTCTGGATAGGTGCAGAAAACATAGGGTTGTTGTAGTGGGGGACTTTAATTTCCCTGGCACAGACTGGAAAGTGCTTAGAGCTGGGGGACCGGACGGGGAGGAATTTGTAAAATGCGTACTGGAAGGTTCTTTGGAACAGTATGTAGATAGCCCGACTAGAGAGGGGGCTATAATGGACCTAGTTCTGGGAAATGAGCCCGGTCAGTTCGCCAAAGTTTCGGTAGGGGAACATGTGGCAAATAGTGACCACAACTCTGTTAACTTTAGGATAGTAATGGACAAGGATGAGTGCTGTCCTATGGGCAGGGTGCTAAATTGGGGGAAGGCTGACTATAGCCGGATTAGGCAGGAATTGGTGGATGTTGATTGGGAGAGGATGTTCGAGGGTAAGTCCGCGTCTGGCATGTGGGAGTCTTTTAAGGAACTATTGATAAGGCTGCAGGATAGGCATGTGCCTGTAAAAAGGAAAGATAGGAAAGGTAGGATTCGAGAGCCGTGGATAACCAGGGAAATTGAGGATCTGATTAAAATGAAAAGGGAGGCGTACGTTAAGTCCAGGCAACTGAAAACAGATGGAGCTCTGGAGGAATACAGAGAGAGTAGGAAAGAACTCAAACGGGGAGTTAGAAGGGCAAAAAGAGGTCACGAGATGTTCTTGGCAGGCAGGATTAAGGAGAATCCTAAGGCATTCTATTCATACGTTAGGAACAAAAGAGTTGTCAGGGAGAAAATCGGACCTCTCAGGGACAAAGGAGGGGAATTATGCTTAGAACCCAAGGGAATAGGGGAGATCCTAAATGAATACTTTTGCATCGGTATTCACGAAGGAGAGGGGCGTGTTAACCGGGAATGTCTCGGAGGGAGGTGTTGACCCGTTAGAGAAAATCTCCATTACAAGAGAGGAAGTGTTAGGTTTTTTAGGGAACATTAAAACTGACAAAGCCCCAGGGCCTGATGGCATCTATCCTCAACTGCTCAGGGAGACGAGAGATGAAATTGCTGGGCCTCTGACGGAAATCTTTGTCGCTTCTTTGGACACGGGTGAGGTCCCTGAGGATTGGAGGATAGCGAATGTGATCCCGTTGTTTAAGAAGGGAAGCAGGGATAACCCAGGAAATTATAGGCCGGTGAGCTTGACGTCCGTGGTAGGGAAGTTGTTGGAGAGGATTCTTAGAGACAGGATGTATGTGCATTTAGAACGGAACAATCTCATTAGTGACAGACAGCATGGTTTTGTAAGAGGGAGGTCATGCCTTACAAATTTGGTGGAGTCTTTTGAGGAAGTGACAAAAACGGTTGATGAAGGAAGGGCCGTGGATGTCGTCTATATGGATTTCAGTAAGGCATTTGACAAAGTCCCACATGGCAGGTTGGTTAAGAAGGTTAAGGCTCATGGGATACAAGGAGAAGTGGCTCGATGGGTGGAGAACTGGCTTGGCCATAGGAGACAGAGGGTAGTGGTCGAAGGGTCTTTTTCCGGCTGGAGGTCTGTGACCAGTGGTGTTCCGCAGGGCTCTGTACTAGGACCTCTGCTATTTGTGATATATATAAATGATTTGGAAGAAGGTGTAACTGGTGTAATCAGCAAGTTTGCGGATGACACGAAGATGGCTGGAATTGCGGATAGCGAAGAGCATTGTCGGGCAATACAGCAGGATATAGATAGGCTGGAAAATTGGGCGGAGAGGTGGCAGATGGAATTTGATCCGAATAAATGCGAAGTGATGCATTTTGGAAGAAATAATGTAGGGAGGAGTTATACAATAAATGGCAGAGTCATCAGGAGTATAGAAACACAGAGGGACCTAGGTGTGCAAGTCCACAAATCCTTGAAGGTGGCAACACAGGTGGAGAAGGTGGTGAAGAAGGCATATGGTATGCTTGCCTTTATAGGACGGGGTATCGAGTATAAAAGCTGGAGTCTGATGATGCAGCTGTATAGAACGCTGGTTAGGCCACATTTGGAGTACTGCGTCCAGTTCTGGTCGCCGCACTACCAGAAGGACGTGGAGGCATTGGAGAGAGTGCAGAGAAGGTTTACCAGGATGTTGCCTGGTATGGAGGGTCTTAGCTATGAGGAGAGATTGGGTAGACTGGGGTTGTTCTCCTTGGAAAGACGGAGAATGAGGGGAGATCTAATAGAGGTGTACAAGATTATGAAGGGTATAGATAGGGTGAACAGTGGGAAGCCTTTTCCCAGGTCGGAGGTGACGATCACGAGGGGTCACGGGCTCAAGCTGAGAGGGGCGAAGTATAACTCAGACATCAGAGGGACGTTTTTTACACAGAGGGTGGTGGGGGCCTGGAATGCGCTGCCAAGTAGGGTGGTGGAGGCAGGCACGCTGACATCGTTTAAGACTTACCTGGATAGTCACATGAGCAGCCTGGGAATGGAGGGATACAAACGATTGGTCTAGTTGGACCAAGGAGCGGCACAGGTTTGGAGGGCCGAAGGGCCTGTTTCCTGTGCTGTACTGTTCTTTGTTCTTTGGGGCAGTTATACTTTTCCTGATATTGTTCTGCGCACACACCTCACATTGACTTAGCATGTAATCAATGGAACTCTGTAAGTGTGGCGACCAAAATCCTTCCTTCTTAATCTTCCTGATCACTTCTCCTCTTGCACAGTGGTCAACTCCATGTGCCTCACTTATCAGTAAGGTTAGTAATCCTGTGGGTGCTATTACCATCCCCTCTCCATTTCGCCACAGTCTATCCTGCTGTCCTTGTATCGCTCCCCTTTCTTTCCACATGGTCTTCTCAGCTATTCCAGCGTCCTCCTGTAATTGTATTACGTCATCTAACGTGGGCTGGGGAATGATACTCCCTACCCCTGGTCCTGGATGTGGTTCTGCTATTTCTACTGGAGCTATTGTAGTTAATGCACATCCTGCTACTTCTTTGGCTGCTTTGTCAGCTTTTGCATTTCCTTTCGTCACATTATCTTTTCCTTTCTTGTGTGCCTGACATTTGATTATGGCCAATTCTTTTGGCCCATCATAGCTTGTATTAAGGCTTTTATTTGACTTTCATGCTGTATTGGTCCCCCACTACTTTTCATAAAGCCTCTCTGTTTCCAGATTGATCCAAACAGATGACACACTCCATGTGCATAAGCCGAATCTGTATACACTTCTACTGCCTCCCCTTTGCTATTTCACACGCTCTGGTTAGAGCCTTAAGTTCTGCTAGCTGGGCCGAACAGGGCTGTTCACATTTTTCTGCTTCTATAACTTCAAGTCCTCCTGATCTTTGTTCAACTCTGGCATAGCCTGCATGGTTTCCTAAGTGATCCCTGTAGCACGAGCCATCTACATACAGTGTCCTCTTCTCTTCTGTCACTAGTCCCTCTGCTCTTAAGTCTTCTCTCAGTTTCATAAATGTTTTTGCTTCTCTTAAGCATTCATGTTCTTCTCCTTCATGAGGTAATGGCATGTAATCAGCTGGATTTACTCTGTTGCACTTTATTATCGTGATATCTGGAAATGTGGTTAGCATTCGATAATGATGGATCCGAGCAGGTGTCAGCACAAATTTTCCTTGCTCAATCAATTCAGCTACTTTGTGGTGTACATGTATGTTTATTAAATATCCCATTGTGATGGTAGCTGCTTTTTCGTAAGCCCACCAAGCAGCTGCCAAACCCTGATAACATGGAGGGTACCCCAGGGCCACATCATCTAACTTGGTGCTATAATAAGCTATTGCTTGTTTCTTTCTTCCTTTACAGCTGTCCTGCATTAACACAGCAGTTGCGAATCCTGTTTCCCTGTTGCTAACAAAAAGGTCAAAGGGTTTATCATACGAAGGCAGCATCAGTGCTGGTGCTTGCACCATCTCTTGTTTCACGTTATCAAATGCTTCTGAGGCCTCCCTGTCCCATATCAAGATCGCTTTTAACTCCTCACATCCGGCCTCTTTCATTATTTTCCTTAATGCTTGTGTTTTTTCTGCATAGTTTTCTATCCATTCTGAACTAAATCCTGTCATTCCTAAGAATGTCATCATCTGTCTCACTGTCTGTGGTTTTGGGATTTTCAATACTGCTTCTATCTGCTGGTGAGCTATTCTTTTTTGTCCAACAGTTATTTCCCTTCCAAGGTATTCTACTTTTCTTTGACAGAACTGTAATTTCTTTCTTGACACTTTATGTCCTCCTTTCGCCAGCTTTCCCAGCAGTTTTAAACTTTCTTCCCTACACTGTTCCTTTGTTTCTGTACACAACAACAAGTCATCCACATATTGTATCAGTGTTCCTTCTAGTTGTATCCCTGCCAAATCTGCTCTCAACACTTGGTTGAATACATGTGGGGAGTGTTTGAATCCTTGTGGCATTCTATTGTATGTGTACTGTTTTCCCTCGTACTTGAAAGCAAATAAGTACTGACTCGCTACACTGAAAAACGCTGAGCATAAGTCTATTACTGTAAACCATCTGCTTTCAGACGGTATGTTAGTCAATAAGGTGTAGGGGTTAGGGACTTCTACTGGCATATTTTCAACTACTTCATTAACTGCTCTCAGGTCGTGTACTAACCTCCACTTTTCCCCATCTGCCTTTTTAACTGGTAATAAGGGTGTGTAACATTTACTTTGGGTTTCTTTTAACACCCCTGCGTCTACTAATCCTCTGATTGTTTCTCTTATGCCCTTTACTGCTTCTGCCTTGATTGGATATTGTAGTTTATAAGGTCCTTGACACCCTGGCTTCAATTTTACTTCGACTGGGGTAGCTGTTTTAACTTTGCCTACATCTGTGTCGTTCTTTGACCACAATTCCTCAGGGAGAGAATCTAAATCTTTTTCTAACTTTGCTCTCCATTCTTGCTCTACTTCTTTATCTTTTAACTCTATTTTTACCTCTTTTGCTCTTCCAGTCATCCTTGCATTAATTGATATTTTCATCATTTGTCCGTCAGTCGACATCCAAATATTCTCATTGTTTGCTTTAATAAATTCCAGTTCCTGTGCCCTAAACGTCATAAGTCCCAAATCCTTTGGTCTGTAATCAGGATTCACCTTTAGCGTAACATGTGGTTCTGTCTCAGGCACTGAGAACCATTTTCTGACCCATTCATTCTTTCTAATTGTGAGGGCTGCTCCCTCTGGTCCGATTAAAATGCTGTCTGAATTTATTTCCTGTTCTTGTCCTGCCTCTTTATTCCACTTCTCCTGTATCTCTGACTGTTGTATTTTATCAAAAATCATTGTGCTATGTAGTTCAGTTTTTGGCCATTCGGCGTCTGGAATCTGTGCCTCTACAAATGTCCCCCAAATTTCCCATACCTGCTTTTTAATTTGTTCTTCTATGTCCCCTAGCCAATATACATTGGCCCACTCTTCTCCCCTTAACCTAATTACGTACATGCCCGTCAGATTAATTCCTTGAGTTGTACACTCTAATTTTAACCCTAACCCTAAGATTGCATCCCGGCCTAACAAATTCAGTGGTGTTTTATTGCATACTAACACAGGCACATGAGTGGTTTTGTTTCCAACGGTGATAGGCACCGGCATCGTCATTTGAGTCAATACTGCTTTCCCCGAGAAGCCCATAGTTTTTACAAACTGACCTGACAATGGTAGGTGTCCTGCATATTTTTCTTGTATGCACGTACAAGTAGCTCCTGTATCTATCATCATGGGGATCTCAACCCCCCCTATTCTAACATTGATTACAGGTTCTTGATTTGCTGTGTCCGTTATTTGTACATACTGGCCTACCATTTCGGGGTTCTCTGGGCCTCCCTATAGGAAACTCTGGTGATTTATTGGCCCCTGGCTCATTGGGCAGTCACTGGTTGGCACTTGCATCATTTGCTGACTCATTTGTTGTTGACCTCCTTGTCTATAGCTGTTTTGGGGACAATTCCTCTTTATGTGTCCTGTTTCCCCACATCCCCAGCATACCTCTGGAGGGCCAGGTGGTCCTCCCTGCCTGGGGCCTTGATTATATCCTTGGTTTGGTGCCCTCTGATTCTGATAGGGTGCTTTTCCCTGTCCCTGTCCTTTTTCGTTCCAATTATTCTGATTTTGAGGTAGATTATGTGGTCTGATAATTTGGATTGTATGCCCCTTGGTTCATGGGCATCGGGAAACCAGAGATGTTATAGGTTATAATAGGCTGACATCCCTCTCCCCCCCCTCTCTGGTGTTGGGTTGGGGGTTTCTTCAGTAATCACTTCAGTTATTATGGGTGCCATTTTCTTGCGGGTGGGGTCCTCTTTTGACTTTTGTTTAGCTTTTATTTCTTCTAACTGCGTCTGCAGGAGCTTACGGTGTACTTCTTTCAATTGTTTATCTGCATTCTTCTCCTCTTTACGGTGTCTCTCTACTGCGTGGATAACATAGTCCAGAAATTCCCTGTAAGTTTTTGATTCCAGGCCTACTACTTCATCCAATCTGGACTTAGCTGAAGCCGGTAGGCCTTCTAAGATGGCTGCTCGGAACATGGCATTAGTTAGTGGGTCTGTCAGGATGTCTCTTTCCGTGTCCCTTCTCCACCTTTTTAACTGATTTTCAACATATGTTGCAGCATTTTCCTCCTCTCCCAGTGGGTCTCCTTTTAGTGATTTCAGATCTACACGGTTAGGGTACAATCCCCTTAGTGCGCGCCAAATTAGTGGGCGGTATTCATCTATGAGCACTCCATCCACATTTGGATCGAGTGCTGCAGTAGGAATTCCAGCAAGTCTCATGACTTCAGCCATTTGATTCATTCCCAGTACTTTTGTTAGGAGAGTTTTGATATCTCCTAGGGCCATTCTTTTTCCTACCATTCCTGCCTCCAGCTGTCCAATCCACCTCCCAGCCCCATCCATGATATTTGGTAATTCACTAATTAAATTGGGTAGGTCCTGTCCTGCCCACGGAATGTATTGTGTCCTATTTCCTTTTACAACTATGGGGAATGCTTTTGGGTCTTCCCATTCTATTTCTCCAAACTTGGTAGGTGGTCTCCTTCTTCGATTTGACTTTCTTAACTTTCTTACCTTTTCTTCATCCTCCTCACTCAAACTGGTGGAGTCTTTCTCGTCCAATTCTTCACATATAAGTTTCATCGGGGGTACCCATTGTACCCCTGTCTTGCTTCCTTTTCTTCCTGCACTTTCCTTGCTATATTTACATTTTTCATCCCATTCTTCCTTACCCTCCTCCTCTTCACACCTTGCCTCACTGTCCACTGCCTCCTCACCTTTTTTACTCTGTTCTTCCTCCATTTTTCTAATTGCCCATTTTAACACCCTTACCCGAACCATCTCTTCCTCTAACTCTTGCCTCATACGGCGTATGTTATCCAGTTCTCCTTCCACTTTAGCACCTTCTTCTTCCCTTTTTACCTTTCTTTCCACCTCCTGCTTTGCCCATTGTTCGCGGGTCATGTCCCTTTCTTCATATTCCCCCTCAAAATTCACTGTCCCCTTTATTACTGGATACAGCCCAGCAAAATCTTGGTTTTCCTTATAAGGAGGCGGGGCTATATTTGGGTCTTTCAATTTTTCCTTTTCCTGAATCTGAACTGCCATTTGCATTTTTCATATGCGCTTTTTCTCTTTTCCTTCCTTTTCAAATAATGTTAGTATCTCCAATTCTTTTCTTCTTTTCTGATTTCTCTTTTGTGATTTATCCCTTAGTTTATAGTTCTTTACCAGTCCTTTCAGATCCTCACATCTTTCTGTACACCAGGTGCCTCCCTCTGGCCACTGTGTGTTTAATTTACTTGTTCTTTTGGTCCATTTTTGTGAGACATGGGCTATGTCTCCTTTCAGGGCCGGGTACTTTTCTCCCAGAATTTCCACCGGTGTCTTAATTTGATATGGCATGTTCTGTTTCTGTGCACTGCCTTGCGGCTTAATATTTTCTGATATGTTGGTATTTGGCACTATTGTTATTTTTATGCGATATACTGTTTTCCCTTTTTCTGTCTTTGGACTATCTTCCCACTGCACTTCCCTGACTGACACCTGTATTTCCAACCGAGGTCTCAGTATTTGCTTCCCTGTTCTTCCCTCTCCTGGTAATAATCCTTTTTCTTCTGCTAGTGGATAATATGCCTCCACTTGCTCACTGATTTCCAACAGAGCCTTACTTGGTCTGATTTCTTCTATTAATTCTGTCAATGTTTCTTCTACTGCTTCACTCGTCCAATTTTTGTATATTATTTCGTCCCAATTTACGTATGGCCACTCCTTATTCACTTCCTCCAAATTAACTACTTCAGTTATTCTTCTTAGCAGGGCATTTCTCTCACCCTCATACCACTCCCTAAAACCTCCTCCAACTATTCTTACTAGATCTTCTCTGAAAAAATGTGTGTTAACACCACTACTTAAGAAATCTATTACTGCAATATTCCTACGTGATTCATCACTGTCGTGATCCTGCTTTCCACTCCCATTTACCAACAGCTGCTTACACCGCTATACCAGATCAACCTTTTCAGGCTTCTCCTTGTAGCCCCTTTACTTTATTTCACTACCTATCCCCTCTCTTCTTCCGGAGATCAACGTAGGTCCTTAATTACTATATCAGGTAGGAGACCAATCTCTCCTAGATCTCTCCTTCCTCTCGGCTCACGTCTCTCTCTCCGAGGTCCTGGGTAGGTTTGGACTGGCAGGCTTGCCTACACTTACTCTCCTTGGGCAAGTCGTAACCTGGAAGCCCGCTCCAAACCGCTCGACTAACCTAATTGCATCAATTAGCGTTCGGTTTTTGTAGCGTCTCACTTTTTACCCATTCGTGGACAATACAGTACATAAAACTAAAGCGTGCTTTTTACATGCAAAATTTACCCTTCCGATCAGACTCAGTCTCTCAATATTTTACACAATTTTAACTTTACCAATGCAGGTTATCTTTTGGGCAGGTGAGATCCAGGACCAGTGGAGAACCGGGTGCGCCAGGCCTCGAAAACCCCTTTCTGACAACAAGGATTTACATGCATGCAAGTCTGCTTACCTTGTTGACAGAAGGCCGGCTGGGGACTTCTCGGTTCCGGTCGGACCACCGTCTCCCTCGATCCCTCCGGGGTTGAGTCACCGGACGACCTCAACACTGCCCTGCTCGCAAGCGCCAGATTTGCCGTGGTTCCCCGTGGACGGCAAGAAGAGTTCATCAATCAGAATAGAGAGTCTGAGTCTTGATCTTCCAGGCAGCAAGGCTTTATTAGCTAATACATTTCAATAAAGCCGGGATTTTCAGATGAATCCAAAAAACCAGTGCTCTCACAGTCTTTTTTATACACATTTAGCTTCATATTTCATCATTCTTATCTTACAGTCAAGGTTTTTTTGTTGCAGATCCCAAGGCCACTTTTCGTTAGCCACCATGATTTACTAGACCTACGTTATCTGCCTTCTTTCTGATTGGTCACTCATGAATGTGCTATGATATCATTGTGGTTACATCTTGCCTTCTTATCTGAAGTTTATTGTCTAATCAGCCAAGGTTGTTGTTTGTTCAACCATTGTAGGGCATCCAAGTCTTTTTACTTTCTCACGTTTATTTAAGAAATTACTTTCAGCTTCTGTGTGTTTGCTTGACTTCTTTTAGCCTTTATGTTCATTTATGTGAGTATCCATGTGTACTGACCTGGTAAGGTATTGTGCACTTAAAAGGGTACAAGTGTATGCTTAATAAGATATGTGATATATGAGAGCTTCTTAAGTAGTGATTATCTCTTCTATGTTAATTATTATCTCCTACTTGTCCTAATAATTATTCCTTCCAATATATGTTGTCTTAATGATTATTCCTTCCAGATTGAACCAGGAAACTTGCGTGTGTACGGCGAACGTGATAATTACCAGAAACGCTGCTGTGCAACGATGTACGGAAACTGACTCCACAAACACGTCAATTGCCCACAGCAATTTATATTTGCATTGTGTCCACTGGTACCTCCTGTTGACATGTTTAACGATACATTCTACTGCATGGAATTCACGTGTTAATATGCACGACCTACCTTGTATTAAGTTGATCTTTCTCTACACCCTAGCTATGATGTAACAGTGCATTCTGCAATATTTCGTTTCCTTCCCGATGAACGATATGCTTTGTCTGTGTAGCGCGCAAGAAAAATACTTTTCACTGTATGCTAATGCATGTGACAATAAAAAATCAAATCAAAGGTACTCCATGAAGTTAATTAATTGAACATTCCGCAGTGATGGGTTTCGATCATACGCCTTAACGAATGCTATTACCCTGAATTCAGTGCCTGAGACTTCAATTCTGTCAGCAGGAGTCATTGGTACCGGATCTGGTATTGATAGTGAACAGAATCAGTGAAGTAGAACTGGGTCACATGTCCCATTGAGCTTCCTCCACGACTGATTCAAGGCAGATCCGCAACCTCAACCCCAATTTCCCAGCTTATCCCAACAGCCCTTCATTTCCTTAGATTTCAGAAACCACTCCAACTCAACCTTCAATGTCCTCATCGACTGAGGATCCACACACCTCTGGCCGGCTGCAGAATTCTAAAGATTCACAAGCCTTTGAGAGAAGAAATATCTCCTTACCTTAGTCATAAATGGCTGACACATGATCCAGAGAATGTAAGCCCAGGGTGCCTGACCGAGACTGTTGTCGCCACCTTCACCCACTTAAGCCCACACATTTCCCATGGCTAATCCATCAAACCGACATCAGCTGCACACTGAGAGCATTTTTTCCAATAATTGGTGAAGAACAAATTAATAGTTTGATTGATCCATATTCAGTTCACATCCAACAACGAACTACAATCGGGCAACTTTCCAGCAGTAAATTTCGATCATGTTCAACCGCGTTTCGAATCGGGGAGCCTATCCTGTATGATATGAAGATGATAACCCCTACACTCTAGAAACTCTGCTCATGACCAATGTGACCGGCCGAGAATATCAAACCGTACAGTCTGATTGCAATTTAGAACCTTGTTTTCTCCAATTCCAATTCGGCTGAAAACCTTAGCAATGTGGCATATCCATTGATCTAACGTAAGATTCAGAAAATAATATTTGTCCCAATTTTTTTCCTTTCTCAATGACTGCAGTTGTACAATATTATTCAAGACATGGCGAAGTGTAAATGTCCTATGGCTGTGAAATGAGTCATTTGTTTTGAAAATATTTTGCCGCTTTGCAAACGCAATAATCGCTATAATTCAGAAACAGCTAACGCATGGAAGTATTTAGATGTTTGTGTCCACAGATGCTGCCAAATCAGCAGAGAATGTCTACCATCAGCTGTTTATATTATAAATACAGGTTTTATCACAATATAAAATACACACAAAGTCGGTAATGATCAGTGGAATGACGATAGTCTTAAACTTTTAAAGAACGGTGCTTTTAAACCTACACATTGCTGAGGTGGAAAGCAGATAGTTTGAAGCGATGAACATCTGCTGTGTGTTACCTCATCCGTTTCACAGGATCAGCAGTGATGAGATGGGTCGGTTTTGGAAATTGCAAGATACACATGAACAGCCTGTGAGACCTCACTGTTGATTCCTTGTTCCAGACAGCAACAATTAGTGTTTCATTGGCTGAAGGAGTCACTCGTGTTTTTTCTGGATGTGATTATTGTCCAACAAATATTTCTTGTGTATTTAAAAAAATGCTGAAGTGGAAAAGTCAGGCTAAACGTTGCCTCGTTATCTTCCCTGATGGTCTAATGGTTAGGATTCGGCGCTCCCACTGCCACGACCCGCATTCGATTCCCGGTCAGGGAATGAAAATTTATTGAATGCGTGTAGCACATGAATGAAGAGGAGCTGGAATTATTTCCTGATTGAAAACAGGAATAATAGTTGACCCAGTTTGAACTGCGGTGAGAAACAAAATCGCTCATTTTCACAATCTTGTCAATTACCCCCAGCAACTTATTGCCTCTGCTGGTTCCTCCTGTCAAAATGGATACCATTCATTTTGCTGCATTAAATGTGAGCTACTTACAAACTTCTCGTCAGAAATGGAATAAAACTACATTCTTTGTACAAACGCAACCAAATCAGCATCAGCATTCATAAGTTTCTCACTTTTGAAACCTCATTGGAGTATCGATACATAAACAATTCATCCAGAGACTCGTGTGGCTGAGGATTCCACAGGTTCACCACCCTCAGAGTAAAGATATTTCTCCGTGTCGCAGATCGAACTGGCTCCCCCGTATCCTGCAATTATGAACACTTGTTCCAGAACCGTCCCCCTCGCAGCCATCGCAAACCACACCCAAGTGTCGAGTCTATAAAGCCTTGTCAAAATTGTGAAGTTTCAGTGACATCCCCTCTCATTCTTTAATTTATTTGTTCGTCACAAATCCTGCTTACATTAGCACTGCAGTGAAGCTACCCGGGTCGTCACAGTTCATGTCAATGCACCTCATCAGCACGTCTTTCAGAACGTGGGAGGAAACCGCAGCACTCGGAAGAAACCCACACAGACACGGGGAAAACCGACACAACCAGTGGTTCAAACCGGGAATCGAACAGGGTCCAGCGAGCTATGTGATAGTGGCGCTAATCACGAACCATTCTTCTATTCTCCAGAACCACTCGCAAGAGATTTGGAATGAGACGAGCTCTTTCACTGAACAAACTTCAGGCTGGGAAGGACAGATTTCGGATTGACCCGGGAATGAAGTGGAGTGGGCGGGAAAATTGAATTGAAACCCACGATTAACCATGAGTTAAAGTTTCGCGTTCAGTTATTAAGTTTAATAGTATTTGAAATATATAAATTACTACAAATGTGTTTGGGATGAATATTCACTGAATTAGTAATGTCGATAACACCGGTTATCAGCAGAGCTGGAAGCCCATGAGAAATACTTTCATTGAGGCCCATGGACGAAATGATAAAGAAAAACTATGTAACAATAAAAGCTGGTGGGGGAAAATGAAACACAGCGGCAGTGCCGTCTCTGGACGGTCTCCAATCACCAATTTTTCGGTTAATAACCATGTTCGCTGACCGATCGCGCCAGAGAGGATGACACGGCTGTCGCCACGCACGACATTCTAAATCAGGCTGGAAGCTTTTTCTCTGCAAATTTGACGCCAGTTCGATTTGCACCAAACCTGATACAGGAAGACCACATGATGATATAGTTTACAAATCTAAACAAGTTCCTTAGACTACTTTACCTCCACAGTGTTGTTTTGATGCAGTGGTTAAATCCTTCTGCCAAAAATGGAAAAAGGGCCGTTTGATAGAGCAGAATATGGACAAACTATTTCCATTGACTTGAGTCAGTAAACAGAGGACTGGAATTGAAGATCATTAAATACTTGCATTTTTATAGAGCCTCTTCCGACCAGCGGACGTCATAAAGAACTTTCCAACCACTGAAGGACTGTCAGAAATACAAAAAAAATCCAGTTAAATACTGAAGAGGACATCCCGAATTGAACAAGGAATCTTTTGATGTGCAGTCAAATGTTCAACAACTGAGCGTCAAGCCTCCGCCTTTGACGTCCTTAAGCGTCTGTCACGCTCACCGTCTATGTTTACGTTTGCTCCTCTGTGTGCGTCACTGTGGCTATGTACCCGGAGGGAACATGTGGACGTATTTTTAGCATCAAATCTCTGTTCACTTACTGCTTAAATCTTCACGCTAAATGGTACAAAAAATAACAAAAGCTTTGAAGTTGTAAGAGGAAATAACACTTCTTTCGTGAATGGAGACTTCATTGAGTCAGTTCCCGCATGTTTCATAGCGGAAGCTGATTAAAATTTCACTGATCAACATTTAAACGGGCAGTGGATTTACTCGGTGTGATGGTGCGTTACAGTTCTATATCTACAATCACAGCATCAGTTTCTATCAGTTACTGAGAATCGCAATAGGTTTGATAATATGTGCAGGACTGATATAACTTGTCTAATTTTATTTGAATTCGACATTGCTAAATCTATTGCTATCATTGTGTCCCTGCAATGCAGAATCAGGACATGCGGCCCACCAATTCTGAACCAAATCTCTGATATAGCATCTTACACAGTTCTAAATGATCAGCCCCACATCCTGAGACTGTGTCCCCGTCCTTTAGATTCTCTGACCAGCGGAAACAATCTCCTTTCTTTCGTCTGACTCCAGAGAATAAACACCCAATTTACTCAGCCTTTCATAAGAACATAAGAACATAAGAAATAGGAGCAGGATTAGGCCATCTAGCCCCTCGAGCCTGCCCCGCCATTCAATAAGATCATGGCTGATCTGACGTGGATCAGTACCACTTACCCGCCTGATCCCCATAACCCTTAATTCCCTTACCGATCAGGAATCCATCCATCCGCGCTTTAAACATATTCAGCGAGGTAGCCTCCACCACCTCAGTGGGCAGAGAATTCCAGAGATTCACCACCCTCTGGGAGAAGAAGTTCCTCCTCAACTCTGTCTTAAACCGACCCCCCTTTATTTTGAGGCTGTGTCCTCTAGTTTTAACTTCCTTACTAAGTGGAAAGAATCTCTCCGCCTCCACCCTATCCAGCCCCCGCATTATCTTATAAGTCTCCATAAGATCCCCCCTCATCCTTCTAAACTCCAACGAGTACAAACCCAATCTCCTCAGCCTCTCCTCATAATCCAAACCCCTCATCTCCGGTATCAACCTGGTGAACCTTCTCTGCACTCCCTCCAATGCCAATATATCCTTCCTCATATAAGGGGACCAATACTGCACACAGTATTCCAGCTGCGGCCTCACCAATGCCCTGTGCAGGTGCACCAAGACATCCCTGCTTTTATATTCTATCCCCTTCGCAATATAGGCCAACATCCCATTTGGCTTCTTGGTCACCTGTTGTACCTGCAGACTGGGCTTTTGCGTCTCATGCACAAGGATCCCCAGGTCCCTTTGCACGGTAGCATGTTTTAATTTGTTTCCATTGAGATAGTAATCCCATTTGTTATTATTTCCTCCAAAGTGTATAACCTCGCATTTCTCAACGTTATACTCCATTTGCCATATCCTCGCCCACTCACTCAGCCTGTCCAAATCTCTCTGCAGATCTTCTCCGTCCTCCACACGATTCACTTTTCCACTTATCTTTGTGTCGTCTGCAAACTTCGTTACCCTACACTCCGTCCACTCCTCCAGATCATCTATATAAATGGTAAATAGTTGCGGCCCGAGTACCGATCCCTGCGGCACGCCACTAGTTACCTTCCTCCAACCGGAAAAACACCCATTTATTCCGACTCTTTGCTTCCTGTCGGATAGCCAGTCCCCAATCCACTTTAACACACTACCCCCAACTCCGTGTGCCCTAATCTTCTTCAGCAGCCTTTTATGGGGCACCTTATCAAACGCCTTTTGGAAATCCAAAAACACCGCATCCACCGGTTCTCATCCATCAACCGCCCCAGTCACATCTTCATAAAAATCCAACATGTTCGTCAAGCACGACTTTCCCCTCATGAATCCATGCTGCGTCTGATTGATCGAACCATTTCTATCCAGATGCCCTGCTATCTCCTCTTTAATAATGGATTCCAGCATTTTCCCTACTACAGACGTTAAGCTGACCGGCCTATAGTTACCCGCCTTTTGTCTCCTTCCTTTTTTAAACAGCGGCGTAACATTAGCCGTTTTCCAATCAACCGGCACTACCCCAGAATGCAACGAGTTTTGATAAATAATCACTAACGCATCCACTATTACCTCTGACATTTCTTTCAATACCCTGGGATGCATTCCATCCGGACCCGGGGACTTGTCCACCTTCAGTCCCATTAGTCTACCCAGCACTGCCTCTCTGGTAACATTAATTGTATTAAGTATTTCTCCTGCTGCCAACCCTCTATCGTTAATATTTGGCAAACTATTTGTGTCCTCCACCGTGAAGACCGACACAAAAAACTTATTTAAAGACTCAGCCATATCCTCATTTCCCACTATTAACTCCCCCCTCTCGTCCTCCAAGGGTCCAACATTCACTCGAGCCACTCTATTCCTTTTTATATATTTATAAAAACTTTTACTATCATTTTTTATATTAATTGCTAGCCTAGCTTCATAGTCTATCCTTCCTTTCTTTATCGCTTTCTTAGTCTCTCTTTGTTGTTTCTTAAATTTTTCCCAATCACTTGTTTCTCCACTATTTTTGGCCACTCTGTACGCAGCTGTTTTTATTTTAATACTCTCCTTTATTTCCTTCGTTATCCACGGCTGGTTCTCCCTTTTCTTACAATCCTTGTTTTTTGCTGGAATATATTTTTGCTGAGAACTGAAAAGGATCTCCTTAAAAATCCTCCACTGTTCCTCAGCTATCCTACCTGCCAGCCTGCTCTCCCAGTCTACCTTAGCCAATTCATCCCTCATCCTATCATATTTCCCTCTGTTCAAACAGAGGACACTGGTTTGGGACCAAACTTTCTCCTCTTCCATCTGAATCAGAAATTCGACCATATTGTGGTCACTAGACCCAAGAGGGTCCTTCACAATAAGATCCTTAATTCTACCTACCTCGTTACACAATACCAGATCCAAAATAGCTCGTTCCCTCGTCGGTTCCGTAACATGCTGTTCAAGGAAACTATCCCGACAGCATTCTAAGAACTCTTCCTCCATTCCACCCGTACCGACTTGAGTCTGCCAGTCAATGTGCATGTTGAAGTCCCCCATGATTATTGCCGTTCCGTTTTTACACGCATCCCTTATCTGCTTGTTTATAGCCCTCCCTACCTCAACATTATTATTCGGGGGCCTATATACCACACCTACTAGTGTCTTTCTCCCTCTACTATTCCTCATCTCTCCCCATAATGATTCCACGTTTTGTTCCTCAGAGCCTATGTCATCCCTCAGTACTACCCTGATATTATCTCTTATTAATAGCGCGACCCCACTACCTTTTCCTGCCTGTCTATTCTTCCTAAACGCCTGATACCCCTGGATATTCATCTCCCAGTCCTGGTCACCTTTCAGCCACGTTTCTGTAATGGCCACTAGATCGTACCCACTTGTGCTGATTTGCACCATCAACTCATTTACTTTGTTCCGAATGCTTCGTGCATTCAGGCAAAGTGTCCTTATTCCAGCTTTTATCTGGACCCGCTTTGATGAGTCGCGAACACCCTCTCCCTCTACTCCCTTATCTAAATTACCGCCTTCATTCACTTGCACCCTCTCCTCTACCATTAATTTTGTAATTCCCCTTACCCCTGCATCCTCCCCCCCATCAATTAGTTCCTTGATCCTAGTCAACTCTTCTAGCTCCCCTCCCCCCAACCTATCTAGTTTAAATTCTCCCCAGTAGCCTTAGCCAACCTACCGGCCAGGATATTGGTCCCCCTGTGATTCAAGTTCCACCCGTTTTTTGTATACAGATCACCCCTGCCCCTAAAGAGGTCCCAATGGTCCAGGAACCTGAATCCCTGCCCACTGCACCAGTCCCTCAGCCACACATTCATCTTCCACCTCACTCCATTCCTGCCCTCACCTTCCCGTGGCACAGGCAGTAATCCTGAGATTACTACCTTTGCTTTCCTCTTTCTCAGCTGTCTCCCTAATTCCCTGTACTCCCTTTTCATGACCCCTTCCCCCTTCCTACCCACATCAGCGGTACCAATATGTACCGCTACCTCAGGCTCCTCTCCCTCCCACCTCAGGATTTCCGGGGCGCGACTAGCGACATCCTGGATCCCGGCCCCAGGGAGGCAGACCACCATGCGAGAATCCCGCCTACCTCTGCAGAAACGCCTGTCTGTCCCCCTCACCATCGAGTCCCCGATTAATACCGCCTTCCTCCTCTTTTCCTTAGCCCTCTGAGTTACAGGACTGGACTCCACTGCGGAGACACGGCCACTGCTGCTTCCCCCAGGCGGGCTGTCCCCCCCAGCAGTACTCAAGCAGGAGTACTTGTTGTGCAGGGGCAAATCCACTGGGGTGCTCTCAACCACCCTAGCCTTACCCTTCCTGGCCGTCACCCACTTGGCCTCCTCTCGTGGCCCTGGTGTGACCACCTGATGATAGCTCTTGTCTATCACCTCCTCATTCTCCCTCATCAGCCTAAGATCCTCGAGCTGCAGTTCCAGCTCCCTAACACGGTCCCTCAGGAACCGCAGCTCGACACACCCCTCACAGATGTGGATGTCCGGGAGGCCAGATGCCTCCAGGACCTCCCACATCCTACACTGGGAAGAACACACTGGTTTCACACTCATACTGGGCACTTTATGTCAAGTTAGACAGTGAAAAGTTAATAAGAATGTAAGGAAACAAAAACTCACCCCTGCTTGTCCAAGCCCTGTGAGCCAAAGCCCTGACAGCTCACTCAACTTCCCACTCACTCTGCTGCCCGCTACGATGCTGCCCGCTGTATACTTTGGTGCACTTTTAAACCCTCCAAAAACTTCCCCAGGCCTCTCCTGGCCCGACTTCCGGTTTTGAAAAAAACCTCCGATTTTAAACCCAAAATTAACTGAAAAAATAAATAATTAATTAAAGTCAGAAAACCCACTCTCTTACCCTCAGCCTGCTCCTGGGAACAATGAAGTTGAACCTCCAAGGTAAGCCCTTTTTAAACCCTCCAAAAACTTCCCCAGGCCACTCCTGGCCCGACTTCCGGTTTTGAAAAAACCTCCGATTTTAAACCCAAAATTAACTGAAAAAATAAATAATTAATTAAAGTCAGAAAACCCACTCTCTTACCCTCAGCCTGCTCCTGGGAACATCATCATAGGACAACTCCCTCATCTCAGGATCCAATCTTTCGAACATTCCCTCTGCAACCTCCAATGAAAGTCTATCAGTTCTCCACCGTGGGGATCAAAACTGCACAGAATGTTGCAGCTGTGGTCTCAGAAGAACCAGGTTACAATTGTGGCAGACTTCTTGATTCTTGCATTTCATTCCCCTGATAATGAAGACCAAAATACCCATTCATCACTTTGAACATCAACACATAACTTTCTCAACATTTTCAAGTAGGTCCTGTTCTTTCTACTTCTCTCCCTCCGTAACTAAATCTTCTTGCTCATTAATCGAAAATGTCTGTTTCCCCCCGACAGCTTATTTCACCATCTAACTTGTTACCGGAATCTCAAACGTAACCTCAGGCTCCAGCGAGAATTTGACTCGCGACCATTGGTTTACAAAAAAACAGTGCTGTAATGAAGCCAACTGCTTGCGAAGATCGACAGTAAGTTTACCACAAACTGTGGAGCAGGCTGAATTTTTGTTGGTTGATATTTGATGGGTGTGGAAATGTCTGAGATGTAGAACAGGGAGTTAAAATAATGTGACTTGAGAGCGGCAGATTTGGGCATGTATCAAATTCTTGAGTGAACAATGTTTGGGCCATGTGATTTATCTTCTGAGCTTGTTGTTGTTGTTACATCTCTGACTTTTCCAAGTCTGATACAAGATATCCAGCTGGAAGGTGAGTCTTGTTTTGCCCTTCACAGACACTGACTGAAAGCAGAAAATGCTGGTTACACGCAGCAACGCAGTTGATGCAAATGACGAATGCAAATCATACTGAAATCGGAGCTATTCTGAAATTGAAGTATTGGAATTTTTCGCGTGTGAGGCGAATTTGATAACCACTAAACTGCACATATACAATGACGGGTTTTGAACTAACGGATCTACTTTGCTGGAGGACGAACGAAGCTGGTTCCACAAGCCTATCAATTGCCCACAGCAATTCATGTTTGCATTGGCTCTGCTCGTTCCTCCTGTCAAAATCAATAATGCTACATTCTACTGCATGAATTTTTAGTGATTACATGTTCGATTAATGACGTTAGAAGTAATGACGTTTAAAGTAAATTGTAGAGTAACTGTTACATTGGACCTGCGGTTGGCTTAATAGCTTAGAAACTAGTAATCGTGTCCGAGTGATTAACGTGATCGAGTTAAAATCCATTGGGATTTCCCGCTTTTCATTATTCCTGCTTTTAATTGTATGTCTACAGAGTGAATTAAATCAAATCCATGCAAAAACTCGGGCGTGTTCCCATTTCCGTTAATTCACAGAAGCATTCACGGATGCTGCACCCGGAACTGGAACACCATCAGAACCATGTTAGTGTCAGGCTTGTTTTCATTGTGTTTGTGTTTTCTCCTTAGGCCCCTGTCTCTCAGGTGTGTGTATTTGCTTCGTTTTCTCTGTGTCTCAATGTGCTTCAGTTCCCGATGGGAACGAACAGCTTGTTACCGTCACAAAATGATTCATATTCGTTCAAAAGTTGAATCTCGAAATGTTACAGAGAAAAGATCAGAATGAAAGATGTAAGAGGAGTTTGTAATGTTTGAAGGAACTGCAGCTAAGAACTGGAAGATTTGAAATATGTTATTGATGGTTGAGAGGAACGCATTGTAACCTTGGGGATAAAAGCAAATTGCTGCGGATGGTGGAATCTGAAACCAAAAGGCGAAATGCTGGAAAATCTCAGCAGGTCCGGCAACATCTGTAAGGAGAGAAATGAGCAGACGTTTCGAGTCCAGATGGCCCTTTTCAAAGCTGACATTTCTAATTGAGCTTTGGAAAAGTGTCATCTGGACTCGAAACATCAGCTCATTTCTCTCCTTACAGATTCTGGCAGACCTGCTGGGATTTTCCAGCATTTTCTCCTTTGGTAACCTTGGGGATGTTGTTGGTCCGTTAATTGTAAACTTTGTAATCAGAACAAACTGAGACACCAGATTCGAACAGGGGTTATCACAGCAGTAGCCTGGCTATCTTAGTCGGTTGCATGGCAGATGTAATTGCAGAGTCTTGGGTTCAAGTTCCACGTTAGGCGCCAGTGTTTTTAAATTTTGCTGATTTCCTGGTTAAATTCCAGCTCTCCATTCCTCCGGCAGTGACACCACTCAAACTGAGGCTTTCTCCATCCCGCGTTGTTCATCTCACAATGACGGATTTCTGAATAAAAACTATTTGCAATCAGTAGAAGTCAAATAGTTTAGTGTTTCATTCAGAGATAAGTTTTCCAGAAGTCATTTGGCCCGAGATTTTTATCCAGAAATAAGTGATATTTCTGTCAATGTCAACGGTTAAACCTGACCTATTACCACCCGGATTTTAGCTTGTATCACTATCTCCATCGTCAGGGCTTTGCAGCCTATCACTGCCTTTGACTATCTGTGTTTGATCTTAGCCTGTCACCCATGTAACATTTCCAACTCGGAAACAAAACTACAAATCTCACTGCACTGATTCTGGCAGAGGTGCTTTGGAACAGGAAGTATTGCTGGCTTGTTTATTTTTTAAAATCTGAATATCTCGAATGCAGTCTGCGACCCTGAAAGGGCCGAATCCTAACCACGAAACCACCAGGATCTCATCTGCCTGACTCTCCCAGATACTGATCACAGCAACGTGCACAGCGCCAATTATCCGCAGGCACAAACTCCTTCCTGTCTGTTAAGATGTGAAATTGTTTATATTTTCACACTGGCTTCCATTGTGACGAAAGCAGAGCTGTGATAAGCTGATGTTGTTCAGTACATTTACCGCAGTAAGGTTCATATCAGTTCGATGCTAACATTGCTCTTTGAATGTGGTGAGCTACAGTGGAATTTAATGCAGTTGAAGGTAGCTTACACATTTTGACAGAATGAACCAGCAAGGGCACTGTGAATGTGGATTGCTTTGGGAATTGACGGGATTGTGAGTGGGACTGATATTTCTCCCTGCTGTTCAAATTGGCACAGGCATTGAACGAACATTGGCAAAGTGCTCTGTGCTTGGTTCCGTGGTGTAATGGTGAGCACTCTGGACTTTGAATCCAGCGATCCGAGTTCAAATCTCGGTGGAACCTTGCTTTAATTTGTCAACGCAGATGATTGATATGTTAAAGGACGTTTCGTTTAATTTTCTCACAAAATCAGAATCGAGAGAACACTTTGTCAGCCAGTTCAATTGCTACGACAGTGAACATTGCTGAGCCACTGGCGCCAGATGCCTGCAATGTCAGTGCATTTCATCTTTTATCTACAGTTTAAACCATCTGTTGGAAGACAGAAGCAGTTGGTGTCACAAAATAACAGTGCGACTGGAGTCTGGTAATAATTGAGCAAGTGTGTGTGCGTGTGTTTGAAAGAGAGAATGTGTAGGTGTGTGTGTGTGTGTGTGTGTGTGTGTTTTGGGAGAAAAGTATAGTGTCTTCGCTCAGAGTGCTGTCAATTCCATGGTGTAACGGATCGCACTCTGGCCTGTCGCCTCCGAAGTCTGGTTTAAGTTGGGACAGATGAGTGAGTGAATGACACGACACATGAAGATGGACCCCCTGCCCACTGTGGCTTCCGTGTCTCTCAGAGCTTTGTATTCTTGAGGAAATGTCCTTTGGAGCTGATGCAATGACGCCAGGAGAGTCATTCGCTGCATCGTCTGCAATGTGATTGCGGTGGAATTTGCTGAGATTTCCTCAGTGGTGAGACTTCAACTTTCTGAGAATTTGAAATAAGATGCCCTTCAGCAAAATAAAAGCAATGCGCTGGCGGGATTGAACTCGGATTGTTGGATTCAAGGTTCAGAGTCCTCACCGGTAAGCCACGGATCCCAAAACGCGCCCACAAACTGCAAATGATCACTCAAAGAATTTGACCTCTTTCATTCGATGTGCAGCAACAGCAAATGCAACAGAAACGTCTCACTATGCGAAGACACAGTTCCCCCAGATCGACATCAAGTCATTTCCTTCGCAAGCCGTATAGGGAGATATCAGCAGAAATAGTCATGTTTCACAGGTCATTTGCAGCGCTTAGTGGTGTCCTGGGTTCCATGGTGTAATGGTAAGCACTCTAGACTTTGGATCCAACGATCTGTGTTCAAACCTCGGCGGGGTCTTCCATTTCTTGGCAATACTGATGATTGCTTTGCGGGAGGGCATTTCATTTAAATTTTTCACAAAGTGTGAATCGAGAGGACAATTTTTCAGCCAGGTCAACTGCTATTTCAATGCACATTGTTGACCCTCTGGCGCCAGGTGCTTGCAACATCTGTGTTTTTCTCCCTTACATTTCGCTACTCGTTAACTCTTTGTCGAAACAAAGGAGCAGTTGGTGCCAAACAACAACAATCCTTCGAAAGGAGCCTGGTAATTATTGAGCAAGTGTGTGCAAATGAGAGATCTGAGTGAAAGGTTTCCTGCCTTAAAAATGCGCCCTGTTGCTGCCCAGTTGGCTCCATGGTGTAACGGTTAGCACTCTGGTGTTTGAATCCAGCAATCCGAGATTGAATCTCGGGGAACCAGTATGCTCATCATCCCAACTCTAGTTTAACTTGGGACAAGTGATTCAATGAATGGTATCGGTAGGGGAACCCTGACTTATGTGGCTTTGCTGGCACGGTGGCAGAGTGGTTAGCACTGCTTCCTCACAGTGCCAGGAACCGGGGTTCAGTTCTGTCTTCGGGTGTCTGTCTGTGTGCAGTTTGCACTTTCTCCCCTTGTGGAAGGAAACCGAGCACCCGGCGGACAATCCAATGATGTGCGGCTTCGGGTGATTGGCCATGCTAAGTTGTCCATAGCATCAGAGGGACAAACAGGACAAATACGTGGGGTTACGGGGATAGAGCCTGGGTGGGATTGTTGCCGGTGCAGGCTCGATGGACCGAATGGCTCCCGTCTGCACAGTAGGGGTTCAATGATTCTGTGTCTGAGCGTTTTGTATTCTTGAGCAATCGTTCTCTGGGGTTGACGCAATGACACCAGCAGAGTCATTCGCTGCATCGTCTGCAGTGTTCAAAATACCACTTTCTGAGAATTTTAAATAAAATGCCCTTCAGCAAACCCATCATCGGCTTTGGCAAAGAAAAGCAAGGTTACACCGAGATCTAAATTCGGATCGCTGGATTCAGAGTCCAGAGTGCTCGCCATTACACCACAGATCCAGGAGCACAGCAGTCAGCTGCAAATGGTCACTCAAAGCATGTGACCTCTTTCATTCAATGTGGCAGCAACACCAAGTAGGTGAAATGCTTTGAGTGAGAATTAGCAGCTGGCTTCTCTATTCTTTGTGCTCTGGTCGAATGGTGAGCACTCTGGATCCAGAGGCGGATTCTTGATTTCTTTGCAAAAGCTGATGATTGGTTTACTGAAGGAAATTTCGTTTAAATTTTTCACCAAGTACGAAGCGAGAGGACAAATTGTCAGCCAGTTTAACTTCTATTACATTGCACATTGCTGAGCCTCTGGCGACAGATGCCTGCAAGATCACTGTTTTTTTAAGTCTTTTCTCTTCTCTTTAACTCGTCTGTTCAAAGAAAGGAGCAGCTGATGTCACATAACAACAACTATTCAACTGGAGACACAATTATTGTGCAAGTGTGTGCGTGTGTGTGAGTTGGAAGAATGGTCTAGTGTTTTAGGTCAGAGCGCTGTCGTTTCCATGGTGTAACGGTTAGCACTCTGGACTGCCGCCGTCCCACCTCTTATGTAAATTGGGACAGATGAGTGAGTCAATGACATCTGTAGGTGGACCCCCGGCTCTCTGTGGCACCTCTGCCTCTGAGCTCTTTGTATTCTTGAGCAGTCGTCCTCTGGGGATGATGCAATGGCGCCAGGAGACACATTCACTGCATCGTCTGCAATGTATTTGCGGTGGAATTTGCTGAAAACATTTCAATGTTCCGAATTCCACTTTCTGAGCCTTTGAAATAAAATGTCCTTCAGCAAACCGGTCATCGGCTTCAGCAAAGAAAAGCAAGGTTTCACCAAGATTTGAACTCAGATCGTTGGCTTCAGTGTCCAGAAAGAGTCATTTTTCACAGGGGCAAATGCCCAGTCATAAATCACACAGAAACGTCCCTTCGGCCCATCGCGTCCCCACCAGTCAAAATCGTCTCTCAATTCTAATCCCATGTTCCAGCACTTGGTCCAGTGCCGTATATGCTTTGGCTTCACAGTGCATATCGGAATATGTCTTCAATGTTAAGAAGGTCTCTGCCCCGCCATCCTTTCAGCTCGCGATTTCCAGCCTCCCATCACCCTCTGGGGGAAAAGTTGTTTTCATCGCATCCCCACTAAACCTCGTGCCAATTACATTAAATCTTTACTCCAAGTCATTGGTCTCTCCACCAAATGGAAAAGTTGATTCCTGAGTACTCTCGCCAAGGTCCTTATAGTTATGGGGGACATGGGAACAGTGGACAAGGAACAGCTGTTCCTCTGAGCTGAATGGTCAGCCACGAGAGGACACGGGGTTAAGATGAGGCTTAGGGGGGATCTGAGGATTTCCTTTCTTAACCAGAGGATAGTGGCGGTTTGAAATCCGCTGCATGGGGGGCTGTAGAGGCGGATTGCTTCACATCCTTTAAGAAGTATCTGGATGAGCACTTGACACACCATAACATTCAGGGCTATGGTCCAATGCTGGAATGGGATTAGGTGGCAGTTTGGGTGCTTCTAATGTGTTGGTGTGGACTCGATCGGCCAAAGGGCCTCCTCTGCGCTGTATTGTTCGATGATTCTAAGAAATCCAGGGTCAGAACCAGCCCTGGTGTGAATCGGATCACAACCGTGAAGTATTTGAATGGTCCCTCTCCAGTGTGACTCTGCTATTGTATCAGTGAATGGGATGACCGAGTGAATCCCTTTTCACTTTCAGCTGCTAATGACCTTATTCACACTTTGATTTTACCGATCAGTTTTCAGCTCACAGGGGGATCTCAGAGCTTTCTTTGCAATAATTCCTCATTGCGGGAACTCACCAATTAAACACAGTTATCCTGCTGCAGATGATTTACATTGCAATAAAAGCAGTAAATCCTGGGACTTTCAGCCAATCTGAGTGCGTCTGTGAAGAGCGAAACAGTGTTTACATTTCCAGTCTATGTTCTTTCATTGGAATTGCATTGTGTCTCTGCGCCACTCGATTCGCTCTGTTTATCAATCCACTGAAGCTGTCACTGAAAACTGACCCCCCCCCCCCCCACCTCCCCCCCAACTTCACTGGGAGTAAATGGAAAACGTTTATCATTGCAGCCGAACAAATATTCCTTTATGGGATATTCCATCAACACCTGATGGGACAGAGGGGACATCAGTTTAAAATATCCGTCAGTGCAGCAATCTCTCAGTTATTGCGGGAGTTTTAACCTATATTGTTGTGTTCAAGTCGCAGTCATGCAATTTGCCCTCATGACATTCCTAAATCGTTACCAACAAAGTCACAGGAAATTAAACTATTCAATGTAACAGAATTAATGGCAGGATTAGAGGGAGTGGTTCAGTAATGCATTTCACCCAGACGGTGGCTTATAGAACTCACAGCCTGAGCTGTGATGAGGCAGAACCCTCCATTGGTTTTGAAAATAGAATACTTGGAAAAAAAGTTGTGGTCGTGTAACCGACGGAGATGCGGAGAAACAGATACAATGTGGGATTAAACTGGAAGAAATTAGAGATTTAATGGTTTACAACAAATACAGAGTCAAGGACAACAGGGGATCAGAGGAGGAAAGATCAAACGCCCTTATGATAAAATGTAAGGCTGGAGTGACTGAATGACGACGGGAATGGTTATTGTTTCCACTGACACAATATCCCAGATTTGGTTTCAAATTTGGCGCAAAATTAGAAGAATCCTTCTCGCTGAATAAAGCACTAAACTCGTCGACATCCAGGGAAACAGAGATAGCTTTAAAGCAGAAAGCAATAAATGTGGTGTGAACAAAGTGGGATGGAGAAAGTCTCAGTTTGAGCGTTGACACTGCCGGGGAAAGTGGAGCCGGAGTTCACCCAGGAAAGCAGCAAAGTTTAAAAGTAATGACACCTAACTGGGGCTCAAACCTTGAAATTAAAGCTTCATGTTTTACCGACTGAGCTAGCCAGGAACATGGAAGAAGCGGCACTCCATATCCTAAAATATGTGAAGACTAACCTGTTTTTTGTCCATTTGATGTCTCAGTTTATTCTGATTGCAAAGTTTACAATTAATCGAACGACAGAATCCCCGAGGTTTCAATGTATTCCTCTCAATCATCAATAATTTCATTCACATCCTCCACTTCTTAGTTTCATCTCCATCCTAACATAGCAAACTCCTCTTACATGTTTCGCCTTAATATTTTTGTTCCAAGTACCCCGGCTAGGTGGAATCAACATCTCGGTACGTACACTGTAAAACTGTCTCCCAGTTTCAGAATGTTTAATCAGATTACTTCTGGTTATTCTGAACTATAGAAAGAACAGACTCATCCCACTGAATGTCTCCTCCCTGGACAACCGCCTCATCACAGAAATCAATCCAGGGAATTTAGCTCACACAGACACAGCAGGAAAAAAGAGCAAAAAATGAACAGTGATAGATGCACAGACAGAGAGACTGAGGGGAGAAAAGAATGGGACAGTTATAGAGAGACAAAGTGAGACAGACAGTGACAGAGATTGGGATGGACACACAACCCACGAACGAATAATAATAAACACACAGCCAGCTGTCCGAATTACAAGCATAGAGTCATGGAGGTTTACAGCATGGAAACAGGCACTTCGCCCCACATTGTCCATGCCGCCACTTTTTTAAACACTAAACTAGTCCCAATTGCCTGTGTTGGGCCCAATCCCTCTATAACCATCTTACCCATTTAACTGTCTAAACACTTTTTAAAAGACAAGCCTGTACCCGCCTCTCCTACTACATCTGGCAGCTTGTTCCAGACACTCACCATCCTCCGTGTGAAAAAATTGACCATCTGGGCACTTTGTATCTCTCCCCTCTCACCTTAAACCTATGCCCTCCAGTTTTAGACTCCCCTACCCTTGGGAAAACATTGACCATCTAGCTGATCTATGCCCCTCATTATTTTATAGACCTCTATAAGACCACCCTCAGTCTTCCATGCTCCAGAGAAAAAAGTCCAAGTCCATCCATCCTCCCCTTATAACTCGAAATTTCAATCCCGGCATCATCCTAGTAAATCTTTTCTGCATTCCTTCCAGTTTCATAATATCCTTTCTATAATAGGGTGGCCAGAGCTGTACACAGTATTCCAAGTGTGGCCTTACCAATGTCTTGTACAACTTCAACAAGACGTCCCAACTCCTGTATTCAATGTTCTGGCCAATGAAACCAAGCATGCTGAATGCCTTCTCCACCACTCTGTCCACCTGTGACTAAACTTTGAAGGAGCAATGAACTGTCCAAAGACCAAAGATGTGCGGGTTAGGTTGATTGGCCATGCTAAAATTGCCCCTTAGTGTCCTGAGATGCGTAGGTTAGAGGGATTAGCGGGTAAAATATGTCGGGATATGGGGGTAGGGCCTGGGTGGGATTGTGGTCGGTGCAGACCCGATGGGCCGAATGGCCTCTTTCTGTACTGTAGGGATTCTATGATTCTATGAACTGTACCCCGAGATATCTTTTTTTCTAAAACTCTCACCAACGCCCGACCATTAATTGAGCAAGTCCTGTCCTGGTTCGATCTACCAAAATGCATCACCTCGCATTCAGCTAAAATAAACTACATTTGCCATTCGTCAGCCCACTAGCCCAATTGATCAAGGTTCCCGCTGCAATCCTCGATAACCTTCTTCACTGTGCACAATGCGTCCAATCTTGGTGTCATCTGCAAACTTACTAACCATGCCTGCTAAATTCTCATCAAAATCACTAAAATAAATGACAAGTAACAGTGGAACCAGAACCGACCCTGATGCACACCGCTGGTGGCAGGCCTCCAATTTGAAAGCAACTCTTTACAACCACCCTCTGTCTTCTGTCATCAAGCCAATTTTACATCCATTTGGCTACCTCACGCGGAATACCGTACGATTTAACCTGATGCAACAACCTGCCATGCGGTATCTTGTCAAATGCCTCCTAAAGTCCATGTAGACAACATCAATTACACTGCCCTCATCGGCCTTCTTGGTTACCGTTTCAAAAAACTCAATCAAATTTGCGAGACATGATTTTCTACTCACAGAGTCATGCTGATCAGTCATTGCCTCTCTAAATGCCTCTAGATCATGTTTCTCAGATTACCTTCGAATAACTTACCCACGACAGATGTGAGGCTCAGCGGCCTGTTGCTCCCAGGCTTCTCCCTGCAACCCTTTTTAAACAAAAGTACGACATTTCCCACCCTCCAGTCTTATCACCGATGGCTTTCGCTGATTCAGATATCCCCACAATTTCTCCCGAGTCTCCCATAACGTGGAAGGTCGTCTGAAGGAATGAGGTCCTCTCAATTCGTGTCTGCAAGCAAAATCAACAATTGAAAATGTTTTGATTTACTTGTGAGCCTGCTATGGTGTTAGATTGTGCTCAGGTTCAGCGAAATGTGGGCTCGTCCGGGATTTGAACCCGGGACCTCTCGCAAGCGTGTGAATTTCAGCACCCAAAGCGAGAATCATACCCCTAGACCAACGAGCCTTCGTTGCAAATTTCTGCCAAATAATTATATTTTCATTGTCATCCAAAATAGATCATACATCTGCATTGAAAGTTGAAAATGCTGGAATAGCTCAGAAAGTCAGAGAGAAACAAAGCTCATCTTTCACCTCTATACCCTTTAACTGAAACTGGGGATGTTTAAAAATGTAGAACGTTTTGAGCAAATGAGATGCAGGAGGGAGGAAACATAACATCCTGTTGGGTGGAAGTCAGGAGAGGTGAGATGACGGAAACAGAGAATCACAAAGCGATTAACCACATAATGAGGCCGTTCCGAAGTTCTTTCCGGGACACACATGTACTGTGGATAAAGGGGAACCGGTGGATGTACTGTACATAGATTACACTGGACCACATTGATGAGGTTGGTGGGTCTTGAGTTTTGAAACTTCCACTCAGTAATATAGAAGCATAGGAATCAGGAACTCAAGTCGGCAAATTCAGCCCTTCGAACCTGCTTCGTCATTCAATCAGATCATGGCTGATCTCTCCCTGGTCTCAAGTCCACGTCCCCATCTGTTCCTCATTCCCCTTTAAACATTTTTTTGAAAAAATCAGAAATATATCTATCTCCTTTTGAAACCATTCAATCTTTCAGAAACCACCGCGCTCTGGGGCAGCGAGTTCCAGAGATTCACCAGTCTGCGAGAACACTCTCTGTGAGAAGTGCTTCTTCCTCATTTCAGGTTTAAACCCACCGCCTCTCAACCTATACCTGCATCTACATTGTTCTACATTGCCCCATAGAGGAATCATTTGGTCGAAATTTATTACATTAGTTCTGAACTGGAAAAAGGCCAAATTTGATGAAATGAAAAGGGATCTGGGAAGTGTGGAATGGCACAGGCTGTTCTCTGGTAAGGATGTAAATGGAAAGTGGGAGGCCTTCAAAGGAGAAATTTTGAGAGTGCAGAGTTTGTATGTTCCTGTCAGGATTAAAGGCAAAGTAAATAGGAATAAGGAACCTTGGTTCTCGAGGGAGATTGTAACACTGATTAAGAGGAAGAGAGAGTTGTATGAAATGTACAGGCAGCAAGGAACAGATCAGATGCTCGAGGAGTATAAAAAGTGCAAGAAGCTACTTAAGAGGGAAATCAGGAGGGCTAAAAGAAGAAATGAGGTTGCTTTGGCAGACAGAGTGAAGGAAAATCCAAAGAGCTTCTATAGGTATGTTAGGAGCAAAAGGATAGTGAGGGATAAAATTGAAGACCAGAGTGGTAGACTGTGTATGGAACCAAAAGAGATGGGGGAGATGCTTTTCTGGTTGGCAGTTGGTGACCAGTGGCATGCCGCAGGGATCAGTGCTGGGGCCTCAATTGTTTACCATTTACGTAGATGATCTGGAGGAGGGGACTGAATGTAGGGTATTCAAGTTTGCTGATGACACGAAGGTGAGTGGGAAAGCGAATTGCGTGGAGGACGCGGAAAGTCTGCAGAGAGATTTGGATAGGCTGAGCGAGTGGGCGAGGATCTGGCAGATGGAATATAACGTTAGCAAATGTGAGGTTATCCACTTTGGAAGAAATAATAGTAAATTGGAATATTATTTAAATGGAGAAAAATTACATCGTGCGACTGTGCAGAGGGACGTGGGGGTCCTTATGCACGAATCGCAAAAACTCAGTCTGCAGGTGCAGCAGGTGATCAACAAGGCGAATGGAATGTTGGCCTTTATCGCGAGGGGGATAGAATATAAAAGCAGGGAGGTCTTGCTGCAACTGTACAAGGCACTGGTGAGGCCGCAACTGGAGTACTGTGTGCAGTTTTGGTCCCCTTATTTGCGAAAGGATATATTGGCCTTGGAGGGAGTGCAGAGAAGGTTCACCAGGTTGATACCGGAGATGAGGGGTGTAGCTTATGAGGAGAGATTAAACAGATTGGGTCTGTACTCGTTGGACTTTAGAAGGATGAGGGGTGATCTTATAGAGACATATAAGATAATGAAGGGGCTGGATAGGGTAGAGGTGGAGAGATTCTTTCCACTTAGAAGGGAAACCAGAAAGAGAGGGCACAGCCTCAAAATAAGGGGGGGGCCGGTTCAGAACAGAGTTGAGGGGGAACTTCTTCTCTCAGAGGGTAGTGAATCTCTGGAATTCTCTGCCCATTGAAGTGGTGGAGGCTTCCTCGTTGAATATATTTAAATCACGGGTAGATAGTTTTCTGATCGATAAGGGAATTAGGGGTTATGGGGAGCAGGCGGGTAAGTGGAACTGATTCGCTTCAGATCAGCCATGATCTTGTTGAATGGCGGGGGAGGCTCGAAGGGCCAGATGGCCGACTCCTGCTCCTATTTCTGATGTTCTTATGTTCTTATACTAAATGGTTTTTTTGCATTAGTATTTACTGAGGAAACGGGCATGGAGTCTACAGAAATTGGGCAAACAGGTAGAGAGGTCATGGAACCTTTACAGATTAAAGGGGAGGAGGTGCTCGCTGTCTTGAGGCAAATCAGAGTGGATAAATCCCCAGGACCGGAAAGGGTATTCCCATGGACCTTGAGGGAAGCTAGTGTTGAACTTGCAGGGACCCTGGCAGACATATTTAAAATGTCAGTATTCACGGGGGAGGTGCCGGATGATTGGAGGGTGGCTCATGTTGTTCCGTTGTTTAAAAAAGGTTCCAAAGGAACTCCGGGAAATTATAGGCCAGTAAGTTTGACGTCGGTGGTGGGCAAGTTATTGGAAGGTGTGATAAGGGATAGCATCTACAAATATTTGGATAGACAGCGACATATTAGGGAGAGTCAACATGGCTTTGTGCGTGGTAGGTCATGTTTGACCAATGTATTAGAGTTTTTCGAGGAGGTTACCAGGAAAGTGGATGAAGGGAAGGCGGTGGATGTTGTCTACCTGGATTTCAGCAAGGCCTTTGACAAGGTACCTCATGGGAGGTTAGTTCGGAAGGTTCAGTCGCTCGGTAAACATGGGGAGATACTAAATTGGATTAGACAGTGGCTCAATGGAAGAAGCCAGAGAGTGGTTGTGGAGGATTGCTTCTCTGAGTGGAGGCCTGTGACTAGTGGTGTGCCGCAGGGATCGGTGTTGGTTCCATTGTTGTTTGTCATCTATATCAATGATCTGGATGATAATGTGGTAAATTGGATCAGCAAGTTTGCTAATGATACAAAGATTGGAGGTGTAGTGGACAGTGAGGAAGGTTTTCAAAGCTTGCAGAGGGATTTGGACCAACTAGAAAAATGGGCTGAAAAATGGCAAATGGAATTTAACGCAGACAAGTGTGAGATATTGCACATTGGAAGGACAAACCAAAGTAGAACGTACAGGATAAGTGGTAGGACTCTGAAGAGTGCAGTTGAACAGAGGGATCTGGGAATACAGGTACAGAATTCCCTAAAAGTGACGTCACATGTGGATAGGGTCGTAAAGAGTGCCTTTGGTACATTGGCCTTTATAAATCGGAGTATCGGGTATATAAGTTGGAGTGTTATGGTAAGGTTATATAAGGCATTGGTGAGGCCGAATTTGGAGTATTGTGTACAGTTCTGGTCACCTAGTTACAGGAAGGATGTAAATAAGGTTGAAAGGGTGCAGAGAAGGTTCACAGGGATGTTGCCGGGACTTGAGAAGCTGAGTTACAGAGAGAGATTGAATAGGTTGGGACTTTATTCCCTGGAGCGTCGAAGATTGAGGGGAGGTTTGATAGAGGTGTATAAGATTTTGATGGGTATAGATAGAATGAATGCAAGCAGGCTTTTTCCGCTGAGGCTAGGGGAGAAAAAAACCAGAGGGCATGGGTTAAGGGTGAAAGGAGAAAAGTTTAAATGGAATATTAGGGGGGGCTTCTTCACGCAGAGAGTGGTGGGAGTGTGGAATGAGCTGCCGGATAAAGTGGTTTAACATTTAAGAAAAACTTGAATGGGTTCATGGATGAGAGGGGTGTGGAGGGATATGGTCCAAGTGCAGGTCAGTGGGACTATGCAAAAAATGGTTCGGCACAGACAAGAAGGGCCAAAAGGCTTGTTTCTGAGCTGTAATTTTCTATGGTTCTATGGTTCTAGTTCCCTTTAGACTTTTGTACACCTCGATAACTTCAGCAACTTGTGAGACTATTTCACCTCGCTGTCCACTTCATGTCCTGGCAAATACAGTGGGTGTTGTCATTCGCTGAAGGAACCAATTATGTCCCATCTAAACAGGATATTCTGAAGGAAATACTTGTCGCTGATGAAAATGATCTGAGATGAAAATAATAAGCAAAGAGATGTATTTTAAAGTTTATTTAGTCGTGTGACAAGTAGGCTTGCATTAACATTTCAATGAAGTTGCTGTGAAAATCCGCTGGTCACCACACTTGGCTGCCTGTTTAGGTAATTAGCAGAAGAATTAGCATAGCCAATCCAACTACCGTGCGCATCTTTGGACTCTGGGAAGAAACCAGAGCATTCGCAGGAAACCCACACAGAAACACGAAGAACATGCAGACTCCACGCAGACAGTGATCCAAGCCAAGTATCGAACGCTTGTCTTTCGCACTCTGAGGTAGCAGTACCAAACACTACACCACCGTCCCATAGGGTACGTCAGTTTAAATATACAGTTCACCCGTTACCCTTGGAGTCCAGTGGTTTGTGTTCAGTAACCACCCCCCGCCCCCCATCCACCCCCATCCCCACCCCCACCCCCACCCCAGGTTATGTTTGCTTTCAATTCCCACTCAGGAAAAGAAGAATCATTTGCCGTTTCCAATTTTGAGGTTGATGGAGAGGGTGAACGGAATGCACCTCTTCCCCTTGGTTGTGAAGTTAATCATTGCTCTCAGCAAACTGTTGAAAGTAATCTGATTTAAACTCTGATGTAAAGCAGATCAGTTGAATCAGCAGAGTGAAGTTTGCAAGTTTACTTCAGAGCTGGAAATGTCAAGAACAAACACAGAAAGAGTAGAACAGTGAGAGATTGTAATGAGGTGGAGCTGCTGGCATTGTGCGGTGGGCACAGAAATAAATCTAATAACACCAACTGAAAGTCCAATAGCTTTATTCGGAATCAATACTCAAAGAAGCAGTGCTCCCTAAGCTGGTGATTCCAAATAAACCTGTTGGACTTTCACCTGGTTGTTGTGAGACTTCGAAAAGTGATAGATTACAAATCGCTGAGGACAGCGATGGTGAAGCAAGGTAAAATCTGGAAGAGAATGGATCAGATTTCACCGTTTATACTGACACTGAATTGTAAAACTTTGAAAATTATCTCACTCTGTAATGAACAATGTTTGGAAATATTTATGTCCGGTGTCGCACCCTCGGAACCAAACGTGATAACTGCAGTGGAGCGTTTGTTGTCATTCTCTGAACACATTAAATCATGGATGTTGACAAAATAACAAATAGAACGTGGATAAATCAAATTGTAAAACACGCTGCAAGATGCTTGACTGGTGGTTAGAGTTTGATACTTTCACTGCTGTTTTAATTGCAGGTCAGAAAATGAAGATTTATTGCTCTCGTCCGAACCGTGAAAGTAAATATCGGATATTTCCTGGAAGAACAGAGAAATCTCAGTCTCGCCTCGTGTCCGTCCTTTCTGAAGTGAAGACCATGATCAAATTCAACAGGAAGTTTTATTTTCATTTCGCAGGAGATTGGGAAACAGGCAAGGTTAAGGTAGTTTAAATGTTGCCGACTCTTCACTGCAGCTCATTTTGTTTCAGACTGGAGATGGTTTCTATTTGTTACACAGTTCAGGATTACCAGATTCAGTGAAGGAAGACGTTCAAGCCTCCTGGTGGCCTTTCCCAGCTCCGTTGCTTCTAATGTATTTCAGTAACAATAACAGTAAATAACACACTTACCATGTTGTTTAGCGTGGCCGAGTGGTCTACGGCGCTGGACATAATACTCCAGTTTCTGCAGAAAAGTTTCTTCGAATCCTACCGCTGACAGAATTGTTGTTTGCTTTGGCCCTTGCAGCTGAAGATAGACAGTTCAGATTGAATGTAGCAGTGTGGGCGGTGTCGTTCCTGGTAGGAAAAAAGAGGAGGAACAGTGACAATGAAACAGTTGTTGGGGTAAAGGAGAGAGTGTGGAAGGAGTGCCGTTGCTCCTATATGGGGAACACACGGATACACCGGCTGAATGACTGGCTGCCGATATAAGCAACAGTGAGACTGTATTCCCGGCCCAGAGGTTAAGTTCTGGATAAAAGCAAATTACTGCGGATGCTGGAATCTCTGAAAATGAGTCATCTGGATTCTAAGTTACAGCTCCTTTCTCCAGGAACGCTGGTCCTTTCTCTCCTTACAGATGCTAACTGACCTACAAGAGAGGAAGTGTTAGGTTTTTTAGGGAACATTAAAACTGACAAAGCCCCAGGGCCTGATGGCATCTATCCTCGACTGCTCAGGGAGACGAGAGATGAAATTGCTGGGCCTCTGACGGAAATCTTTGTCGCTTCTTTGGACACGGGTGAGGTCCCTGAGCATTGGAGGATAGCGAATGTGGTCCCATTGTTTAAGAAGGGTAGCAGGGATAACCCAGGAAATTATAGGCCGGTGAGCTTGACGTCCGTGGTAGGGAAGTTGTTGGAGAGGATTCTTAGAGACAGGATGCATGTGCATTTAGAACGGAACAATCTCCTTAGTGACAGACAGCATGGTTTTGTAAGAGGGAGGTCGTGCCTTACAAATTTGGTGGAGTTTTTTGAGGTAGTGACAAAAACGGTTGATGAAGGAAGGGCCGTGGATGTCGTCTATATGGATTTCAGTAAGGCATTTGACAAAGTCCCACATGGCAGGTTGGTTAAGAAGGTTAAGGCTCATGGGATACAAGGAGAAGTGGCTAGATGGGTGGAGAACTGGCTTGGCCATAGGAGACAGAGGTTAGTGGTCGAAGGGTCTTTTTCCGGCTAGAGGTCTGTGACCAGTGGTGTTCCGCAGGGCTCTGTACTGGGACCTCTGCTATTTGTGATATATATAAATGATTTGGAAGAAGGTGGAACTGGTGTAATCAGCAAGTTTGCGGATGACATGAAGATGGCTGGACTTGCGGATAGCGAAGAGCATTGTCGGGCAATACAGCAGGATATAGATAGGCTGGAAAATTGTGCGGAGAGGTGGCAGATGGAGTTCAATCCGGATAAATGCGAAGTGATGCATTTTGGAAGAAATAATGTAGGGAGGAGTTATACAATAAATGGCAGAGTCATCAGGAGTATAGAAACACAGAGGGACCTAGGTGTGCAAGTCCACAAATCCTTGAAGGTGGCAACACAGGTGGAGAAGGTGGTGAAGAAGGCATATGGTATGCTTGCCTTTATAGGATGGGGCATAGAGTATAAAAGCTGGAGTCTGATGATGCAGCTGTATAGAACGCTGGTTAGGCCACATTTGGAGTACTGCGTCCAGTTCTGGTCGCCGCACTACCAGAAGGACGTGGAGGCATTGGAGAGAGTGCAGAGAAGGTTTACCAGGATGTTGCCTGGTATGGAGGGTCTTAGCTATGAGGAGAGATTGGGTAGACTGGGGTTGTTCTCCTTGGAAAGACGGAGAATGAGGGGAGATCTAATAGAGGTATACAAGATTATGAAGGGTATAGATAGGGTGAACAGTGGGAAGCTTTTTCCCAGGTCGGAGGTGACGATCACGAGGGGTCACGGGCTCAAGCTGAGAGGGGCGAAGTATAACTCAGACATCAGAGGGACGTTTTTTACACAGTGGGTGGTGGGGGCCTGGAATGCGCTGCCAAGTAGGGTGGTGGAGGCAGGCACGCTGACATCGTTTAAGACTTACCTGGATAGTCACATGAGCAGCCTGGGAATGGAGGGATACAAACGATTGGTCTAGTTGGACCAAGGAGCGGCACAGGCTTGGAGGGCCGAAGGGCCTGTTTCCTGTGCTGTACTGTTCTTTGTTCTTTGTTCTTTGCTGAGGTTTTCCAACATTTTCTGATTTGGTTCCAGGGACAAATGTGATGAATTTAGATTTTCCAAGTCAAGTTCAAATCCTGTCCTGTACGCTTCCCATCATTCCTCATTGTGACTATGTTTTTAGGGAAAGTTATTTGAATTAAAGCAGTGGGTACGGAGATGATCATCTCATTACCAATGTCTCACATCAGCTTCCCTGAGAGCATAATGATCAGGATTCGGCGCAGTGGCCCCACGTTCAATTCCTAGTCATGGAGTCCATCATCTTTTGTTCAATTCTTCATTTACTGAAAACACGACTCACAGCGCCTGTGAAGGGAGAAACAAGGTTAATCTTGCAGCTGGATGAACTTGTATCAGAGCTGGAAAAATCAAAGGTGTAACTTTCACAATAAACTCTGCAGAAGAGTCAGATGATACACACGACGCACATGTCAAATCTTACCACTTTCAAGTTGCATATTTTAACTTCCTTCCCCTGTGACTGAGGGAAGTGCAGTTGATGTAGTTTGTTTTGTTCGAGCAAAGCACTGAGAAGGTCCCACAAGGGAGACTGATTGAGAATATAGAAGCACTTGGAATTCAGGAAACTGGGCGAGATGGATCCGAAAATGTCTTCATAATAGGACACATAGGGCAGTGGTAGAAGTCGGTTCGAATGAATGGAGGTTCGAGCAAATTGGCGTACTATAGGTTTCAGTGCTGAGACGCTTTTTGTTTGTTACAAGCATAAATAATATAGATGATAATTTGAGGGGAATTATAAGCAGGTTTGCAGCTGGTACAAAGATTGTTGGGCGTGGTTAATATTGAAGACGAAAACCCTATGTTAAAGGAAGATCTCGCTGAGTGCTCTTCTTCTTTGCCAGGACAAGAAGAAGAGCACTCTGGGGGAGGATGACCTCACTGTGCCTGGAGGTCTGGAGTGCATCTACTTCAATGCAAGGAGAGTAGCAGGTAAGACAGACGAACTTAGGGCCTTAATGCTCACGAGGAATTTGAATGTGGTTGCAGTGACAGAGACTTGGTTGAAAGAGGGACAGGACTGGCAGCTGAATATTCCGGGGTACAAGTGTTTTAGGCGAGACAGAGGAGGGGCCAAAAGAGGTGGGGGAGTAGCAGTATTAGTTAGAGAGCATATTACAGCGGTGCAGAGGGAGGACAATTCAGAGGGGTCGTGTAACGAGTCACTGTGGGTGGAGCTCAGAAACAGGAAGGGCGCAGTCACTATGTTGGGGGTATACTACAGGCCCCCCAACAGCGCAAGGGAAGTGGAAGAACGGATATGTCAGGAGATAATGGATAGGTGCAGGAAAAATAGGGTTGTTGTAGTGGGAGACTTCAATTTCCCTGGTATAGACTGGAAATCGCGTAGGGCTGGGAGTCTGAATGGGGAGGAATTTGTAAAATGCGTACAGGAAGGTTCTTTGGAACAATATGTAGATAGCCCGACTAGAGAGGGGGCTATACTGGACTTAGTACTGGGGAATGAGCCCGGTCAGGTCTTCAAAGTTTCGGGAGGGGAACATGTGGCAATTAGTGACCACAATTCTGTTAGCTTTAGGATAGTGATGGAAAAGGATAAGTGGTGTCCCAAGGGTAAGGTGTTGGATTGGGGGAAGGCTAACTTTAATGGGATTAGGCAGAAATTGGCAGCTGTTGATTGGGAGAGGCTGTTTGAGGGTAAATCCACATCTGGCATGTGGGAGTCTTTTAAGGAACAGTTATTAAGGCTGCAGGATAGGCATGTGCCTGTAAAAAAGAAGGATAGGAAGGGTAGGATTCGAGAACCGTGGATAACCAGGGAAATTGAGCGATTGGTCATAAAGAAAAGAGTGGTGTATGTTAGGTCCAAGCAGCTAAAAACGGAGGGAGCTCTGGAGGAATACAAAGAAAGCTGGAAAGAATTCAAACGAGGAATTAGAAGGGCAAAAAGGGGTCACGAAATGTCCTTGGCAGACAGGATTAAGGAGAATCCCAAGGCATTTTATTCATACGCTAGGTGCAAAAGGGTTGTCAGGGAAAAAATCGGACCTCTCAGGGACAAAAGTGGGGAATTATGCTTGGAGCCCAAAGAAGTAGGGGAGATCCTAAATGAATACTTTGCATCGGTATTCACAAAGGAGAGGGATGTGTTGACTGGGAGAGTCTCGGAGGGGAGTGCTGACCCGTTAGAGAAAATCTTCATTACAAGGGAGGAAGTATTAGGTTTTTTTGGGAATATAAAGACTGACAAATCCCCAGGGCCTGATAGAACCTATCCCAGGCTGCTCAGGGAGACGAGAGATGAAATCGCTGGGCCTCTGACGCAAATCTTTGTCTCGTCACTGGACACAGGTGAGGTCCCAGAGAATTAGAGGATAGCTAATGTGGTCCCGTTATTTAAGAAGGGTAGGAAGGATAACCCGGGAAATTATGGGCCGGTGAGCTTGACGTCCGTGGTAGGGAAGATGTTGGAGATAATTCTTAGATAGGATGTCTGCACATTTAGAAAGGAATAAACTCATTAACGATAGTCAGCATGGTTTTGTGAGAGGGAAGTCATGCCTCACTAACCTGGTGGAGTTTTTTGAAGAAGTGACTAGAATGGTTGACGAGGGAAGGGCCATGGATGTCGTCCATATGGACTTTAGTAAAGCGTTTGACAAAGTCCCTCATGGTAGGTTGGTGCAAAAGGTTGGATCTCATGGGATAAAGGGGGAGGTGGCTAGATGGGTGGAGAACTGGCTTGGTCACAGAAGACAGAGGGTGGTAGTGGAAGGGTCTTTTTCCGGCTGGATGCCTGTGACTAGTGGTGTTCCGCAGGGCTCTGTATTGGGACCTCTGCTGTTTGTAATTTATATAAACGATCTGGAAGAAGGTGTAACTGGGGTGATCAGTCAGTTTGCGGACAACACGAAAATGGCTAGACTTGCAGATAGTGAGGAACATTGTCAGAGGCTACAGAAGGATATAGATAGGCTGGAAATTTGGACAAAGAAATGGCAGATGGAGTTCAATCCTGATAAATGCGAAGTGATGCATTTTGGTAGAACTAACGTAGGGGGGAGCTATACGATAAATGGCAGAACCATAAAGGGTGTAGATACGCAGAAGGACCTGGGTGTGCAAGTCCACAGATCCTTGAAGGTGACGTCACAGGTGGAAAAGGTAGTGAAGAAGACATATGGCATGCTTGCCTTTATAGGACGGGGCATAGAGTATAGAAGTTGGGGTCTGATGTTGCGATTGTATAGAACGTTGGTTCAGCCGCATTTGGAATACTGCACCCAGTTCTGGTCGCCACACTACCAGAAGGACGTGGAGGCTTTAGAGAGAGTGCAGAGGAGGTTTACCAGGATGTTGCCTGGTATGGAAGGGCTTAGTTATGAGGAGAGATTGGGTAAACTGGGGTTGTTCTCACTGGAAAGACGGAGGATGAGGTGTATAAAATTCTGAAAGGCATAGATAGGGTGAACGGTGGGAAGCTTTTTCCCAGGTCGGTGGTGACGTTCACGAGGGGTCATAGGTTCAAGGTGAGGGGGGGGGGGGAGGTTTACCACGGATATCAGAAGGACGTATTTTACACAGAGGGTGGTGAGGGCCTGGAATGCGCTGCCGGGCAAGGTGGTGGAGGCGGACACACTGGGAACCTTTAAGACTTATCTAGATCGCCACATGAACGGAGTGGGAATGGAGGGATACAGAAGAATGGTCTAGTTTGGACCAGGGAGCGGCACGGGCTTGGAGAGCCGAAGGGCCTGTTCCTGTGCTGTATTGTTCTTTGTTCTTTGAATAATCAGTTGATGTGAAGGAAGTGGCGCTGCACTGACTAGTTGATCTACCTCGGAGTCAATGTGGTTGGTTGGAAGATCTGAATAAGTGAAAGGAGCGTGACCAATGCCAACGTCAGGTAGATTCAATGGGACATTGAAATGTTTGTCTCACTATAGTTGTACTTTAATTTTAATTTTCTAAATTGCCCAACAATTTCAGTTAAACTGCTGCAAGATTAAATCGTTGTGTTTTATTGTCTCGAGTAAATTGTTCATGTCATTTCTCTTAAGTAGTCGGGTACTCGTATTCTGATGGTTATTCACCGCACTCTCCAGACTTTGTTTGGAGACCCTGACTGACCATCTCGCTTCCAATGTGAGTTTAATGCTCACACCTTGTTCTGTATTGGATTCAGCTTCCTAACATCCTCTCCTATAGGATTGGCTGGGAGATTTCTGGAGCTTGGCAGAAAAGTTCAATGTTTACTATATTCAATCTAAAGTTCCAGGTAGATATCTGTAACCTGCTCACTGAAGCTACACAATGGAGCTCAATGAAAATGATTCATCTCCCATCGCCTTTCTGTCAGTTGAACTTGTTGTGAATCCTTGGCTAAAACAACACATATATTTCAGCAAGAGTTTGGTTTCAGCTTCTCCCATCAGCACCGATTGGCTCCTTTGCCTCTGGTACCAAGCCAGCACCAATGGATCATGATCAATGTTAGCTGGCACCACTGATTATCCCGAGTATTCTGCCCTGCAGTGCTCCAAATCCTAAAAACCACAAACACTGATTCAAAGGATATAGAAGCAATTTTTAACATTTTTACCCAGCAGAAGGACATGGAGAAGGCAAACAATCCCAACACCATTGCGCTACCTCCCATGTCCACTGGATCGTATCCATATGGAAAGTTATTATTCTAGCTGATATGAACATATGAATTAGGAGTAGAAGTGGGCCATTCGAGACCTCGAGCCTGTTCTGCTGCCATTCAGTAAGATCACGGCTGTTCTGAATGTGCCTCATCTCTGCCTACCTCTGAGAACTGATGTAGGCAAAAATATACCTCTGAGACGAATCGTAGGTCAAAGTGCAGTGTTTATTTTCACAATTGTGGGAGAGGTCCGATTCCGAACATGGTCTCAGGCCTCTCACTGAACACAAGTAAGAACGGAGTTTTATACATCCCGGTTCCCGCCCCTTATTACATTTGCAATTCTCCAGGATGTCTGTCACTGTTCGTTATTCATTGTGGGATCCTTGCTGCATCGGTGGTTTCTTCCTTTGTGTAGTTTGTGTAATCGCAGCAATCCCCAAGGCCGTGATTGTTTCGGTTCTATCCCTCTACGTGACACAGCCTTGAAACAACATCACAGGTTTTGCACAAACAAGTTAACTGATATACATACAAGGGTACAGGGGTCTGTGTAACACTTTATATGGTAAGGATGAATAGTACATAATGAATTATCTGATAATCTATGATTATACGATCACAGAAGGCATACATGTCAACTCCATCGTGTTAAACAAAGGTAGATAATACAAAAGGACATAAAATGGAGTCGAGCTTAGTTTATTCGAGCTGGGTTAGCCGCATTCCAGAACACGATAAGCTGGAGACAGCAGTGATAGCTGTTTCTCTTATCTGGTCTGGATGCACGAAAACAATGAATTCTAAGAAAAACAATGAATTCTACAGTACTTCTTAAGTATTACAGAGGTGAGCATTCGTAGCCAACTATGGCACATGTTCCCCCTTGGGACGTCAGCAGATAATCGAGTGCCAATCGGTTCTGTAATGCCACAGTCCGAATAGCTACGACCTCTGCTGATATTTCAGAGACGGCCATGTTCACCTCCTCGAACCCATCTTTAGTCTCATTTGCAATTCTCTCTGGGGTTGAGGCCATCTGTATTAGTTCCTGTGCTGTCTTTGCCGTCCCAAAAAGTGGGTAGGCTATCATAAAGAACCGTTCTGTCTCACTAATGGCTCGCTTAGCCCTAAGCAGTATCTCGGGGTGGTCCCGTAAGTCAATGTAATGGTGAATATAGGGCATCACATATGCCAAATAACACGATCCTGCCCAATTCCAGGGAAGCCACGGATAGGCATTGTTTCCACAGACAAAATAGGTACCATTATATGCAGTTTATTCAAAATTCAAATTGGTTATTTCAGAGTGAATAATTCTTTCCATTCATCTTTTCATTGCTAGTTCTATCAAGAATACATTTTCAAATTTAACAAGAGCCTGATCCAGATAATCCATTTATTTTTATCACTTTTAAATATCCCTATTAAATTAAGACTTTTACACTTTCTTACAGACTCTCCGGTTTAAGCTCAAAATGCGCATGATTAATTATTTCTGCAGCTCTGCCTTTGTAACCAACACAGGCAGATACAAGATCGAATCTACTGTGTGCTCAAATGGTTAACTTCCCTTCCGACTCTTCAGATGTAATGTAATGCTATTTTTCCCACATCTCTCAAATCTCTGTCTGATGCACTATCGTAAAATTTCAACTGGGGAAAGTGATTTATTAACTCGCACACAGAGAAGGAATTCGCTTTGATTGGCTATAACCTATTACACCACATGAGGCTCTCGATCGCAATTACATCTTCTCACTCTCTCCTCTCCCTCGAGAGAGAAAGAGAAACTTACAGCCTGCTGGTTTTCGTTTAACCCTGTACTCCCCTCTTTGGTCTATCATGCTTCAAACTAACCAATTTAACCTGATTTGAGTCCCTTCTGTCTTTGCAGCGGCACTGACACTGGTGTCTGTTATATTCATTGGGGCAATGACGGCTACCTTAGATTTCTGTTGATTATCTACACTGGGTAGATTCCACCAATCCTCCTGTATCGGTAACTTGGAACAACCTTGGCAAGCCAGATACCTCCGGTTTTTATCTTTCCTTTGTTCGGCTTACTGTTCTAATCTTTTTTGTCCTTCTCATACTTCTCTTCAACCTTACCCAAGTCTTAGGGTTTCCCTCATTATCACATACACTGATCCCTCTTCCAACTGTTTTGTTGTGGTAATTCTGCTCCAGTAAGTGGGAGCATTTCCTAATACCCTCTGAATCCCTGCTTTAAACGGAGTGAAGGGTTTATAATTTGCTTTTGGCTGCGCACCTGTTCCCCCTCAGTTTCCTGGTGATAAGTTGTGTTCTAGCGCTTCCCACTCCTCTGGAGGAGCGGTTGGTCCCTGTTGTGTGGACCCATTAGGAGGTAGAGGAACAGTTTCCCCTCTCCATTGCTTTTCTTCTAACACATGGTTTTATTTCTCCAATTCCCTTACTCTGGATTCTAACTCTCTAATCTTTTCTTTATCTTTACTCCACCTTTTAGTTGAGGCGACTACTTGCTCAATTAGTCCAGCTAACTGATGTATTAATAATACTTCTATCTTCTTTATCTTGTTTCTCTTTAATAGGCAGGGGTCTTCTGTCCATTAACTTTTTTTACATAAATCATTTTATTCGTTATGGGTAAGGGTGGGTCAGTGGTAGATATAGCCGTGTCCACCAGCATTTCACATTGTGCAGACACGTAGATTCTACCCTCCTTCTTACCCTAACCAGAGGGGCTGCCCCTTATTGCCCCTCTGTGTGGCCCCCCTTATTGCAAAACTGGCAGGTAGGGACCCTCCTGCTACCCCCCTTCGGAGCCCTACAGTCTCTGGCAAAGTGACGCAGTTTCCCACAATTATGGCATGCACCCTTTGGTTCAGTTCCTCCACTGTTTGCACTGACATCTTCCTGTTTCAATCATGGGTATGGTTTCTCATCTGGTCCGTCAGATGCCCATTCTACTAATTCATCATAGTTCTGGGTATTAAGAACTCCAATTTTAATGATTTTATTTGTGGGCTGGCGACAGCCTGTCTTTAAAATGGTGGAGGGGCTGGCCACGATGGGGTGCAGTTTCAGGTGTTCTTTATTTAAAGCTGAACGATTAAAACATTAAAGCAAACAACAGCAAACATCCATGCAACCACTTTGTTAACCACACACAGACACACATGGAAGCTTCCAACATTTTAATTTTTGCTTTGTCATCAGCCCATTTCTTACCCGAGATTGAGAACTGTTCAATTAATCTGGCCAATTGATGAAACTAAGAGAACTCCAATTTTCCTCGTTCTGTCTTTCTTTTCCTTTTTCAACCATTTTCGTTGTTGGTCTAGTGGGTTGTCTAAATCCCACCTCCTTTTATCATCTGTTTAATCAGTTTCTCCCTTTCAATCATATATTCGTTTATTATTAGGGATCCCGGGGGTCCCCCGCTGTCCTCGTCCCACCATAACACTGATAAGTTTATACTCACCACCAGGAGTCTTCTATTCTCCTTTCTCGCTCTCCCCCTCCAAGGTCGCTCTTATCGGAGTCCGGTGATACCTGTCAGGGGTGATCAGATCCCTCCGTACCACCGCTTATGCTATTTATTTGTTTAGGCCGGCTTTTCCTCATAAGGCTTTTCCTTCTAACTCTTTCACATGAAGGCTTTTCCTTCAAATTCTGGCAATCACTCAGACAGTCTCTATCTCACTCACGTCTGAACATCACACATTCTGATCACAGATGATCACCTAATTTTGACCCAATCTATTTAAAGTTCGGTAATCTATTCCGGTTCCCCGGTTGTGGCCATCCAACCGGACCGTAAACAAATTCCTGGGATTTTTGCACCAATTGTTGGAGGCAAAAATACACCTCACAGACTAATCGTAGGTCAAAGTGCAGTGTTTATTGTCACAATTGTGGGAAAGGTCCGATTCCTAACATGGTCTCAGGCCTCTCACCGAATACAAGTAAGAACAGTCTTATACATCCCGGTTCCCGCCCCTTATTACATTTGCATTTCTCCAGGATGTCTCCAGTTCTATCCCGCTACATGACACAACCTTGAAACAACATCACAGGTTTTGCACAAACAAGTTAACTGATATACATACAAGGGTACAGGGGCCTGTATTACACTTTATATTGGTGAGAATGAATATTATATAATGAATATATGTGAATCTATGATTATACAATCACAGAAGGCATACATGTCAACTCCATCATGTTAAACAAAGGTACATAATACAAAAGAACATAAAATGGAGTCCAGCTTAGCTTATTCGAGCTGGGTTAGCCGCATTCCTGAACATGATAAGCTGGAGACAGCAGGGATAGCTGTTCCTCTTATCTGGTCTGGATGCACGAAAACAAAGAATGCTAACAAAAGCAATGAATTCTACAGTACTTCTCACAAATCTGTTAAGTATTACAGAGGTTAGTCTCAATGCTTAAGTGTTACAAGGTTCATTAACCCATTCCCGTCTTCAGAACTATTGACTCCCTTGTTAGTCAGGAATCTATCTACAGGCCAGTGAGCCTCACGTCTGTGGTTGGTAAGTTGCTGGAAGATATTTTGAGAGACAGGATCTACAGGCATTTAGAGACGCAAGGACTGATTAGGGACAGTCAGCATGGCTTTGTGAGTGGAAAATCATGCCTCACAAATTTGATTGGGTTTTTTGAAGGGGTAACCAAGAAGGTAGATGAGGGCAGTGCAGTTGATGTCGTCTGCATGGACTTTAGCAAGGCCTTTGACAAAGTACTGCATGGAGAGTTGTTGCATAATATTCAATCTCACGGGATCCAGGGTGAGCTGTCTAAATGGATACAAAATTGGTTTCTTGACAGAATCCAGAGGGTGGTTTTTCAAATTAGAGGCCTGTGACCAGCCGTGTGCCTCAGGCATCAGTGCTGGGTCCACTGTAATTTGTCATTTATATGAATGATTTGGATGAGAATATAGGAGGCATGGTTAGTAAGTTTGCAGATGACACCATAAAATAGAGAACATAGAACATTACAGCGCAGTACAGGCCCTTCGGCCATCGATGTTGCGCCGACCAGTGAAACCAATCTAAAGCCCATCTGAACTACACTATTCCAATATCATACATATGTTTATCCAATGACCATTTAAATGCCCTTAATTTTGGTGAGTCCACGACTGCTGCAGGCAGGGCATTCCACGCCCTTACTACTCTCTGAGTGAAGAACATACCTCTGACATCTGTCTTATATCGACCACCCCTCAATTTAAATTATGCCCCATCGTGCCAGCTATCACCATCCGAGGAAAAAGGCTCTCACTATCCACCCTGTCTAATCCTCTGATCATCTTGTATGCCTCTATTAAGTCACCTCTTAACTTTCTTCTCTCTAGTGAAATCAACCTCAAGTCCCTCAGCCTTTCCTCATAAGACCTTCCCACCATACCAGGCAACATCCTAGTAAACTCTCCTGCACCCTTTGCAATGCTTCCACATCCTTCCTATAATGTGGCGAACAGAACTGTATGCAATACTCCAAGTGCGGCCGCACCAGAGTTTTTTACAGCTGCAACATGACCTCCAGGCTCCGAAACTCAATCCCTCTACGAATAAAAGCTAACACTCCGTACGCCTTCTTAACAACCCTATCAACTGGGTACCAACTTTCAGGGATCTATGCACATGGACACCCAGATCTCTCTGTTCATCCACACTACCAAGTATCGTACCATTAGCCCAGTACTCTGCAATCCTGTTACTCCTTCCAAAGTGAATCACCTCACACTTTTCCGCATTGAACTCCATTTGCCACCTCTCAGCCCAGCTCTGCAGCTTATCTATGTCCCTCTGTAACCTGCAACAACCTTCTGCACTGTTCACCACTCCACCGGCTTTAGTGTCATCCGCAAATTTACTAACCCATCCTTCTACGCCCTCATCCAGGTCATTTTAAAAAATGACAAACAGAAGTGGCCCCAAAACAGATCCTTGCGGTACACCACTAGTAACTGAACTCCAGGATGAACATTTCCCATCAACCACCACCCTCTGTCTTCTTACAGCTAGCCAATTCCTGATCCAAACCGCTAAATCATCCTCAATCCCAATCCTCTGTATCTTCTGCAAGATTGGTGGCAAAGTGGTCAGTGAAGAAAGTTATCTCCGATTGCAAGGGATCTTGATCAATTGGGCCAGTGGGCTGACGAATGGCAGATGGATTTTAATTTAGACAAATGTGAGGTGATGCATTTTGGTAGATTGAACTAGGGCAGGACTTAGTCAGTTAATGATAGGGTGTTGCGGGGAGTTATAGAACAAAGAGATCCAGGGCTACATGTTCATAGCTCCTTGAAAGTGGAGTCACAGGTGGACAGATTGGTGAATAAGGCATTCGGCATGCTTGGATTCATCAGTCAGAACATCGAATGCAGCAGTTGGAACGGCTTGTTGAAGGTGTACAAGACATTGGTAAGGCCACACTTGGAATACTGTGTACAGTTCTGGTCACCCTATTATAGAAAGGATACTATTAAACTAAAACGAGTGCAGAAAAGATTTAATAGGATGCGACCAGGACTTGATGGTTTGAGTTATAAGCAGAGGTAGGATAGACTGGGACTTTTTTCTCTGGAGCGGAGAAGGCTGAGGGGTGACCTTATGGAGGTCTATAAAATAACGAGAGGCACAGATCAGCTAGATAGTCAATATTTTTTCCTAAGTGTAGGGGAGTCTAAAACTAGAGGGCATAGGTTTAAGTTGAGAGGGGAGAGATACAAAAGTGTCCAGAGGGACAATTTTTTCAAACAGAGGGTGGTGAGTGTCTGGAACAAGCTGCCAGAAGTGGTAGTAGAGGCGGGTACAATTTTGTCTTTTAAAAAGCATTGAGACAGTTACATGGGTAAGTTGGGTATAGAGGGATATGGATCAAATGCGAGGAATTGAGATTAACTTAGGGGTTAAAAAAAAGGGGCGGCATGGACAAGTTGGGCCAAAGGGCGTGTTTCCATGCTGTAAACCTCTGTCACCCTATGAATGAATAAGAAAATAATTCAAATCGATACTAACATTCGGACACCAGCAACTAGCAGAGTAATGTCTTCTCAATCATTTCTCTTTTGAATAACAACAGCTCAAAAGAATAATTAATAAATGCTTAGTAAATTAGTGCATTCAACGATGAGCTTTCACTTTCTCAGGAGACGAAGGAAATTTGAATGTCGGCTACGACTCTCAACAACATTTGCAGATGAACCATAGAATGCATTCTTTCTGGTTGGACCACAGCTTGGTATGTCTCCAGCTCTACCCAAGACTGCAAGGAACTACAAATTGTCATGAACGAAGCCCAGTCCATTACACAAACCAGCCTCTCACCCATTGACACTGTCTACATATTCTGCTGTCTCAGAAAAGCAGCCAGCATAATCAAGGATCCCACGCACCCTGGGCATTCGCTCTTCCACCTTCTTCCATTGGGAAAAAGATACAAAAGTCTGAGGTCACGTACCAACCGATTCAAGAGCAGCTTCTTCCCTGTTGCCATCAGACATTTGAATGGACCTACCTTGCACTAAGTTCATCTTTCTCGACACCCTCGCTATGATAGTAACACTTCATTCTGCACTCTCACCTTTCCTTCTCTATGAACGGAATGTATTGTCTGTATAGCGCATAAGTAACAATGCTTTTCACTGTATGCTAATGCATGTGACAATAATAAATCAAATCAAATCAAATCAAATCGCCCAGCCTGAGTCAGGAATGTCGGCCCAATCAAGAATATACGTGCTGTCAGATACTTTACCAAGCGGCAATGCTTCACTGTTTACCACACCGAGACGTTATGGCCATGAAAACCATCACCACAAATCAAAGGGATTTTTATTTAATTATCCAGAGTGCACATTTACTTTAATCTATCAGATTGTTCGTTTTAGTGAAGGAAATAGGGAATAAATTGTGTTAACAGGGCTTCAGAGATACAATTTAAAATTCACAGCTTTTAAAACAACTGCTGCATCTAACCCTGGCTTTGTGAATTATTTGTGTGGAGCCTTTACAAACACAATTCCATTTCTCATTCATACTGTGTTCTTTAGAATCATAGAATCCTGACAGTGCAGAAGGAGGCCGGTCGGCCCATCGAGCCTGCACTGGCAACAATCAGACCCAGACCCCATTCCTGTATCCACATATTTACTTTGTTAATCCCCGACACTCATGGGCAATTTAACATGGTCAATCCCCCCCTCACTTGCACATTTTTGTACACTAAGGGGCAATTTATCATGGCCAATCCACCTAGCCTGCACATCTTTAATTTTAAAAGGCAATTTACCGTGGCCAATCCACCTATTCCGCACATTTAGGGCGGCACGGTGGCACCGTGGTTAGCCATGCAGCCTCACAGTGCCAGGGACCCGGGTTCAATTCTGGCCTCAGGTCACTATCTGTGTGGAGTTTATGCATTCTCCCTGTATCTGCGTGGGTTTACTCCGGGTGCTCTGGTTTCCTCCTAAACTGTATTTATCACATGGTCAGACAGCATAACTCTGCAACTGCAAACTGCACCTCCCAGGGTCCAACTGCCAATCCTCCCGTGGCTCGGAATATGCGTCCTCGCACTCGAGTGGCTCATCGACCCACCTCACTGCTCCATCGAGTCAGGCCCGACCACATGGCCCATAGGGAATTCTCCCTAAACGGAGCCACACTACGACAGTTGACAAATCTCGTGCCATCCTGACTTGGAAATATATCAGCTGTTCCTTCACTGTCACTGGGTCCAAATCATGGAATGCCCTCCCTCACAGTGCTGTGATTGTACCCACTGGACAAACTGCAGTGGTTTAAAAAGGAAGCTCACCACCACCTTCTTAAGGGCAGCGAGGGATGCACAATGAATGCTGGGACGAATCAGTGATACCCACATCCCATAAAATGAATTTTAAAAAATAAATGGGAAGATTGAAAGTTTATGGCCAGTGTCTCCACTATTTCCACTTGTCCTGCTCTCAGTGAACCTCCACCATTATCCAAGCTGGGTACATGTTCTATTCCATTGTGATATGAAAAGTGTTGGATTGAACGGGGTTAAGTGAAGCTGTTTGTTTAGTGACTGAAATTGATGTGAGTCTCCATGGATCCGAATAGTGTGCCTGGAGGGATTTCCCTCTTCTATTAATAAGGGATTCCGTTCAATGTGTTGTCCCATTGAGTCAGCGGGAGCTACAACTCCGACTCTAACAGTGATCAGCGGCTGTGGAGAGAGAGGGGAAGGAAGAGGAGAGATCAGAATCTGGCAGCAATGGATTGGAATGTTACAACACTGGACAGGGATTTTGCTATGGGTGTGTACTATCTTTCTCAAGATTGGTTTGGTTCATTACCGTTAACAATTCGCATCCAGTATGCGCTGTCGTTTATTCAAGGGGTTTACTTTCCAATCCTGGCTATTGTTGGTGTCCCTGGTAAGTCTCTGTGTTCACTTATTTTATTTGTCATCCATGTTGCATTGTATTACTCTCCTTCTTATTTCAGTTTTGGGAGCATGGAGTCCATTGAGTTCGGTTCCGTACTTAATCTCTGCTCCCTGTCCATTTACTCCATCCCTGGTCCACACTGATTACACCCTCCATTATCCCTTTGACCTTGAGTTGATTACTCACCCCATATCCGATGCAGCCATATAGAACAGTGGTCAGTCCACACTTCGGGTATTGAGTGCAATGTTGTTCACCACACTACCTGAAGGACGAGTAAGCTTTGGAGGCCGTGCAAAGAGAGTTCACCAGGATGCTACCATTAACAAGAAACTCAACTGGTCTCACCACAGAAACTCAGTGGCGACAAGAGCAGGTCAGGGCCGAAGAATACTGCGGCGAGTAAGTCACCTCCTGACTCCAAAAAGCCTGTCCACCATCTACAAGGCACAAGTCAGGAGCGTGATGGAATACTCCCCACTTGCCTGGATGGGTGCAGCTCCAACAACACTCAAGAGGCTTGACACCATCCTGGACAAAACAGTCTGCTTGATTGGCACCACATCCACAAACATTCACTCCCTCCATCACTGATGCTCAGTAGCAGCCGTGTGTACTATCTACCAGATGCACTGCAGCAATTCACCCAAGATCCTTGGACAGCACTTTCCAAGCCCAAGCCCAAGAAGGGCAGCAGATACATGGGGACACTACCACCTGCACGCTCGGCTCCAAACCACTAAACGTCCTGGTTTGGAAATATATTGTCAGTTCCTTCGCAGTCGCTGTGTTAAAATACTGTAAATCCCTCCTTAATGGCATTGTTCGAAACCCACAGCACATGGACTGCAGCGATTCAAGAAGCCGGCTCACAATCACCTTCTAAAGGGCAACTACAGATGTGCAATTTAAAATGCTGGCCACCCAGCAACGCCCATGTCCAACGAATGAATTTAAAAATATGTTGCGTGATCTGGAGGGTTTTGTATATGAGGACAGACTGGATAAACTAGAATTGATTTCACTGGAAAGACAGTGGCTGAGGAGAGACCTGATAAATGTCTGCAAAATGATGAGAGGAAAAGACAGGGTGGATAGTCAGAGGCTTTTTTGCCAGGGTGGAAGTGTCAATTACGAGCCGACACAGGTTGAAGGTGAGAGGGAGAATGTTTAAGGGAGATGTGTGGGGGAGGTTTTTCACGCAGAGTGTGGTGGGTGCCTGGAACGTGCTGCCAGGGGATGTGGTGGAATAGAGAGATACGCTCAGAGTAAGGGCAGCAGCTTTTCTTTGTTTAATTAGGACATTATAGAACAATATAGAAGATTGGAGAAGCTGGAGGAGGCCAATCAGCCCATCGACCCTGCTCTGCTGTTCATTACGATCATGACTGATCGTCCAACTCAATAGCCTAATCCTGCTCTTTCCCCATAAACTTTGATCCCATTCGCCCCAAGTGCTATATCCAGCCAATTCTGGAATACATTCAAGTTTTGTCATCAGCTATTCCTGAAGCAATGAATTCCAGAGGCTCACCACTCTTTGGGTGAAGAAATGTCTCCTCATCTCCATCCGAAATGGTCTACCCTGAATCCTCAGGCTGTGACATCTGGTTCTGGATTTTCCCACCATCGGGATTGTCCCCCTTACGTCTACCCTGTCCAGTCCTGTTATAATGTAATAAATCTCTCTGAAATCCCCATTCATGCGTCTGAACTCCAGCGAAAATAATCCTAACCGAGTCAATCTCTCCTCATACATCAGTCCCGCCATCCCCGGAATCAGCCTGGTAAACCGGCCTGTTCCTGTGCTATCCACTACATCACGAATCATGTCTCCTATCACCACCAGAATCATCCTTTGCCTCACTCCAGCTGTCACATATCCCGACTCAACTATTCCAGTTTTCTGTTGACTAACCTCCGAATTACAAAGATGCAGAGTTAAAGCTCATCCCAAACTCCGCTGTCCATATACTAACTTGCACCAAGTTCCATTGAGCATCATCCTTGTGCTCACTGACCTCTGTCACCAGCTGATCTGGTAAAGACCTCATTTTCACACTCACCTGATCTATTCCTTCCATGAAGTTGTCCACATGAGGGTCTCAGACGATCGATTTTCCTAAATGCTTCTGTCTGTTGGCATTTCAACAAACACCACCAACCCCTACAAAGGTATGTCTTCTGTACAACGCCAGGATATTGAAAGGGCCCATAGACTGCACATCAGATAACGTAAGGATAATAAGAAGGTGGGTGGTTAATGTAGGACTGAGGGTGTTGTATTTGAATGCACGAAGTTTACTAAATAAAGTCAATAACCATGTCGTCCCGCTAATCTCCAAACCTTTGCCCGAGGTCAACAGATCTTTCCCTCATCCGCCCATCGCCCGCTCGGATTACCGCAGCAGGCAGGACAGTAAAAGTCTGGCCATAGAATCGGTGTGGCTGGAGTTGGAGAACTTCAAAAGTAAAAAGACCCTGATGTTGAGTAATGTACAGGCCTGCGAACATTAGATAGGATGTGGCGGACAAAATACAACAGGAGATTAAAAAGGCATCCAAGAAAGGCGAGGTGACAGTGCTCATGGGAGAGTTCAATATTCAGGTGGACTGGGAAAATCAAGTCGGTCGTGGGTCCCAAGAAAATGATTTTGTGAATGTCTGCAGGATGGATTTTTGGAGCAGCTTGTGGTGGAGCCCAAGAGTAAACAGAGAATTCTGGGTTTGGTGATGTGAAATGGGGCAGTCTTGAGATGGGAGCTTAGGACGAAGGAACCCTAAGTAGACAGTGTCCATAGTATGATAGAATTTACCCTGCAGTTTGACGGGGAGCAGCTGGAATCAGATGTAATGATATTACAGTGGAGTAAAGGCCATTACAGAGGCATGGGGGAGGAGTGGTCTTGACAGAAATCTCTATATTCTCATCAGCTACAGATGAAGTTCCAGAGGACTGGAAGATAGCCAATTTTGATCCATTGTTCAAGAAGGGCAGCAGGGATAATCCAGGAAATTATAGGCCGGTGAGCCTTACGTCAAAAGTATGGAAAATATTGGAAAACATTGTTAGGAGCAGGATTTACTCACATTTGGAAAGAAAAGGACGTATTAGTGATAGAAAGCATGGTTTTGTGAAGGGGAGGTCGTGCAGCATTAACTTGATAGAGTTTTTCGAGGAAGTGACAAAGATGCGAGATGAGGGAAAGGCAGTGGATGTTATATACATGGACTTCAGTAAAGGCTTTGACAAGGTACCTGATGGTAGACTGGCACGAAAGTTGAAGTCACCTGGGATCAGCTGGGAGCTGGCAAGATGGATTCAGAACTGGCTTGGGCACAGAAGATAGAGGGTAGCAGTTGAGGGGTGTTTTTCTGAATCGAAGGCTGTGACTAGTGGTGTTCCACAGGGATCATTTCTGGGACCTTTGTTCTTCGTAGTATATATAAATGACTTGGAGGAAAATGTAGCTGGTCTGATTAGTAACTTCACAAGAAGTCCACAAAAATTTGTGGAGTTGCGGGTGGTGAAGAAGATTGTCACAGGATGCAGGAAGATATAGATCAATTGGAGACTTAGGTGGAGAAATGACACATTGCGTTTAATCCGGACAAATGTGAGATAATGCATTTTGGAAGTTTCAAAGTATGTCGGAATTATACAGTAAATGGTAGAACCCTTAGGAGTATTGACAGGGAGAGAGATCTAGGCATACGTGTCCACTGATCACTGGAAGTGGCAACGCAGGTGAAGAAGCTAGTCAAGAAGGCATGCAGCATGCTTGTCTTCATCGGTCGGGGCATTAAATATAAAAATTGGCAGGTCATGCTGCAGCTGTACAGAACCCCTTAGTGAGGCTTTATTTGTGTACAATTCTGGTCACCACACAGCCAGAAGTATGTGGATGCTTTGGAGAGGGTACAGAAGAGTTTTGCCAGGATGTTGCCTGGTCTGGAGGGTATTAGCTATGAGGAGATTTTGGATGAACTCAGTTTGTTGAGGGGTGACCTGATAGAGATTTACAAGATCATGAGTGACACCGACAGGGTGGATAGTCAGACCCTCCTTCCGAGGGTAGAAATGTCACGTACTAGGGGACAAAGATTGAAGGTGCATGGGGAAAAGTTTAGAGGAGATGGGTGAGGCAAGTTGTTTTACATAGAAGGTGGTGAATATCTGGAACGCATTCCCCGGGCAGGTGATGGGAGCAGGTATGATGGCGGCATCTCGGGCGCATTGAGACGAATACATGAATAGGATGTGAATAGAAGGCTAGGGGCTCTGTAGGTAAATAGTTTTAGTTTATGCAGGCATCATGATCGGCGCAGGCAAAGGGCTGAAGGGCCTGTTCCTTTGCTGTACTGTTCTTTGTTCTTTGATTTGTTCCTTGAGCTGTCCAGAATTGATTGGGAGAGGAGCCGAGCAGATATGATGGCGGAACAGTAAAGGCAGGGGTTTCTGGCCGTATTTCGGGAGACAGAGCAACATTTTATGCCAAGAAGAAGCATACTATGGGAAGGGTGAGGCAACCATGGCTGACGAGGGAAGTCAGGGACAGCATAAAAAGCAAAAGAAAAAGCATAAACTGTAGCAAAGATTAGCGGGAAGCCAACGGAGTGGGAATCCTTTAAAGACCAACAGAGGACAACTAAAAAAGAAATAAGGAGAGAGAAGAAGAATTATGAGGGCATACGTATAAAATAAGTTTGCAAGACTTTCTTTCGATATATAAAGGGTGAGCGAGAGACAAGACTGGACATTGGACCGCTGGAAAATGACGCTGCAGAAGTAGTAATGGAGAACAAAAAATGGCGGAAGACCTGAATCGGTTCACTTGCAAGTTGAGTTGGTATTTTTTAATTCATTTTTGGGACATGGGCTGGCCAGCATGTATTGTCCATCCTTAGTTGCCGTTGAGAAGGTGATGGTGAGCTGCCTTCTTGAATCGCTGCGGTCCATATTCTGTGGGTTGACCCACAGTGCCGTAAGATGGGAATTCCAGGATTTTGGCCCAGCGACTGTGAAGGAACAGCAATATATTTCCAAGTCAGGATGATGAGAGCCTTGGAGGGGAACTTGCAGGTGGTGGTGTTCCCATTTATCTGATGCCCTTGTCCTGCTAGATGAAAGCGTTCGTGGATTTGGAAGGTGCTGTCAAAAGTTCTTTGGTGAATTGCTGCAGTGCATCTTGTAGATGGTACACGCTGCAGCTACTGAGAGTCGGTGGTGGAGGGAGTGGATGTTTGTAAATGTGGTGCCAACCAAGCGGGCTGCTTTACCCTGGATGGTGTTGAGCTTCTTGAGTGTTGTTGGAACTGCAGCCATCCAGGCAGGTGGGGAGTATTCCATCGCTCTCCTGACTTGTGCCTTGAAGATGGTGGATAGGCTTTGGGGAGTCAGGATGTGAGTTACTCGTTGCAGTATTCCTACCCTCTGGCCTGCTCTTGTAACCACTGTATCCATGTGGTGAGTCCAGTTGAGTTTCTGGTCAATAGTAAACCCAAGGATGCTGACAGTGGGGGATTCAGTGATGGTTACACCATTGAATGTCAAAGAGTGGTGATCAGAGTGTCTCTTATAGGTGATGGTCATTGTCTGGCATTTGTGTGGTGCGAATGTTACTGGGCACTTGTCAGCCCAAGCCTAAACCTGGATATTGGCCAGATCTTGTTGCATTTGAACATGGATTGCTTCAGTTTCTGAGGAGTTGTGAATGGTGCTGAGCATTGTGCAATCATCGACCAACATCCCCACTTCTGACCTGATGACGGAGGGAAAGTCATTCATGAAGCAGCTGAGGATTGTTGGGCCTAGTGCACTATCCTGAGGGATTCCTGCAGAGACGTCCTGGATGTCCCTCCACAACCACAACCATCTTCTGTGTACCAGGTATGACTCCAACCAGCAGAGAGTTTGCCCCCTGATACCCAACGATTCCAGTTTCACTAGGGCTCCTTGATGCCACACTCGGTTGAATGGGGCCTTCATGTCAAGGGCTGCCACTCTCACCTCACCTCTGGAATTCAGCTCTTCTTTCCATGTTGGAACCAAGGCTGTAATGAGGTCAGGTGCTGAGTGACCCTGGCGAAACCCAAACTGGGCATCACTGAGTGGGTTATTGCTGAACAGGTGCTGCTTGATAGCACTGCTAATGATCTCTTCCATCACTTTACTGATCGACCCACTCGACTGATTGGGCGGTAATTGGCTGGGTTGGATTTGTCCTGCTTTTTGTGTACAGGACATACCTGGGCAACTATCCACATTGTTGGGCAGATGCCAGTATTGTAACTGTATTGGAAGAGCTTGGCTAGGGGAGCGGCAAGTTCTGAAGCACAATTCGGTACTATTGCCGGAATGTTGTCAGGGCCCATTGCCTTTGCAGTATCCAGTGCCTCCAACCGTTTCTTGAAATCACGTGGAGTGAATCGAATTGGCTGGAGACTGGCATCTGAGATGCTGGGGACCACTGAAGGAGGCCGAGATGGATCATCTACTCAGCACTTTTGGCTGAAGATAGTTGCGAATACCTCAGCCTTACCTTTTGCACTGATGTTCTGGGTTCCTCCATCATTGAGGATGGTGCTATTTGTGGAGCCTCCTCCTCCAGTCAGTTGTTTAATTGCCCACCACCATTCATGACTGGATGTGGAAGAACTGCAGAGCTTAGATCTGATCCGTTGGTTGTGCAAGCTCTGTCTATCACTTGCTGCTTTTGCCGTTTTGCATTCAAGTAGTCCTGTTTTCTGGCTTCACCAGGTTGACAACTCATTTTTAGGTATACCTGGCATGTCCTCCAACACTCTCTATTGAACCAGGGTTGATCCCCTGGCTTGATGGTAATGGTTGAGTGGGGGACATGCTGGGCCATGAGGTTGCAGATTGTGCTGGAGTACAATTCTGCTGCTGTTCATGGCTCACAGCGCCTCATGGATTCCCAGTCTTGAGTTGCTAGATCGGTTCGAAGTCTGTCCCATTAAGCACGGTGATAGTGCCACACAACACGATGGAGGTTATTCTCAATGTGAAAGCGGGACTTCTTCTCCACAAGGACTGTGCGGTGGTCACTCTTACCGATATTGTCGTGGACAGATGCATCTGCATCCGGCAGATTAGTAAGGATGAGGGCAAGTATGTTTTTTCCTCTTGCTGCTTCCTTCACCACCTGCTGCAGACCCAGTCTAGCAGTTATAACCTTTAGGACCCGACCAGCTCGATCAGTAGTGCTGCTGCCGAGCCACGCTTGGTGGTGGACATTGAAATCCCCCATCTAGAGTACATTTTGCGCCCTTGCCACCCTCAGTGCCTCCTCCAAGTGTTGTTCAACAGGGAGGAATACTGATTCAGCAGCCGAAGGAGGACGGTGCGTGGTAACCAGTAGGGGACTTCCTTGCCCATGTTTAACCTAAAGCCATGAGACTTCATGGGGTCCAGAGACGATGTTATGGATTCCCAGGGCAACTCCGTCCCGACTGTATACCACTGTGCTGCCACCTCTGCTGGGTCTGTCCTGCGGGTGGAACAGGACATATCCAGAGATGGTAATGGTGGCGTCTGGGGTGTTATTTGTAAGGTACAATTCCGTGAGAATGACTATGTCAGGCTGTTGCTTGACTAGTCTGTGAGACAGCTCTCCCAATTTTGGCACGAGTCCCCCGATGTTAGTAAGGAGGACTTTGCAAGGTCGACAGGGCTGTTTGTTTTGCCGTTGTCTTTTCCGGTGCTTTGGTCGATGCCAGGTGATCCGTCCAGTTTAATTTCTTTGTTGAGACTTTGCAGCGATTGTTACAATGGAACAGCTTGCGAGGCCATTTCAGAGGGCAGACCAGGTAAAGATGGCAGATTTCCTTCCTGAAAGGACATTAGTGAACCAGATGGGTTTTTCCGACAATCGACAATGGTTTCAGTAGACTCTTAATTCCAGATATTTTTTATTGAATTCAAATTCCACCATCTGCCGTGGAGGGATTTGAATGCAAGTCCCAGAACATTATCTGCGTTTCTGGATTAATAGTCGAATGATAATACCACTTGGTCATTGCCTCTGCGTAGGCAATGGCCGAGTGGTATTAGTATTTATTTCGAGAGGACTAGAATACAAATGCAGGGGTGTACCACGGAGGCTTTATAAGACTCTGGTGGATTACCAGAGTAAATAAGTGAGGTTACAGGGAGAGAGCCTGGGTGAGCTTGTTGTTGGGTGCAGTCTCGATTTGGCTTACTAGCCTCATTCTGCACTGGAGGGATTCTATGATTTCAGGGTCATCATTGGACTGTTCATTCCAATTATTTTACTGAATTCAAATTTCACCATCTGACAAGGTGGGATTCGAACCCGGTTCCCCAGAGCAATATCGTGAGTTTCTGGATTAATAGTCCAGTGACAACAGGCACACAGTGTTTGTGTGGAGTTTGCACATTCTCCCCGTGTCAGCGTGGTTACCTCCGGGTGCACCGGTTTCCTCCCAAAGTCCAAAGATGTGCGGGCTCAGTTGATTGGCCATGCTAAATCGAACCTCGTGTCCTAGGATGAGTACTGTAAATATGTGGCTTTACGGGAGTGGGGCCGGGGTGGGATTGTGGTCAGTGCAGACTCAATGGGCCGAATTGTCTACTTCTGCACTGTTGTGATTCTATGATTCTATGACAATACCACTGAGGCACGGCCTCCCAAGCAGGTTTGTGTTTGAAATCTATCCCATTCAGCACGGTGGTAGTGCCACGGAACCCGATGGAGATTTCCCTTGGAGCGAGTCCCACACGCACAGCAGGAAAGCTCTAATTTACTCTGCAGTGTTACCCCTGTGTGACTGAGCTCACACACACAGACCATGAGGGAGCTGCACTCTGTATCGTACTCATGTTGCACCTGCTCTGTGAGTTCTTCACTGAACAGCGCAGAGGTATCTTTACTCTCTATCTGTACAGTGCTGTAACTACCCGAACCAATCGGCCATATGACAGAAATGTTGGTGAATCTGATTGTTGTACATTAGTTTCTCTTTCTGGCTCGTGCTGGGATCTGGGTTCCACGGGCATTTCCTGCACTGGCCAGTGCTGAATGATGCTGTTGATCTATTAGAGCTTTCACATCCAGGCCCCATCATGATCTCAGAGCCGATCGACTGAAAACCTCCCTCTCCCAGCTGATGTCGTAGTCGGAAGTCAGTTTCCCATCAGCAAGACAGCATTCTTCCACCCCGATTACATCTCCCATCTTTGTTAGTTACAGGCTTAACTATCCCAATGCCCTTCTCCATTGGTTGGCAGGGTGCCACAATATTTAGCACTGCTGCCTCACAGCGCGAGGGACCTGGGTTCGATTCCGGGCTTTGGTCACTGTCTGTGCGAATTCTGCACGTTCTCCCCGTGTCTGCGTGGGTCTCCTCCGGGTGCTCCGGTTTCCTCCCACCGTCCGAAAGACGTGCTGGTTACGTGCATTGGCCATGCGAAATTCTCCCCCAGTGTACCCGAACAGGCACTGAAATGCGGCGACTAGGGGATTGTCACAGTAGCTTCTTTGCGGGGTGAATGTAAGACCACTTGTGACACTAAAAAAACTTGAAATTAAATCCCATCGTAAATCCTCCATATGCCTCAGCTCATCTACAACGCTGCTACCTGTAACCCATCCCACACCCTGTCCCGGTTACCCATCACCACTGTGCTCATTGATTGAGATTGGCTCCCACTCTGGCAGCTGCTCAATATCAATATTCTCCTTCTGTGATTGGATTTCTCCACGGCCTCATTCATCCCAGTCCTCTCTCCATGCCCAATATTCCTGAAAGCTTCCCCCGCACATCCCCCTTAAACATTCCCCCTCTCACCTTGAAACTGTGTTTCCTTGTATTTGACACTTCCACCCTGGGGAAAACGCTCTGACTATCGACCTTGTCCATGCCTCTCATAATTGTATAGACCTCTCTCAGGTCTCCCCTCAGCCTCCACCTTTCCAGTGAAAACAGTCATAGTTTATTCAAACTCTCCTTGTAGCCAATGCCTTCGAGACCAGGTGAACATTCTTTGCATTCTCTCAAAAGATTCCACGTCCTTCTGGTTGTGCAGTGACCAGAACTCCGTGCAATACTCCAAATGCCTAACCAAGGTTTATTCGATCTGCAAATGACTTGGCAACTCCTTTATTCACTGCCCTGGCCGATGAAGGCAAACATGCCATATGCCTTCTTAATCACCTTGGCCACCTGTGTTGCCACTTCTATTGAACTGTGGACCTGCACGCCCACATCCCTATGTATGTCAAGTTTCCTAAGGGTTATGCCATTTACAGTATAATTCACACCGAAACGTGTTCCTCCAAAATACATCATCTTGCATTTGTCCGGATTAAACCCTATCTGCCATTTTTGTGCCCAATCTCTTTATATCTTGTTGTATCCTCTGACAATCCTTGGCACTATTAGCAACACCGCCAATCTTCATGTCATCCACAAACTTATTAATCAGGCCCCTCATATTTTCCTCCAGATCATTTATAGAAACGACAAACAACAGCAGTCCCAGCACTGATCCCCGAGGAACAACATGAGCTGCAGACGTCCATTCTTAAAAAACACGCTACCACCACTGATCTCTGCCTTCTATAACTATTCCAGTTCTGCATCAATCTAACTAACCCACCCCAAATCCCATGTGATTTTACCAGTCTGCCATGTGGAATCTTGTCAAACGGCATGCTAAAGTCCTTATAAACTACATCCACAGCCCTTCCCTCATCAATTATCTTGGTCAACTCTTCAAAAAACTCAATCAAATTGGTGAGACATGACCTTTCTGTATAGAATCATGTTGCCTATCACTTACTCGTACATTTTCTTGCTAATGTTCATATATGTCCCTCAGTATCTTCTGCAAAATCTGCCCCACCTCAGGCAGAGCGGCTTATATTTTCCTGCAAGAAGTCTCACAACACTAGGTTAAAATCCAACAGGTTTAATTGGTATCATGAGCTTTCAGAGCGCTGCTCCATCATCAGGTAAGTGGAGTGGAGTGGAGTCCAATCAGCTGATGAAGGAGCAGCACTCAGAAAACTCGTGATACCAAATAAACCTGTTAGACTTTAACTTGGTGTTGTGGGACTTCTTAATGTGCTTCCTTCATATCAACGCCGCCATCTCCACATCACATTTTTTTTCCTGGATTTCCTCTGTTTTAATTCTTAAACAAGGGAGCAACATGCTTGCCTTCATCGGTCGGGGCATTGAGTATAAAAATTGGCAGGTCATGCTGCAATAGTGCAGAACCTTAGTTAGGCCTCATTTGGAATACTGGGTACAATTCTGGTTGCTACACTACAAGAAGGATGTGGATGTTTGGGAGAGGATACAGCAGATGTTTCCCAGGATGTTGCTGGTCTGGAGGCTATTTGCTATGAGGATAGTTTGGATGAACTCAGTTTGTTCTCACTGGAATGTCAGAGGTTGAGGGGTGACCTGATCGAGGTATACAATACGATGAGTGGCGTGAATAGAGTGGATAGTCAGACGTTCTTTCCTAGGGTAGAATTTTTTGTTGAGGAGGTAACTAAGTGTTCTGATGAAAGTAGGGCAGTTGATGTCATATGCATGGATTTTAGTAAGGCGTTTGATAAGGTCCCCCATGGTCGGCTTATGATGAAAGTGAGGAGGTGTGGGATAGAGGGAACGTTGGCCGATTGGATAGGTAACTGGCTGTCTGATCGAAGACAGAGGGTAGTGGTCGATGGAAAATTTTCGGATTGGAGGCAGGTTGCTAGCGGAGTGCCACAGGGATCAGTGCTTGGTCCTCTGCTCTTTGTGATTTTTATTAATGACTTAGAGGAGGGGGCTGAAGGGTGGATCAGTAAATTTGCTGATGACACCAAGATTGGTGGAGTAGTGGATGAGGTGGAGGGCTGTTGTAGGCTGTAGGCTGCAAAGAGACATAGATAGGATGCAAAGCTGGGCTGAAAAATGGCAAATGGAGTTTAACCCTGATAAATGTGAGGTGATTCATTTTGGTAGGACTAATTTAAATGTGGATTACAGGGTCAAAGGTAGTGTTCTGAAGACTGTGGAGGAACAGAGAGATCTTGGGGTTCATATCCACAGATCTCTTAAGGTTGCCACTCAAATGGATAGAGCTGTGAAGAAGGCCTATAGTGTGTTAGCTTTTATTAACAGGGGGTTGGAGTTTAAGAGCCGTGGGGTTATGCTGCAACTGTACAGGACCTTGGTGAGACCACATTTGGAGTATTGTGTGCAGTTCTGGTCACCTCACTATAGGAAGGATGTGGAAGCGCTGGAAAGAGTGCAGGGGAGATTTACCAGGATGCTGCCTGGTTTGGAGGGTAGGTCTTATGAGGAAAGGTTGAGGGAGCGAGGGCTGTTCTCTCTGGAGCGGAGGAGGTTGAGGGGAGACTTAATAGAGGTTTCTAAAATGATGAAGGGGATAGATAGAGTGAACGTTCAAAGACTATTTCCTCGGATGGATGGAGCTATTACAAGGGGGCATAACTATAGGGTTCGTGGTGGGAGATACAGGAAGGATATCAGAGGTAGGTTCTTTACGCAGAGAGTGGTTGGGGTGTGGAATGGACTGCCTGCAGTGATAGTGGCGTCAGACACTTTAGGAACATTTAAGCGGTTATTGGATAGGCACATGGAGCACACCAGGATGATAGGGAGTGGGATAGCTTGATCTTGGTTTCAGATAAAGCTCGGCACAACATCGTGGGCTGAAGGGCCTGTTCTGTGCTGTACTGTTCTATGTTCTATGTTCTAGAAAAGACTTGTATTAGGGGACATAGGTTTAACATGCGTGAGGAAAAGTTTAGAGGAGATGTGTGAGGCAAGTTTTTTACACAGAGGGTGGTGAATATCTGGAACTCACTACGTCTGCAGGTTGTGGGAAGAGCTATCATCATGGCATCTGACGGGCATCTAGAAAAATACATGAATAGGATGGAAATGAAAAGATACAGACTCCGTAAGTGCATACGGTTTTAGTTTTGTCAGGCATCATGATCGGAGTAGGCTTGGAAGGCCGAAGGGCCTGTTCCTGCGCTGTACTGTTATTTGTCCTATTTTCTTATGAATGGATGGATATGCTCGAAGGGCCGATTGGCCTCCTATTGCTCCTATTTTCTATGTCTCGATGGAATCATCAGGCTTCTTAATGGGTCAACTCTCACAGGACAACAATGTCTTAATCATCAATGAGAAGTGCTGGTATTTACAGTATAAGATCATAGTTCTCCACCCACCCAACGATAAGCATGGCCTCATGCCCTGGTGCACAGGTTCAAACCCCATGCCAGGAACTGTTTGAATTGAAATTCAATTGACAAAAACGCATTTGGAAATAAATTAGTCCAGTAATGCTGACCGTGAAACCGTTGTCGATTGTTGTAAAAACCATCCAGTTCCTGCGTGTCCTTTTGTTACGGTTCAGGTTAAAAACTTCAAAGTACTTTTTGGAGACTGCCTGAACTGCAAGTTTTGCATCCTGAATTTGACTCAGTTGAACATGATAAGTTTCACTTCAGGTATGATTCCGACCACAGAGCTTTTATCAAACTAAGTTTCTTAAGAATACAATAAACATCTACAGACAGAAAATTAGCAATACCTTTTATCAATTACAAACAAAAACAACAGAAAGAAAACAACCACAATGATAAATCAACACTTAATTGAATATTAAACCTGATCCAATGAAGCAAAACCTTTCATAGTCATAACCCTTTTCCCAGGCTTCACCCAGCATAGATTAAAATCTCACTTGAATGGAATTGAGTTGTTTTGAGGATCGCACTTTCCTTCTGGAAGGTGAAACGTTGCCTTGAGATAACCATGATGTGGAGACTCCGGCAATGGACTGGGGTGGGCACAGTAAGAAGTCTCAGAACATCAGGTTAAAGTCCAATAGGTTTCTTTGGAATGAGGAGCTTTCAGAGCGCTGCTAATTTATCAGGTGAGTGATGAAGGAGCAACGCTCCAAAAGTTCGAGATTCCAAATAAAACTGTTGGTTTTTAAACCTGGTGTTGTGAGACATCTTACTGTGCCAGCCCCAGTCTTTCACATCCCAGAAATAAAGAAACCATCTGCATCGGAGCCCTACAGAGGCCAACCGCAAACGAGAATCAGAACCACCAGCCTCTCAGACTGGACAGTTCCCCGTAACCTGAAAAATAAATCATTCACCAGTTTCTTCTGTTTCCTGCCAGTGCATCACTTTGAAGAAAGGTGCTGGGGAGCTAACCTGTTACTTGGTAAAATTGGGAAAATACTGCATTCTTCATGGTCTTCACCATTCACATTGGGTACAACAATCAGGGTAAAATTCACTCTTCCCAAACAGTATGTCCCACTCTGAGTTCCCTCAATACAATTGCAATATTTTTGATTTTACAATATACATTCCATGTGAGGCATTGGGCCCAAGGGTAAAACATAATACCCTCTCAAAGGATATTACAGACTTTCTATCCAGCATACAATCGGGTGGTACATCCCAAATCCAAACCACTCATTGAGTACAACTGAGTTTCATGATGTAATCTCTGCTGATATAGAACATAGAAGAGTACAGCACAGGAACAGGTCCTTTGGTCTGCGATGTTGTGTCGAACATGACGCCAAGTTAAACGAATCCCTTCTGCCTCTCCTTGGCCCATATCCCTCTGGTTCTTGCATATTCATGTGCTGATGTAAAAGCCCCTTAAACGCCCCGATCGTTTCCGCCTCCACCACCACCCCTGGCAGCACGTTCCAGACACCTACCACTCTCTGTGTAAAAGATCTTGCCCTTCAAGTCTCCTTTGAACTTTTCTGCTCTCACTTTAAGTGCGTGCCCCTGAGCATTAGTACTAAGGGTGGCATGGTGGTAGAATGGCTAGCAAATCTGCCTCACAGCACTATGGACCAGGTTCAATTCCGGCCTTCGGTGACTCTCAGTGTGGAGTTTGCACGTTCTCCCTGTTTCTGCGTGGGTTTCCTCCTGGTGATCCGGTTTCCTCCCACACACCAAAGATATGCAGTGTTGGTGGATTGGTTATGCTAAATTGCCCCTTTGTGTCGGTGGGATTAGCAGGGTTAAAACGCATGCCAATAGGGCCTGGGGAGATTGTTGTTGTTGCAGGCTTGATGGGCCACATAGCTTCTTCATGCACTGTCGGGATTCTGTGATTAGACATTCAACTCTGGCAAAGAGATTCAACACTGGCAACCCTCTCTATGCCCCTCATCATTAAATAGACTTCTATCAGGTCTCCCCTCAGTCTCCTTCACTCCAGAGAAAACAACTCTTGTCCAGTCTCTCCTGATAGCTCAGACGCTCTAATCCAGGCAGCATCCTGGTAAACCTCTCCTGCATCTCTCCAAAGCCTCCATCTCCTTCTTGTAATGTGGCAATCAGAATTGAAGGCTTCTTGAACTCATCCACCGCTGCTTGTTAACCACCCATCTGACAGTGGAAACGTTATGGTGGGCTTCTCCGGCCATGCTTACCCCAAGACTGGAAAATCCAGCCTGAGGTCAACGGACCTTTGCATGGTCTGTGTCCCGTCCACTACGATTCCCGTGATGGGCGGGACGGGAAAATTCCCCCCCCCATGTCATGATTTAATTTATTTAAGCCCTTTATAATTCTGAACACCTTGATCAACTCTCCTAATATTCTCCTCTGCTCTATGGAGAACAAAACCTGTTTCTCCTGTCGAACCAGGTCACTGGATAATCCGTCCTCCCTGAACAATTCTAGAAAATCTCTTCTGTACCCCCTCTAAAGCCTCCCATCCTTCCCAAAGTGTGAAGCTCAGTATTGGACATAGTATTCCATGTGAGATCAAAGTAGACTTCGATTGTTGTTTACCATAACTTATTTTTGATCAGACTTATTGCTGTCACATGTATAAGCATACAGTGAAAAGTATTTTTTGTGCTATACAGACAAAGCATACCATTCATAGGGAAGGAAAGGATGGGGTGCACAATTCAAAAGTATCTGGCAGGAGAGATAAGTGCTGACGTTTCGATTTCAGAAGATCCTTTATCAAAGCTGACTGGTTTCAGATTCCAGAATCCAAAGTAATTTACTTTTATATGGTGGGTGCAGAATGTGTAGCGAGGATGTAGAGAATCATAGAATCACAGCTAAGATGTAGAGACAGATCAACATAATATATGGTAGGGCCATGATGTTCTTGAGTCGGTTGGTACATGGCCCCAGACTTTTGTATCTTTTTCCCGATGGAGGAAGGTGGAAGAGAGTATGTCCAATGTGCTTGGGGTCCTTGATTATGCTGGCTGCCTTTCCGAAGCAGCTGGAACTGGAGACAGAATCAATGATGGGAGGTTGGACTGTGCAATGGACTGGGTGCATTCACCACTTTTTGCAGTTACTTGCGGTCTTGGACAGCGCAGGAGCCATACCACGTTGTGATAAAACCAGAAAGAATGCTTTTTATCTAAAAGTTTTTTATAAAAGCAGACATGCCAAGTTTCTACAACCTCTGAGAAGGTGGAGGCATCGCTGAGCTTTCTTAACTATAGTGTCGGCATGGGGAGGGGGGGGGTGGTCCAGGACAGGTTGTTAGTGATCTGGACACCTGAAAAATTGAGGCTTTCTTGTACTGTGTACACACATACATATTACAAGCAGAAGTCGGCCATTCAGTCCCTCGAGCCTGCTCTGCTATTCGAAACATTCAAGATCTGATTGTAAAGTCAATCCCACATTCTTGCCAATCCCTGATAATATTTAAACCCCCTTCTTAAAAATATTCTAAGACTCTGCTCCCACTAATTTTAAAGAATAATCAACCAAGTAGATGAGGGCAGTGCAGCTGACGTTGGACTGTAGCAAGGCCTTTGGAAAGGAACCGCGTGGTAGGTTGTTGCATAAGGTTAAAACTCACGGGATCCAGAGTGAGGTAACTAATCGGATACCAAATTGGTTTGATGACAGAAGAGAGCGGGTGCTTGCAGTGGGTTGTTTTTTCAATCTGTTGGCCTGTAACTAGCAGTTTGCCTCAAGGATCGGTGCTGGTTCCACTGAATTTGTTATTGATATGAATGATTTGGATGGAAATTTAGGAGGCATGGCTAGTAAGTTTGCAGATGACACCAAGATTGGTGACATAGTGGAGAATGAAGGCAGCTATCTGGGATTACAACGGGATCTTGGTCTATTGGGCCAGTGTGCTGATGAATGGCAGATGGAGTTTAATTTAGATCAATGTGATATGATGGATTTGGTAAACCGAATGGGAAAGTTAATGGTAGAGCATTGGGTAGAATTATAGAACAAAGAGATATAAGGGTGCAAGGACAAGTCGCGAGCACCTGGCCGGTAGAAACGACGGCCATTGAGGACACCGGGCAAGGTTGAGGGCAAAGGAGATGCCCCTTGAGCAATGCCACCGGGCAGTACCAGTGGGTGGGGCATGAGGTGGCGTGCTCTACAGGAGCGTCCTAAAGATGGGCGGCATGGTAGCACAGTGGTTAGCACTGCTGCTTCACAGCTCCAGGGTTCCGGGTTCGATTCCCGGCTCGGGTCACTGTCTGTGTGGAGTTTGCACATTCTCCTCGTGTCTGCGTGGGTTTCCTCCGGGTGCTCCGGTTTCCTCCCACAGTCCAAAGATGTGCGGGTTAGGTTGATTGGCCAGGTTAAAAATTGCCCCTTAGAGTCCTGGGATGTGTAGGTTAGAGGGATTAGCGGGTAAAATATGTGGGGGTAGGGCCTGGGTGGGATTGTGGTCGGTGCAGACTCGATGGGCCGAATGGCCTCCTTCTGCACTGCAGGGTTTCTATGATTTCTATGATGGCAGGACTTACAGGCCGTGGCCTGAAGGGGTGGGACCTGAAAAGGCAGGGCCTAAATGCAGCTTGGCCGAACCGGTAGGGAGGGTGGCCGAATGCCACTCTGCACGTGATCGGTGGCATAGAGAGGGAGGCCCCGCTGCCGCTCAGCACGAGATTGTTGGGGGCGTAGGGGGTCCCACTTCCACTCTGCACGTGGTTGGCGAGGTATGTTGGTCACCACGGCCACCCTGCACTTCGTTGTTGTGGGGAGAGGGTCCCGCTGCCACTCGACATGCTATCTGTGGGGTGGGGTGGGGTAGTACTCACTGTCACTCTGCACATGATTGATGGGGGTAGGAGGACCTACAGTCACTCTGCACACAAGCGGTGCCTCTCTGCAAGCACAGTGGGTGAGAGAGGGGGCCTCGCTGCCTCTCTGCATGCACAGTGGGGTAGGGAGGGGGGCCTCGCTGCCTCTCTGCATGCACAGTGGGGAAGGGAGGGGGTCTCGCTGCCTCTCTGCATGCACAGTGGGGTAGGGAGGGGGGCCTCGCTCCCTCTCTGCATGCACAGTGGGGTAGGGAGGGGATCTCACTGCCTCTCTGCATGCAGAGTGGGGTAGGGAGGGAGACCTTGCTGCCTCTCTGCATGCTCAGTGGGGTAGGGAGGGGGCCTCGCTGCCTCACTGCATGCATAGTGGGGTAGGGAGGGGGTCTCGCTGCCTCTCTGCATACACAGTGGGGTCGGGAGAGGGTCTTGCTGCCGCTCTGCATGAACAGTGGGGTCGTGAGGGAGTCTCGCTGCCTCTCTGTTTGGACAGTGGGTTAGAGAGTGGGCCTTGCTGCCTCTCTGCATGCACAGTGGGTTAGGGGGGTCTCGCTGAGTGGGGGTGGGGGTGGCGCTATATTCGTTCGGGGGTTACTCACGAAGACCTGCGGGCCCCCGGTCTATCTGGGAGCAGCTGCTGTGTTGAAGCGAGCTGCAGCAGCAGAGAGCTGACAGATGTCTCAGACCTGGCAGATCACTGTTGGCTGCAATTGCGCATTTGCAACCACATAGGTTTGGTACATGGTCGGTATCCCAGCCAGCGCTGTGAGAGCTGCAGGTGATGGGGCCACTGCTGAGGGTGGTCTCACAGTCATCGAGTTTTAACAGCACAAAATGAGGCTCTTCGGCCCATTCTGTCTGAACTGGTCGTCAAATACCTATCCAATCGAATCCCATTTTCCGACACTCGATCCACAGCCTTGTATGCTCTGGCATTTGAGTTGCTGATCTAAATGCCTCTTGTGGTTGTTCCCGCTTCTACCATCCTTTCAGGCTGTGAGCGGCAGGTCCCAGCACCCTATGGATGGAAACATTTTTCCTCAAATCCACACAAAAATCTGCCCTTTACGTTAAATCCACACCCTCTGGTTATTGACACCTCTACTAAAGGGAAAAAGTTTCTTCCGATCTATGTGCCACATAATTTTGTATATAATCACTCAGGTCCCCCCCCCCCCCCCACCTGAAAACACTCCCCACCACCACTCACTACACCCGCTCCCCCTCCAGCCGACTCTGTTCTAAGGTAAAAAAATCCCCAGCCTAACCAGCCTCTCCAGCCCAGGCAGCATCCTGGTGAAGCTCCTCTTCACCGTCTCCAGTGTAATTCCATCCTTCCTGTAGTGTGATGACCAGAGCTGCACACAGTCCTCTTGCTCTGGTCTAACCAGCATTTTATTCACTTCCATCATAACCTCCCAGCTCTTATATTCTATGCTGCAGCTGCTGAAGGCAAGTATCCTACATGTTGTCTTAACCACCTGATCTACCTGTCTTGGTGCCTTCAGGGATCCTCATATATGCGCCCCACATTCATTCTGGTCCTCTGCACTTCCTCACACTCTACTGTTCATTGTGAATTTCCTTGCCCTGTTAGCCCTCGCAAAATGCATTGCCTCACATTTTTCAGGTTTACATTCCATTTGCCCATCTGACCAGCCTTTCCGTTTCCTCGGCACGGTGGCACAGTGGTTTGCACTACTGCCCCACAGCACCAGGGACGCGTGTTCGATTCCTTGTTTGGGTCACTGTCTGCATGCATTTTGCAGATTTTCCACGTGTGTGCGTGGGTTTTCTCCAGGTGCTCCAGCTTCCTCCCAAATTCCGAAGATGTGTGCGTTTGGTGGATTGGCCTGGCGAAATAGCCCTTAGTGTCAGGGAGACTCGCAAGGGTAAATGAATGGGGTTCTGCGGATAGGGCCTGGGTGGGATTGTGGTCAGTGCAGTCTCGATGGGCCTCCTTCTGCACTGTAGGATTCTATGATTCCTATAATCTCAGGCTTTCCTCCACAATATTTACCACACCACCATTTTTTTATCATCTGCGAACTTACTGATCATACCTCACACATTCATGTGCAGACCATCAATGTGCACGACAAACAGCAAGGGACCCAGCATCGATCCCTGTGGAACCCCACTTGACACAGGCTTGCAGTCACAAAAGCAACCTTCGACCATCACCCTCTGCCTCCTGCCACTCAGCCAATTTTGGATGTTATTTCCCAAATTGCCCTGGATCCAATCCTCTATTACTTTCTTGTTCAGTCTCCCATGTGGAATTTGTCAAAAGCTTTTCTGAAGTCCATGTAGACTACATGGGCTGCACTTCCCTCATCTACTCATGTAGTCACCTCTTCAATATATTCCAACAAATTGTTAGACATGATCTCCCCCGGACAAAGCCATGCTGACCATCGTTCATAAATCCTTACCTCTCGAAGTGGAGATTAATTCTCTCCTTCAGATTGTTTTCCAATCATTTCCCTACGATGGATATACTGAAGATGGTGTCCTGGGCGTGATCTTGGATGTCTCCAGGGCACCTTGCAGGATGGCAGTCTGGCACAGCGGTTAGCACTGCTGCCTCACAGAATCAGGGGCAATTCCCAGGATTCCATCATCACTCGTGAAGTTTTTTTAAACTTTGAAACGAGTTCCATTCTCACATATTGCCTGTTGGGATTTCTCATGTTACAAGAACGTGTGGTGTTTCACTGGAAAGGATCCACTTTGAGCAAGTCCAGATTCTCGCAGCTCACCAATGTCCATATTGAAACTTGTAAATTAATTCTCGATCACAGCAGTCCTGTGTACATCACCAACGTGCATAAGTCCATTGGTAAGGCCAGCACGTATCGTGGGAATGTTCCAACTTGAAATGTGAGAGACTGATCTGATTTGAATTGAATTGATTTATTATTCTCAGATGTATTAGTATACAGTGAAAAGTGTTTCTTGATAGCTACACAAAGCATACCGTAAATAGAGAAGGAAATGAGAGAATGCAGAATCTCATGTTGCAGTCAAAACTAGGGTGTAGAAAAATATCAACTTAATGCGAAGTAGGTCCATTCAAACGTCTGATGACAGCAGAGAAGAAGCTGTTCGTGAGTTGGCAGCATGATGGCACAATGGTTTGCACTGCTGTCTCACATCTCCAGGAATATGACTTCGATTCCCCCTTGGATTACTGCCTGTGTGGAACTCGCACATTCTCACGGTGTCTGCGTGGATGTCCTCCAGATGCTCGGGTTTCCACCCACAGTCCATAGATGTGCAGGTTTGGTTGATTGGCCATGCTAAATTGCCCCTCAGTGTCCCAGCATGTGTATCTTAGAGGGATTAGTAGGGTAATTATGTGGGATTTCTGTGATAGAGACTGGGTGACATATTTGTCGGTGCAGACTCGATGGGACGAATGGCCCCCCTCTGCACTGTATGGTTTATATGAATCTATGGGTCGGTTGGTACATGTCCTCAGACTTTTCTTGGAAGAAGGTGGAAGAAGGTGGAAGATTTATGTCTGGGGTGCGTGAAGTCCTTAATATGCTGGCTGCTTTTCCGAGGCAGCAGAAAGTGTAGACAGTGTCAATGGTGGGAGGCTGGTTTGACTGATGGACTGGGCTTCATTCACAAACCTTTCTCCTTTCTTCCAGTCTTGGACAGAGCAGGAACCATACCAAACTGTGATACAACCAGAAAGGATGTTTTCTATGGTGCATATGTAAAAGTTGGTGAGAATCGTAGCTGACATGCCAAATTTACTTCGGCCTCTGAAAAAGTAGACATGTTAATGGGCATTCTTAACTATAGGGTTTTCATGGAGGGACCAGGACAGGTTGTTGGTGACCTGGACCCCTGAAAACGTGAACATCTCGACCATTTCAAATTCATCCCACTGATGTAGACAGGGTCATGCATTCCACTATGCTTCCTGAAGTCCTTTGCTATGTTGACATTGAGGAAGAGATTATTGTTGCCGCACCATTTCACCAGATTCTCTGTCTCTTCCCTGTTCTCGGTCTCATCGTTGTTTGAGATTCGACCCACTACAGTGGTGTCATCAGCAAACTTGAAAATCGAGTTGGAGCGGAATTTGGCGACACAGCCATTGGCGTGTAAGGAGTATAGTAAGGGACTGAGCGCACAGCCTTGTGGAGCAATTCTGCAGAGAATGATTGTGCAGGAGGTGTTGTTGCCTGTCCTTATTTATTGCTGTCTGTGGGTCAGGAAGTTTAGGATTCAATTGCAGAGGCAGCAGCCGAACTCCGGGCCATGGATTTTGAACATGAGTTTCGTAGGAATTTTAGTGTTAAAGGCTGAGCTGAAGACGATAAACATGAGTCTGTGTTCCAGGGTTGACTGTGTGACCAAGGAGATGGTGCCGGTGGGCCTGTTGAGGAGGTATATGAACTGTAGTGGATTCAGGCAATCTGCGAGGCTGGAATTGATTCATGCTATGACTAACCTTTTGTTGCATTTCATAATATTGAATGTCAGAGTCACCGGATGATAGTCATTAAGGCAGGCTGATTGGCTTTTCTTTGGTACCGGCCTTGGTTTGAGTTTTTCTTGCCTGGTGCATAGATTAGCAACTTTCCTGCCGAGAGAGGACTCACTGAGCTTCAGTGGTCCAGTAGGCCAGAGTGGGGCAGCAGCAAACGCACTGGTCAGTATGGACGGTAGCTATTCATTGAACCCTGAAGCTTTCTCCCACTGTTGAAAGCAAACCCTGGTAGTTGTGTTCTGTGCCAATCGAGTGTGAGATTACTGTTTCTTCCTGTGTTGTGCTAACGGTGGCCACAATGATATGGTCACCTCTCCAGGGTACAGCCCTGTGTAAGTATAATAGAGATTCTGAATTGTCGAGGCATCAGGATCTCCCTCTGTCAACTGCTAGTATTGTCCAGATGAAAGGGTGAAACCAGCACCGTTTGGTACCAGCTCTGCTGCAGGGGTTGTCAGTAAGCTGTCTGAGAGACGACAGATAACCAGCTACAGGACTCCACTCCGGATTTTCTGTCAGTGTTTATCTTGAGCCTTCTTACCCTCCAAATCCCCCATAAGGTAGAGGGGCTATTTACCTGTAGCTGAGTGAGGGTCAATGTTGAGGACTCCCTGGAAAACTCTCTTCCAAATATATACCATTGTGGCGTTACCATGGAGCAGCACGGTGACACAGTTGTTCGCACTGCTGACTCACAGCATGAGGGACCTGGGTTCAATGCCAGGCTTGGGTCACTGTCTGTGTGGAGTTTGGGCCTTACCCCGTGTCTGCATGTGTTTCGTCCGGATGTTCCACTTTCCTCTCACATTCCAAGAGACATGCTGAATTTAAAAAGAGAGATTTAAATGATTCTCTTTGTGTGTACATTTTTTTTATTTTAACCCATCCTCAGTCCAAATGGTAACATGTTTCCATGAATCATATCTAATTTTATTCTTCATTTCCTTCCTTCAGTGAACATAATCACAATTGTGACACTGACGAGCAGAAACTGTGGTCTGTCCAAATGTGTCACTCGTTACCTGGTGGCCATGTCAGTGGGGGACCTTCTGGTAATTATTCTCGACCTGATATTGAGACACATTCCCATTGTTTATCGGAAACAGTTTTATTTCCTGCTATCGGTCCCCGTGTGTAACATCCACGCCGTCCTGCTTTATGCAGCCACTGACTGTTCTGTCTGGTTCACCGTCACTTTCACCTTTGATCGATTTGTGGCCATTTGCTGCCCCAAGCTGAAAAGTAAATATTGCAGTGACAAATCGGCAGTTGCGATTCTGGGAACAGTGACAGCGCTGAGCTGTTTAAAGAATATTTTCTGGTATTTTATGTTATCAAATCGATATTGGCTGGTGAACTTTCCCTGGTTTTGTGATGTCCCAATGGATGCTATGTACTCTCCGGTCTGGGGAGCAATCGAGTTCCTCCACCACATTCTAACCCCGACTGTCCCATTCGTCCTGATTCTGCTGCTCAATGTTTTCACCATCAGACACATTTTAATGAGCAGCAGAGCTCGCAGGAGACTCCGAACTCACAGCAGTGGGGAGAATCCCAAAGATCCAGAGATGGAGAGTCGAAGGAAATCCATCATTTTACTGTTTGTCATCTCAGCCAATTTCATTCTTTTATGGTCAACATTAATGGTTTATTCAATATGGAATCGGATGGATTATTTGGGCTATAAGTCGGTATTGTTAAATTATTTTGTTCTGGAATTAGGCTGCATGCTGCAACTGACAAGTTGCTGCACAAACACTGCCATTTACGCTGTGACACAGACTCACTTCAGACAGCAGCTGAAAAATCTGCTGAAATATCCCCTTACTGCAATTCTTCAACTCATTAAACCCTGAGAGGAAACTACAACCACAAGACCCCTGGCTCTTCCTATTGGACATTCAAACTATAAATAACAAACGGCCTCACACAGACAGTAAGAGTGACAGGTAGAGAGAGAGGGCAGTGATAGCAACAGTGCGAGTGATAGAGAGACAGAGATTGACAGAGAGCGGAAAGGGCACAAAGACATGAAGAGCGACAGAGTTTGAAAGAGTTTCTAACAGATACAGGGAAAAAAACAGATAGCCCGAGAGAGAGAGAGTGACAGAGAGAAAAGACAGAGACTGAGAGAGACTCTCAAAGAGCGACAGAGACAGGGGTAGAGGGACGGGAAAATGGCGAGAGAGATGGACAGGGAATGAGAAAGAGAGACAGAGCAAGACAGTTGGGAAGATGGAATAAGAGAGGGAGAGGGAGACGAAGTGAGAAAGGGAGACAGAAAGGTAGGCAGAGGGAAATAGTCAGAGGCAGAGAGAAACAGAGATGCAGAGACAGAAAGCGGGAGCAAATGGGAAAGAGTCAGACTGAACGAATAGAATGGACACAGCAAGAACAAAAGGCAGAGTGAGGTAGAGAGTGAGAGGGAGAGAGAGAAGGAGAGAGACAAAGCAGTAAAGGGGGACAGAGACGGAGAAGGAAAGGGAGATTGAGACGAAGCATGAGAAGGAGAGTGAGACTGAGAGGCCGCAGGAGAGGCAGAGGAAGAGGGTAAAGAGAGGGAGACAGAGGAGAGGCAGAGAGACAGAAGGAGATAGAGAGCAACATAGAGAGGATGAAGACAGAGAGGGAGAGAGAGATTCAGAGAAGCTTAGAAAGAGACAGAGAGAGAGGCACAGAACGGGACAGAGAGAGATATTTAATGACTTTAACGATAACCATCAAGTGGACTTATTGGAATATGAGCTCCCTGATTGAGGCAGTTAATGCTGTCCAATCCGGGAGCCCTGCAGACATATCTCATATGGTGTGTCTAGGTTACCGGAACTCAGGGTGTGTACATTCAGGGTGTGGATGTGATGGACTGGTGGTTTTATCACTCGATTATTAATACAGAAACTCAGCTAAATGTTCTGGGCACCTGGGTTCCAATCCCATCACGGCAGATGGTGGAATTTGAACAAATATATCTAGAATTCAGAATCTGCTGGTGACATCAAACCATTGCCGATTTTCCGAAAAACCCATCTGGTTCACGAATGTCCCAGGGAAGGAAATCAGTCGTCCTTGCGTGGTCAGGCCTAAATATGACTCCAGGGCCACAGCAATGTGTTTGACACTTAATTGTCCTCTGAACATGGGCAGCTAGGGATGGGCAATAAATGCTGGCCAGCCAGCGACACCCAAATCCCAAGAATGAATAAAAATACTTTGTACTGGGAAATTTTAAACAAATGGTAAACCTGTTTCTCACAGCTGGATAAATACCCAATCCCTCGGATCGAGGACTTAGCCTCAAAGTTGGCAGGAGGATTCTTGTTTCTAATTATGAACTCATTCACGTGCACTTTAACTAACAGCTAGATGAGGTTTCCCAGCGATATTCAACAAAACATACTCAGACGAAGTTTAACATTTATAAAGTATCAAATATAGGCATACATTAACACTGCAATGAAGTTACTGTGAAAATTGCCGAGCCCTCACACTCTGGTGCCTGTTGGGGTACACGGAGGGACAATTTAACATGGCCAATGAACCTAACCAGCTCATCTATTAGACTGTGGGAGAAAACCGGAGCAACCAGAAGAAACCCACACAGATACAGCGAGAATGTGCAGACTCCGCACAGACAGTGACCCAAGCCAGGAATTGAACCCAGGTCGCTGGCTTTATGAGGCAGCAGTGCTAACCACTGTGACACCTCGTCTACAGTGACAGTTCAGGAAAAGAAATTCCAGAAGTACCTGCATGGCGGGGCAGTGCATAACATCGGTCCATATCCAGCTGTGGGCTTTATTACTGTCTGCCTACCATTATCGAGTGGAACACCCTCCAGGAGGTCAAGTTGTTAAGGCAGATGCTTTCAGCTGGCGATGATTAACAGACATTTGTCATACCCCCAGTGGAAATCATAAACCTTTTCGAAACTCTCCAAGTTACTGCCAATAATATTTGGCTGTGGAGGCAAAATTACCCATTTCTGAATGAATTGAAGCAGCTAGTGCTGATGGGGGAAACCAAAAGGCCGTTGCAGCCTAAATTGCACCCATATTGGAGTGGCAGAGAGCAGCTGACTGCGGAATGTGGCAAACTCCTATGGGGCTCAAGAGTGTCATCCTGAGCCAGGTTCACCATCCCATCCTGGCTGAACTTCACCATGGCCACCCAGGAGTGGCAAACTGAAGATCCTCCAAGTTGAAATGTCTGGTGGCCAGGTACGGATACAGATATTTGATCGTGGGTCAGTGTTGGCAATATCAACAAGGGCAGAACTATCACCAGTCAGTACTCTCACACTTGGGAATGGCCAGGACGCCCGTCGACGTGGCTGCACATGGACAGTGCCAGACCGTTCATGGGGTCGATGTTCCTGGTAATTGCAGATGCTGATTCAAAATGGATGGCCGTACAAAGAGTGAGTTAATCAAACACAAGGACAAGAGTGGAGAAACTTCACGCCTCTTTCTTGACACCCAGGATCCCGCAGGTATTGGTTTCTGAAAATGGACCGCCCTTCATCACCCAGGAATTTGTGCATTACATGAAGTTGAACAGAATTTGACATGTTAGAACAGTGCCATTGTTACAAAACCTGTCTGGTTCACTGATGTCTTTTAGGGAATGAGACCTGCCGTCCTTATCTGGTCTGGCCTACATGTGACACCAGAGTCACAGCAATGTTGGTGATTCTCAATACCCTCAGAGGGCAACTGGGGACAAGCAATAAATGCTGGTCAGCCAGGGACGCCCGTGTCCTTCGAATGATTAAACAAACAGGTTTGTGACACTTGCTCCCTGTGCGGACGTGGGCGGGGGCTGAAAGGAGGATGGGCAATCTAACCATGCCACAGTGGTTCAGGGAGACATTCAAGAGGGAGAAGAAAAGGGAAATGTTGTTGTAAATGGGGATAGTTCATCAGTGGAATAGACACGTTTCTCTGTGGCCAGGATTGAGAGTCCCGAAGGTTGTTGTTGCCTGCCTGGTGCCCCGGTTCAGGACATCTCATCTGGACTGCAGAGGAACTTGAAGCTGTAGGGGATAGATTCAGTTGCTGTGGCCCACGTTTTTGAATTAATTGCAGATTGAATCTGAAATTGGAGTCACAATTATACGACGCAAATGGATTCAGTGAATTTCCAAAGTTAAAGAGGGAACTATATCCCAGGATAGAGTGGAACAGCCCAGAGACAGACACTCTAACATTTGGAATTGAATCATTGAAAGGTCACAGACAGGTGAAAGACAACACTGAGGCAACATGGGATCTTGAGAGTTTTGTTTTAGGTAAGTGCAGGATGTAGATCGGTTGGAGACTTGGGCGGAGAGATGGCAGATGGAGCTTAATCCGAACAAATGTACAGTAATGCATTTTGGAAGGTCTAATATAGACAGGCAATACACAGTAAATGGCAGAACCCGAAGTATATTAATAGGCAGAGGGATCTGAGTGTATAGGTACACAGGTCACTGAAAGTGTCAACGCAGATGGAGAAGTTGGTCAAGAAGGCATACGTCATGCTTGCCTTCATCGGCCAGGGTGTTGAGTTTAAAAATTGGCAAGTCATGTTGCAGCTTCATAGAACTTTAGTTAGGCCGCACTTGGAATGTAGTGTTCAATTCTGGTCGCCACACTAGCAGGCTTTGGAGAGGGGACAGAAAAGATTTGCCTGGTATGGAGGGCATTAGCTATGAGCAGAGGTTGGAGAAACTGTGTTTGTTCTCACTGGAACGACAGAGGTTGTGGGGCGACCTGACAGAATTCTACAAGATTATGAGAGGCATGGACAGAGTAGATAGTCAGAAGCTTTTTCCCCGGGTGGACAAGTCAATTACTAGGGGGCATAGTTCAAAGGAAATTATACGAGGCAGATTTTTTACACAGAGGGTGGTGGGTGCCTGGAACTTGCTGCCAGGGAAGTAGTGGAAGCTGATACGATAGTGACTTTAAAGGGGCTTCTTGACAAATACCTGAATAGGATGAGAATGGAGGGATATGGTCCCCGGAAGGTTGTGGGGTTTTAGTTCAGACAGGCAGCATGGTCGGTGCAGACTTGGAGGGTTGAAAGGCCTGTCCCTGTGCTGTAGTTTTCTTTGTTCTTTGTCCTTTGACAGCACCTTTGGTGGATAACATAACCTATAATATTACAAATTAATTAATGTGATCAGCATTGTCCATTCTTTGAATGGCAGCAACTCAATCTCAGTAATAAATATATTCCACAACCTCAATCAATGTCATCACGTGTTTGCTGATTTGAAGAAACTCGAAGATGAGTGATTTTGCAATGTCAATATCCCAGAAGGGATACAACAGGGTCTATATGAAAGTCTTTGGGAATGTATCACCACAGAGTTAACACAGAGATTACCTGCAGAGTGAAGGAACACATTAGTCACATCGCGAGGGGGATAGAATATAGAAGCAGGGAGGTCTTGCTGCAACTGTACAAGGCACTGGTGAGGCCGCAACTGGAGTGCTGTGTGCAGTTTTGGTCCCCTTATTTGCGAAAGGATATATTGGCCTTGGAGGGAGTGCAGAGAAGGGTCACCAGGTTGATACCGGACATGAGGGATGTCGCTTATGAGGAGAGATTAAACAGATTGGGTCTGTACTCGTTGGAGTTGAGAAGGATGAGGGGTGATCTTATAGAGACATATAAGATAATGAAGGGGCTGGATAGGGTAGAGGTGGAGAGATTCTTTCCACTTAGAAGGGAAACCAGAACTAGAGGGCACAGCCTCAAAATAAGGGGGGCCGGTTCAGAACAGAGTTGAGGGGGAACTTCTTCTCTCAGAGGGTAGTGAATCTCTGGAATTCTCTGCCCATTGAAGTGGTGGAGGCTTCCTCGTTGAATATGTTTAAATCACGGGTAGATAGTTTTCTGATCGATAAGGGAATTAGGGGTTATGGGGAGCAGGCGGGTAAGTGGAACTGATTCGCTTCAGATCAGCCATGATCTTGTTGAATGGCGGGGCAGGCTCGAAGGGCCAGATGGCCTACTCCTGCTCCTATTTCTTATGTTCTTATTACTTCACACTGAAAATGTATCAGGATATCAAATGGTGAAGAAAATATACCACCTGATCAATGGAGTTATTGGTGTCCCTGGTAAGTGACTATTACCATTGTAGTTGTCTAAATCTGTGTGTGAGCTGCTCGATGCTGCTACTCTGTGACTGATCTACATGTCACCATTTTACAGACACATGATCAGTGATAAGATATATTGATCCCAGTGAACCAATCGTCAGCCCACGGGAAGTTGGAACTGGAGGATTTATCAAGTATTTCATAACTCAGCACTTGGAAGGCAGTGGGAAAATCAGACAAAGTCAGCATGGATTCACAGATGGGAAATCTTGTCTGAAGAATCCATTGGAATTTGTTGAGGATCTAACTAGTAGCGTTCACAGAGGAGAACCAGTGGGTGCGGTTTATTTAGACTTTCAGAAGGCTTTCGACTAGATCTACGTAACAGACTACTATGTAAAGTGAAAACGTGTGTGATAGTAAGTACTGTTTTGAGATGGATAGACAGCAAAGAGTTGGCAATAAATGGGTCCTTTTCTGACTGGCAGGCAGTGACTAATGGGGCACTGCAGGGATTTGTGCTCGGACCCCAAACTGTTCACATTAGATATTAATGATTTGGAACAGGGAACCAAATTCATTATCTCCAAATTTGCAGATGATACAAATTTGGGTGGGAGAGTGAGCTGTGAGGAACATGCAGAAATGCTTCAGCGTGATTTGAACAGGCGGAGTGTGTGGGCATATGCATGGTAGTTGGAGTATAATGTGGATGAATGTGAGATTTTCCACGTTGGTACCAATAACAGGAAGACACTTTATTATTTAAAGGGGTGTATATTGAGAGAGGTGGATACTCAGTGATGCCTTGGCGTCCTCGTGCATCAGTCACTGAAAGTAAATGAACAGGTGCCACAGGCAGCAAGGAAGGCAAATGGTATGTTGCCTTCATAGGGAGAGGATTTGAGGACAGGAATAGAGATGTTTTACTGCAAATCGGGAGGGCATTGGTGAGGCCACACTGTGGTATTATGTGAAGCTTTGGTGTCCTTCTCTGAAGAAGGATGTCCTTGTTATAGAGAGAGTAAAGCAAATGTTCACCAGGTTGATTCGTGGGATGGAGGAGCTGTGACATGAGGGCAGACGAAGTTGGTTATGGTTGAATTCATTCCTTTATTAGTGTGAAACGTATACATTCGAAGAAAAGTAGACAGGGTGGATTCAGAAATAATGTTCCCAGTGCGAATGGAGTTGAGGACAGAGGGTCATAGGTTGAGATATGGGGTCAAGCTTTTCAACCTGAGGTGAGGAGAAATTTCTTCACCCAGATAATCTTTGGACTTCACTACCACAGAAAGTAGTGGAGGCCAAAACCTTGAGTGATTTCAGGAAGAAAATGTGTATAGCTAGAACATAGAACAGTACAGCACAGAACAGGCCCTTCGGCCCACGATGTTGTGCTGAGCTTTATCTGAAACCAAGATCAAGCTATCCCACTCCCGATCATCCTGGTGTGCTCCATGTGCCTATCCAATAACAGCTTAAATGTTCCTAAAGTGTCTGACTCCACTATCACTGCAGGCAGTCCATTCCACACCCCAACCACTCTCTGCGTAAAGAATCTACCTCTGATATCCTTCCTATATCTCCTACCACAAACCCTATAGTTATGCCCCCTTGTAGTAGCTCCATCCACCAGAGAAAATAGTCTTTGAACGTTCACTCTATCTATCCCCTTCATCATTTTAGAAACCTCTATTAAGTCTCCCCTCAGCCTCGAGGGAGAGAACAGCCCTCGCTCCCTCAACCTTTCCTCATAAGACCTACCCTCCAAACCAGGCAGCATCCTAGTAAATCTCCTCTGCACTCTTTCCAGCGCTTCCACATCCTTCTTATAGTGAGGTGACCAGAACTGCACACAATATTCCAAATGTGGTCTCACCAAGGTCCTGTACAGTTGCAGCATAACTCCATGGCTCTTCAACTCCAACCACTTGTTAATAAAAGCTAACACACTATAGGCCTTCTTCACAGCTCTATCCACTTGAGTGGCAACCTTTAGAGATCTGTGGATATGGACCCCAAGATCTCTCTGTTCCTCCACAGTCTTCAGAACCCTACCTTTGACCCTGTAATCCACATTTAAATTAGTCCTACCAAAATGAATCACCTCACATTTATCAGGGTTAAACTCCATTTGCCATTTTTCAGCCCAGCTTTGCATCCTATCTATGTCTCTTTGCAGCCTACAACAGCCCTCCACCTCATCCACTACTCCAACAATCTTGGTGTCATCAGCAAATTTACTGATCCACCCTTCAGCCCCCTCCTCTAAGTCATTAATAAAAATCACAAAGAGCAGAGGACCAAGCACTGATCCCTGTGGCACTCCGCTAGCAACCTGCCTCCAGTCCGAAAATTTTCCATCCACCACCACCCTCTGTCTTCGATCAGACAGCCAGTTACCTATCCAATCGGCCAACTTTCCCTCTATCCCACACCGCCTCACCTTCATCATAAACCGACCATGGGGGACCTTATCAAACGCCTTACTAAAATCCATGTATATGACATCAACTGCCCTACCTTCATCAACACACTTAGTTACCTCCTCAAAAAATTCTATCAAATTTGTGAGGCACGACTTGCCCTTCACAAATCCGTGCTGACTATCCCGGATTAATCCGCATCTTTCTAAATGGTTGTAAATCCCATCCCTAAGGACCTTTTCCATCAATTTACCAACAACCGAAGTAAGCCTAACCGGTCTATAATTACCAGGGTCATTTCTATTCCCTTTCTTAAACAGAGGAACAACATTCGCCATTCTCCAGTCCCCTGGCACCATCCCCGTGGACAGTGAGGACCCAAAGATCAAAGCCAAAGGCTCTGCAATCCCTTGCCTCCCAAAGAATCCTAGGATATATTTCATCAGGCCCAGGGGACTTATCGACCTTCAGTTTATTCAAAACTGCCAGGACATCCTCCCTCCGAACATCTATTTCCTCCAGCCTATTAGCCTGTAACACCTTCTCTTCCTCAAAAACATGGCCCCTCTTCTTGGTGAACACTGAAGAAAAGTATTCATTCATCACCTCTCCTATCTCTACTGACTCCATACACAAGTTCCCACTACTGTCCTTGACTGGCCCTAACCTCACCCTGGTCATTCTTTTATTCCTCACATAAGAGTAAAAAGCCTTGGGGTTTTCCTTGATCCGACCCGCCAAGGACTTCTCATCTCCCCTCCGAGCTCTCCAAGCCCCTTTTTCAGCTTGTTCCTTGCTAACTTGTAACCCTCAATCGAGCCATCTGAACCTTGTTTCCTCATCCCTGCATAAGCTTCCCTCTTCCTTTTCCCAAGACATTCCACCTCTTTCGTGAACCATGGTTCCCTCACTCGGCCATTTCCTCCCTGCCTGACAGGGACATACCTATCAAGGACACCCAGTATTTGTCCCTTGAAAAAGTTCCATTTTTCATTAGTGCCTTTCCCTGACAGTTTCTGTTCCCATCTTACGCCCCCTAATTCTTGCCTAATCGCATCATAATTACCTCTCCCCCAATTGTAAACCTTGCCCTGCCATACGGCCCTATCCCTCTCCATTGCAATAATAAAAGACACCGAATTGTGGTCACTATCTCCAAAGTGCTCTCCCACAACCAAATCTAACACTTGGCCCGGTTCATTTCCCAGTAATGAAATGTGGCCTCACCTCTTGTCGGCCTATCCACATATTGTGTCAGGAAACCCTCCTGCACACACTGCACAAAAACTGCCCCATTCGAACTATTTCACCTACAAAGGTTCCAATCAATATTTGAAAAGTTAATGTCCCCCATGACAACTACCCTGTGACCCCCACACATATCCATAATCTGCTTTGCAATTTCTTCCTCCACATCTCTATTACTATTTGGGGGCCTATAGTAAACTCCTAACAACGTGACCACTCCTTTCCTATTTCTAACCTCAGCCCATATTACCTCAGTGTGCAGATCCCCCTCGAAGTGCCTTTCCACAGCCGTTAGACTATCCTTGATTAACAATGCTACTCCTCCACCTCTTTTACCAGCTTCCCTACACTTACTGAAACATCTATACCCTGGAACGCCCAACAACCACTCCTGTCCTTGTTCTACCCACGTCTCCATAATGGCCACAACATCGTTGTCCCAAGTACCAATCCACGCCCCAAGTTCATCTACCTTGTTCCGGATGCTCCTTGCATTGAAGTAGACACACTTCAACCCACCTTCCTGTCTACCGGTACCCACGCTTGACCCTGATACCTTCCCCAATACCTCACCACCCTCACTGACCTCTGGACTACAACTCCTTTTCCCACTCCCCTGACAAATTAGTTTAAACCCCCGTGAAGAGCCGTGTCAAATTTCCCTCCCAGGATATTGGTGCCCCTTTGGTTCAGGTGCACCCCGTCCTGTTTGTACAGGTCCCACCTTCCTCAGAATGTGTTCCAATTATCCAGGTATCTGAAACCCTCCCTCCTACACCATGCCTGCAACCACATGTTTAACTGCACTCTCTCCCTGTTCCTCAACTCGCTATCACGTGGAACCGGCAACATACCAGAGATGACCACATGTTTTGTCTTGGCTCTCAGCTTCCAGCCCAGCTCCTGAAATTCCTGTTTTAAATCCCCGTCCCTTCTCTTACCTATGTCGTTGGTACCAATGTGTACCACGACTTGTGACTGTTTCTCCTCCCCCTTAAGAATCCGGAAAACACGGTCTGAGACGTCACGGACCCTGGCATCCGGTAGGCAACATACCATCCATGAGTCTCTTTTGCTGCCACAGAACCTCCTATCTATCCCTCTAACTAACGAGTCCCCAATAACTATTGCCCTCCCGCTCTGCCCCTTACCCTCCCGAGTCACAGAGACAGACACAGTGCTGGAGATCCTCTCACTGCGGCTCACCACTGGTATGTCGTCCCCCTCAACCGTATCCAAAGCGGAATACTTGTTGCTAAGGGGAACCACAGGGGATCCCTGCACGGACTGCTTCCTCCCAGCCCCTCTCACCGTCACCCATCTGTTTTCATTCCTCAGAGTAACTGTATTCCTAAAGCTTCTGTCTATGGCCACCTCTGCGTCCCTAATGATCCTAAGTTCATCCAACTCCAGCTCCAGTTCCCGAACACGGATTTGAGGAGCTGCAGATGGGTGCACTTCCCACAGGTGTAATCAGCAGGGACACTGTCGTCGTCCCTCACCTCAATCATAGTGCAAGAGGAACATAGCACTGCCTGCACACCCATCCCCTCTAGATACCTTGCCAGTACCAGGTAGAAACAGCAAAAATGAATTAAACTAACCCCTGCTCGCCCTTTCTGCCTAAGCCCTGTGAGCCAAAGCCTCATCGCTCACACTCTGCTTCCCACATACTCCACTGCCCGCTCCCGATGTCTCAGTTCTTTTTCTGTCACATTGAATTGTGAAATTTTCTGCCACTGACAAAACAGGAAATGACTTCTCCAGTAGTAGGTGGGATAGGTAATGGGCGTCTCTGCCCAGGTGGCAAGGCGAGATCAGAGAGGGAAATATGGGAGGGTGGGGTAGGTGGGTGGGGGTTCAGTTGCTCACTCCCCGGAGTTAGAGAGAGAGAGAGGAGGTTGGAGGAGCAGGAGGGAGGACGATGGACAGGGCACTGAGGAGGGCCGGTGCCCGAGTCTGGAGGGGGGGTGCCGGTGTTGGGGGCAGCAGCAGGGGGTAGGGGGACTTTGCTCCTTCAGCGCTCTTGGGCACAACAGTTTAAGTCCAGGGTGTCTTCACCCCCGCCCCTGCAGATGGAAAACAGTCTTAATATTCTTCCCCCCTCCCTTTCAGGCACCGACCTTCTGATGATGAGGGCACCAGCCCAGCCACTCAGTCCCTTGATGTTGAAATGTTTAAGTCCTCCTTCCTGTAGATGGAAAAAACAACAAAGAGAAACTCTCTCTGTGTCTTCTCTCCCTCCAGGGAGAGAGCACCCTCCAGTAGTCGGACGGCAGGCAGGCAGGCCGGACGGCAGCAAGCAGGCAGGCAGGCCGGATGGCAGGCAGGCAGGCAGGCAGGCAGGCAGGCCGGATGGCAGGCAGGCCAGACAGCCGGCATGCAGGCAGGCAGGCGATAGCTCTCTTCCTTCCCCCTTCTTTCCTTCCTTCCTTCTTCCTGGAAGTCAACAATTCGGCAGAAACAACAAAAACGGGTGTCTCCAGTGAGCCAGCTCCGCAACTCCCAGATGTTGGTTTCTTTTTGTTTATCACAAATACGTTAATACAAAACAATTACAAATACACAAAGAACAAATGTGAAAAAATACATTACCAATGGCTAACGCCATCCATTTATCAGTTACTATCTTCTATTTCGGAAGGGTTCACTAACGGTCATAGTTTTCCAGGGCATTGCCCTCTCAATTCACCTCCAATTACAAATCATAATCTGCAAAGTAACAAACATTAGTACAACATAACAAGAATAAACATTGCAGCATATCCGCCGCCCTCCAGGGCACCGCCTCCCGGGTTTTTCCCCTGCCGGGGGATGCAACCCTCCAGAGGTACTCAGGTCCGGGGGTTCCACCTGACGGATGTTCGGCTGGAGGCGGGGGGACAGGAAAACCACCCCGAACCTACTCAATCCGGACTGCCTTCCGGATTTTCGGCTGGGGCGGTGGGAAAGGCTCTCCGGGATACTCAATTCGGCCTGCCTTCCCAATTTTTCTCCCGGAGAATAAAACCCCCCCGGTGTTACTATTCTGGGTGCCCCGGACACTTTCCCCAACTGGATGTCACACCCCCCGGGGATCACTCTATCCAGGGGGGGGGGGGGGGGGGGATGCCCCCCAGGCCACAAATAATGCAAAGATTTTCCGTTGGTTAGTACAAATACGATATTACAAAACAATTACAAATGGACAAAGAACAAATATGAAAAATACATTACCGATGGCTAACACCATCCATTTATCAATTACTACCTTCCATTTCGGAAGGGTTCATCGTCAATTACAGTTTTCCAGGGCATTGCCCTCAAAATACACCTCCATTTACAAATCATAATCTACAAATCTACAAACATTAACACAACACTACAACTGTACACAACAAAAAATAAACACTGAAGCATAAGGGCACCGTCCCCTGGGTTTGTCCACCTGCCGGGGAATGCAACCCTCCAGTGGTACTCATATCCGGGGGTTACACCTTACGGATGTTCAGCCGGAGGGGGGAAATGGGGAAACCACCCCGCCTACTCAATCCGGAATCCCTTCCGGAATTTCAGCCGGGGCGGTGGGAGAGTCTCTCCAGGGTACTCAGTTCGGGCCTGCCTTCCCAATTTTTCTCCCGGAGAATAAAAATCCCTCTGGTGTTACTATGTCCGGGGCTTCACCACCCAGAACTTTCCCCAAGTGGATGTCACACCCCCCGGGGGTGACTTTATCCAGGGGGGGATGCCCCCCAGGCCACAAATAACGCAAGAAAATAGACGGGGGCCGGAACAAACCACCAACTACCATAACAGGAAAACCACATATTTCAATAACAAACAATCCATGAACAACCATACAATTGTGAAACATTTCGGAGGCCTCGCCTTCCAGAGCTTCGCCCATCAACATTCCACCGTCCGAAGTCGACAACGCTCAACTACAGTCCTCCAAAGTCCACCACTCCGGGCCAGATCTTCCAAAATCACACCCACTGGGGCTGCACCGTCTGGGGTCACACCTTCCGCGGCTGAACCTTCCGAAACCATAGTTCCCAAATGGCTCCTCCCTGGCTTGGGTCTTCCGAGATTGCATCTACCTGGGCCACGCCTTTCAAGGCACAGGAATCCCAGCGAGAGCAGCATTCAACAAGCCCCAGCTGAAACAAAAAGTTCTTGCACAAGTCACGAACCCAAGCATTTGAAACAGAAACTTCACGCCGACCAAGGCGTTCCTCCCAGCGGCCACATTTCCAAAAGCTCACCGCAAGGCGCGCATTAAGCCCGCCTTGAACTCCTTATCCTCTGCCCGCCCCCTGCCTGGAGCACACTATACTGGCCAACACGCAAAGCGAACGGCCAATATGGTGGACTGGCTGGACAATCCAATCTTTCCCACTCACAGATGTTGGTTTCTTTTTGTTTATTACAAATACGTTAATACAAAGCAATTACAAATACACAAAAAATACATTACCAATGGCTAACGCCATCCATTTATCAGTTACTATCTTCTATTTCGGAAGGGTTCACTAACGGTCATAGTTTTCCAGGGCATTGCCCTCTCAATACACCTCCAATTACAAATCATAATCTACAAAGTGACAAACATTAGTACAACACAACAAGAATAAACATTGCAGCATATCCGCCGCCCTCCAGGGCACCGCCTCCCGGGTTTTTCCCCTGCCGGGGGATGCAACCCTCCAGAGGTACTCAGGTCCGGGGGTTCCACCTAACGGATGTTCGACTGGAGGCGGGGGGACAGGAAAACCACCCCGAACCTACTCAATCCGGACTGCCTTCCGGATTTTCGGCTGGGGCGGTGGGAAAAGCTTCCCGGAATACTCAATTCGGCCTGCCTTCCCAATTTTTCTCCCGGAGAACAAAACCCCCCCGGTGTTACCCCTCTGGGTGCCCCGGACACTTTCCCCAACTGGATGTCACACCCCCCGGGGGTCACTCTATCCAGGGGGGGGGGGGGGGGATACCCCCCAGGCCACAAACAATGCAAAGATTTTCCGTTGGTTAGTACAAACACGATATTACAAAACAATTACAAATGAACAAAGAACAAATCTGAAGAATACATTACCGATGGCTAACACCATCCATTTATCAATTACTACCTTCCATTTCGGAAGGGTTCATCATCAATTACAGTTTTCCAGGGCATTGCCCTCAAAATACACCTCCATTTACAAATCATAATCTACAAATCTACAAACATTAACACAACACTACAACTGTACACAACAAAAAATAAACACTGAAGCATAAGGGCACCGTCCCCTGGGTTTGTCCACCTGCCGGGGGATGCAACCCTCCAGAGGTACTCAGGTCCGGGGGTTACACCTTACGGATGTTCAGCCGGAGGGGGGAAATGGGGAAACCACCCCGAACCTACTCAATCCGGAATCCCTTCCGGAATTTCAGCCGGGGCGGTGGGAGAGTCTCTCCAGGGTACTCAGCTCGGGCCCGCCTTCCCAATTTTTCTCCCGGAGAACAAAATCCCTCTGGTGTTACTATATCCGGGGCTTCACCACCCAGAACTTTCCCCAAGTGGATGTCACACCCCCCGGGGGTGACTTTATCCAGGGGGGGATGCCCCCCAGGCCACAAATAACGCAAGAAAATAGACGGGGGCCGGAACAAACCACCAACTGTCATAACAGGAAAACCACATATTACAATAACAAACAATCCATGAACAACCATACAATTGTGAAACATTTCGGAGGCATCGCCTTCCAGAGCTTCGCCCATCAACATTCCACCGTCCGAAGTCGACAACGCTCAACTACAGTCCTCCAAAGTCCACCACTCCAGGCCAGAACTTCCAAAATCACACCCACTGGGGCTGCACCGTCTGGGGTCACACCTTCCGCGGCTGAACCTTCCGAAACCATAGTTCCCAAATGGCTCCTCCCTGGCTTGGGTCTTCCGAGATTGCATCTACCTGGGCCACGCCTTTCAAGGCACAGGAATCCCAGCGAGAGCAGCATTCAACAAGCCCCAGCCGAAACAAAAAGTTCTTGCACAAGTCACGAACCCAAGCACTTGAAACAGAAACTTCACGCCGACAAAGGCGTTCCTCCCAGCGGCCACATTTCCAAAAGCTCACCGCAAGGCGCGCATTAAGCCCGCCTTGAACTCCTTATCCTCTGCCCGCCCCCTGCCTGGAGCACACTATACTGGCCAACACGCAAAGCGAACGGCCAATATGGTGGACTGGCTGGACAATCCAATCTTTCCCACTCACAGATGTTGGCGACAGGAGGAAGTTTCCACTCCCCCAAGGTCAGGGGGTGGGATCTCCGCCGCGCGGACCCGGGAGCCCCGCCCCCACCCATTGTTCCCCTCCCCCTCGAGCCAAGGTTTCCAGGCAACCGGCTGGCGGCTCCGGACAGAGCGAGAAGCCGCTCGGTGATCTCCCCTTCCCCCCGGCTCCTGACTGCGCATGTCCAAGGGAGAGGGGAAGCTGCGCATGTGCGGTGGAGTGCCCACCCACTGACCGTCATTCTGAGGTGTTGACCAATGGGAACTCTGGAGGACCGGAAGGAGTCTGGTCCTCCAGCCAATCAGAGCTCCCCCATTGTCTGAATGCGGAAGTGGACAATGAGCTTGTTCAGCTGCTCATTCCTGCCCAGCAAAGCTGCTGCTTCTCTCTCTGAATGAAGATTGAGCTTCAGACAGACACAAACTTCCTTCTGTCTCTAGCATCTGTGAGAGTGTGGGCCAGTGGCGCAATGGATAACACGTCTGATTACGGATTAGAAGATTCCAGGTTCGACTCCTGGCTGGCTCGATGTCAATTTGAAAAATAGTTTGTGAACTCCTTTTGACCTAAAAGAGGCCAACATCTGTGAGTAAAACACTTTCTTTGCTTTTGTGTTTCTTTTGCATTCTGGGGGAAATTGGGGACTTGTTGAATTTTTAACTTCCAGGTCACCACTCGCTGTCTAAATAAAAATCCGCCTCACATTCTTCATGTATCTGTAACCAGGTAATACAGTGCATTACACACATCATCAGTCTGCTCATTTATGTCCAAATGGAAAACTTTAACGTGGCTGTCAGCTTGAAGATTAATCATGGATCATTTGCACTTCCACAACCCTCTGAGGCAGTGGCTTCCAGGTAATGACCTTTCTGCACCAAAATAATATTCTTCCCCACAACCTTCTCTTTCTCCCAATCCAGTTATCTGGTCCCACATATGGCTCAGATTTTAATTTCTAGTGTGTAGGCCAGTCGTTACACGTAGATTTTCAGATCTCTGTGTCCAATACAGAAAGTGGTCAGCATGGATCCGTTAATCAGCCTGAATCAGCACCTTCAATAGACTTGGGAGGTTGTATACTCAGGAGAGCAGAGTGAGAATTGTGGGAGAGTGTGTGGGATGGAGATTGACAGATTTTGGGGAATGAGAGAGGAAAGAATGTTCCATAGAAATTAGAATTGTCTGTTCTGAATTTCTATCCTGTACTGACAGTGATGTCTGTTGTAAATTCCTTTCATAGATATCAGGAGGTGAGGATTTACAGACAGAAATTTCAAACTAAACATCACGTGAAGATTTGACAGAGTCATTCGATTTATTGGGACCTGAATATCATCGACCTTTGAATCTAGAAAAGCAATGTTTGTCTGATCTGTTTGCTTCAGGAGATTTTAAACATCAGTGTGACTGGAACACACCCGAGTGAGAGTGTTCCAGTCCACTGATAGTGGAAAGAGCTTTAACCAGTTACACAGGCTGAAACAACATTGCACCGTTTACAGTGAAGAGAGATCGTACACGTGTTCTGTGTGGACAAGGATTCAACTGATCATCAAACCCGGAGAGTCACAAGGACACCCGCATCATGGAGAAACTGTGGAAGTGTGACGATTGTGGACAAGGATTCATGTTGCCCTGTGATTTGGAAATTCATCAACGCAGTCACACTCGGGAGAGACCCTTCACTTGCTCAGTGTGTGGGAAGGGATACATTAAGTTCTCCCACCTGCTGAGTCACAATCTTACTCACACGAATGAGAGACCCTTTAAATGCTCTGACTGTGGGAGCGGATTCAAAAGCTCTGGAGAACTGGTGTCCCACCAGCGCATTCACAGTGAGGAGAGACCATTCAGCTGCTCTCACTGCACAATGAAATTTAAATGGTCATCCACACTGCGGAGACATCAGCGGGTCCACACCGGGGAGAGGCCGTTCAGCTGCTCCATGTGTGGGAAGGGATTCTCTCGGTCCTCCGAACTGCGGGCACACCAACGAATTCACACTGGGGAGAGACCGTTCACCTGCAATGTGTGTGGGAAGGGATTCTTTCGGTCATCCGCCCTGCTGACGCACAAAGTCACTCACACCAATGAGAGACCCTTTAAATGCTCTGACTGTGAGAGTTGCTTCAAAAGTTCTCGGGATCTGATGTCCCACCAGCGCATTCACACTGAGGACAGACCGTTCAGCTGCTCTCTCTGCACAATGAGATTTAGATCATCATCAAACCTGCGGAACTGTTCAAGAAGGGAACAAGAAAAAAGATGGAAAATTATAGGCCAATTAGCCTAACCTCAGTTGTTGGCAAAATTCTAGAATCCATCGTTAAGGATGAGATTTCTAAATTCTTGGAAGTGCAGGGTCGGATTAAGACAAGTCAGCATGGATTTAGTAAGGGGAGGTCGTGCCTGACAAACCTGTTAGAGTTCTTTGAAGAGATAACAAATAGGTTAGACCAAGGAGAGCCAATGGATGTTATCTATCTTGACTTCCAAAAGGCCTTTGACAAGGTGCCTCACGGGAGACTGCTGAGTAAAATAAGGGCCCATGGTATTCGAGGCAAGGTACTAACATGGATTGACGATTGGCTGTCAGACAGAAGGCAGAGAGTTGGGATAAAAGGTTCTTTCTCAGAATGGCAACCGGTGACAAGTGGTGTCCCGCAGGGTTCAGTGTTGGGGCCACAGCTGTTCTCTTTATATATTAACGATCTAGATGACGGGACTGGGAGCATTCTGGCCAAGTTTGCCGATGATACAAAGATAGGTGGAGGGGCAGGTAGTATTGAGGAGGTGGGGAGGCTGCAGAAAGATTTAGACAGTTTAGGAGAGTGGTCCAAGAAGTGGCTGATGAAATTCAACGTGGGCAAGTGCGAGGTCGTACACTTTGGAAAAAAGAATAGAGGCATGGACTATTTTCTAAACGGTGACAAAATTCATAATGCTAAAGTGCAAAGGGACTTGGGAGTCCTAGTCCAGGATTCTCTAAAGGTAAACTTGCAGGTTGAGTCCGTAATTAAGAAAGCAAATGTAATGTTGTCATTTATCTCAAGAGGCTTGGAATACAAAAGCAGGGATGTACTTCTGAGGCTTTATAAAGCACTGGTTAGGCCCCATTTGGAGTACTGTGAGCAATTTTGGGCCCCACACCTCAGGAAGGACATACTGGCACTGGAGCGGGTCCAGCGGAGATTCACACGGATGATCCCAGGAATGGTAGGCCTGACATACGATGAACGTCTGAGGATCGTGGGATTATATTCATTGGAGTTTAGGAGGTTGAGGGGAGATCTGATAGAAACTTACAAGATAATGAACGGCTTAGATAGGATGGACGTAGGGAAGTTGTTTCCATTAACAGGGGAGACTAGGACGCGGGGGCACAGCCTTAGAATAAAAGGGAGTCACTTTAGAACAGAGATGAGGAGAAATTTCTTCAGCCAGAGAGTGGTGGGTCTGTGGAATTCATTGCCACAGAGGGCTGTGGAGGCCGAGACGTTGAGCGTCTTCAAGACAGAAATTGATAAATTCTTGATTTCTCGAGGAATTAAGGGCTATGGGGAGAGAGCGGGTAAATGGAGTTGAAATCAACCATGATTGAATGGTGGAGTGGACTCGATGGGCCGAATGGCCTTACTTCCGCTCCTATGTCTTATGGTCTTATGGAACCACCAGCGAGTTCACTCCGGGGAGAGACCATTCACTTGCTCTGACTGTGGGAAGGGATTCACGCAGTTATCCGCCCTGCTGACACACCAGCGAGTTCACACCGGAGAGAGGCCATTCACCTGCTCTGTGTGTGGGAAGGGATTCACTAATTTACCCAACCTGCTGAGTCATAAAGTCACTCACACCAGTGAGAGGCCCTTTAAATGCTCGGACTGTGGGAGTGAATTCAAAATTTCTGGGGAACTGGTGTCCCACCAGCGCATTCACACTGAGGACAGACCGTTCAGCTGCTCTCTCTGCACAAAGAGGTTTAAGAGGTCATCCACACTGCAGAGACACCAGCGAGTTCACACCAGGGAGAGACCGTTCATCTGCTCTGTGTGTGGGAAGGGATTCAGTCAGTCATTCACCCTGCTGACACACCAGCGCCTTCACACCGAGGAGAGACCATTTACCTGCACCGAGTGTGGGAAGGGATTCACTCAGTCATCCACCCTGCTGACTCACCAGCAAGTTCACAGCGGGGAGAGACCGTTCACCTGCTCCGAGTGTGGGAACAGATTCACTCGGTTATCCAGCCTGCACAGACACAAAGTCACTCACTCCCAGGAAAGACCCTTTAAATGCTCCGACTGTGGGAGTGGCTTCAAAATTTCTGAGCATCTGATAGATCACCAGCGCATTCACACTGGGGAGAGACCGTTCAGCTGCTCTCACTGCACAAAGAGGTTTGGAAGGACATGCACACTGAGGAGACACCAGCAGGTTCACACTGGGAGAGACCATTCACCTGCTCTGTGTGTGCGGAAGGATTCACTCGATACCCCAGCTGCTGATGCACAATGTCCCTCACACCCAGGAGAGACCCTTTAAATGCTCTGACTGTGGGAATGGTTTCAAAAGCTCTCAGGAACTGATGATCCACCAGTCCATTCACAGCTGCTGTGTGTGGGAAGAAATTCACCAGTTCATCCCTCCTGCTGAGACACCAGCGAGTTCACAAGTGATGACAGGGGTTGGATTCTGCTGTTATTGCTGCTGTTAATCACATCCAGGACTGAACCATGTTCATTCTGACAGTAGGTGAAGTGGGAGGGTCGGAGGGTTTCTTTCTGCTGGACTGGCCGGTCACACAATTTTGCTTCCAGTGGGCTGATGCTCTTTGAGCCTGGGAGAGCACATTTCCACTGAAATGACCCACACAAACTGACGAAGAACATTTATTTTATCCTGGATAGTAAATAATGTTTTTCCTTCCACTACAGGTAGATCTGAAATAAATACATTTGTCTCTGTTCCATTGAGTCTACAGCACAGGGCCGGGCCAGTCGGCACAATTGGTCTGTGTCAGTATTTATGCTCCACATGAGCCTCCACCCACCCCTCTTCATCTCCCCCATCAGCAGATCCTTCTATTCCTCTCTCCCTCATGTATGTATCTCGCTTCCCCTTCAAGTGTTCATGCTGTTCACCTCAACCACTCGCTGTGGTCGTGAGTTCCACATTCTCACCACTCGCTGGGTAAAGAGGTTTCTCACTGAAATCCCTGTTGGATTATTGAACCCCTTCATAATCTTAAATTCTTCCATCAGGTCACCCTTCAGTCTTCTCTTTTCCAGAGAAAAGCAGCCCCAGCCTTTCCTGAAGGTTAAATGCTCTCAGTTGTGGGATTATTCTTGTGAATCTTTGTTGCTCCTTCTCCAGTGCCTCTATTTCCTTTTTCTAAATGGAGATCATAAATGTTGGCAGTGCTCCCAGTGTAGCCGAACCTGGTTCTAAACAAGTTGAACAGAACCTCCCTGCTTTTCAATTCTATCCCTCTGGAATGGAACCCTATACATGGGCCCCACACTTTAGGAAAGATGTGAAGTCCTTCGCGAGGGTGCAGAGGAGATTTACAAGAATGGCCCTGGGGATGAGGGACTTCAGTGAGTTCGAGAGACTGGAACAGCTGAAATTTCTCTCTTTAGATCAGACGGGCATTAGGATTGGGAATGTGGCCATTCAGCCCATTGAGTCCATGCTGGCTCTCTTTAGATCAAACCGTTGCCCTGTTCTCTCTCCGTGTCCCTGCGGATTTATTTCCCTGAAGTTCCCATCCAATTTCCTTTTGGAAACATTCCATTATCTCTGCTTCAGCCGCTCGTAGGAAGTGAGTCCCAGATATTTACCACTTCAAATGCAAACGAGGAGCAGAGAGCACAAAAGGAGGCCGTGTGACCCATTGTGCCCCTGCTGCCTCTTCAAACATTCTCAGCAACAAGGTCAAGGAAGCCATGTTAAATTCTAACATGTGACTGGAGCTTTATTTTTAAAATTAATGTTGGATTCACCTACATGCTTGTGGAAGCTGCATAGCTGGCAGGAATTGTCTGAACTAAGAATTTCTTCTATGAATTTGATCAGTTGGAGGGCATTATATTCTGTCACATCTGGCTCAAGAATAAGGTTGATTGCTCAGTTCGTGTAAGAAGGAAAGTTATTGGCTTGCAGCAAGTGTCTTTTCGAACCAGTATATCTTGTATTAACCTTATTCAGTTGTGGGACATGGGCGTCGCTGGCTGGCCAACATTTATTGCCCATCCCTAGATGCCCTTGTTCAGAGGGCAGTTGAGAGTCAACCACATTGTACGAACCAAATGTGTTCATTCAATATTACTTTATTTAGAACAAAGAAAGTTACAGCACAGGGACAGGCCTTTTGGCCCTCCAAGCCTGCACCGACCGCACTGCCGGATGAAATTAAAACCCCCTACCCTTCCAGGGACCATATGCCTCTATTCCCATCCTCTTCATGTATTTGTCAAGACACCCCTTAAAAGTCACTACTGTATCCGCTTCCACTACCTCTCCCGGCAACGAGTCCCAGGCACCCACTACTCTCTGTAAACAATCTGCCTCATACATCTCCTTTAAACGTTGCCCTTCGCACCTTAAACCTGTTCCCCCAAGTAATTGACTCTTCCACCCTGGGAAAAGGCTTCTGACTATCCACTCTGTCCATGTCCCTCATAATCTTGTAGACTTCTATCAGGTCGCCGCTCAACCTCCGTTGTTCCAGTGAGAACAAACAAAGTTTCTCCAACCTCTCCTCATAGCTAATGCCCTCCATACCAGGCAACATCCTGGTAAATCTTTTCTGTACCCTCTCCAAAGCCTCCACATCCTTCTGATAGTGTGGCGACCAGAATTGAACACTCGATTCCAAGTGTGGCCTAACTAAGCTTCTATAACGCTGCAACATGACTTGCCAATTATTAAACTCAATGCCCCGGCCGATGAAGGCAAGCATGCCGTATGCCTTCTTGACTCCTTCTCCACCTGCATTGCAACTTTCAGTGACCTGTGTACTTGTACACCCAGATCCCTTTGTCTATCAATACTCTTAAGCATTCTGCCATTTACTGTATATTTCCTATCTGTATTAGACCTTCCAAAATGCATTACCTCACATTTGTCCAGATTAAACTCCATCTGCCATTTCTCCACCCAAGTCTCCAACTGATCTATATCCTGCTGTATCCTCTGATGGTCCTCATCGCTATCCCCAAATCCACCAACCTTTGTGTCGTCTGCAAACTTACTAATCAAACCAGTTACATTTTCCTCCAAATCATTTATATGTATTACAAACAGCAAAGGTCCCAGCACTGATCCCTGAGGAATGCCACTTGTCACAGCCCTCCATTCAGAAACGCACCACCCTCTGTCTTCTTTGACCGAGTCAGTTTTGTATCCACCTTGCCAGCTCAACTCTGATCCCATGCGACTTCTTCTGCACCAGTCTGCCATGAGGGACCTTGTCAAAGGCCTGACTGAAGTCCATGTAGACAACATCCACTGCCCTACCCTCATCAATCATCTTCGTCACTTCCCCAAAAACTCGACCAAGTTCGTGAGACACGACCTCCCCTTCACAAAACCATGTTGCCTTTCACGAATACATCCACTTATTTCCAAGTGGGAATAAATCCTGTCTCGAAGAATCCTCTCCAATAATTTCCCTACCACTGATGTAAGCCTCACCGGCCTGTAATTACCTGGATTATTCTTGCTCCCCTTCTTAAACAAAGGAACAACATTGGCTATTCTCCAATCCTCTGGGAACTCCCCTGTCGCCAGTAAGGATAGAAAGATTTCTCTCAAGACCCCAGCAATTTCTTCACTTGCCTCCCTCAGTATTCTGGGGTATATCCCATCAGGCCCTGGGGACTTGTCTACCTTAATGTTTCTCAAGAACCCCAATACCTCCTTTTTGATCTCAACATGACTCAAACTATCTATACATCCTTTCCCAGACTCATCATCCACCAAGTCCTTCTCTTTGGTGAATACTGACGCAAAGTACTCATTTATTACCTCACTCATTTCCTCTGGCTCCGCGCATAGATTCCCTCCCTTGTCCTTGAGTGGGCCAACCCTCACCCTGGCTACCCTCTTGCTCTTTATATATGTATAAAAAGCCTTGGGATTTTCCTTAATCCTGCTGGCCAATGCTTTTTCGTGACCCCTTTTAGCCCTCCTTACTCCTTGCTGAAGTTTCTTTCTACTTTCCTTGTATTCCACACTTGCTTCATGTGTTCCCAGCCTCCTCGCTTTGACAAATGCTTCCTTTTTCTCTTTGACTCGGTTCACAATATCTCTCGTTATCCAAGGTTCCCAAAACTTGCCATACTTATCCTTCATCCTTACAGGAATGTGCCGGTTCTGAATCCCTATCAACTTACACTTGGAAGCCTCCCACACGCCAGATGTTGATTTGCCCTCAAACATCTGCCCCATCTGGTAGCTATTTAATAGCGACCAGTCATTAACAGATGAGAAAGTTATGAGCCTTAATTGAGTTATAGTTAATCAATGAATCAGTCGTTATAGTAAAAGATTGAGTTTTATTTGCTGTAAAAGATTAATTGCTGTGTATGTAAAGAATGTGCAATGAGGATAAATGTACTGGCGAGAGAGACCTTCAAGCTCTGATTAGCCTCAACATTTGAAACTGTGAGAATAAGGGATTGTATAGAATCAGATAAAGGGATAGTATGAACCAGTTCTATTGTTTTCCTGTCTAAGATAATGAGAGAAGGTGGTGTCAGTAATTGAGGATCCAGTTAAATTAATCTTGTGATCAAATTGACCAATTGTCATGATTCAACAGGCCCAACTCTGACGTGAGGTCATCGTCGCTTTGTGGATAAAAGTAGAGGTTCTGAAGGTCTTCCTTGTGAGCCAAATTCTGAAAACTCCCGAGGCTGAGTTCCAAGGAAATTACTGTCAGAGAAGGAGCCAGACTCCCGAGGCTGAATTCCACAAGAATTCCTGTCAAAGAAGCAGCCAGAGAGGGTTACGCTTCAACGGACCAATCACCCGCTTGAAGTTGTAAAAGTCAATGTCCTAAAGTTGTTCAGTAAAACTTTATTCAGTAAAATTCTTTTTAAATTTGCTATCCAGAGAATTCTGCCTTTACCACAAAGAGGGCAGGGAACAGGCTGCAGATGAATTAAAGAGAAACCATTTGTGTCCAGAACATTGTGAACATCCCTTTACTCTGGTTGTCTTTGATCCTCAAGTCATTTTTCTGTTTGTTTTAACCATGTTCTGTTTCATTAATAAACTTTTATCAGTAAAAATATTTGATTTTTCTGGACTTTTCCTGATGAGATTGATGCACTTTATGGAAAGTGGGTGAGAGGGGTTGGCAGGCTCTTTAACAGAAAGTGAGTCCCTCTAAGGTAATTGGCAAAGGAGCCAGAGGGGGAGATGAGATTTTATTTTATTTTTTGACACAACGAGTTGTTCTGATCTGCCTGAAAACAGATTCAATAGAATCTTTCCAAAGGATAAAGACTTGAAAGGGAAGAATTTGCAGGAATGTGGGGACAGATCAGTGTGGTCGGATGAATCAGAGAGTCCTTTCAAAGAGATAGCAGGGGCACGATGGGCTGAATGGACTCCTGCAGCCTGTCAATCTCAGCCTCCTGCTTTTGTGCAGGTTAAAAGGGACAGATTTCAGTGCAGCCTCTTCCCTGTATCTGTATTTAAAGAGACAGGTTTCTCTTTAGCTCTGAGTGACTGATATAACAATTGGTTGGAGGCCCATTTCCCACTCAGTCCTCCAGCACCTTCCTGTCTCTCTATTAGTGCGACGCCCATGGCAGTTTCCCAACTGGGGCACAGGCCCCATTATTCTCAGCTAAATTCAGCCCTCAGCTCCGTCTCCTGGCTGTCATTGACACGAGCAATAGAGAGACAGAAAGGTGCCCCAGGCTCAAATGGGAAATCAAAACTTGTGGCTTTAAATGAACTGTTAGAATTTCTGTGACAATCAATAATTTAAAAAATGAATTCTAAACCCAGTGAATAAATTAAAGAATCACATGACAAAACTTCAAGTTTTTTGATGTTTACTCCAACAAACTGGAAGCAACAATGACTAAACACCGTTCTTTGTAGGGAACATTGCCCTTATTCTGTAAAATTGAACTTTGCCCTTTTATTCTTAACACAATCAAATATCCCACTCAACAATTATATTTTACTCTGTCTCCAAAATTTTCCAAAAACCAGTCCAAAGTGATTCTTCACTCCCCGAGTGTTTATTTCCTTTTCCAGTTTGGCAACCTTTAATCCCAGAACTGTCCTTCACAGTGATGGTTCTCCTGGACATTTTCCCACTAACACAAGCAAGGCGAATCTTCCAGCCTTGTTTCACAATTCTCAGGAATTTGTGACCAACATTCAACACCGGAGCAGAAGTCGGCCATTTGGCCGTTTGAGTCGGCTCCAGCATTTATTTACATCATGGCTGATCTGTTTGTGTTGAGTTCCACATTCTTGTTCTACACCCGATACTTTTGATTCCCGTACCCAACAAGAATTGGTATGAAGGCAAAATTCTGCTGTTGTTGGAATCTGAAACAGAAACAGGAAATGCTGGACAATCTCAGCAAGTCTGACAGCATCTGCAGAGAGAGAGAGAGAATGGAGACAACATTTGGAGTCAGGATGACCCTTTGTCAGAGCTGAAAACAAAGAAAACCAGACAAATTTTATACTGTGAGGGTCAAGAATTGGGAAGCAAACTATTAAACCTGCTCTGAACCACTTTCAATGCATTTGTATCATTTCTTAAATAGGAGACTAAGCTGCACCCAGTATTCAAGATGCAGTCTCAGCAACGCCCTGTATAACTGAAGCAGAACATCTTTACTCCTGTGGTCAATTTCTCTCGTAATAAAGGATAGCATTCCATTTGTAAGAACTTTGATTTATTTGAACTAAGATTTATGGGGGTTCTCTTGTTTACAATAACCTCCCTCATCGTAAATCACACCAGGTTCCAGTGTCTTCACCATATGGCAAGAAAGAACACTTTAAATGGTGAAATCAGAAAGTTTGTTAACCATTAAAAACGTAACAAGTCAGAACGATAAAAGGCAAAGTATCGATTAACAGTTAATAGAGAAAGTTTAACTTTAACAATTGAACAGACTTCTCTCCATCCCTCAGACCAGGACATGAAGTGACCGCTCCAAAAACGTGGATAACTTGTAAAACCAACAGCTCTCCACACCTCTCTGTAAACATCTCTCTCTCCACCTCTCTCTACCAAATTGGCTTCTCAAGACCACTTTTTTATACTTTAAAAATGTCAAAAGTCCATCTGAGCCAATTCCCATAAATCTTCAATTATGAATTAAAATAGACACACGAGTTTTCAGGCGATTTAAAAAACAGGCCGAAGGGCCTGTTTGTGCTGTAGTTTTCTATGTTCTAAATGAACTGTCTGCTGAAAGGGTTAACTTTTCTACAGAACCTAAAGGGGTGGGGAGTGAGCAGAAAAAACTTGGCACACAATTACATCACTTTACACAAGTTTAAAACAAAACAAATGATTTTGAACTTCATCTATTAATTTTTTTGTCATATTCCTCAATCTATTTACTTTAATTTGATCAGTTTTTGTTAGGGATGGGTAACTTCTGTTCTTTATAAACTAATTCACTCATTTTGTTAATTCTACATGGGCTCGGAGAATCAGAACGCAGACTTTATCATCCTTATCCTTTTTCTCCCTTTGCCACCACTCCCTCTGTTTTGCGGGAGGATCGTGGGGATTCCAATCAGAACTAATCATTTTATCATAAAAGTAAAATACTGCGGATTCTGGAATCTGAAACAAAAACAGAAAATGCAGGAAAATCTCAGCAGGTCTGACAGTATCTGTGGAGAGAGAATAGAGCCAATGTTTCGAGTCTGGATGTCCCTTTATAAGAGCTCTTACGAAGTGTCATCCAGACTCGAAAGATTGGCTCTATTCTCTAATCATTTTATCGATAAGTTTCCTGTTCTTAGTTTCCAAATGGCAGGTAAGAGACCTGTCCAGTCCCCACTGGAGCTCTGACTTTTCACTGGCCATGCTTGGGTAAGATTATAACCATTAGAATCTACTCTCAGAGATCTGCTTTTCAGTCCAGTGCTACTTGGAGTATACCATCACTTCACCGACTATCAGGTCACAAGTCCCTCACAGTTCTGAGCACAAATTTATAAAATAATTTAAACATGCCTGAGAACGCTTCTTAACTTCTTAGTCAGCTACCTACCCCCGTCTGTTGATTAGTCAGACCCCTTTTTTGACAGTTTCCAGGTTTCTCAGCTGCTGAACACCAGCCGGTCCTGCAATAATCTCATAGAATCTCTACAGTGCAGAAGGAGGCCATTCGGCCCATCAAGTCTGCACCAACCACAATCCCACCGACCCTATCCCCATAACCCCATGCATTTACCCCAGCTAGTCCCCCTGACACTAAGGGGCAATTTAGCACAGCCAATCCACCTAACCCACACATTTTGGACTGTGGGTGGAAACCGGAGCACCCGGAGGAAACCTACACAGACACGGGGAGGATGTGCAAACTCCACACAGATAGTGGCCCAAGCTGGGAATTGAACTTGGGTCCCTGGTGCTGTGAAGCAGCAGTGCTAACCACTGTGCCACAATCCTGCCCCAGTTTAATTCTAACTCATTCTGAGTAAATATTCTCACCAGGTCCTCTGTTGGGGCCCTGCTGAGCAGCTTTAATGGTCCGTGACTGCAGAAACTGAGCAGTCACAGGAATATGGTCAAGATAGTCCAGTCCCATAATGCCTCACATTCAATCTGCAGTCCTTCAATTATAACAGAATATGTGGCTGTATGTAGCTGCCTCGGCCATGGTCAACCCCAACACTGCCTTCCTGAACTGTTACAATGCCTGAGGTGTAAGTACACCCACAGTGCTGTTAGGAAGGGATTTCCAGCTACACATTCCAGACTTTCACTGGACTGTAGGTGGATACCAGATTGACATATTCCATTCAACCACTCCCAAGGTGAGTTATTCCAATTCCTTTATTGTCCAGGACAATATATTCACAATATCTTTAAAACAGAAATTAAACATTCCCATTTGATTTCCGGTATTAACATATTCTGTTAGTTTGTTCTTTATTGTCGATGTCAGGCTGGGGTTGGTCCTCTTGGAGCAAAGGAGGTTGAGGGGAGATTTGATAGAGGTGGACAAGATTCTGACAGGTTTAGATAAGGTGGACAAAGAAAAGCTGTTCCCATTAGCTGAAGGGACAAGGACGAGGGGGACACAGATTGAAGGTTTTGGATCAGAGATGCGGGGGGGGGGGATGTGAGGAATGACCTGGAACTCGCTGCCTACGAGGGTGGAGGAAGTGGAGACAATAAACAATTACAAAGGAAATTGGATGGGCTTCTGGGGGAGTTTCAAACAGAAATAGTGACGATCTCTTAACTTCCTAACACCCTGTTACTCTGTGATCCTTGCGAAATTTGAAACCAGGTATTCGCAACAAGACTCAGAGCATCAGCCCACTGGAGGCAAAGTGGTGAGACCGGCCAGTCCAGCAGAAAGAAACCCTCCGACCCTCCCCATTGACCAACTGTGAGAATGAACAAAATGCCGTCCTGGATGTAATTGAGAGCAGAAACAATAACAGCAGAATTCAACCCCTGGAATCACTTGTGAACTCGCTGGTGTCTCAACAGGTTGGAGGACCGAGTGAATCCCTTCCCACACTGAGAGCAAGTGAACGGCCTCTCCCCAGTGTGAACTCGCTGGTGTGTCCGCAGGCTGGTAGAATCACAGAATCCCTTCCCACACTGAGAGCAAATGAATGGCTTCTCCCAGTGTGAACTCGCTGGTGTGTCCACAGGTTGGATGAATGACTGAATCCCTTCCCACAGAGAGAGCAGGTGAATGGTCTCTCCCCAGTGTGAACTCGCTGGTGTGTCTGCAGGCTGGACAATCGAGTGAATCCCTCCCCACACTGAGAGCAGATGAATGGCCTCTCCCCAGTGTGAATACGCTGGTGTGTCCGCAGGTTGGATGAATGACTGAATCCCTTCCCACACACAGAGCAGGTGAATGGTCTCTCTCCAGTGTGAACTCGCTGGTGTGTGTGCAGGCTGGATGACTGAGTGAATCCCTCCCCACATTGAGAGCAGATGAATGGCCTCTCCCCAGTGTGAACTCGCTGGTGTCTCTGCAGGTCAGATGACAGAGTGAATCCCTTCCCACACTGAGGGCAGGTGAATGGCCTCTCCCCTGTATGAATGCGCTCATGTGCCCGCAGGTCGGATGACCAAGTGAATCCCTTCCCACACTGAGAGCAGGTGAATGGTCTCTCCCCAGTGTGAACTCGCTGGTGCCTCCGCAGATTGGATGAACAAGTGAATCCCTCCCCACACTGAGGGCAGATGAATGGCCTCTCCCCAGTGTGAACTCGCTGGTGTGTCCGCAGGCTTGATAAATGACTGAATCCCTCCCCACACTGAGAGCACATGAATGGTCTCTCCCCAGTGTGGCTGCGTCGATGAGCTTCCAGCTCTGATGGGTATCTGTATCTCTTCCCACAGTCTGCACATTTCCATGGTTTCTCCATGGTGCAGGTGTCCTTGCCTCTCTCTTGGGTGGACAATCAGTTGAAGCCTCATCCACACACAGAACACGGGTACAGTCTCTCCCTGCTGTGAATGGTGTGATATTTATTCAGGCTGTGTAACTGGTTAAAGCTCTTTAGTCAGTGCACTGGAAGACTCTCACTCGAGTGTGGCAGTGTGTTGGTGCTTTTCCAGTCACACTGACACGTGAAATCTTTTCAAATCAACAGACTGGACAACAATTTCTCCTTTTAGATTCAAAGGCCGATGATATTCAGGTCCCAAGGAATATGACTCTGTCAGATCTAGATGTGACGTTTGAGATTCGGCCTGTGATTCCTCTTTCAATATCCTGTAAAACAAGTTCACATAAGTCATCACTGTCAGTACAGGATAGAAATTCAGAACAGACAATTCTAGTTTCCATGGAACATTCTTTCCTATTTCAGTCCCAAAAAGCTGTGAATCTCCATCCCACACACTCTCCCTCCATTCTCACTCTGCTGTATCTAATATTCACCCTCCCAATTCTCCTGAAGGTGCTGATTGAGGCTGATTGACAGATCCATGCTCACTGCTTCCTGTCCTGGACACAGAGACCATAACAAATAGGAGCTGCAGTCGGCCATTTGGCCCATCGAGCCTTTTAAACTATTCAATGAGATAATTTGTTCATCTACCTCAGCATCATTCTCCCCACACTAAACCCATATCCCTTGATATCTTCAATATCTAGAAACCAATCAATCTCTCTCTTGAAAATAGTTGATGACTGAGGCTCCACTGTCTTCAGGGGTTGAGAATTCCAAAGCTTTACCACATCCTTGAGTGAAGAAATCCCCCCACATCTTAGCTTTTGCTCCATCTTCTTGTCTGTTCCCCATAACTCTTGACACCCTTGTCAGTCAAAGATCTGTCTAACTGGAATATATTCAATGATCCTCAGCCTCCACTGGTCCCTGTGGAAGAGAAATCCAAAAGACTAACAACTCTCTGAGGGAAGGGATGTCTGGAAATATATAACGTAGCTACAGTTCCATATTACAAGATATTCAGATCCCAAGGAATATGACTCTGTCTGGACGTGACAGTTGAGATTTTTGCATGTGATTCCTCGTTCAATCATAGAAATCATAGAATCATAGAAAGAGGCCATTCGGCCCATCGAGTCTGCACCGACCACAATCCCACCCCCATATCCCTATATATTTTACCCGCTAGTCCACGTGTCCCAGGACACTAAGGGGCAATTTTAGCATAGCCAATCAACCTAACCCGCACATCTTTGGACTGTGGGAGGAAACCGGAGCACCCGGAGGAAACCCACGCAGACACGAGGAGAATGTGCAAACTCCACACAGACAGTGACCAAAGCCGGGAATCGAACCCAGGTTCCTGGAGCTGTGAAGCAGCAGTGCTAACCACTGTGCTACCGTGCCGCCCCTGTGAAATGAGTTTGCAAAAGTCATCACAGTCAGTATAGGATAGAAATTCAGAGCAGACAATTCTAGTTTCTCTGGAACATTCTTTCCTACTTCATTCCCAAAAAGTTGTAAATCTCCATTTCTGTGGATTCTATTTACAAATGAAAGTGGTTGGGCATTTGAAGGAAATAAACTTTCAGGAGAGTGAGGATATCGAGTGAGAATGGGACTGGAATGTTTTACAGAGAGTCAGCCTGGACTCGAGTTACCAAATGGATTCCTTCTGTGCTGTAATGACTTTATGACTGGAAATGTATAACATCACTGTAGCATTATATTACAATGCAAGAAATAATAATAGAAGTATTTTATTACAGAAACATAAATAATATATCTAATCTGGGTACCATCTAACAACACCAGACATATCTCTGTCCTATATTAACGTACTGTCCCCTTAAATGTCAGCCTTCTCCTGGGGAAAGCTGCCCTTTAATTGTGAACATTAGGAAAAAGACCATCCTTTTAGACAGACAAATAAATGTGTCAAGCTGAGGGAGCAAAGGATGTTCACCAGGCTGATTCAGGGAATCGTGGGACTGATGTATGAGGAGAGATTGACGAGGTTAGGATGGTTTTCGTTGGAGTTCAGATGAATGAGGTGGGGGGAGTCTCATAGAGACTTTATAAAATTCTAAGAAGTCGAGACAGGATAGATGTAGGGAGGATGTTCCCGATGGAGTCCAGAATCGGGGGTCACAGTCTGAGGATTCAGGGTAGACCATTTAGGACGGAGGTGAGGAGACATTTCTTCACCCAAAGAGTAGTCACCCTGTTGAATTTATTACCACAGGACGTAGTCGATGCCAAAACATTGAATGTATTCAAGAGGAGGCTGGTACAGCACTTGGGGTGAATGGGATCAAAGGTTATGGGGAGAAAGCAGGTTTAGGCTATTGAGTTGGATGATCAGCCATGATTGTAATGAATGGCAGAGCAGGCTCGAAGGGCCAAATGGCCTCCTCCTGCTCCTATCTTCTATGTTTCGATATCAATGTCTTTAAGAGAGAGAAAGAGACCTGGGCCAATCTTTCCAGAGTCTGCACCCTCCCTGGATTCACTTCCTTTCCCTTCAGTTGCTGCAAGTCCCCAATTTCCCCCAGAATGAGAAAAGAAATGGAAAGGGGGAGAAAAGAAAGTGTTTTACTCACAGATGTTGGCCTCTTTTTAGGTCAAACCAAACAAACAAACTCAGGAAGTTTGAGTCTGTCTGAAGCTCAATCCGCATTCACACAAAGACCGCGCTCTGATTGGCTGAAGGACCACAGTCCTTCCGGTCCTCCAACTCTTCCCATTGGCCAGATCTGGTAAGGGACCGTGAATCAAAGGTGCGCATGTGCGGGTTCTGGGGGAATGCGCATGTGCGGGTGTGGGGCGGGGCCCGGGACAAAGCCGGCGCACTGACCATTGTCTGCCCGGCTCTTCCAGCCTTTTCCATTGGACAACGGCTCAGCGCGGCTGGAGGACAAAGTCCCGCCCACCCCATGTGGGGCTCCGCCCCTCATTGTCTGTCAGCGGGGGATTGACCAATGGAAACCCTGGAGGACCGGAAGTTCTCTACTCCTCCAGCCAATCAGAGCTCCCCCATTGCCTGAATGCGGAGGTTGGACAATGAGCTTGTTAGAACATAGAACGATACAGCACAGAACAGGCCCTTCGGCCCACGATGTTGTGCCGAGCTTTATCTGAAACCAAGATCAAGCTATCCCACTCCCTATCATCCTGGTGTGCTCCATGTGCCTATCCAATAACCGCTTAAATGTTCCTAAAGTGTCTGACTCCACTATCACTGCAGGCAGTCCATTCCACACCCCAACCACTCTCTGCGTAAAGAACCTACCTCTGATATCCTTCCTATATCTCCCACCACGAACCCTATAGTTATGCCCCCTTGTAATAGCTCCATCCACCCGAGGAAATAGTCTTTGAACGTTCACTCTACCTATCCCCTTCATCATTTTATAAACCTTTATTAAGTCTCCCCTCAGCCTCCTCCGCTCCAGAGAGAACAGCCCTAGCTCCCTCAACCTTTCCTCATAAGACCTACCCTCCAAACCAGGCAGCATCCTGGTAAATCTCCTCTGCACTCTTTCCAGCGCTTCCACATCCTTCTTATAGTGAGGTGACCAGAACTGCACACAATATTCCAAATGTGGTCTCACCAAGGTCCTGTACAGTTGCAGCATAACCCCACGGCTCTTAAACTCCAACCCCCTCTTAATAAAAGCTAACACACTATAGGCCTTCTTCACAGCTCTATCCACTTGAGTGGCAACCTTTAGAGATCTATGGACCCCAAGATCTCTGTTCCTCCACAGTCTTCAGAACCCTACCTTTGACCCTGTAATCCACATTTAAATTAGTCCTACCAAAATGAATCACCTCACATTTATCAGGGTTAAACTCCATTTGCCATTTTTCAGCCCAGCTTTGCATCCTATCTAAGTCTCCTTGCAGCCTATAACAGCCCTCCACCTCATCCACTACTCCACCAATCTTGGTGTCATCGGCAAATTTACTGATCCACCCTTCAGCCCCCTCCTCTAAGTCATTAATAAAAATCACAAAGAGCAGAGGACCAAGCACCGATCCCTGTGGCACTCCGCTAGCAACCTGCCTCCAGTTCGAAAATTTTCCATCCACCACCACCCTCTGTCTTCGATCGGATAGCCAGTTACCTATCCAATCGGCCAACTTTCCCTCTATCCCACACCTCCTCACTTTCATCATAAGCCGACCATGGGGGACCTTATCAAACGCCTTACTAAAATCCATGTATATGACATCAACTGCCCTACCTTCATCAACACACTTAGTTACCTCCTCAAAAAATTCAATCAAATTGGTGAGACACGACTTGCCCTTCACGAATCCGTGCTGACTATCCCGGATTAATCCGCATCTTTAATCCGCATCTGTTCAGCTGCTCATTCCTGCCCAGCAAAGCTGCTGCTCTCTCTCTCTGAATGAAGATTGAGCTTCAGACAGACTCAAGGAAGTGAAAAGAATCAGCCAATGCCTACGACCATACTAGCCTGAAAACGCCTGATCTCGGGAGCTAAGCAGACTCAGGCCTGGTTAGTACTTGAATAGGAGACCTCCTGGGAATACCAAGTGTAGTCGACTTTAGGGTGGCATGGTGGCACAGTGGTTAGCACTGCTGCCTCACAATGTCAAGGACTCAGGTTCAATTCCTGGTTTGGGTCACGTCTGTGTGGAGTTTGCATTTTCTCCCCATTTCTGTATGGGTTTCCTCCGGGTGCTCCTGTTTCCTCCCACAGTCCAAAAGATGTGTGGGTCAGGTGGATTGGCCATGTTAAATTGACCCTTAGTGCTAGGGGGACAAGTTAGGGTAAATGCACAGGGGTACGGGGATGGGGCCTGGGTGGGATTGTGGTTGGTGCAGACTCGATGGGCCGAATGGCCTCCTTCTACACTATAGGATTGTATGATTCTATGAAGTGAATCCAGAGAGGGTGCAGACTCTGGAAAGGTTGGCCCAGCTCTCTCTCTCTCTCCCTCTCTTAAAGACATTGACATTCTTTGCTCCCTCAGCTTGACACATTGATTTGTCTGGTTAAGAGGCTGTTCTCTTTCCTAATGTTCAGAATTAAAGGGCTGCTTTCCCCAGGAGATGGCTGACATTTAGGGGGACAGTAAATTAATATAGGACAGAGATATATCTCGTGATTTTTTTTGTCACAGATTAGATAAATTATTTATGGTTCTGCAATGAAGTAATTTATTCTTATTTATATGCTTGCAATATTGTACTGTACCTAAGTTATATACTTCCAGTTATGGAGTCATTACAGCAAAGGGGTCCTTTCAGCCACACAAGTCCATCCTGACTCTTGGTAAAGGTCTCTTAGTTCTGGAAGCAGTGAGCATGGATCTGTCAATCAGCCTCAATCAGCACCTTCAGTAGAATTGGTAGGGTGAATATTAGATACAGCAGAATGAGAATGGAGGGAGAGTGTATGGGATGGAGATTTACAGCTTTTGGGGAATGAGAGAGGAAAGAATGTTCCATAGAAACTAGAATAGACTGTTCTGAATTTCTATCCTGTACTGACAGTGATGAATTTTGTAAACTTCTTTTACAGGATATCAGAAGGTGAAGATCTGCAGGCAGAAATGTCAAACCAAATGTCACACTAAGATCTCACAAATTCACTCGATTTATCGGAACCTGAATATCATCAGTCTTTCAATTTAGAAGCATAAATTTTTGTCTGTTCTGTCTTTTTCAGGAGATCTTAAATATCAGTGTGCCTGGAAAAGCACTGAAACACACACACACCTGAGTGAGCGTGTTCCAGTGCACGGACTGTGGAAAGAGCTTTAACACAGTCTGAAAAAACATTGCGCCATTCACACCAGGAAGAGAAATTAATTGTGTTCTTTGTGTGGACGAGGCTTCAACAGATCGTGAAACCAGCAGAGTCACAAGGGCACCTGCACCATGGAGAAACGGTGGAAATGTGGGGACTGTGGGAAGGGATTCAATTACCCATCAAAGCTGGAAACTCATTGATGCAGTCACACTGGGTAGAGGCCATTCACCTGCTCTCAGTGTGGGAAGGGATTTAGTCAAATCTCCCTTCTGCTTACACACCAGCGAGTTCACACCGGGGAGAAGCCATTTACCTGCTCTGAGTGTGGGAAGCGATTTAGTGATTTATCCACTCTGCTTACACACCAGCGAATTCACACTGCGGAGAGTCCATTCACCTGCTCTGACTGTGGGAAGGGATTCATTCAATCATCCCATCTGCTGGCACACCAGCGAGTTCACACTGGGGAGAAGCCATTCACCTGCCCTGTTTGTGGAAAAGTATTCAGCAATTCATCCACACTACTGACACACCAGCAAGTTCACACTGGAGACAGACCGTTCAATTGCTCTGACTGTGGAAAGGGATTCATTCGGTCATCCCACTTGCTGACACACCAGCGGGTTCACAGAGCGGAAAAGCCATTCACCTGCTCTGAGTGTGGGAGAGGATTCAGTGATTCATCAAACCTGCTGACACACCAGCGAGTTCACACTGAGAAGAAGCCATTCAACTGCTGTGTGTGTGGAAAGGGATTCAAACATTCAGCAACCGTGATGAAACACCAGTGAGTTCACACGGGGGAGAGGCCGTTCACCTGCTCTATGTGTGGGAAGGGATTCACATTGTTATGCAACTTGCAGAGACACCAGCGAGTTCACAAATGATGACAGGGGTTGGATTCTGCTGTTATTGCCGCTGTTAATCACATCCAGGACTGAACCATGTTCATTCTGACAGTAGGTGAAGTGGGAGGGTTGGAGGCTTTCTTTCTGCTGGACTGGCCGGTCCCACAACTTTGCTTCCAGTGGGCTGATGCTCTTTGAGCCTGGGAGAGCACATTTCCATTGAAATGATCCACATTTGATGGCAGGATTAGAGGATACATGTGAAGATTCTTGTAGTTTAATTGCTGGAGAAATGCTATGTCTTAAATTGTATTCGCTTTTTAACTTAAAGAGAAATAGTCACTTTCCTTCAACATACACACAGATTAGTGTGGGTTTGATTATCAGTTTCTGTCATGGTGTTGTTGTGATGTATTTTCTGCAACTTTTATTTCTTATGAACATGTTAATGTATTAATAGAAATTACACACCAATCACCTTTATGTCCTGATTTTCTATGTTCTGTAGTAATAATTGTATTAGTTTAAGTTTGTGTATCTCTTGTACTTTTAGTTATTTGTCTTTAAGTAACTTGCATCAGGCATCAGCAGCCAGTAAGAAATGAAACATCCCACCTCAGATGTAGCAGTGAGGTCGATGAGCCTGACGAACATCAATCATTAGGAAGTGATACCACACGTCCTTTTATTACAAGGAAACAGACACACAAATGACCTTGTGCTGCCTTGTTATCTCAGTAGAAAAGCTTTAAACTTACTACAGCAGCAGGGAAAAGCAATAAAGAAAAGGATGTTGCTGCAAGTGACTGAGATCCTGGATTAACTCAGTTAGGAGTTAATGGGAAGTGATATCAGCAAGGTGACCGGGGCAGCACGGTGACACAGTGGTTCGCACTGCTGCCACACAGTGCCAGGAACCCGGGTTCAATTCCGGCCTTGAGCAACTGTGTGGAGTCTGTACATTCTCCCCGTGTCTGCGTGGGTTTTCTTCAGGTGCTCCGGTTTCCTCCCACACTCCAAAGATGTGCAGGTTAGATTGAATGGCTGTGTTAAATTGCCTCTTAGTGTCAGGGGAATTAGTTGGGTAAATACGTGGGGTTGCGGGGATAGGTCCTGGGTGGGATTGTGGTCAGTGCAGACTCGATGGGCCAAATGGCCTCCTTCTGCACTGTAGGGATTCTATGAGTTAATAGGAAGTGACATCAGCAAGATGACCAATATCCTTCAGGGACCAATCAAACATTGATCATGCACCATTTAACCAATCAGGGACTGATCATGTGCTGCTTGGGCCACTCAGAACCACAGGAGATGAGTGACAAAGCTGAATGAGTGAATGCCGCACAGAGATAGTTGTGAGCCAGGGTTAATGAGTGACAATTTTCCGGAGCTCGGTGCGCAACACGACACAGCATGAAGTAAGAAGATAGACTTTGGTCAACAGAACAGCAGACAGCCACAGTCAACTAAAAGCAAAGAGTTGGTGTTCCAGAGTGAGTGGACTGATCCACTGTGTTTAAATATTGTGATTTTGTACTTATTACGATTAAATTCTGTGACATTTTTGTACCTGGAATGTTCTGTAACTCCTCAGGAACTGCAGATTCCTTTCACAACTTATTCCAATGGGTTACTGACTTCAGGATTACAATTGAGATTGGAGCCAAACCCATATCTGACAACAGGATAGAATTGAAGGGGAGAAGTGTGGGTCTAAGACCAGTGTTTTAAACCAAAATAAAGGGTCTGAAGGGAGAGCTGGCGAAGCCATACAAAGTAAGGGAAATTATATTGTTTGACCTTTGATTTGTTTGACATATTTTCTGTGTATTTTTATGATCCTGGTTGGGACCGTTAATGTTTAAAGAGAAATTCAAAAAGCTAATAATTAACTGTAAGAATTATACCACAAGATTTTATGCATTTAACCAAAAACAAACTTTATTGGATATATAAAACAAAAGAAAATTAAAAACCAACACTGCAAACTTAACACTGTAGTTTAGAAAGACTTATGTTATAAACTCAGTTCTACTTTTTAACTTCTACCCCTAGGTTTCCCTTAGACTTAATGATATCCTGAAGGTTCATTCACTTCTGTTCCTGTGAATATATGGAAGGTACGTCAAAGCTCCCCAGAATTCACTTTAATTCTCCTCCGTGTTCCAGCTATTCTCCAAACTTTTATGAGGTCCTTCCATTAGTTTCCCACTAAACAACCTTCTAACTTTCCTCTAAGATCTCAAAACTGTGGACTGCTCAGTCCAGGCCTGAGCTTCACTGCCTTCTTCTGGAGGGATTTAAACATTAGGAACAGCCCTGGTTCCTCATGGCCCTCTGGGCTTCTAGTCCCACAACTGGTTCACAGCTCCTGGTCCCACAACTGACGGCTTCCAGGCTAACTGCAGACTGCCTGATTTCTGTGAAATGTCGAAACCTCTCTCTTTTCTCCTTCCTGTTTAACAAAGGGGTTGTGTGGAATATTCCATTCAGGGGGAGGTGGTGGGAATGTCGCTGGCCGAGTAATGCAGAGACCCAGCAAAGGATCTGGGGACAGGCAGCTGGTGGGATTTGAATTCAGTGAATCAATCTGGAATTATATAAAGTTAGTTTCATGGTCACCGTTACGAGACTATCATTGATTGTTGTAAAAACCTGTCCGGTTCACCGTATTAATGTTCCCCATTAAGGAAGGAAATCTGCCATCCTTACCCGGTCTGGCCTACATGTGAATCCAGACCCACACAGCGATGTGGGTGAATCTTAACTGCCCCTCTGAAATGGCTGAGCAAGTCACTCCGTTCAAGGGGCAATTAGGAGCTGAGCAACGTGTGCTGGGGCTTTGCCAGCAGTGTCCACATCCCAGGAAAGAATAAAGAATATTCCACGGAAAGCGATGGGTGATTTGAAATGAATTGAAAGGAGGTCAGGAGGTGCTCGTATCGTCCAGAGCTGCTTTTCAATGGATCCTCCTGTTTAAAATAAAAACACATCAGTGTGCCCCTTTCCCAGACACAGTTGACCTTGGAATATCACAATGCTGTTTTTAAACATTCCTATGTTAAAGAATCAGTCATTTAGAATTGTGAAACAGACAGAAATTAAACGGTCCGTTTTTCCTGGGATCCTCCTGTGCCTGGCACCGGTGTCCTGAACAAGGTTATTAACATTCTCTGGGTTAAAGGTTCCTCCTGGTTCTTGCTGTCTGTTGTGTCCTTTGTCACAGTCGGTACCAGGACATTTCTATTGAAAGGTTGTTAAGAAATTCCAGTGAATTCCAGCCCCTTGTGTAACGTTCCATTTGGTGTGTGTCAGATTCAGAGATGTCCACGTGTGTGTGAAAAGGGTTCTGGGTAAGGGTTTTAACCCTTCTTTCCCCGTTAGTAACAATGAGCCCTGTATTCAATTCTAAAGTATAAAGTCCTCATTAGATATCAATTCTACCTGTTATCTACATTTCACCAACCAGTCTATATTTTCATCACAGGACTGCAGTGGGAGCAGTGTCAACATCTTACTGACTTGATCGATTTCATCGAGGAGGTGATGAAGGTGATCGATGAGGGTAGAGCAGTGGATGTTGTGTACATGGAATTTAGTGAGGCTTTCGACAAGGTCCCTCATGGTCGGCTCATCCAGAAGATTAAGATGCATGGGATTCACGGTGACTTGGCCGCTTGGATTCAGAATTGACTTGCCCATAGAAGTCAGGGAGTAGTGGTGGAGGGTGTTTTTCTGACTGGAGGTCCATGACTAGTGGTGTTCTGCAGGGATCTGTACTGGGACCTGCGCTATTTGTGATATATATAAATGACTTGGATGAAAACGTGGATGGGTGGGTTAGTGAGCTTGCAGACGTCACAAAGCTAGATGGAGTTGTGGATAGTGTAGAAGTTTGTCAAAGGATACAGTGGGATGTAGATCAGCTGCAGATATGAGCGGAGAAACGGCAGATGGATTTTAATCCGGACAAGTGTGAGGTGCTGCACTTTGGGAGCTCAAATGTTAAGGATAAGTATACAGTTAATGTACAGAGGGATCTTGGGGTTCAAGTCCATAGCTCCCTGAAATTAGCCCCACAAATATTTATCGGTAAAGAAGGCATATGGCATGCTTGCCTTCATTGAGTACAAGACTCAGCATGCCATGTTGCAGCTCTATAAAACTTTGTTTGGGCTGCACTTAGAATATTGTGTTCAATTCTGGTCGCCACATTACAGAAAGGATGGAGAGGTTTTGATGAAGATGCAGAAGAGGTTTCCCAGGATGCTGCCTGGATTGGAGGGTGTGAGCGACTGACAAACGGGGGTTGTTTTCTCGATAGCGGTGGAGGGTGAGGGGAGACCTGATAGCAGTCTATAAAATGAGAGACGTAGAATCTTTTTCTCAGAGTCGATATGTCTAATACCAGGGAGCATGCACTGAAGGTGAGACGGGGAAAGTTCAAAGGAGATGTGAGAGGTAAGGTTTTTTACACAGAGAGTGGTAGGTGTCTGGAACATGCTGCTCGGAGTGGTGGTGGAGGCAGATACGATAGGGGCGTTTAAGGGGGTTTTAAATAAGCACATGAATATGCAAGGAATAGAGGAATATGGACCAAGGGCAGGCAGAAAGGAATAGTTTAATTTGGCATCATGTTCGACACAACATGGTGGGCTGAAGGGTCTGTTCCTGTGCTGTGCTGTTCTACGTTCTATTGTGATCTCCATTTAGAAAAAGGAAATAGAGGCACTGGAGAAGGGGCAAGAAAGATTCACAAGAATAATCCCAGAACTGTAATCACTTGTGAACTCACTGGTGTTTCACCAAGTTTGCTGACTGAGTGAATCCCTTCCCAGTCAGAGCAGGTGACCAGCCTCTGCCTGGTGTGAACTCACTGGTGGGACATTAGTTCCCAAGAGCTTTTGAAGCCACGCCCACATTTAAAGGGTCTCTCCTGGGTGTGATGATGTTGTGTCTGGGCAGGCTGGATAACCGAGTAAATCCTTTCGCACACACCGAGCAGGTGAATGGTTTCTCCCCGGTGTGAACTCACTGGTGTTTCAGCAGTGTTGATGATATTCTAAACCTCCTTGAACAGTGAGAGCAGCTGAACGGCCTCTCCCCGGTGTGAATGTGCTCGGGGATCATCAGTTCCTGAGAGCTTCTGAAGCCGGCCTCTCAGGCAGAGCATTTAAAGGGGCTCTCCTTGGAGTGAGTGGCTTTGTGTCTCAGCAGGCTGGATGAAGCAGTGAATCCCTTCCCACACACAGAGCAGGTGAATGGTCTCTCCCCGGTGTGAACTCGCTGATGTTCCCCCAGACTGGATGACCTTTTAAATCTCTTTGTTCAGTGAGAGCAGCTGAATGGTCTCTCCTCAGTGTGAGTGCGCTGGTGGGACACCAGGTCCTGAGAGCTTTTGAATCCGCTCCCACAGTCAGAGCATTTAAATGGTCTCTCATTAGCGTGAGTGACTTTGTGTCTGAGCAGGCTGGATGACTGAGTGAATCCCTTCCCACACACAGAGCAGGTGAACGGCCTTTCCCCGGTGTGAACTCGCTGGTGTGTCTGCAGGTTGTATAATGTTCTAAATCTCTTTGTGCAGTGAGAGCAGCTGAACGGTCTCTCCTCAGTGTGAATGCGCTGGTGGGACACCAGATCCTGAGAGCTTTTGAATCCACTCCCACAGTCAGAGCATTTAAACGGTTTCTCATTGGTGTGAGTGGCTTTGTGTTTCTGCAGGCTGGATGACTGAGTGAATCCCTTCCCACACACAGAGCAGGTGAATGGTCTCTCCCCAGTGTGAACTCGCTGATGTTCCCACAGGCTGGATGACCTTTTAAATCTCTTTGAGCAGTGAGAGCAGCTGAACGGTCTCTCCTCAGTGTGAATGCGCTGGTGGGACACCAGATCCTGAGAGCTTTTGAATCCGCTCCCACAGTCAGAGCATTTAAATGGTCTCTCATTGGTGTGAGTGACTTTGTGTGTGTGCAGGTTTGATGAATGAGTGAATCCCTTCCCACACACTGAGCAGGTGAACGGTCTCTCCCCGGTGTGAACTCGCTGGTGTCTCCGCAGGTCAGATGAAGTTCTAAATTTCTTTGAGCAGTGAGAACAGCTGAACGGTCTCTCCTCAGTGTGAATGCGCTGGTGGATCATCAGTTCCCCAGAGCTTTTGAAACCACTCCCACAGTCAGAGCATTTAAATGGTCTCTCATTGGTGTGAGTGAGATTGTGTTTCAGCAGGTGGGATAACTGAGTGAATCCCTTCCCACACACAGAGCAGGTGAATGGTCTCTCCCCAGTGTGAACTCCCTGGTGTGTTTGTAAATGGGATGACTGAGTGAATCCCTTCCCGCACACAGAGCAGGTGAATGGTCTCTCCCCAGTGTGAACTCGCTGGTGTATCTTCAGGTTGGATGAAGTTCTAAATTTCTTTGTGCAGTGAGAGCAGGTGAACGGTCTCTCCTCAATGTGAGTGCGCTGGTGGGACACCAGTTCCCCAGAGCTTTTGAAGCCACTCCCACAGTCAGAGCATTTAAATGGTCTCTCAATGGTGTGAGTGAGATTGTGTTTCTGCAGGCTGGGTAACTGACTGAATCCCTTCCCACACACAGAGCAGGTGAATGGCCTCTCCCCAGTGTGAACTCGTTGGTGTCTCTGCAGATTAGGTAAGTCAGTGAATCCCTCCCCACACACAGAGCAGGTGAATGGCCTCTCCCCAGTGTGACTGCGTTGATGAATTTCCAGAAGAGATGGGAACATGAATCTCTTCCCACATTTCCATGGTTTCTCCATGGTGCGGGTGTCCTTGTGACTCTCCAGGTTAAACAATCAGTTAAATCTCACACAGAACACGGGTACAGTCTCTCCCTGCTGTGAATGCTGCGATGTATTTTCAGGCTGTGTAACTGGTTAAAGCTCTTTCCACACTCAGTGCACTGGAACACTCTCACTCTGGTGTGTGTATTTCACTGCATTTCTAGTAAAAGTGATGTTTACAATCTTTTGAAGCCAAGAGGCCAAACAAACATTTCTCCTGCTAGCTTCAAAGGCCGATGATATTCAGGTCTCAAGAAGTCGAGTCACTCTGTCAGATCTCGATGTGATGTTGGAGATTTCTGTCTGATTTCTCCTTGTCTAATATCCTGTAAATCAATTTAGAAAAAAAATCACAATTCAGAATACGATCAATATTCAAATCTACATTGCTAGTTTATGGAGCGTTCATTAAAGACACAGTCATGGAGCATTAAACTTGCCCAGCAGGGCCTCCCGTATCAGCACACAGGCAGCTGCTTTGTGAGACTGCCAGCAGTACGGACAAGTCAGAGATAAGGGTGTCCTCAGAAGTGGGATTCATTGTGAAGGCTCAGGGACGGTTGATAAGATGCAGCAATTCTATGATTCTAATGAACGTTCTTTCCTCTCCCATTCCCCAAAAGCTGTAAATCTCCATCCCACACACTCTCCCTCCATTCTCACTCTGCTGTATCTAATATTCACCCTCCCAATTCTCCTGAAGGTGCTGATTGAGGCTGATTGACAGATCCATGCTCACTGCTTCCTGTCCAGCACAGAAATCAGAACAAATAGGAGCTGCAGTCAGCATTCGGCCCATCGAGTCTGCTCAACCATTCATTGAGATTATTGGTTGATCTACCTCTGCATTATTTTCCCCACACTGTCCCCCATATCCATCGATATCTTCAATATCTAGAAACCTATCAATCCCTCGCTTGAAAATTCTTGATGACTGAGGCTCTATAGTCCTCTGCGGTAGAGAATCCAAAACATCACCACATCCTTGAGTGAAGAAATCCTTCCTCATCTGAGCTTTCTCTCCATTTTCCAGCCTGTTCCCAATAATTATTGACTCCCTTGTCATTCAAAAACTGTCTAACTCATCCTTGAATATATTCAATCCCTCCACTGGTCCCTATGGAAGAGAAATCTAGATACTAACAATTCTCTGAGGGAAGAGATTGTTGGAAATATATAATATAGCTGCAGTCCAAAATTACACAGCCAGATATAATAAGTGTATTTTATTACAGAGCTATAAATAATATATCGAACCATATAACAACAGGGGAGCGGATAGCCTCGCGGTATTATCGCTAGACTATTAATCCAGAAACTTAGCTGATGTTCTGGGGGACCCGGTTCGAATCCCACCATGGCAGATGGTGGAATTTGAATTTAAAAACAAAATCTAGAATTAAGAATCTACTGATGACCATGAAATCATTGTCGATTGACCAGAAAAACCCATCTGGTTCATTAATGTGCTTTAGGGAAGGAAATCTGCCGTCCTTACCCAGTCTGGCCTACATGTGACTCCAGAGCCACAGCAATGTGGTTGACTCTCAACCAGCCTCTGAAATGGCCTAGCGAGCCATTCAGTTCAAGGGCAAATAGGGATGGGCAATAAATGTTGGCCCAGCCGGCAATGCCCGTGTCCCAAGGATGAATAAAAAACACCATCAGACACGTCTCTGTCCGATATTAGTTTACTGTCCCCTTTAATATATTTCAGAAATTAGATGGGCACATGAAGGAAATAAAGTTGCAGGGGAAAGGGAATATAGAAAGGGAATGGGACTGACTGGATTCTTCTACAGAGAGTCGGCATGGATTCGAGTTACTGAATGGACTCCTTCTGCGCTGTAATGACTCGATGAGTGGAAATATATAACATAGTTTCAGTGCTACATTACAAAATGAGAAATAATAATAAATGTACTTTGTTACAGAACCATAAATAATATATCAAATCTACAATGTAACAACACTAAGCATATCTCTGTCCTATATTAATTTATTGTTCTCTTAAATGTCAGCCATCTCCTGGGGAAACCAGCCCTTGAATTGTGAACATTCGGAAAGGGACCATCCTTTTAGCCAGACAAATCAATGTGTCAAGCTGAGGGAGCAAAGGATGTCAATGTCTTTAAGTCAGAGAGAGGGGGACCTGAGCCAACCTTTCCAGAGTCTGCAGCCTCCCTGGATTCACTTCCTTTCCCTTCAGTTGCTGCAAGTCCCCAATTTCCCCCAGAATGAGAAAAGAAATGGAAAGGGGGATAAAAGAATGTGTTTTACTCACAGATGTGGGCGACAGAAGGAAGTTTGAGTCTGTCTGTACTCAATATTCATTCAGAGAGACCTCTTTTTAGGTCAAACCAAACCAAGTAAACAAACTCAGATTAAATCAGGACAAAGTAAAAGGGGCAGCTCCCCAAAAAGGAGGGGGAACAGCCCGAACAGAAATCAAAATACAAAGGAAACTTAAAAACATCAAATTAAAATGTGATTATTAGGGTCAATAATGCACCCCAACCCCTGCGGTGCCCAGCGGGCGCGGAAGGCGTCAACCTCGCCCGTGGACACCACATGCTCCCTCTCCAGGGACACCTGGCCGCGAACGTAGCCGCGGTAGAGGGGAAGACAGTCAGGATGGACGGCCCCCTCGATCGCCCGCAGCCTGGACCGGTAAATGGCGCGTTTCGCCAGGCCCAGGAGCAGGTTCACGAGGAGGTCGCCATCCCGACCCTCCCCTCTCCGCACCGGGTGTCCGTAGATCAGGAGCGTGGGACTGAAGTGCAGACAAAACATCAACAAAAGGTTCTTTAGGAAAACATAAAGGGAGTGCAGCCTAAGACACTCAACATAGACATGGTCCACGGACTCCACAAGGCCGCAGAAAGGGCAGTCTTCGGAGCCCGTGAACCAGTGAATCCTACGGTTGTGTGGAACTGCTGCATGCATCACCCTCCACCCCAGGTCCCCGACGTAATTGGGGGAGATCCCTCCGTAGAGGGACCTCCACTGAAGACCTCCACTGCCCGGCAGCAACAAGGCCCGCCAAGATGTATCCGGGCGACAGGCGAGGAGGCAGTAGTGGAGGGTATGCAGCAGCAGCCCGCACAGGAAACGCCTCCGCGCGCTAGAAAAAGGCACGGATGACATTTCCGCGAGGCGGCTCAGGCTGTGGGGCACCTCACCCAGGGGAGGGGACTGAGGCTTTGGGCCAATGCGGAATTCCGCCCGAACAGGGGAACGCTCGGGCGGGATTCCACCGCAAGCATGTGCCGCCTCAAGACCGCGTGCACTTTTGGGGCCGAGCATGACCGTCCTAAGGTCTTGGATGGCTTTGGCTTTGGACACCCCCGCGCGCTCAGCACGTCCCCGATTCTGGTCACCCCGGCGTCCACAGCCCTCCTCTCCGCCAGCCACCTGAAGTTATACGGCTGGAGGAGCGGATTCCTGAGCAGCGGCGCTCGCACGAGAGCCGCTACTCCTGACGGGAGGGAGCTGCGTCGCGAGTCGACCGTGTTCCAGACAGTGAGGAGGTCCTGGTAAAAGACGGGCAACTCCTGCAGGGTGGTGGAAGCACGCCCCAGTTCGATATGCAGGAGCTGCACGTCATAATTGAGGCCGTGCCACTGGCGGAAGAAATACGTCGCCATGGCACACCACTGTGGAGGGGGCTCAACGTAAAGGTACCTCTGCAGGGCCTGGAGGCGGAAGGTCGCTATCTGAGTGCGGAGGCACACCAGACCTTGTCCGCCCTCCTCAAGCGGGAGATGCAGAACCGCAGCAGGGACCCAGTGCAGTCGATTGTCCCAGAAGAACCGCAGGAGGGTTCTCTGGATATTGGCTACAAAGCCAGGGGGAGGGGTCAAAGGGACCAGCCGGTACCACAGCATGGAGGCGAACACCTGGTTTATGATGAGAACTCGCGCCCGTGAATGGTCACAAACACTCACCTCTGAAACAATTTAACTGATTTTAACATTAAAATCTCCTGCTGGAGCCTGCAGCTGGACTGATGCGTTGGCATCAGAGAAAAATCTCCCAGTTGAGCAAATCCCCGGGGAGCGGGGGTGATGTCACTGTGCAATTGTAAGTATGCGATGAGATCACAGACAGGAACACAGAATACCTGGGTCTGTGCAAACCAGTGATCACCACACATTATGGAGGATGTGAGGCTCCTTGACCAGGTGCATAGGAGATTTATCAAAGTGGTTCCAGGGATGAGGAATTATAGTTCCAATGTTAGGCTGGATAACTTGGGGTTGTTTGTCTCGTCACTGGACGCAGGTGAGGTCCCAGAGGATTGGAGGATAGCTAATGTGGTCCCGTTATTTAAGAAGGGTAGGAAGGATAACCGGGGTAATTATAGGCCGGTGAGCTTGACGTCCGTGGTGGGGAAGTTGTTGGAGAAGATTCTTAGAGATAAGATGTATGCGCATTTAGAAAGGAATAAACTCATTAACGATAGTCAGCATGGTTTTGTGAGAGGGAGGTCATGCCTCACTAACCTGGTGGAGGTTTTTGAAGAAGTGACCAGAATGGTTGACGAGGGAAGGGCCGTGGATGTCGTCTATATGGACTTTAGTAAAGCGTTTGACAAAGTCCCTCATGGTAGGCTGGTGAAAAGGGTTGGATCTCATGGGATAAAGGGGGAGGCGGCTAGATGGGTGGAGAACTGGTTTGGTCACAGAAGACAGAGGGTCTTTTTCCGGCTGGAGGCCTGTGACTAGTGGTGTTCTGCAGGGCTCTGTATTGGGACCTCTGCTGTTTGTGATTTATATAAACGATCTGGAAGAAGGTGTAACTGGGGTGATCAGTAAGTTTGCGGACGACACAAAATTGGCAGGACTTGCAGATAGTGAGGAGCATTGTCAGAAGCTACAGAAGGATATAGATAGGCTGGAAATTTGGGCAAAGAAATGGCAGATGGAGATCAATCCGATAAATGCAAAGTGATGCATTTTAGTAGAAATAATGTGGGAGGAGCTACACGAGAAATGGCAGAACCATAAAGGGTGTAGATACGCAGAGGGACCTGGGTGTGCAAGTCCACAGATCCTTGAAGGTGACGTCACAGGTGGAGAAGGTGGTGAAGAAGGCATATGGCATGCTTGCCTTTATAGGACGGGGCATAGAGTATAAAAGTTGGGGTCTGATGTTGCAGATGTATAGAACGTTGGTTCGGCCGCATTTGGAATACTGCGTCCAGTTCTGGTCGCCACACTACCAGAAGGACGTGGAGGCTTTGGAGAGAGTACAGAGGAGGTTTACCAGGATGTTGCCTGGTATGGAGGGGCTTAGTTATGAGGAGAGATTGGGTAAACTGGGGTTGTTCTCCCTGGAAAGACAGAGGATGAGGGGAGACTTAATAGAGGTGTACAAAATTATGAAAGGCATAGATAGGGTGAACGGTGGTAAGCTTTTCCCCAGGTCGGTGGTGACGTTCACAAGGGGTCATAGGTTCAAGGTGAAGGGGGGGAGGTTTAACACAGATATCAGAAGGACATATTTTACACAGAGGGTGGTGGGGGCCTGGAATGCGCTGCCAGGCAAGGTGGTGGAGGCGGACACACTGGGAACGTTTAAGACTTATCTAGTCCAGGGAGCGGCACGGGCTTGGAGGGTCGAAGGGCCTGTTCCTGTGCTGTATTGTTCTTTGTTGTTCTCCTTAGAGCAAAGTAGATTGATAGAGGTGTACAAGGGTACATGGAGGTGTCAAAGTTTACATGCTCTGTTTACACGTGTACAAGCTCTGTCTATGGGTCATCCAGTCTCAAAACGTTGGTTCTATTCTCTCTCCACAGATGCTGTCAGATCTGCTGAGATTTTCCAGCATTTACTGTTTTTATTTTCCTTTCTTTTTCCTTCTCTGTCACCGCTCTGCCTCATCAATAAGACATTGGGACTCAGAGGGTTGATGCAGTTTGATGGACAAGTTGTCTCCATTCTGAACACTGGGGAACAAGCTCCTCCCACTGATTGACAACATTGCCCTCTACAAACATGGCGGCCGCACGTGCGCACTGCTGCATATTGCCCCCAATAAAGATGGCGAACGTTAACCCGGGACGAACATGAGGAGCAGCAGCCCTGCTCGGTACAAACTGGGTCCGGGAAGTTCTCTTCCGCGGTTTGCGGCTTACACAACATGCTTACGCAGCGTTTCCACCCACCTGGACGATCCATTGCTCTCTCCGTACCGCCAATCACCTCGAACAGATTTCCGAGACCAGAACAAAAGCCGTTTCCCATCGCCATTACTCACACTGCGCATGCTCCAGTCAAAGCTGGCCCCGCCCCTCGTTCGCTCCAATTGGTTGGAGGACCGACCGCTTCATGTCGGTCCTCCAGCACTGTCCCCTCTTCCCATTGGTCCGCGCTGCCGTCAATCAGCCTGGCATTGTGACGGTGATTTGCTGCTTGTCCAATAATAACAGTAAGAAGTTTAACAACACCAGGTTAAAGTCCAACAGGTTTATTTGGTAGCAAACGTCACACAAGCTTTCGGAGCCTCAAGCTCCTTCTTCAGGTGAGTGGGAATTCTGTTTACAAACAGGGCATATAAAGACACAAACTCAATTGACAGAATAATGGTTGGAATGTGAATCCTTGCAGCTAATCAAGTCTTAAAGGTACAAACAATGTGAGTGGAGAGCTTCCACTCTAAACACGTTAAAGAAGCCATCCCCTGCGGACATGCCCTCCGTATACACAGGATCTGCTCGGATGAGGAGGATCGCAACAGACACCTCCAGATGCTGAAAGATGCCCTCATAAGAACAGGATATGGCGCTCGACTCATCGATCGACAGTTCCGACGCGCCACAGCGAAAAACCGCACCGACCCCCTCAGAAGACAAACACTGGACAAGGTGGACAGAGTACCCTTCGTCGTCCAGTACTTCATCGGAGCGGAGAAGCTACGGCATCTCCTCTGGAGCCTTCAACATGTCATTGATGAAGACGAACATCTCGCCAAGGCCATCCCCACACCCCCACTTCTTGCCTTCAAACAACCGCACAACCTCAAACAGACCATTGTCCGCAGCAAACTACCCAGCCTTCAGGAGAACAGTGACCACGACACCACACAACCCTGCCACAGCAACCTCTGCAACACGTGCTGGATCATCGACACAGATGCCATCATCTCACGTGAGAACACCATCCACCAGGTACACGGTACAAACTCTTGCAACTCGGCCAAAGTTGTCTACCTGATACGCTGCAGGAAAGGATGTCCCGAGGCATGGTACATTGGGGAAACCATGCAGACGCTGTGACAACGGATGAATGAATACCACTCGACAATCACCAGGCAAGACTGTTCTCTTCCTGTTGGGGAGCACTTGAGCGGTCACGGGCATTCGGCCTCTGATATTCGGGTAAGCGTTCTCCAAGGCGGCCTTCACGACACACGACGGCGCAGAGTCGCTGAGCAGAAACTGATAGCCAAGTTCTGCACACATGAGGACGGCCTCAACCAGGATATTGGGTTCATGTCACACTATCTGTAATCCCCACAGCTTGCCTGGACTTGCAGAGTCTCACTGGCTGTCCTGTCTGGAGACAATACACATCTCTTTCGCCTGTCTTGATGCTGTCTCCACTCACATTGTTTGTACCTTTAAGACTTGATTAGCTGTAAGTATTTGCATTCCAACCATTATTCTGTTAATTGAGTTTGTGTCTTTATATGCCCTGTTTGTGAACAGAATTCCCACTCACCTGAAGAAGGAGCTTAAGGCTCCGAAAGCTTGTGGCTTTTGCTACCAAATAAACCTGTTGGACTTTAACCTGGTGTTGTTAAACTTCTTACTGTGTTTACCCCAGTCCAACGCCGGCATCTCCACATTAGTAATAACAGTGACAGAGTCTCAGTGTAACAATGACACACACAGGTTCCAATTCATTCAGAGTGGGGATGGAGCACAGAGACAACACAGCAAAGCACTGACTTACTCTGAGTGCAACAAATACAATGTTTGTTAAAATATTTAGAGTCACGTTGCAGTATGTTAGTGAACAAAGCATTAGATCCAATGTAATGGTAATACAGTCAGTATCTCACGCACCATAACCAAAGTTTAGGTTTCATTTGATAGTGTGAGTGAGTCGTGGTTGATTGATATAATGTATTTAGATTCTGGTGTGTGTTACTCTGCCACTGTCATTATCGGACAATAACCTGTCTGTCATTCCAATTCTGCTGTATTTTACAACTGCAGTTTTAGTGTCTCTGAGGTCATTTTAACTGCAGGTAATCTGACATTAAGGGAGACAAGAGGCCCAACAAACATTTGATTATAATAGGAGGACAAAGTGTAAGGGAGCAATGATATTTTAAGGTGTCTGTGTTATAGTGAGTGTCACTGGGAGGTGAGTGATAAAATACAAGTGGAAACATCATGACAGAGACACATGTGACTGACTCGGCCTGACTGAGAGCTGTTATACTCGAGGCGAGAATAATGAGGACATGGGAAACTCCAGGGATTTCTGATATCTGAGGTGTATCTGTTAGAGGAACTGAAAATAATCAGTTCCTCCTCATGGTTATCTCCAGTTCTCAAGTTACACAGACACACAGGAAAGAGATCTGACAGCTCATCAAACCCAATATTTTAATCTTCTGTTTGAGACACATTATAATCGAAAAGATCAAATATTAAAACCCGAGGAGAGATACATTCAGAATGTCACAAAGATGAGTGAACTGTCTAATTAATCCCATTCACCATAACTTTGCCAATTTATCCTCTGCAAGTATTTATCCAATTCCCTTTGAAAGTTACTACTAAACCTGCTTCTAGCACCTGTCAGTTTGTGCATTCCAGATCATATCAAGTTATTGTGTAAAACATTCTCCTTATCACCCCCTTCAGTTCTGTTGTCAATTATATTAAATCTCTGTGTCTTCTGCTTACAGACCCTCCTGCACCGGGGAAATCGATTCTCTCCATCGACAGACCCTCCTGCTCCTGGGAGATAATTTCTCTCCATTGACACTATCATAAATCATTTGTCATTTTAAACACCTCTATTAAATCTCCCCATCACATTCCCTGATCTAAGATGGATAACGCATGTTTTTCCTGCCCTGAAGAATTATATGGACTCAAAATGTTAACTCTCTGAACAGATGCCGCCGGACCTGCCGGGTTTTTCTGCTTTTCTCCCTGTTTTTCCCTCTATAATCAATCAGAAACTCTTCATGATTTTGAACATCTTGATCAAATAGGAACACACAAAGCCTGAGAGAGGTACAGAGGGAGAGACAGAAAGACTGAGAGAAAAACTGAGAGAGATTTTAAAAAGCAGAAAGATGAGGTGGTCAAAGATAAAAGCTGAGAAACAGAGGAAACAAGCAATACAGAGAGAATGATATACAATATAAGGGAGCAGGCTATCAGTTCCTGGCTATGGGGAGCAGAGGGAACTCAGTGACTGATCCACAAACACAGCCGGTTATATCCGGGGAATGGAAACTCTGAACAGAAATAACTGGCTCATTTGTAAATGTCACTACAAAGTGACCTGTGTGACTCTGCCCTGACTCTGTGGACAGATAAAGGCCGCATTGACAGATGTTATAAACCATAGAACTGTTAATAAACCATAGAAACCCTACAGTGCAGAAAGAGGCCATTCGGCCCATCAAGTCTGCACCGACAACAATCCCATCCAGGCCATATCCCTACATATTTACCCGCTAATCCCTCTAATCTACGCATCCCGGAACACTAAGGGGCAATTGAGTTTGGCCAATCAACCTAACCCGCACATCTTTGGACTGTGGGAGGAAACCGGAGCACCAGGAGGAAACCCACGCAGACACGAGGAGAATGTGCAAACTCCGCACAGACAGTGACCCGAGCCGGGAATCGAACCCAGGTCCCTGGAGCTGTGAAGCAGCAGTGCTAACCACTGTGCTGCCGTGCCACCCGTTCTCACCAGATTGTTGTGCCTGGATTTATTTTCTGCTCAGAAGTGAGATGTGCGTTTTTGAACCGGCAGCAGAGAAACAGGAAGTTGTGTTACCTGAGAATGAAACAGCCAGCGTCAGTTTGATGTTATCACCGTGAACAGTCTTCCTGTCTGTGAGGGTGAACTCACTCTGACAGCATCAAGAACAACCACACAGATTGCTGCCGTTCTCAGCATTACATTCACCTCCATTCCTATTTTAAACAATAAAGAAAGGAGATTATTTGGATTTTTAACACATTCACTGAATTGGGAGATGGACTGAGGGTCATCACTGGGAGAAATGAGGAGGAATTAGAGAACAAATGAGTTTTCCCAAAGAGGGTTATTAGAAAAGAGGAGATTTAAAGTGAGTCAGGGCCTGTCAGAGGAAGTGGGAGAGAGAAACAGAGAGGATTGAATCTCCATCAATTAAATGTTTTCTCAGACAGCGAAGAGAGATGAAGTGTGTTTGTGCTTTTTCAGAGAGAGGTAATGAGAGAGAGAAAACAATGAACAAGTTTAAGCATTATCTGAAATAGGAAGGTTAAATGAGTGAGTGTTTGAAAGAACGATAGAGAGACAGTAAGTGACGAAGACAGTTTCTGAGAGGAGAGAGGTTAAGTGAATGTGAGAGAGGAGCGAGGTTAGAGTGTAAGAGAGGTGGAAGGTAAGGTGTGAGTGAATGCCTGGAGAGAGAGAGCGACGTTCAGTGAGTGTGAGAGAGATGAGAGATGTTGAGCGATTGAGTTTCTGAGAGAGAGATGTTAAGTGAGTGAATGTCTGAAAAAGAGGAGAGCAGGTTCACACCCAGGGATCACTGAGAATGATCAAAATAAGGAGATCACCCAGAAAACTACCAACAGGAAACTTCAGCTCAACACATCACTCATTCTTAAATGGTCAGTCAGGGCTCTGGTGCTGCTCAGCTTCTCTCTGTTCTCTTTATAATAGTTAAAGGCTGATAGGAGTGAGGTTTATTTAAAAGGATAGTGTATGGGAAGCACACATCAACAAAACTGAGAATTCTTGCTCACACACTGCAGCTCCTTCTCTATCTGGGAATCAAATTGTTGTCTAATTGTCCCAGCAGTTAACAGGCTCCTTTGAACTTCTCCAGCTCCTCCTTTAATGCAGACTTCAACCAATTTATTTTAAGCCAGTTTCTGTTCAATAAACCAGGACTGACACACACACATTAAAATGTTTTAGACTTTTTTTCATTTTTAGCTTGGAAACCTAAACCTGCCGTTTCACTCTCAGTCAGGAATAGATCCCAGTTTTACACCAATCTTTGACAGCACGTTTCCAGCATTCACCGTTGTTCTTCCTGACTCTAAACACAGTTGTAAAGGAGCTTCTGTTCTGTGTCTAGGAGCTCGGAACCATGGAAAAGAACGACTGGGACACATTTCTTACACACCTCAGGATTCACCCACACGGGGACTTTGCTGTCAGTGAAAAGTGACGAAAAAGACCAAAGTGCTGTGTGACCCTCTCAGCGTGACCCTGAAGGACTGGGTCAAGAATGAAGTTCTGTTCCTCCTGTATGACCCTCCCTCAGATTGCCCTTTCTGAGCTCCAGCCTGGTGACGTTAAACACTCAAATGGAAAAGACAAAAATCTACAACAATGATTCAATCAAATGTCTATTTCACATTTATTCAGAATATCAAACCTCAACAGAAGAAAAAAGTCAGAGTGAACATGATTCAGACCTGGATATGATTAACAGCATCGATAAGTGTAGAATCCAAACCTTGCAGTCCCTTGTGAACTCGCCGGTGTGTTAGCAGGTGGGATGACTGAATAAATCCCTTTCCACAGACATTACAGGTGAACGGCCTCTCCCCAGTGTGAACTCGCTGGTGTTTCAGAAGATAAGATAAATGAGAAAATCCCTTCCCACAGACAGAGCAGGTAAATGGCCTCTCCCCACTGTGAACTCTCTGATGTGTCAGCAGGTTGGATGACTGACTGAATCCCTTCCCACACATGGAGCAGGTGAACGGCCTCTCCCCAGTGTGAACTCGCTGGTGATTCAATAGGTTGGATGAACGAGTGAATCCCTTCCCACACACGGAGCAAGTGAATGGCCTCTCCTCACTGTGAACCTGCTGGTGTGTCAGAAGGTTGTATGAACGGGTGAATCCCTTCCCACATTCAGAGCAGGTGAACGGTCGATCCCCTGTGTGGAGTTGCTGGTGTATCAGAAGGTTGGATGAATTAATGAATCCCTTCCCACAGTCTGAGCAGGTGAAGGGCCTCTCCCCAGTGTGAATTCTCTGGTGGTTCAATAGGGCAGATGGACGGCTGAATCCCTTCCCACACACACAGCAGGTGAATGGCCTCTCCCCAGTGTGAGCATATTGGTGCGTCAGCAGATCTTTTTTATTTTTAAAGCTCTTCTCACAGTGGGAACAATTAAAAAGTTTGTTATCAGAGTGAACAAGTTGATGTGTCTGCAAGTGAGATGACTGAATGAATCCTTTCCCACACACAGAGCAGGTGAACGGTCTCTCCCCAGTGTGAATACGTTGGTGCGTCAGCAGATCTTTTTTGCATTTAAAACTCTTCTCACAGTCAGAACATGTAAACATTCTCTCATCAGTGTGAACAAGTTGGTGTGTCACAATGTGGGATGAGCGAGTGAATCCCTTCCCACACACAGGGCAGGTGAACGGCCTCTCCCCAGTGTGAACCCGTCGGTAAGTCAGAAGGTTGTATGAATGGGTGAATCCCTTCCCACAAACAGAGCAGGTGAACGGTCTCTCCCCAGTGTGACTGCGCCGATGAACTTCCAGTTGTGATGGGAAACCGAATCCCTTCCCGCACTCCACACATTTCCACGGTTTCTCCATGGTGCTGGTGTCCTTGTGTTTCTCCAGGTTGGATGATCAGTTCAAGCCTCATCCACACACACAACATACACGTAGTTTCACCCTGCTGTGAACTGTGATGTTTTTTCAGGCTGTGTAACTGGTTAAAGCTCTTTCCACATTCAGTTCACTGGAACACTCTCACTCGGGTGTGTTTGTCTCGATGCTTTTCCGGTCATACTGATGTTTAATTTCTTTGACCACAGGCAGAACAGACAAATATTTCTCTTTCTATATTCAAAGACCAATGATATTCAGCTCCGAAGGAACTGAATGACTTTGTCAGATGTGATGTCCGGTTTGAGTTTTCCGACTGCCATTCTTTCACTTCCAATATCCTGTAAAAACAGTTTAGAAAAGTCATCACTGTCAGAACACGATACAAACTCTGAACAGACAATTCTAGTTTCTCTGGAACATTTCTTCCCTTCTTGTTCCCCCAAATCAGTAAATCCCCATCCCACACACTCTCCCTCCTCCTTGGGCTGAAATCCAAACCCATCTCACCATTTCTTTCCTCCACTCCCAGTTTTCTCCCTCCCTCTCCTCTGTCTGGGTTCAGTTCTCCAGCTCCTGTCTGCAGACTGACAATAAAACCAATGGGTCTTACTGGGGGTGTTGGGGCCTCCAGCGGGTGTTTGTGAATCCTCCCCGCCCACCTCCCAGGGTTTCCTTCCTTCCCAGAGATCAGAGTCCTCATTGATTTGAGGCCAAAGTGTAACCTCTTATTTATTGTCCCCCTCCCCCATCCTCTGATGTGAACCATCCTCCAGTGGCTGAGCCAGGATGGGGCCGTTAACCTGGGCCTGTTCCCGGGAGGGAGGGAGGGAGAAGCCCCGCAGCTGCAAACCAGGGAGCTGACAATGATTCTGAAGGGTTTGCGGATCCACAAAGTGTTTCCAAATCCTCCCAGCCACCGCCTAACGCTGACTCCGCTTCTCCGGGACAAACAAGCGCCAAGGCCAGCAATGACACTGCGCATGCTCCACATCACAATGCCCGGGGGCTGATTGACGGCAGCTCCGGACCAATAGTAAGAGGGGGCGGGGCTGGAGGACCGAGCGGGAGCGGCTGGTCCTCCAACCAATCGGAGTGAATGAGGGGCGGGACCTGAAGCATGCGCAGTGCGGGTAATGGCGACAGACGGACGGTTTTAACTCGGAAGCGAGATCAATACGAGGTCGGGGGCGGCGTGCGGGGAATGATAAATGTGGCGGGTGGGTGGAGAGACTTTGTAAACATGTTGTTCAAACCCAAACCCCGGAAATGAACTTCCCGGTCCCTCCCCTTTGTACCAAATGGAGCGGCAGCTTGTAGTGTTAGACCCGGGCTGACTGCCGCCATTGAGGCTGCATGTGGGAGGCCGGCAGGGATTGTGATCGGAGAGTGAAGCCCTGACGGCACAATGGAGTGGGTGAGGGTGTGACGTCACAATGGAATGGTTGAGAGTGTGACGTCACAATGGAATGGGTGAGGGTGTGACGTCACAATGGAATGGATGAGAGTGTGACGTCACAATGGAATGGGTGAGGGTGGGACGTCACAATGGAATGGGTGAGGGTGTGACGTCACAATGGAATGGGTGAGAGTGTGACGTCACAATGGAATGCGTGAGGGTTCCAGATGAGCTGAGACTGGGCTGGAGTCAGGTGATGTCACTGACATGTGACCTGGTGGCACAGTGGTTAGTGCAGCTGCCTAACAGCGCCAGGGACCCGGGTTCAATTCCAGCCTCGGGTCGCTGTCTGTGCAGAGTTTCTACATTCTCCCCGTGTCTGTGTGGGTTTCCTCCGGGTGTTCCGGTTTCCTTCCACAGTCCAAAGGGCCCTGGCAGATATATTTAAAATGTTGGTATCCACGGGTGAGGTGCCGGATGATTGGAGGATAGCTCATGTTGTTCCGTTGTTTAAAAAGGCTCAAAAAGTAATGTGGGAAATTATAGGCCGGTAACTTTGATGTCAGTAGCAGATAAATTATTGGAAGGAGTACGAAGAGATAGGATCTGCAAATAGTTGGATAGACAGGGACTTATTAGGGAGAGTCCAGCTTTGTGCGTGGTCGGTCATGTTTAACCAATCTATTAGAGTTTTTCGAGGAGGTTACCAGGAAAGTGGATGAAGGGAAGGCAGTGGATGTTGTCTACATGGACTTCAGTAACGCCTTTGACAAGGTCCCACATGGGAGGTTAGTTAGGATGGTTCAGTCGCTCGGTGTACATGGAGAGGTAGTAAATTGGATTAGACATTGGCTCAATGGACGAAGCCAGAGAGTGGTAGTGGAGGATTGCTTCTCTGATTGGAGGCCTGTGACGAGTGGTGTGCCACATGGATCAGTGCTGGATCCATTGTTGTTTGTCACCGATATCAATGATCTGGATGATAATGTGGTAAATTGGATCAGCAAATTTGTTGTTGATACAAAGATTGGAGGTGTAGTGTTTAGTGAGGAAGGTTTTCAAAGCTTGCAGAGGGATTTGGACCAGCTAGAAAAATGGGCTGAAAAATGGCAGATGGAGTTTAATGCAGACAAGTGTGAGGTATTGCATTTTGGAAGGACAAACCAAGGTAGAACATACAAGGTAAATGGTAGGACACTGAAGAGTGCAGTAGAACAGAGGGATCTGGGAATACAGATACATAATTCCCTAAAAGTGGCGTCACAGGTAGATAGGGTTGTAAAGAATGCTTTTGGTACATTGGCCTTTATAAATTAAAGTATTGAGTAGAAGAGATGGAATGTTATGATGAGGTTGTATAAGACATTGGTGAGGTTGAATTTAGAGTATTGTGTGCAGTTTTGGTCACCTAATTACAGGAAGGATATTAATAAGGTTGAAAGCGTGCAGAGAAGGTTTACAAGGATATTGCCGGGACTTGAGAAACTGAGTTACAGAGAAAGGTTGAATAGGTTAGGACTTTATTCCCTGGAGCGTAGAAGAATGAGGGGAGATTTGATAGAGGTGTATAAAATTATGATGGGTATAGATAGAGTGAATGCAAGCAGGCTTTTTCCACTGAGGCTCGGGGAGAAGAAAACTAGAGGACGTGGGTTAAGGGTGAAGGGGGAAAAGTTTAAAGGGAATATTAGGGGGGACTTCTTCACGCAGAGAGTGGTGGGAGTGTGGAATGAGCTGCCAGATGAAGTGGTGAATGCGGGCTCACTTTTAACATTTAAGAAAAACTTGGACAGGTACATGGATGAGAGGGGTATGGAGGGATATGGTCCAGGTGTGGGTCAGTGGGACGAGGCAGAAAAATGGTTCGGCACAGACAAGAAGGGCCAAAAGGCCTGTTTCTGTGCTGTAATATTCTATGCTTCTATGTGCCGGTTAGAAAGATTGGCCATGATAAATTGCCACTTGCTATCAGGGGGTTAACAGGGAAATATGTGGATAGGGCCTGGATGGGATTGTTGTCGGTGCAGGCTCGATGGGCTGAATGGCCTCCTTCTACACTGTATTTTATGATTCATTATTATTAATTAATTACTATTAATGCATCTATGAATGGAGGTGGTCTTGATGATGATGTGGACATGTGGCTGGAAGCTCATCTTGGGATGAACTATTTCACCCTGGTTGTGAACAGCCTGGTTCAGCCTCAGACAGTTGCCAGGAGGAGAGATAAAGTTGTTGGCGAGGGAGTGGAGTTTGTAGTGGGGACTGAACACAATGGGTTCAGTCTTCCCAGTATTTATATGAAATAAATTTCTGTTCTTTCAGTACTGGATGTCAGACAAGTCAGGATGGTGTGTGGGTTGGAGAGGAACTTGGAGCTGATGGTGTTCACAGGGTTTGGAAATTTTGTCAAAGTTCCTGTTGAGTTGCAGATGTATAAAATCTCTCTCCTCACCTCCGGCCTCTCCTACTTCTCTCTATTTCCACTCAGAGTGTGGAGATGCCGGCGTTGGACTGGGGTAAGCACAGTAAGTAATCTCACAACACCAGGTTAAAATCCAACAGGTTAATTTGTTAGCATAAGCCACTAGCTTTCGGAGCGCTGCCCCTTCATCAGGGGAGTGGGAGTTCTGTTCACAAACAGGGCATATAAAGACACAAACTCAATTTACAAGATAATGGTTGCAATGCGAGTCTTTACAGGTAATCAAGTCTTAAAGGTACAGACAATGTGAGTGGAGAGAGGGTTAAGCACAGGTTAAAGAGATGTGTATTGTCTCCAGCCAGGACAGTTAGTGAGATTTTGCAAGCCTAGGCAAGTTGTGGGGGTTACAGATAGTGTGTCATGAACTCAAGATCCCGGTTGAGGCCGTCCTCATGTGTGATTGACAGATCCATGCTCACTGCTTCTTGCCCTGGATGCAGAGAGCTGAAAATTTCCATGCAGGCTGCCAGACAGATAAATGTCTACATTACTGGAGTAGAAATGTGTGGAATATACAGACTGGATTCACTTCCTTTCCCTTCAGTTGCTGCAAGTCCCCAATTTCCCCCAGAATGAGAAGAGAAATGGAAAGGGGGAAACATTGATTTCCTCCCAGGTGTTGTACAGAGGAGGAAGTTTCACTCTGAAGCTCATTGGTCAACTTCCACATTGTGATGTCACAATGGAGCCCTGCCTGAATCAGCCAATAGGAATCACTCTGCTCCGCGGTGACGTCTCCGGGTTCCAGTGCTCAGGCCTGGGCGCGCGGACCCGGGAGACCCGCCCCCCACCATTGTTCCCCTCCCCCTGCACCACATCGAGCCAAGGTTTCCAGGCAACCGGCTGACGGCTCCGGACAGAGCGAGAAGCCGCTCGGTGAGCTCCCCCTCCCCCCGGCCCAGGACTGCGCATGTGTGGGGGAGAGGGGAAGCTGCACATGTGCTGGGGAGAGCCCACCCTCTGATCTTCATACTGAGGTGTTGACCAATATCTTTAACTTCTTAACCAACTATCTACCACTGTTTGTTGATTGGCCAGACCTCCTGTTCACAGATTCGGGTATCTCAGCCGCTGAACACCAGCGGTGCTGGAATAAGATTAATTCTAACTCATTCTGAGTAAATATTCTCACCAGGTCCTCTGTTGGGGCCCTGCTAAGCAGCTTTAATGGTCCGTGATTGCAGAAACTGAGCAGTCACAGGAATGTGGTCAAGATAGTCATGTCCCATAATGCCTCACATTCAATCTGCAGTCCTTCAATTATAACAGAATATGTGGCTGTATGTAGCTGCCTCAGACATGGTCAACCCCAACACTGCCTTCCTGAACTGCTACAATGCCGAAGGTGTAAGTACACAGTAAGAAGTCTCACAACACCAGGTTAAAGTCCAACAGGTTTATTTGGTAGCAAACGCCACTAGCTTTCGGAGCGCTGCTCCTTCGTCAGGTGAGTGGGAGATCTGATCATAAAAAATCCTGTTTTGTGAACAGAACTCCCACTCACCTGACGAAGGAGCAGCACTCCGAAAGCAAGTGGCGTTTGCTACCAAATAAACCTGTTGGACTTTAACTTGATGTTGTGAGACTTCTTACTGTGTTTACCCCAGTCGAACGCCAGCATCTCCACATCGTGTAAGTACATCCACAGTGATATTTGGGAAAGATTTCCAGCTACACATTCCAGACTTTCACTGGACTGAAGGTGGATTCCAGATTGATATATTCCATTCAACCACACCCAAGGTGAGTTATTCCAATTCCTTTATTGTCCAGGACAATATATTTACAATATCTTTAAAACAGAAATTAAACATTCCCATTTGATTTCAGGTATTAACATATTCTGTTAGTTTGTTCTTTATTCTCGATGTCAGGCTGGGGTTGGTCCTCTTGGAGCAAAGGAGGTTGAGGTGAGATTTGATAGAGGTGGACAAGATTCTGACAGGTTTAGATAAGGTGGACAAAGAAAAGCTGTTCCCATTAGTTGATGGGACAAGGATGAGGGGGGCACAGATTTAAGGTTTTGGGTCAGAGATGCAGGGGCGGATGTGAGGAAGAATATTTTGATGCAGTGAATGGTAATGACGTGGAACTCGCTGCCTACGAGGGTGGAGGAAGTGGAGACAATAAACAATTACAAAGGAAATTGGATGAGCATTTGGGAAGTTTCAAACAGAAATAGTAACTCTTAACTTCCTCACACCCTGTCACTCTGTGATCCTTGTGAAATTTGAAACCAGGTATTCGCAACAAGACTCAAAGAGCATCAGCCCACTGGAGGCAAAGTCATGAGACCGGCCAGTCCAGCAGAAAGAAACCCTCTGACCCTCCCCATTGACCAACTGTGAGAATGAACAAAATGTCCTGATGTAATTGAGAGCAGAAACAATAACAGCAGAATCCAACCCCTGTGAACTTGTTGGTGCCTCAGCAGCTGTGATGAAATTCTGAACCCTTTTTATACACTCAGCAGGTGAACGGTTTCTCCCCAGTGTAACCTCACTGATGTCTCAACAGGTGGGATCACTGAGTGAATTCCTTCCCACACTGAGAGCAGGTGAACGGTTTCTCCCCAGTGTGAACTCGCTGATGTGTCCGCAGGACGGATGACTGAGTGAATCTCTTCCCACACTGAGAGCAGGTGAATGGCCTCTCCCCAGTGTGAACTCGCTGGTGTCTCTGCAAGGCGGATGACACAGTGAATCCCTTTCCACACTGAGAGCAGGTGAATGGCCTCTCCCCAGTGTGAACTCGCTGGTGTGTCTGCAGGTCAGATGACCGAGTGAATCCCTTCCCACACTGAGAGCAGATGAATGGCCTCTCCCCAGTGTGAATTCGCTGGTGTGTCCATAGATTGGATAACTGGTTGAATCCCTTCCCACACTGAGGGCAGGTGAACGGCCTCTCCCCAGTGTGAATTCGCTGGTGTCTCTGCAAAGTGGATGACACAGTGAATCCCTTTCCACACTGAGAGCAGGTGAACGGTCTCTCGCCAGTGTGAATTCGCTTGTGTGACTGCAGATGGGGGAACCGAATGAATCCCTCCCCACATTGAGAGCAAATGAATGGCCTCTCCCCAGTGTGGTTGCGCCGATGAGCATCCAGCCGACATGGGGCTCTGTATCTCTTTCCACAGTCCCCACATTTCCATGGTTTCTCCATGGTGCAGGTGTCCTTGCCTCTGCCTTGGGTGGACAATCAGTTGAAGCCTTGTCCACACACAGAACACGTGTACAGTGTCTCACCGCTGTGAATGGTGTGATATTTATTCAGGCTGTGTAACTGGTTAAAGCTCTTCAGTCAGTGCACTGGAACACTCTCACTTGAATGTGGAAGTGTGTTGGTGCTTTTTCAGTCAGATTGATGTTTGAAATCTTTTCAAATCTTCCAGATTCAATGGCCGATGATATTCAGGTCCCAAGGAATATGACTCTGCCAGATCTCGACGTGACGTTCGAGATTTTAGCCTGTGATTCCTCTTTCAATATCCTGTAAAACAAGTTGACACAAGTCATCAGTGTCAGTACAGGATCAAAATTCAGAACAGACAATTCCAGTTTCTGTGGAACATTCTTTCTCTCTCAATCCCCAAAAGCTGTAAATCTCCATCCCACACACTCTCCCTCCATTCTCACTCTGCTGTATCTAATATTCACCCTCCCAATTCTCCTCAAGGTGCTGATTGAGGCTGATTGACAGATCCATGCTCACGGCTTCCTGTCCTGCACACAGAGAGCTGAAAATCTCAATGCAGGCGGCCAGACAGATATATGCCCATATGACTGGACTAAAAATGTGTGGAATATACAGACTGGATTCACGACCTTACCCTTCAGTTGCTGCAAGTCCCCAGAATGAGAAAAGAAATGGAAAGGGGGAAACATTGATTTCCTCCCAGATGTTGCAGAGGCGGAAGGTTTAATCTGAAGCTCATTGGCCAACTTCCGCATTGTGGCGTCACAATAGAGCCCTGCCTGAATCAGCCAATAGGAATCTCGCTGCTCTCCGGTGACGTCACTGCGGTTCCAATGCGCAGGCCCGGCCGTCCCCACCCGATGTTCCCCCTCCTCCAGCCAAGGTTTCCAGGCAACCGGCTGACAGCTCCGGCCAGAGCGAGAAGCCGCTCGGTGATCTCCTCCCGCCGGCCCGGACTGCGCATGTTCAAGGGAGAGGGAAGCTGCGCATGTGCGGGGGAGGTGCCCACCCGCTGACGAAGATACTGAGGTTTTGACCAATGGGAAGAGTTGGAGGACCGCAAGGAGTCTGGTCCTCCAGTCAATCAGAGCTCCCCATTGTCTGAATGCGGAAGTTGGTTGGCCAATGAGCTTCAGACCAAACCTCCTCCTCTGTTCTGTCAGTTTATTTTACTATTTATTGCCAATTTATGTACATCTGTGCTTTAAATCCTTGATGGATACAGCATCACACGAATCCTGTGCCCAATAGCCTTAGCGGGCAGGTTACTCCTGAACTTGACACGCTTAAGAGCAGGAGGTATCGCTTCTCGGCCTTTTGGCGAAGATCAAGTGTAGTATTGACATGCTGTGCTTGGTTGAAGTCATTTGGTTACACTTTAGCTTCAATTGAAGCAGTTTTTAAAAGCGGCATCTCGGAATGCACAATGAATAGTCAGATCCTCGGAGGTACAGAGGATCAGAGGGACCTTGGTGCGTATGTTCATAGATCTCTGAAGACAGTAGGACAGCGACATAAGGTGGTTCAGAAGGCACATGGGATACTTGCCTTCATTAACCGAGGCATTGAATATAAGAGCAGGGAGGTTATAATGGAGCTATACAAAACGCTGGTTGGCCACACTATGGTGGAGTACTGTGTGCAGTTCTGGTTGCCACACTATAGGAAGGATGTAATTGCACTGTAGAAGGTGCAGAGGAAATTTCCCAGGGTGTTGCCTGGGCTGGAGTGTTTCAGCTATCAAGAGAAACTGGATAGGCTGGTGTTGTTTTTCTTGGAGCAGAGAAGGGTGAGAGAGACCTTATTGAGGTGTATAAAATTCTGAGGGGCACAGATGGAGGGGGACAGGAAGGAACTTTTCTCTTTAGTAGAGGGGGCAATAACCAAAGGCATGGATTTAAGTTCAGGGGCAGTAGGTTTATAGGAGATGTGAGGAAAAACCTTTTCACTCAGACGGTGGTGGGAATCTGGAACTCACTGCCTGAAACATTTAAGAAGTATTTAGATGAGCTCTTGAAATGCCATAGCACACAAGGTTACGCACCAAGAGTGGAAAATGGGATTAGAATAGAAAGGTGTTTGATGGTCGGCGCAAACACGATAGGCTGAAGGGCCTCTTTCCATGCTGTCAAACTCTATGACCACCCTCACAGGCAGCAAGTTCAAGACTATCATCAATCACAACCCCCTGTATCTTCACTAACTGAAACAATCCATTTAAAACATTCTTAGTCGAGGAATATCATCATATTTCTGTTCGGCCGGAAGCCTGCATGGAGATTTTCAGCTCTCTGTGTCCAGGACAGGAAGCCGTGAGCATGGATCTGTCAATCAGCCTCAATCAGCACCTTCAGGAGAATTGGGAGGGCGAATATTAGATACAGCAGAGTGAGAATGGAGGGAGAGTGTGTGGGATGAAGATTTACAGCTTTTGGGGAATGAGAGAAGAAAGAATGTTCCATAGAAACTAGAATTGTCTGTTCTGAATTTCTATGCTGTACTGACACTGATTAATTTTTCAAACTCGTTTTACAGGATATCAGAAGGTGAGGATTTACAGACAAAAACTCAAAACAAACATCACGTCAGCATTCAATTTATCGGGACCTGAATATCACTGACCTTTGATTCTAGAAGGTGAAATGTTTCACTGTTCTTTCTGCTTCAGAAGATTCTCAACATCAGTGTGACTGGAAAAGCACCGAGACACACACACACACACCCGAGTGAGAGTGTTCCAGTACACTGAGTGTGGAAAGAGCTTTCACCAGTTACACAGCCTGAAAATACATTGCAGCATTCACAGCGGGAGAGACTGTACCCGTGTTCTGTGTGAGATTTAACTGATTGTTTAACCTGGAGAGTCACAAGGACACCCGCACCATAGAGAAACCGTGGAAATGTGGGGAATGTGGGAAGGGATACAAAGCCCCATCAGAGCTGGAAACTCATCGACGCAGTCACACTGGAGAGAGACCGTTCAGCTGCTCTGTGTGTGGGAAGGGATTCACTCAGTCATCCAGCCTGCAGAGACACCAGCGAGTTCACACTGGGGAGAGACCGTTCACCTGCTCTCAGTGTGGGAAGGGATTCACTCGCATTTCCCACCTGCTGAGTCACAAAGTCACTCACACCTATGAGAGACCCTTTAAATGTACTGACTGTGGGAGTGGATTTAAAAGTTCTCGAGAACTGGTGTCCCACCAACGCACTCACACTGAGGAGAGACCGTTCAGCTGCTCTCACTGCTCAAAGAAGTTTAGAACGTCATTCCACCTGCGGAAACACCAGCGAGTTCATACTGGGGAGAGGCCATTCACCTGCTCTGTGTGTGGGAACGGGTTCACTCAGTTATCCATCCTGCTGAGACACAATCTCATTCACAGCAATGAGAGACCCTTTAAATGTTCTGACTGTGGGAGCGGATTCAAAAGCTCAGTGGATCTGGTGTCCCACCAGCGCATTCACACTGAGGAGAGACCGTTCAGCTGCTCTCACTGCACAATGAGATTTAAATGGTCATCTGCACTGCGGATACACCAGCGAGTTCACACTGGGGAGCGGCCGTTCACCTGCTCTGTGTGTGGGAAGGGATTGACTCGGTTATCCAACCTGCAGAAACACCAACAGATTCACAAATGATTATCGAGTTGGTTTCTGCTGTTAATCACATCCAGCACTGAACCATGTTCATTCTGACAGTTGGTGAAGTGGAAGGTTGAAGGGTTTTCTTTCTGCTGGACTGGCTGGTTTCACCCCTCTGCTTCCAATGAGCTGATGCTCTTTGAGCCTGGGAGAGCACATTTCCAATGAAATAAGAACAAAGAAAATTACAGCACAAGAACAGGCCCTCCAAGCCTGCACTGATCATGCTGCCTGACTTAACTAAAACCCCCTACCCTTCCGGGGACCATGTTCCCCTATTTCCATCCTATTCATGTATTTGTTCAGATGCCCCTTAAAAGTCACTACCGTATCCGCTTCCACTACCACCCCCGGCAGCGAGTTGCAGGCACCCACCACCTTCAAGAACAAAGAACAATGCAGCACAGGAACAGGCCCTTCGGCCCTCCAAGCCCGTGCTGCTCCCTGGTCCAAACTAGACCATTCTTTTGTCTCCCTCCATTCCCACTCCGTTCATATGGCTATCTAGATAAGTCTTAAACGTCCCCAGTGTGTCCGCCTCCACCACCTTGCCTGGCAGCGCATTCCAGGCCCCCACCACCCTCTGTGTAAAATATGTCCTTCTGATATCTGTGTTAAACCTCCCCCCTTCACCTTGAACCTATGACCCCTCGTGAACGTCACCACCGACCTGGGGAAAAGCTTCCCACCGTTCACCCTATCTATGCCTTTCATAATTTTATACACCTCTATTAAGTCTCCCCTCATCCTCCGTCTTTCCAGGGAGAACAACCCCAGTTTACCCAATCTCTCCTCATAACCAAGCCCCTCCATACCAGGCAACATCCTGGTAAACCTCCTCTGTACTCTCTCCAAAGCCTCCACGTCCTTCTGGTAGTGTGGCGACCAGAACTGGACGCAGTATTCCAAATGCGGCCGAACCAACGTTCTATACATCTGCAACATCAGACCCCAACTTTTATACTCTATGCCCCGTCCTATAAAGGCAAGCATGCCATATGCCTTCTTCACCACCTTCTCCACCTGTGACGTCACCTTCAAGGATCTGTGGACATGCACACCCAGGTCCCTCTGCGTATCTACACCCTTTATGGTTCTGCCATTTATCGTATAGCTCCTCCCTACATTATTTCTACCAAAATGCATCACTTCGCATTTATCAGGATTGAACTCTATCTGCCATTTCTTTGCCCAAATCTCCAGCCTATCGATATCCTTCTGTAGCTTCTGACAATGCTCCTCACTATCTGCAAGTCCTGCCAATTTTGTGTCGTTCGTAAAGTTACTGATCACCCCAATTACACCTTCTTCCAGATCGTTTATATAAATCACAAACAGCAGAGGTCCCAATACCGAGCCCTGCAGAACACCACTAGTCACAGGCCTCCAGCCGGAAAAAGACCCTTCCACTACCACCCTCTGTCTTCTGTGACCAAGCCAGTTCTCCACCCATCTAGCCACCTCCCCCTTTATCCCATGAGATCCTACCTTTTTCACCAGCCTACCATGAGGGACTTTGTCAAACGCTTTGCTAAAGTCCATTCTAAAGTACACTCTGTGTAAAAAATCCGCCTTATACATCTCCTTTAAACCTTGCCCCTCGCACCTTAAAGCTGTGACTCTTCCACCCTGGGAAAAAGCGTTTGACTATCCATTCCACCCATGCCCCTCATAATATTGTAGACTTCAATCAGGTCGCTCCTCAACCTCTGTTGTTCCAGTGAGAACAAACCAAGTTTCTCCAACCTCCTCATAGCTAAACAAACAAATAAACAAAATGATCCACAAAAATTGATGAAAGGCATTTATTTTATCCTGGATAATAAATAGTGTTTTTCCTCCACTGCAAGTAGATCTAAAATAAATACAGAAAGAACTGGAAAAACACAGGTCTGGCAGCATCTGTGGAGAGGGAAACTGAGTTAATGTTTCACGTCCAATGTAACTCTACTTCAGAACTAGAGGGAGAAATGTGATGGGTTTGATACTGGTGAGAAAGGGGGAGGGTCAGGTCAAACAAAAGGGAAAGTCAGGGATTGGTTAGAGGGCGACGAGATTAAATGTCAAAAATGTCCTGGAACTAAAGGCAAAGGGAGAGGTAATGGTTGTAGTGAAGAAAGAAAGCAGTTTTGTCACTCGATTAATTGTATCCTCAATTACTTGCCCCATTTTCTGTCATTATCAGGAATACAATAGAATAATTTCACACCATCACTTTATCTGATTCTATACAATCCCTGTACAAATGTTGAGGCTAATCAGAGCTGGAAGGTCTCTCTCGCCGGTACATTTATCTTCACTGCACATTCTTTACATACACAGCAATTAAACTTTTACATTTGACTGCAAATAAAACTCAATCTTTCATTATAACTACTGATTCATTATTGATTCATTAACTTTAACTCAATTATGGCTCACTACTTATTCACCCATCTGTTACTGACTGGTAGCTAATTGTTAGAGTAATCTTTAATTAATACATTTGGTTAATACAAGATACAATGGTTCAAAAATATACTTTGTGAAAGACACAAAGCTTTCTTACTAATCTTGATCAGGTTGAACAATCAGCCTCTTTCTTGAGCCAGACTTTAGCAGAATATAATGTCCTCTAACTTATCAAAATGATTGAAGAATTCCTTAATTGCTTGCTCAGCCGTGTCTCGAGGCTTTTAGCTTTATGATATAAAGTTCTCATCACATGTTAGAGTTTAACATGGCTTCCTTGACCTAGTTATATTTAACTGTTAATACAGATGAAAGTGATCATTTTCATTTCTGAGGCACCCCTACAGTTCCCCACATCACAACAGTGACTACACTTCAAAATAACTAGACCGTAAAACACTTTCCAAGATCTTGTGGTCATGCAAGAAGCTGCAGAAATGTAATTTCCTTGTTAGGAATAGTCCCCAACTTGGATACATCACACTCAGTCCGCTCATGGAGATCATTAATAAAGACTGAGTCTCAATTTTGAGTAACAACCATGTCTTTCACTCCGTTTCCAAATCCCCTGTGAAAATCCAAACACAATATATCGTGAAATTATTTGGTTTAAAACAGAATGAGTTGTTGTGATTTGGAATTCACTGTCTGAAAATGGTGCAGGAAGCAAATTAAACTGGATCTTTCAAAAGGGAATTGGACAGATTCGAAATGAAATATGGGATTAATGGAGGATCTTGTTCAAAGGGATATCATGGGTACAATGGCTGGAATGGCCTCCTTCTCTGCTCTCAGATTCATTTGCATCTGATGAAAGTGGTAAATATCTGGAACCCACTTCCGGCAAGGGGGAGAAGCAGAGATGATGGAATCTTTCCAAAAGGAAATTGGATGGGCAATTGAGGGAAATAAACCGACAGGGGTACGGGGATCGACGGGGCAATGGTTTGATTCACAGGGAACGAGCATGGACTTAATGGGGCAGATGGCTGCATTCGTGACCCTAATTCCTGACTGATCTAAAGAGAGTATAACCTGATGTGTGACCATAAAGCAAATGAAGACAACAGCAAAGGCTGATGTTTAAAAGAGCTAACTCTGTATCAGGCTGAGTACTGTGGGAGGATCAGGCTGAAGGAGTTCTGCACTGAGGAATGGGCACAGGAGATCATTGATTGGGGGCAGTCGCTCTGCCTCGAACAGACATTGAGTGAACATAGACCCTTGTGTGTTGTGCTCCTGAGAGAAATGCCACCCCCTGAGAGAGGCATGACTCCCTCAGCCTTTGTGACTAAAAGACAGTGATCCATATGACCATAAGATATCAGAGCAGAATTAGGCCATTTGGCCCATCGAGTCTGCTTTGCCATTCAATCATGGCTGATATGATTCTCATCCCCATTCTCCTGCCTTCTCCCTATAACCTTTGATCCCCTTATTGATCAAGAACCTATCCATCTCTGTCTTAAAGACACTCAATGACCTGACCTCCACAGCCCTTTGTGGCAATGAGTTTCACATTCGCCACCCTCCTCTCAAGAAATTCCACCTCATCTCAGTTTTAAAGGAGTGTCCCTTCACTCTGAGGTTGTGCCCTCGAGTTCCAGTCTGTTCCACTAGTGGAAACATCCTCTCCACGTCCATTCTATCTCGGTCTCTCAGTATTCTGTAAGTTTCAATTAGATCCCCTCTCATCCTTCTGAACTCCATCAACTACAGACCCAGACTCCTCAACTGCTCCTCATATGACAAACCCTTCATTCCTGGGATCATTCCTGTGAACCTCCTCTGGACCCCCTCCAAGGCCAGCACAGCCTTCCTTAGGTATGGGGCCCAAAATTGCTCACAATATTCCAAATAGGGTCTGACCAGAGCTTGATACCGCCTCAGCAGTACACCCCTGCTCTTGTTTTCTAGCCCTCTAGAAGTGAATGCTGGCATTGAATTTGCCTTCGTAACTGCCAACTGAACCTGCATGCTAACCTTAAGAGAGTCCACAACCAGGACTCCCAAGTCCCTTTGTGCTTGAGATTTCCGAAACCTTTCACCATTTGGAAAATAGTCTACGCCTCTATTCTTCTGACCAAAGTGCATAACCTCACACTTCCCCACATTATATTGCATCTGACACTTCTTTGCCCATTTGCCTAGCCTGTCCAAGTCATTCTGCAGCCTCCCGACTTCCTCAACACTACCAGTCCCTCTACATATCTTTGTATCATCCGCAAATTTAGAAAGGGTCAAGAACTTTTAGGTGTCCAGATCACCAACAATGTGTCCTGGTCCCCCCATGCCAACACTATAGTTAAGAAAACCCACAAATGCCTCTACTTTCTCAGAAGACTGAGGAAATTTGGCATGTCAGCTATGACTCTCACCAATTTTTACAGATGCACCACAGAAAGCATTCTTTCTGGTTGTATCATAGCTTGATATGACTCCTGCTCTGCCCAAGACCACAAGGAACTACAAGAGGTCGTAGTGTAGCCCAATCCATCATGTAAACCAACCTCCCATCCATTGACTGTCTACACTTCCCGCTGCCTCAGCAAAGCAGCCAGCATAATTAAGGACCCCACGCACCCCGGACATTCTCTCTTCCACCTTCTTCCGTTGCGAAAATGATGCAAAAGCCTGAGGTCACATACCAACCGACTCAAGAACAGCTTCTTCCCTGCTGCCATCAGACTTTTGAATGGACTTATCTTGCATTAAGTTGCTCTTTCTCTATACCCTAGCTATGACTGTAACACTACATTCTGCACTCTCTCATTTCTTTCTCTATGTACGGTATGCTTTGTGTGTATAGCGCACAAGAAACAGTACTTTTCACTGTATGCTAATACATGTGACAATAATAAATCAAATCAAAACAAAATCAAATCAAATTAAATTTAGCAATTATGCCCTCATTCCATCTTCCAGATCATTAATCTGTAACAGCGCATGTTCTGTGAATATGTGACTGAAAGCACATCTCAGCCAGCGAGACCCCGAGCAGAAGAAGATAAAGGAGATTTGCAAGTGTTGACCTGCAGGAACAACCAAAGCACAAAGAAAGGTCCCCAAGTCTGGGACTCAGAAATATTGGAACAAAAGCCTATCGGCAGGGAGCCTGATCAATTTGCCTTTTTGGTTTGATTTGATTTACTATTGTCACATGTATTAACATACAGTGAAAAGTTTTGTTTCTTGTGCGCTAAACAGACAAAACATACCATTCATAGAGAAGGAAATGAGAGAGTGCAAAATGTAGTGTTACAGTCATAGCTAGAGTGTAGAGAAAGATCAACTTAATGCAAGGGAAGTCCATTCAAAAGTCTGACAGCAGCAGGGAAAAATCTGTTCTGTTGGTACGTGACCTCAGACTTTTGTATCTTTTTCCCAACGGAAGAAAGTGGAAGAGAGAATGTCCGGGGTGCGTGGGGTCCTTAATTATGCTGGCTGCTTTTCCCCGAGGCAGCGGGAAGTGTAGACAGTGTCAATGGATGGGAGGCTGGTTTGTGTGGTGTATTGGGCTACATTCACGGCCTTTGGTAGTTCCTTGCGGTCTTGGGCAGAGCAGGAGCCAGACCAAGCTGTGATATGGTGCATCTGTAAAAGTTGGTGAGAGTCGTAGCTGACATGCCAAATTTCCTTAGTCTTCTGAGAAAGTAGACGAGTTCCTTGCACTGGGTAGTATTTGAGTCCAAGCTGTGAGTTTTGTGTTTTTTAATCAGTATTTTAGCAAGTGCTGAGTAAAAAGGCAGTTTAAATGGTTTTTGAATGTTCGAAGATAATCGGCTTCCAGAAAGTTAAGAAAGGAATAGTTCATTAGCGAACCCTTCAGCATACAGGTCAGCGGGAGCACCCCCGCACATGCGCAGCTTCCCCTCTCCCTTGGACATGCGCAGTCCCGGGCCGGGGGGAGGGGGAGATCACCGAGCGGCTTCTCGCTCTGTCCGGAGCCGTCAGCCGGTTGCCTGGAAACCTTGGCTCGAGGAGGTGCAGGGGGAGGGAACAATGGGTGGGAAGAGTTGGAGGACCGGAAGGACTCTGGTCCTCCAGCCAATCAGAACGCGGGCTTTGTGTGAATGAAGATTGAGCTTCAGACAGACTGAAACTGGTGTGACTGCAGGCTGGATAAATAAGTGAATTCCTTCTCACACTGAGAGCAAGTGAACGGCCTCTCTCCAGTGTGAACTCGCTGGTGTCTCTGCAGGCTGGATATCCGAGTGAATCCCTTCCCACACTGAGAGCAGGTGAAGGGCCTCTCCCCAGTGTGAACTCGCTGGTGGCTCTGCAGGTGGGATGACTGAGTGAATCCCTCCCCACACTGAGAGCAGGTGAACGGCCTCTCCCCAGTGTGAACTCGCTGGTGTCTCTGCAGGTTGGATAACTGACTGAATCCCTTCCCACATTGAGAGCAGATGAACGGCCTCTCCCCAGTGTGGCTGCGCCGATGAGCTTCCAGCTCTGATGGGGTTCCGTATCCCTTCCCACAGTCCGCACATTTCCATGGTTTCGCCATGGTGCAGGTGTCCTTACCTCACTCTTGAGTGGACAATTAGTTGAAACTTCGTCCACACACAGAACAAGATTACAGTCTCTACCCGCTGTGAATGGTGTGATATTTATTCAGACTGTGGAACTGGTTAAAGCTCTTTAGTCAGTGCATTGGAACACACTCACTCAAGTGTGGCAGTGTGTTGATGCTTTTTCACTCACACTGACATTTCAAATCTTTTCAAATCGACAGACTGGACAATCATTTCTCCTTCTGGATTCAAAGTCCGATGATATTGAGGTCCCAAGGAATATGACTCTGTCAGATCGAGACGTGATGTTTGAGATTTCAGCCTGTGATTCCTCTTTCAATATCCTGTAAAATGAGTTTCCAAAAGTCATCAGTGTCAGTACAGGATAGAAATTCAGAACAGACAATTTCTATGGAACATTCTTTCCTCTCTCATTCAGAGGGTGGGTTCTCCCCCGCATATGCACAGCTTCCCCTCTCCCTCGCACATTTTGCAGTCCCCGGCCGGGGGGGGGGAGATCACCGAGCGGCTTCTCGCTCTGGCTGGAGCCGCCAGCTGGTTGCCTGGAAACCTTGGCTCGATGTGGTGTAGGGGGAGGGGAACAATGGGTGGGGGCGGGGCTCCCGGGTCCGCGCGCCCGGGCCTGCGCACTGGAACCCGGAGACGTCACCGCGGAGCAGAGTGATTTCTATTGGCTGATTCAGGCAGGGTTCTATCGTGGCATCACAATGCGGAAGTTGTCCAATGAGCTTCAGAGTGAAACTTCGCTCTCCGATCACATTCCATTGTGACGTCACACCCTCACCCATTCCATTGTGACGTCACACCCTCACCCATTCCATTGTGATGTCACACCCTCACCCATTCCATTGTGACGTCAGGGCTTCACTCTCCGATCACAATCCCTGCCGGCCTCCCACATGCAGCCTCAATGGCGGCAGTCAGCCCGGGTCTAACACTACAAGCTGCCGCTGCATTTGGTACAAAGGGGGGGGACCGGGAAGTTCATTTCCGGGGTCTGGGTTTGAACAACATGTTTACAAAGCCTCTCCACCCACCCGCCACATTTATCATTCCCCGCGCGCCGCCCTCTACCTCGGATTGATCTCGCTTCCGAGTCAAAACCGTCCTTCCGACGCCATTACCCGGACTGCGCATGCTTCAGGTCCCGCCTTCATTCACTCCGATTGGTTGGAGGACCATCCGCTCCCGCTCGGTCCTCCAGTCCCGCCCCTCATTCACTCTGATTGGTTGGAGGACCAGCCGCTCCCGCTCGGTCCTCCAGTCCCGCCCCTCAATCACTCCGATTGGTTGGAGGACCAGCTGCTGCCGCTCGGTCGGCCAGTCCCGCCCCCTCTTCCTATTGGTCCGGAGCTGCCGTCAATCAGTTCCCGGGCATTGTGATGTGGAGCATGCGCAGTGTCATTGCTGTCCTTGGCGCTTGTTTGTCCCGGAGAAGCGGAGTCAGCGTTAGGCGGTGGCTGGGAGGATTTGGAAACACTTTGTGGATCCGCAAACCCTTCAGAATCATTGTCAGCTCCCTGGTTTGCAGCTGCGGGGCTTCTCCCTCCCTCCCTCCCGGGAACAGGCCCAGGTTAACGGCCCCATCCTGGCTCAGCCACTGGAGGATGGTTCACATCAGAGGATGGGGGAGGGGGACAATAAATAAGAGGTTACACTTTGGCCTCAAATCAATGAGGACTCTGATCTCTGGGAAGGAAGGAAACCCTGGGAGGTGGGCGGGGAGGATTCACAAACACCCGCTGGAGGCTCCAACACCCCCAATAAGACCCGTTGGTTTTATTGTCAGTCTGCAGACAGCAGCTGGAGAACTGAACCCAGTAAGAAGTCTCACAACGCCAGGTTAAAGACCAACAGGTTTATTTGGTAGCAAAAGCCACTCGCTTTCGGATCACTGCTCCTTCATCAGGTGAGTAGGACTTGTGTTCATAAACGGGGCATATATATTGACACAAACTCAATTTACAAGATAATGGTTGGAATGCGAGTCTTTACAGGCAATCAAGTCTTAAAGGTACAGACAATGTGAGTGGAGAGAGGGTTAAGCACAGGTTAAAGAGATGTGTATTGTCTCCAGCCAGGACAGTTGGTGAGATTTCCACATCAAGAACTGAACCCAGACAGAGGAGAGGGAGGGAGAAAACTGGGAGTGGAGGAAAGAAATGGTGGAGATGGTGAGATGGGTTTGGATTTCAGCCCAGGGGAGGAGGGAGAGTGTGTGGGACGGGGATTTATAGATTTGGGGGAACAAGAGAGGAAAATATGTTCCAGAGAAACTATGAATTGTCTGTTCAGAATTTCTATCCTGCACTGACAGTGATGGTATTTGTAAACTGTTTTTGCAGGGTATTATGAAGGAGAATTTACAGATGTGAAACTCAAAACAAACTTCACATCAAGATCTGTTTCAGTGATTTAATTCATCGGAAACTGAATATCATCAGACTCTGTCTTCAGAAGAAGAAAAGTTTGTTCTGTTTGTGGGTGAAGATTTCAAACATCAGTGTGACTGAACAAGTGCCAAGACACACACACACCTGAGAGTTTTTGTTGTGCTGAATGTGGAAAGAGCGTTAAACAGGCTGGAAAAAACCCACATAATTCTCAGTGATTAGTGACCCAACACACATTCTGTGTAAACAAGGCATCAACTCATCATCCAACCTGGAGTCACATGAGGACACCCGCTCCACAGAGAAACCATTGAAATGTGGGACTGTGGGAGGGGATTCAATTACCCGTCCGAATTGGATATTCATCGTCGCATTCACACTGGAGAGAGGCCGTTCACCTGCTCTGAGTGTGGGAAAGGATTTGCTTACTCATCCAGCCTCTATACACACCGGCGTGTTCATACTGGTGAGAGGTCATTCACCTGCCTTGAATGTGGGAGGGGATGTCATGCTTTATCAAGCCTCCTGATTCACCGGCAGGTTCACTCCGATCAGAGACTGTTTCAGTGTTCTGATTGTGAGAAAAGCTTTAAAAGCACAAAGGACCTCCTGAGACACCAGCGCACTCACATGGCGGTGAGACCGTTCACCTGCTCAGTGTGTGGGAAGGGATTCACTCAGTCATCCCACCTTCTGACACACCAACTTGTTCACACTGATCAGAGACCATTTCAATGTTCTGACTGTGAGAAGAGATTTAAAAGTAAAAATGATTTACAAGTCCATCAGCGCACTCACACTGGGGAGAAGCCATTCACCTGCTCCGTGTGTGAGAGGAGATTCGGACGTTTATCCCAGCTGCAAACACACCAGCGAGTTCACTCTGATAAGAGACCGTTTCAGTGTCCTGACTGTGAGAAGAGCTTTAAAAGTAAACAGGATTTGGTGACACACCAGCGAGTTCACACCGGGGAGAAACCGTTCACCTGCTCGGTGTGTGAGATGGGATTCACCCATTCATCCCACCGTCTGAGACACCAGCGAGTTCACACCGGGGAGAAGCCATTCATTTGCTGTGTGTGTGGGAAGGAATTCACTGATTCACCCCCACCTTCTGATACACGAGCAAATTCACACTGGGGAGAAACCCTTCGCTTGCTCCACATGTGGGAAACGATTCACTCAGCCACCCCAGCTCATTGCACATCAACTAGTCCACACTGATCAGAGACCTTTTAAGTGTTCTGACTGTGAGAAAAGCTTTAAAAGCTCTAAGGACCTGCTGAGACACCAGCAAATTCACACTGGAGAGAGATCATTCACCTGCTCCATGTGTGGGAAAAGGTTCACTCAGTCATCCCACCTGCTGAGACACCAGCAGGTTCACACAGGAGAGAGATCGTTCACCTGCTCCGTATGTGGGAAGAGATTTGCTCGGTCAGCCAATCTACTGAGACACCTGCAAGTTCACAAGTCACTGCAGGGGTTGGATTCTGCTGTTGCTGCTCACCCCATGCAGGACTGAATCATGTTTATTTATTTATTTATCTATCTATCATTGAAGTAATTAATAAGTAATCCCATGCAGGACTGAATCATGTTCATTCTGTTATTAAGGAGACTGGGGTGGGACACAGATAATCTCCGTGCAATCAGGCAGAGTCAACATGGTTTTGTGCAAGGGAAATCATGTTAATTGATGTATTGGATTTCTTTGAGGAAGTAACAAGCAATGTGGATAAAGTGGAACCTGTGGATGTGGTGTATTTAGATTTCCAGAAGGCATTTGACACGGTGCCACATCAATGTTTACCACACTAAATACGAATTCGTAGCATGAGGCACATTAGCGTCCCATCCACGTTGATTCTTTATATGAGCATGGATAGAGGATTGATTAGCTAATCGGAAACAGAGAGGAGGGAGAAACAAGTCATTTTTGGGATGGCAAAGTGTAGCCTGTGGAGTGCCACAGGGATCAGAGCTGGGCCCTCAACTATTGACAAACTATTTTCATGATGTGGATGACAGGATCAAAATTTGTTGATAACACAAAGGGTAGGTCGGAAAGTGAGATGTGAATGACCATAACAAGCCTGTAAAGCGATATGGATAGGGTCAGTGAGTGGGTAAAACATTCGCAGCTGGAACAAGATTTTTGGATAATGTGAACTTGTCCACTTTGGCAGGAAGGATGGAAAAGCAGCTGATTATTTAAACAGAGAGAGAGATTGCAGAACTTTGAGGTACAGAGGGATCTGGGTGTCCTGGTACTGTAATCAGGAAAAGTTAGTGTGTGGATACAGCAAATGATTAGAAAGGTAAATGAATTGTTATTTATTGCAGGGATGTTTTGCTGCATTTGTTCAGGGTATTGGTGAGACCACATCTAGAGCACGGTGTACAGTTTTGGTCTCCTTAAGAGAGGACTTGTGTGAGAAGTAGTTCGGAGAAGGTTTACTTGACTGATTCCTGGGATGAGGGAATTATCATACGAGGAAAAGTTGGACATGTTCGGCCTGTATCTATTGGGGTTTAGAAGAATGAGAGAGGATCTGATTGAAACATATAAAATTCAGAGGGGACTTGACAGAGTGGATGTTGATTGTAGAGAGAGGAGAACTAGAGGCACAGTTTAAAAATAAGAGGTCTCCCATTTAATGAGGAGAAGAAACCTTTTCTCTCAGAGGGTTGTTAGAGTGTGGAATTCTCTTCCACAGAGAGTGGTGGAGGCTGGCTCACTGAATATTCTGAAGTCTGAATTTAATAGATTCTTGATTGACAAGAGAGCCAAAGGGTGTGAGGGGTAAGAAGGAAAGTGGAGTTGAAGCTACAATCACATCAGCCAGGATCCTATTGAATAGTGGAGCAGGCTCGAGGGGCCGAGTGGCCTTCTCCTGCTCCTAATTCACATGTTCACATTGTGACAGTTGGAGTTTGTTTCTGCTGATGTTAATTTCCCATAAAACTGAGCTGCAGCTTAATCTACAGAATAGAACCAAATAAATCTTGATGATAATCTGATTGATCAGCCAGAGTCTAACTGAATGACAGGGCGGACTCAAAGGGCTGAACAACCTACTCCAGTTCCTGTGTAGTTTCTCCCCAGGCTTCTCCCACTCTCTAACTCTGCCCCAGTGCTGGTTTCTGATGAAGTCTCTTCTCCCCAGTTCTCCCATCACTTTCCATTCATCAGCTGGTGTCTGAGTCCAAGTTTACCAGGAACAGGAGGAGGCCATTTATCCCCTCAAGCCTGTTATGTCATTCAGTGAGGTCAGGGCTGATCTGTGACCTAACTCCATTTACCTAGATATTATTTTAATCCTGACTTCCCCAGTCTGTTACAATGTGATTTAAAAATAACTTTCATTTCCATCAGACCGTTAATGTAGGAGAGTGTCCCAAGGTGAATCTCAGAAACATCAACTGACAAATCAGACAACTGACACTGAGTCAAAGAAGGGGATGTTAGGAGGGCTCAGCAAAGACTTGCTGCAGTGTAAAAGGTTCATGTTAAATTTATAAATATTCTACACAGTGATGATTGATCAGATGACAAGAGCGTGCTGAGATGGTTCTCTGTGAAGCCTCGTGCTGAGCCTTGTACTGTACATAGTTCGAAGAATGTGCAATTAAAGGTTACGTTTATCAACAGCCTTGCCTCCAGCAGTCTCTGTAGATCCTGACCAATTTCCTTCTTCACTTGATCTAAACCCACAAGGCTGAGTTCTCAGCCCCCTTCTATACTCCTTATACACCTATGACTGTGTGGCCAAATTCCCCATCAATTTGATTTTCAAGTTTGCTGCCGAAACCACCATAGTGGTTCGGGTCTCAAACAATGACGGGACAGAGTACAGGAATGAGATAGAATCTGGTGAACTGGTGTGGTGACAATCTCTCCCTCAATGTCAACAAAACAAAAGAGATTGTCATCAACTTCAGGAAGCATAGAGGAGAACGTGCCCCTATCTACATCAATGGAGACGAAGTAGAAAGGGTCGAGAGCTTCAATTTTCTAAGTGTCCAGATCACCAACAACCTGTCCTGGTCCCCTCATGCCGACACTATAGAACAAAGAAAATTATAGCACAGGAACAGGCCCTTTGGCCCTCCAAGCCTGCATCGACCATGCTGCCCGACTTAACTAAAACCCCCTACCCTTCCGGGGATCATATCACTCTATTCTCATCCTATTCATGTACTTGTCAAGACGCCCCTTAGAAGTCACTACTGTATCCGCTTCCACTACCTCCCCAGGCAACGAGTTCCAGGCACCCGCTACTCTCTGTGTAAAAAATCTGCCTCATACATCTCCTTTAAGCTTTGCCCCTCGCACATTAAACCTATGCCCCCTAGTAATTGACTTAGTTAAGGAAGCCCACCAATGCCTCTACTTTCGTGGAAGACTAAGGAAATTTGGCATGTCAGCTACTACTCTCACCAACTGTTACAGATGCACCACAGAAAGCTTTTCTTCTGGTTGCATCACAGTTTGGTATGGCTCCTGCTCTGACCAAGACCGCAAGGAACTACAAAAGGTCATGAAATCCATCACGCAAACCGGTCCCATCCGTTGACTCTGACTACACTTCCCGCTGCCTCGGCAAAGTAGCCAGCATAATTAAGGACCCCATGCACACCAGACATTCTCTCTTTCACCTTCTTCCATCGGGAAAAAGATACAAAAGTCTGAGATCACGTACCAACCGAGTCATGAACAACTTCTTTCCTGCTGCTGTCAGACTCTTGAATGGACTTCCCTTGCACTAAGTTGATCTTTCTCCACACACTAGCTATGATTGTAGCACTACATTCTACACTCTCTCGTTTCCTTCCCTATGAACTGTATGCTTTGTCTATATAACGTGCAAGAAACAATACTTTTCAGTGTATGTTAATACATGTGACAATAATAAATCAAATCAAATCAAACCTGTCATAATGGTGTTCACCTCTATCAGATCTCCCCTCCACCTCCTTCATTCCAAGTAGAACAACTCCAGCTTCTCGAACCTGACCTTGGAGTTCTGGTAAGTCTCCTCTGCACCTTCTCAAGGACCATCCCATCCTTCCTGAAGTGTGCTGACTGGATATGAACACAATACTCACATTGTGGTTTAAACACTGCTTTATAAAGCTTCAGCGTAACAACCTGCTTTTAACAGAATGGCCCTATTGAAAACCAATGTATTATCTAAATGTGCAATCATAGAATCCTACAGGGCAGGAGGCGGCCATTTGGCCCATCGAGTCTTCAGTGACCACAATCCCACCTAGGCCCTATCCCCATAACCCCTTGCATTTACAATAATTAGTCCCCCTGATACTAAGGGGTAATTTAGCATGGCCAATCCATGCAGCCCACACACCTTTGGATTGTGGGAGGAAACCGGAGCAGCCAGAGGAAACCCACGCAGACACGGGGAGAATGTGCAAACTCCACACAGACAGTAACCCAAGCCAGGAATCAAACCCGGGTCCCTGGCGCTGTGAGGCAGCAGTGGTAACCACTGTGCCACCATGCTGCCCTAATCAGTTTGCTTTATTTCTTTGATATTCAGTGTAGATGGGTTGTGGTGTAACCCTGTGTGGAGTCTGTCTCATGGTGATAACATGGAACATCGAGGGAGATAGAACCCAGACCGAGGATATCTGAAGAACTGCACTGAACTGCATTGTGGGTTCAAAATGCAATGCATGCTGGTCAATGTAGTCAAGTCGCCGCCTTGCCGGAATTAGCAATGTCTGCAAACTGAGTTAACGTGTGCAGGAGAACTGGCCTCAAACTGTGAGAATGATGTGTTTGTTTGAGGAAAGAAAGATGTCTGTCGCAGCTTGGGGGCTGATTACAGTGTCAGGTAACACAGTGGAGTCAGGCTGGCTCTATTCCTTCAAGCATAACCGTGTAAGAGGCCCAGGACAGAAGAACAAGGGATGTCAATGAAATTCAATCGGCTAAAAACAGATTTTACCTGATTTTTTATTCATTTACAGCCCACGACCTGTTCTGAGTTAGAAAACGTGCGCATCACTGGCTAGACCAGCATTTATTGCCCATCCCTAATTGGCCTTGAGAAAGTGGTGGTGAGCTGCCCTCCTGAATCACTGCAGTCCCTGTGGTTTACACCTACACTGTCCCTGTGGTGTACACCTACACTGTCCCTGTGGTGTACACCTACACTGTCCCTGTGGTTTACACCTACACTGTCCCTGTGGTTTACACCTACACTGTCCCTGTGGTTTACACCTGCACTGTCCCTGTGGTGTACACCTACACTGTCCCTGTGGTGTACACCTACACTGTCCCTGTGGTGTACACCTACACTGTCCCTGTGGTGTACACCTACACTCCCTGTGGTGTACACCTAAACTGTCCCTGTGGTGTACACCTACACTGTCCCTGTGGTGTACACCTACACTGTCCCTGTGGTGTACACCTACACTGTCCCTGTGGTGTACACCTACACTGTCCCTGTGGTGTACACCTACACTGTCCCTGTGGTTTACACCTACACTGTCCCTGTGGTTTACACCTACACTGTCCCTGTGGTTTACACCTACACTGTCCCTGTGGTGTACACCTACACTGTCCCTGTGGTGTACACCTACACTGTCCCCGTGGTGTACACCTACACTGTCCCTGTGGTGTACACCTACACTGTCCCCGTGGTGTACACCTACACTGTCCCCGTGGTTTACACCTGCACTGTCCCCGTGGTGTACACCTACACTGTCCCCGTGGTGTACACCTACACTGTCCCCGTGGTGTACACCTACACTGTCCCTGTGGTTTACACCTACACTGTCCCTGTGGTTTACACCTTCACTGTCCCTGTGGTGTATATCTACACTGTCCCTGTGGTGTACACCTACACTGTCCCTGTGGTGTACACCTACACTGTCCCTGTGGTTTACACCTACACTGTCCCTGTGGTTTACACCTACACTGTCCCTGTGGTTTACACCTACACTGTCCCTGTGGTTTACACCTACACTGTCCCTGTGGTTTACACCTACACTGTCCCTGTGGTGTACACCTACACTGTCCCTGTGGTGTACACCTACACTGTCCCTGTGGTTTACACCTACACAGTCCCTGTGGTTTACACCTACACTGTCCCTGTGGTTTACACCTACACTGTCCCTGTGGTTTACACCTACACTGTCCCTGTGGTGTACACCTACACTGTCCCTGTGGTGTACATCTACACTGTCCCTGTGGTGTACACCTACACTGTCCCTGTGGTGTACATCTACACTGTCCCTGTGTTTACACCTACACTGTTGTTAGGGAGCGAGTTTCAGGATTTTGACCCCGTGACAGCGAAGAAACAGCGATATATTTCCAAGTCAATATGGTGAGTGTTACGATCCCAGTTGATATAACTGGATGGGAAGATCCCAGAATGGAACCCTGGTTCAAAAGACTGTAACTTTTACATTAAAAAAAAAGAGTTGAGTCACAGGACTGCCAATTAGCTTTTAACAACAAAATATTTATTAAACACGAAGGGTTTGACTACAATAAAATACTCCTTCACTGACACTTACCTTCACAAATGTACAGATTTCAAGGACAACACAGGTAGAAAATGTTTTATGCTGTAATGTTCTCAGTAAACACGCGGTCCCTTTAAACCCACAGGTTGACTGTAATCAGACAACCCACACTCTGAAACTAAGTGGCAGATGCAACTCAATCGATCCTCTGCGGATTTCGTCTCAAATTTCCCCTAAAATTATTGTCACAAGAGTGTTTCCAAACTCTGCTCTCAAAAAGATACACTTTACAATGTTCTTCCAAACCCAATGGATGATGTCACCCAGTGGGAGCATGCAGATGGGAAATAGGAGGGGCCATGGATAGATCCTTGGGAGACACAAGTTCCAAGGACTTTGGAGAGGAAAGGAAGGTTGGAGTTGGGACGGTAGTTTGTGATGATAGTGGGGACAAGGGTTTTTTTCTTAAGATGGATGATGAGGGTGAATTAGAGGTGATGGGGACAGTCCCAGAAGAGACAGATCCATTAACAATATCAGATCACATGGGGAAGTTGGGTTATCGGTGCTTTAGTGGGAAAAGGGTAAAGGGAGTTGAAAGCAGGTCTCATGGACTAGATGAAGAAGCAGAGAGTTTGATGGGAAATAGGAGAGAGACTGGAGAAAGATGTGAGTTCAGAGCTTGGACACGGAGGAGCCTTACAGACAGTCTGGCCCAGTGGGCGAGTGGAAGGGAAGGAAGCAGCAGAGGCAACTGAACAGATTGTCTCAATCTTAGTGACTAAGAAACTCCATCAGCTCCTCACACTTTGTTGTTGGAGGTGAGGATGGAGGAGACAAGAGAAAGGGAGAGTCCTTCAAAAGGAACTAACTTGTGTTAGAGATATTAGAAAGGCTCGACACAACATGTTTAAATCAAAGACAACATATTTGATTTTTGTCCAGAATATTAGTTTCTATAACTGACCTGAAGTTTATTAACATTAGCAGAAACAGACCCTATTGGACATAGCTCAGTTCTCAATCTGATTGACAACACAATCCAATCTCTGGAGTTAATTGTGAACTCGCTGGTGTCTCAGCAGGTTGGATGTCTGAGTAAATCCCATCCCACACTCAGAATATGTGAATGGTCTCTCCCCGGTGTGAACTCGCTGGTGTCTCAGCAGGTTGGATGTCTGAGTAAATTCCATCCCACACTCCGAATACGTGAATTGTCTCTTCCCAGTGTGAACTCGCTGGTGTGTCAGCAGGTTGGATGACTGAGTGAATCTCTTCCCACAATCATTGCAGATGAACAGCCTCTCCCCAGTGTGAACTCGCTGGTGTCTGAGCAGTGCTGATGATTGAGTGAATCTCTTCCTACACCGAGAGCATGTGAACGGTCTATCTCCTGTGTGAGTGCGCTGGTGAACGGTGAGATGAGATGATCGCTTGAACCCAGTTCCGCAGTGAGAGCACCTGAACGGTTTCTCGTCAGTGTGAACCTGTTGATGGGACATCAATTCCTGAGAGGTTTTATAACACTTCCCACAGTCCAGACATTTAAACGGTCTCTCGTCAGTGTGACTTCTTTGGTGTGTCGCCAGGTTGGATAAATTAATGAATCCTTTCCCACACTCAGAGCAGGTGAACGGTCTCTGCCTAGTGTGAACTCGCTGATGTGTCAGCAGGGTGGATTGGTGAGTGAATCCCTGCCCACAGTCAGAGCAGGTGAATGGCCTCTCCACAGTGTGAATTTGCTGGTGTGTTAACAGCGTGGGTGACTGAGTGAATCCCATCCCACACACAGAGCAGGTGAATGGCCTCTGCCCAGTGTGTGCGCGCTGGTGTGTCAGCAGGGTGGATGACTTAGTGAATCCTTTCCCGCAGTCCAAGCAGGAGAACGACCTCTCCCTGGTGTGACCACGCTGATGAGTTTCCAGCTGGGATGGGTAATTGAATCCCTTCCCACAGACCCCACATTTCCACAGCTTGTCCCCATCATGACTGCATTTATGTTTTGACAGGTCAGATGATCGATTGAATCCTTGTCCACACACAGAACACGAGTATGGTTTCTCTCCGCTGTGAACGGTGCTTTTTTCTTCCATGTTTAAAATATGACAATATTCAGGTTACGATAAATTGGCCGATGGTATCATTCCCTGATGTGATGTTTGGTTTCAGTTTCCCAACTGCAAATCGTCCTCTTCTAAAACCCTGTGAAATTGATTTAAAACAGAAAAAAGGGAGTGAGAGAGAACCCACAAAAGCACAAAGACAGGTTGTGAAATTGAGCTGAATGAATCTGGTCATTTGTGGGGCCGGCACTAGGAAAAAGTGACCATGAAAACTGCTGGATTCAATTGATTCACTCATGTCCTTCAGGGAAACCTGCCAACTTGTCTGGACTCTGCACCCAGGTCCTATCCCCGGAGCCCCACATATCCTGTTACTTCCCGAACCTACACATCTTGGGGCACTAAGGGGCAATTTATCATGGCCAATCTACCTAGCCTGCACATCATTGGACTGTGAGAGGAAACAGGAGCGCCCAGATGAAAACCCACGCAGACACGGGGAGACACAGTCACCCGAGGCTGGAGTTGAACCTGGGTCACTGGAGCTGTGAGGCAGCAGTGCTAACCACTGTGCTACCCTTTTTCAAAGAACTGTAACAATCTTGTGAAATGTCTGGGACTATTTTATTTTGTTAAAGACACAGTATGAATACAAATTATCTTCGCTGCCCTGATTTTGTTGTTCTGCTCATCAGTAAGAAATTGGAAGTGAAAGAGTGAAGCAGTTTGATGGACAAATTGTTCAAATTCTGTCACTGGGAAGAATTTCAAAACATTGCCCCGAATAAACATGGCGGCTACGCATGCGCCCTACTGTTCCACCTCTTTCTCCAATTCCTCTCCGATCTCCCATCCGCCAAGGAACAGCGGCCGGGCCGGAGCGGGCAAGAGGTGACACCAGGGGGAGCAGCAGCCGAGAGGGTTACAGAGAACCCTGGTGGACTGGAGGGGAAACAGCAGCAGCACAGTCTCTGCCCGAAGGCTTCCGCAGTTCAGCTGCTCAAAGACTCTGAGAGCCTCTTCAAATGTAAACTTCAGCTTCTCACATTCGCCTATCCATCCCTTCCTCCATCCATCCCGCCATCCCTCCCTCTCTCCTTCCATCCCTGTCCCTCCATCCACCCCTCCTTCCACCCATCTCACCATCCCTCCCTCTCTCCATCCATCCCTCTCCCTCCATCCACCCTTCCTCCATCCATCTCACCATCCCTCCCTCCCTCTCTCCATCCATCCTTCCCGACAACAAGGACCATTCACTCTGCACAGCAGTTTCACCCTCATTCCCCCAGTCTGTATTCCAGCCTTCATCACATCCACTCTGCTCCCAGATATTTTAGACCAATAGATATTACAATTCAAACTTCACAATCTCTACAATTTAATATTTGTTCAGTAACCTTATAGGCAGCAGAGAAATCATCAATTCCAAACCAACCCGAGCGAGAGGATATATTTATACATTTTCTCATTTCACAATAAACCCACACACTGAGTTTCAAATTTGCTTCTGTCATTACTTTAGTGATGATGTGGAGATGCCGGCGTTGGACTGGGGTGAACACAGTAAGAAGTCTCACAACACCAGGTTAGAGTCCAACAGGTTTATTTGGTAGCACAAGCCATTAGCATTCGGAGTGCTGCTCCTTCGTCAGGTGAGTGGGAGTTCTGTTCACAAACAGGGCATATAAAGACACAAACTCAATTTACAAGATAATGGTTGGAATGCGAGTCTTTACAGGTAATCAAGTCTCAAAGGTACAGACAATATGAGTGGAGAGAGGGTTAAATACAGGTTAAAGAGATGTGTATTGTCTCCAGACAGGAGAGTTAGTGAGATTTTGCAAGCCCAGGCAAGTCGTGGGGGTTACAGATAGTGTGACATGAACCCAAGATCCCGGTTGAGGCCTTCCTCAGGTGTGCGGAACTTGGCTATCAGTCTCTGCTCAGCGACTCTGCGCTGTCGTGTGTCTTGAAGGCCACCTTGGAGAACGCTTACCCGAACATCAGAGGCCAAATGCCCGTGACCACTGAAGTGTTCCCCAACAGGAAGAGAACACTCTTGCCTGGTGATTGTCAAGCGGTGTTCATTCATCCATTGTCGTAGCGTCTGCACGGTTTCCCCGATGTACTATGCCTTGGGACATCCTTTCCTGCAGCGTATCAGGTAGACAACGTTGGCCGAGTTGCAAGTGTATGTATCGTGCACCTGGTGGATGGTGTTCTCACATGAGATGATGGCATCCGTGTCGATGATCCGGCACGTCTTGCAGAGGTTGATGTGGCAGGGTTGTGTGGTGTCGTGCTCAGTGTTCTCCTGAAGGCTGGGTAGTTTGCTGCAGACAATGGTCTGTTTGAGATTGTGCGGTTGTTTGAAGGCAAGAAGTGAGGGTGTGCGGATGGCCTTGGTGAGATGTTCGTCTTCATCAATGACATGTTGAAGGCTCCGGAGACGATGTCGTAGCTTCTCTGCTCCGGGGAAGTACTGGACGACGAAGGGTACTCATTCCGCAGTGTCCCGTGTTTGTCTTCTGAGGAGGTCGGTGCGGTTTTTCGCTGTGGCGCGTCGGAACTGTCGATCATTGAGTCGAGCGTCATATTCTGTTCTTATGAACAGGATTATGTAAATTATTTTGTAAATTGAGTTTGTGTCTTTATATGCCCTGTTTGTGAACAGAATTCCCACTTACCTGATGAAGGAGCGAAAGCTAGTAGCTTGTGCTACCAAATAAACCCGTTGGACTTTAACCTGGTGTTGTGAGACTTCTCACATTATTTTAATGCCCAGCAGATTATTTGGACTGAAATTGGTCTCAGTCTGTCTCTGTGTTGTGAGTGTGTGTGTATTTGTGAAGTCAGAGTGTTTTTTTGTCTGCATGTCTGTGTGTGCGAGTTTGCCTGTGTCTGTCTGAGAGTGCATTTCTGTGAATGTGTTTGTCTTCGAGTTCGCCTGTTGCTATTTCTGAGGTTAGTTTCAATTCTCTAAATAGATTCGTCTGCGTTAATATAAAAAAATAGGAACAAGAAAAATACAGCAGCACAATCCTCCTACGTTTCTATGTTTGAAAATGACCCTTCAGTAGCCTGAGGATTCAGTGATCTCCCAGGCAGAGGCCATTTACCTCACTTCGCCACTAGAGGGAGCTCCCTCACTGTGATTGTGTGGAATGAAGGAGTCTTGTGTTATTGTCAGTATTTTCATGTTTAAAAGATGTTTTTGTTAAAAGCTCATTGTCCGTCCAGTGACTCTGTTCATCCACATTTCTAAAACAAAAAGGTAAAGGTTACCGTCAATTGAGCCAGGGTTTTATTCTGGGACCTTCCTGTCCAGAAGTAACATCAGCTGAGATTGTAACTTAGCAGCAGAAACCCATCTTCTGTTCTATTCCCCCAATTCCCACAAAATAGTTTTTAGATTTGGGTGAGTTTGTATAAAATTGACAACGGTGGAGATTCAGGACACTTAACAAGTGAATAAAGGCAAAAGATTCCACAGATTCGGCACAAACAAAATAAACTTTACACAGTGAGAAAGGGAAAACAAGTTACAATATGTGGAAGGTAAAACATTCAAGGACTTTAGAGAGGAAAGGGAGATGGGATGGTAGTTTACAAGGGCATGTGTCAAAGATATTTTATTGAGAAGTGGGTGATGATATCGGATTTGAAGGAGAGGAAGATATTGGCAATATCAGCTGATATGGAGAAGTTGTGCTGTCAGTAGCTCAGTGGGAATAGGATTGAGGGATCAAGAGATGGGTCTCATGGGCAAGATGAGCTCTAAGAGGACATGAGGGGAGGCAGGAGAGAAACTGCAGAGAGATGAGAGTTCAGAGCTCAGATAAAGGGCAGCGTTAGAGGAGGTTTGTTCCAGTGGGTTAGGGGAAGGAGGGAAGCAGTAGAGGCAGCTGATTGGATTGTCTCAAACTTAGTGACGAAGAAGATTGTGAGTTTTACTCCCAATGAGCACTTGTGGGGCGGTGAAGATGGGAGAGGGACAAAGGGAGAGCAACTCAAAAGGGATTCAGTTGTGCTGATGATATTAAAAAGATTCACAGTACTGAACACAAAGATAATTTATTTGACTTTTATTCAGAATATTAAACCGTACAACTGGCTGGAGTTCATTAACATCAACAAAAACAAACGCAATGAACATATTACAGTCCTGGATAGGATTAACAGCAGATTCCAATCACCGTGGTTACTAGTGAATTCTTTGGTGTCTAAGCAGGTAGGATGACTGAGTGAATCTCTTCCCACTCTCAGAGCAGGTGAATGGCCTCTCCCCAGTGTGAGCTCGCTTGTGTCTCAGCAGGCTGGGGGACTGAATGAATCCCTTCCCACATTCAGAGCAGGTGAATGGCTTTTCCCCAGTGTGGGTGCGCTGGTGTAGAATGAGGTCATATGATCGCTTGAACCCAGTCCCACAGTGAGAGCACCTGAACGGTCTCTCATCAGTGTGAACACGTTGATGGGAAGTCAGTTCACCAGAACTTTTATAGCACTTCTCGCAGTCTGAGCATTTAAAAGGTCTCTCCCCAGTGTGAATACGCTGGTGTGTCAATAGGTGGGATGACCGAGTGAATCCCTTCCCACAGTAGGAGCAGGTGAATGGCCTCTCCCCAGTGTGAACTCGCTGGTGTTGCAGCAGGCGGGATGACCGAGTGAATCCCTTTCCACACTCGGAGCAGGTGAATGGCCTTTCCCCAGTGTGGATGCGCTGGTGTGGAATGAGGTCATATGATCGCTTGAACCCAGCCCCGCAGTGAGAGCACCTGAACGGTCTCTCATCAGTGTGAACACGTTGATGGGACATCAGTTCATCAGAACGTTTATAGCACTTCCCACAGTCAGAGCATTTAAAAGGTCTCTCCCCAGTGTGAACTCGCTGGTGTGTCAATAGTTGGGATGACCGAGTGAATCCCTTTCCACACTCGGAGCAGGTGAATGGTCTCTCCCCAGTGTGAATTCGCTGGTGTACAGTAAGGTTATGTGAATGCTGGAACCCAATCCCACAGTGGGAGCACCTGAATGGTCTCTCATCAGTGTGAACACGTTGATGGGACATCAGTTCCCAAGAACTTTTGAAGCACTTCCCACAGTCTGAGCATTTAAAAGGTCTCTCAGACGTGTGAACTCGCTGATGAGTAAGTAGGTGGGATGACTGAGTGAATCCCTTCCCACACTCAGAGCAGGTGAACGGCCTCTCCCCAGTGTGACTGCGCCGATGAGTTTCCAGCTGGGATGGGGAATTAAATTCCTTCCCACAGTCCACACATTTCCACAGTTTTTCCATGGAGTGACTGCACTTACGTTTTGACAGGCTAGAGGATCGGCTGAAGCCTCGTCCACACACAGAACCCGTGTACGGATTCTCCCCACTGGGAATAGTGCTTTTTCCTTCCATGTTCAAAATCCACTGATATTCAGTTATGATAAATTAGACGACTCTGGCAGTTCCTGATATGATATTTACTTTCAGTTTCCTGACTGCAAATCGTCCCCTTCTAGTCCCTGTGAAACTGATTCAAAACAGAAAAAAGGGGATTGAGAGAAAACCCATAGAGACAGGTGATGAATAGAGTCCAGAGCGAAGCAACAATAAAAATAAAACACGCAGGAGGCCAGGAACTGAGGATCATCGAGATATTCAGCAGACTAGGCAGCCTGTGAGAGTTACAAACATTATTGAGGGCTCAGGTTGCTGACTTGCCCTCAGTCTATAATGAAACATCTGGAGTCGGGCACTGACTAATGGCGGTCACATTTCCCACAATGCTCTGCACCCCAGAAACCCCTCTATTCAAAAGTTGCTCACCGCAATTCACGAATCATAGAATCCTTCCAGTGCAGAAAGAGGCCATTTTACCCATCGAGTCTGTACTGACTCTGAGAGCATCTTTCCCAGGCTCACCTCCTATCCCAGTAACCCCACGCACTTACTCTGCTAATCCCCATCCTGACCTTTTTCTTCACCCTGCCTGCAACCACAACAATATATTCTGTACCCGACTCTTTTCCTTCCCCCCTCTGTACTTTACCAAGTTATGATTTTTTTTTCTGTATAACACACAAGAAATAATTTTCACTGTATCCCAGAATGTCAGTTATTTTCTCTCCTCACAGATGCTGCCAGACCTGCTGAGATTTTCCAGCATTTTCTCTTTTGGTTTCAGATTCCAGAATCCGCAGTAATTTGCATTGATTCCAAATAACTTATTGGACTTTAACCTGATATTGTGAGACTTCTTACTGTGCAAACTCCACACAGTCACACACCCATGGCTGGAGTCGAACCCTGGCGCTGTGAGGCAGCAGTGCTAACCACTGTGCCACAGTGATGGTAGTTTGCCGCAAATTTCGGGTGATAACAATGGGCTGGATGTTGCTCAGAATGTGGAGCACTGCAGCAAAGTACAGAGAGACAGAGACAGAGCAGCAGACTGGACTGAGAAATGGAGTCTGCAGACTGGAACTGGCAGCATGAGGAGAGGTTATTTAGTCCAAACACTCACAGCAATCTACAACCCACCCCCATTACCGAGACAGTGAGACAGAGATTACAAACACTCACCAACACAGCTCCACTGAAACGTCCCAGGAAAAAGGGGGTATCTGTGGCTGTTCCTGTCCTGAAATAGCCCCAGGACTGTCACTCAAACCCCCAACCCGGCCCAGTTCACAGCTCAGCCTCTCAGCTTGCAGCTTCCTGCACTTCGAGCCAACCCTGTCCAGGTGTGGGAGGCATGTGGAACCACAGAGTGTGGGGAGGGGTGACCTCCTGCTGTGCCCCAAATAGTTTCTCCTTCCCCTCCCCCATGGCGCTCTAAGCTCTCAATGTGGACGGGTTGCTGGACTTTGCAGAGCCTCACTGAGCAGCGCTTGTCCCTTATCCTGGGTCACCCCTTCCCCCTGGGTTCAGTGTGTTCAGTTCGCTGCTTCTTTCCCTGCTGAACCTTCAGTTAATCAAAAACAGGAAGTGCTGGAAAACCTCAGCAGGTCTGGCAGCATCTGTGATCATCCAGACTGGAAGTATTAACTCTATTCTCTCTCCACAGATGCCGAGATTTCCAGCATTTTCTGTTTCTGTATCAGATTCCAGCACCCGCAGTATTTTCAGCTCTCTGCGTCCAGGGCAGGAAGCAGTGAGCATGGATCTGTCAATCACACGAGGACGGCCTCAACCGGGATCTTGGGTTCATGTCACACTATCTGTAACCCCCACAACTTGCCTGGGCTTGCAAAATCCCACCAACTGTCCTTCATCTGACGAAGGAGCAGCGCTCCGAAAGCTAGTGGCGTTTGCTACCAAATATACCTGTTGGACTTTAACCTGGTGTTGTTCGACTACTTACTGTGTTTACCTCAGTCCAACGCCTGCATCTCCACATGCTTGCAAAACACACCTCTTTAATCTGTGCTTAATCCTCTCTCCACTCACATTGTCTGTACCTTTAAGACTTGATTACCTGTAAAGACTCACATTCCAACCATTATCTTGTAAATTGAGTTTGTGTCTTTATATGCCCTGTTTGGGAACACGACTCCCACTCACCTGATGAAGGGGCAGCGCTCCAAAAGCTTGTGGCTTGTGCTCCCAAATAAACCTGTTGGACTTTAACCTGGTGTTGTGAGACTTCTTACTGTGCTTACCCCAGTCCAACGCCGGCATCTCCACACTCTGAGTGGAAACAGAGAGAAGTAGGAGAGGCCGGAGGTGAGGAGAGAGATTTTATACATCTACAACTCAACAGGAACTTTGACAGAATTTCCAAACCCTGTGAACACCATCAGCTCCAAGTTCCTCTCCAACCCACACACCATCCTGACTTGTCTGACATCCAGTACTGAAAGAATAGAAATTTATTTCATTTAAATACTGGGAAAACTGAACCCATTGTGTTCCGTCCCCACTACAAACTCCACTCCCTCACCAACAACTTTATCTCTCCTCCTGGCAACTGTCTGAGGCTGAAGCAGGCTGTTCACAACCAGGGTGAAATAGTTCATCCCAAGATGAGCTTCCAGCCACATGTCCACATCATCATCAAGACCACCTTCATTCATAGAAGCATTAATAGTAATTAATTAACAATAATGAATAATAAAATAGTGTAGAAGGAGGCCATTCAGCCCATCGAGCCTGCACTGACAAAAATCCCATCCAGGCCCTATCCACATATTTACCTGTTAATCCCCCTGATACCAAGTGGCAATTTATCGTGGCCAATCCGTCGAACCAGCACATCTTTGGACTGTGGAAGGAAACCGGAACACCCGGAGGAAACCCACACAGACACGGGGAGAATGTAGAAACTCTGCACAGACAGCAACCCGAGGCTGGAATTGAACCCGGGTCCCTGGCGCTGTTAGGCAGCTGCACTAACCACTGTGCCACCGGGCCACATGTCAGTGCCATCGCCCGACTCCAGCCCAGTCTCAGCTCATCTGGAACCCTCACCCATTCCATTGTGACGTCACACTCTCACCCATTCCATTGTGATGTCACACTCTCAACCATTCCATTGTGACGTCACACTCTCACCCATTCCATTCTGATGTCACACTCCCACCCATTCCATTGTGACGTCACACCCTCACCCATTCCATTGTGACGCCAGGGCTTCACTCTCCGACAACAATCCCTGCCGGCCTCCCATATGCAGCCTCAATGGCGGCAGTCAGCCCGGGTCTAACACTACAAGCTGCCCCTCCATTTGGTACAAAGGGGGGGACCGGGAAGTTCATTTCGGGGGTTTGGGTTTGAACAACATGTTAACAAAGTCTCTCCACCCACCCGCCACATTTATCATTCCCCGCACGCCGCCCTCTACCTCGTATTGATCTCGCTTCCAAGTTAAAACCGTCCGTCTGTCCGTCGCCATTACCCGCACTGCGCATGCTTCAGGTCGCGCCCCTCATCCACTCTGATTGCTTGGAGGACCAGCCGCTCTCGCTCGGTTCTCCAGTCCCGCCCCTCGTTCACGCCGATTGGTTGGAGGACCTGCCGCTCACGCTCGGTCCTCCAGTCCCGCCCCCTCTTCCTATTGGTCCAGAGCCGCCGTCAATCAGTCCCCGGGCATTGTGATGTGGAGCATGCGCAGTGTCATTGCTGTCCTTGGCGCTTGTTTGTCCCGGAGAAGCGGAGTCAGCGTTAGGCGGTGGCTGGGAGGATTTGGAAACACTTTGTGGATCCGCAAACCCTTCAGAATCATTGTCAGCTCCCTGGTTTGCAGCTGCGGGGCTTCTCCCTCCCGGGAACAGGGCCAGGTGGGCGGGGAGGATTCATAAACACCCGCTGGAGCCCCAACAGCCCCAGTCAAAAGCTGCAGCTCCCTGCAGTGACCAGGAGAGAAAATACCCATTAAAATAGCAATTCTCCCAATGTATTTCATAGAATCTCTACAGTGCTGAAGGAGGTTATTCGGCCCATCGAGTCTGCACTGGCAACAATCCCACCTAGGCCCTATTCCCATAACCCCACATATGTCACCTGCTAATCCCTCTAACCTACTCATCCCAGGACACTAAGGGGCAATTTAGTATAGCCAATGCACCTAACTAGTATCTCTTTGGACGATGGGAAGAAATCGGAGCATCTGGAGAAAACCCAGGCAGACATGGGGAGAATGGGCAGACTCCACACGGACAGTGACCCAAGCTGGAAATTGAGCTGTGAGGCAGCAGTGCTAACCACTGTGCCGCCTACATTGCTGATGAGAATTTTAATTTACTGACTTGGGAATTAATTCTCGGGAATAGTCATTCTGAAAATGACCATTAAAATGTGTTTTAATTTACCCCATAATGCCAGATTTCAGTTTGCATTTCAAAATTGAATTGAGAATGTCTGGGAGCAAATGGTAAAATGAGGTTTGAGACACCAGCTGCAATTATTTTCTGTGACTGATGATACCTTTGTGCCTGTGCAGGAGGTAATTCCCCTGGTGTTGTGGCACAAATAAAATGGAGCCTTTCCTCGGAACAGGCCCATGTTAATGGTCACCGTGGTGTTTCATTGGTGAGCAGAGCACATGTGCCCATTGTGTTAACAACAGAGTCAGTGGGGCTGCACATCCCCTGACTTGGAAGGAAAATAATTGACTCCTTGATTGTACTCTCAATCTGTACATGGCCTGGAGGACTGAATCCAGCTGGAGGGAGAGGGAGCTGAGCTCAGAGTGGAGATGAGGCAATGAGTTTGATTTCAGCTCAGGGACAAGAGAGAGTGTGTGGGATGGGGATTACAGCTCAAGATAAATGAGATGGAGAAATGTTTCGTGGAAACTGAAATTGTCTGTTCTCAAGTAATTTTTTAAAACTCTTTTTGCAGGGAACTACAAGAGGAGGATTCACAGACAGGAAACTCAAACTAAACTTCAGATCAAAGTCTGACAGAACCATTCGATTCATCATGACCTGAATATGATTGCTTTTGACAGTGGAGGGAGAAATCATTCCCTGTTTTGTCAGTGGGAGAAAATTTCAAAATTCAATGTGACAGAAAAAGAACTGAGACACACACACACACACTCCAGTGAACTGACTGTGAATCGAGCTTTAACCAGTTACACAGCCTGAAAAACATCACACCATTCACAGTGGGGAGAAACCATACACATGGTCTGTATGTGGATGAGGCTTCAACTAATCATCCAACCTGGAGAGACAGAAGGACACCAGCACCATGGACAAACCGTGGAAATGTGAGGATTGTGGTAAAGGATTCAATTATCCATCCCGGTTGGAAACCCATCGACACGGTCACATTGGGGCTGGGAAAATGGAGAAACCATGGAAATGTGATGATTGTGGTAAAGGATTCAATTATCCGTACTTGCTGGAAAATCATAGACACAGTCACACTGGAGAGAGGCCATTCATCTGTTCTGTGTGTGGGAAAGGATTCACTACCTCATCCCACCTGCTGTTACACCAGCGAATTCACACTGAGGAGAGGCCGTTCAGCTGCTCCAACTGTGGAAAGGGGTTCTCATGTTCATCCAACCTCAGTGCACATCAGCGAGTTCACACTGGGGAGAGATCGTTCAGCTGCACTTCCTGTGGCAAGAGGTTCAGGTCTTCATCCAACCTCAGTGCACACAAGCGAGTTCACACTGGGGAGAGATCGTTCACCTGTTCCACATGTGGGAGGGAATTCACCAATTCATCCGGCCTCCTGTCACATCAGCGAATTCACTCTGAGGAGAAGCCATTTATTTGCACATACTGTGGAAAGGGTTCCAGGCAGTTATCAATCCTCACTGCACATCAACGCACTCACACTGGGGAGAGACCATTCACTTGCTCCATGTGTGGGAAGGGATTCACTCAGTCTGGCAGCCTGCATTTACATGAGCTCACCCACACTGGGGAGAGGCCATTCACCTGCTCTGTGTGTGGGAAGGGATACACTCGGTCATCCCACTTGCTGACACATCTGTAAGTTCACAATTGTCAGCAGGAGTTGGATTTTGCTATTACTGCAGCTGTTAATCACATCCAGGATTGATAGTCTGACAGTATTTGGTTTGTTTCTGCTGACATTAACAATCGCTACAACTGGCTGAAGTTTAATATTCTGAGATGTCACTGATTTTCAGGGGTGTTGTGTCCCCTTTTTAAAAGCACCATCTGTGATTTTTTAATTTCAGGAACTCTCAACAGGAACTTTTTTATAATAAGTTTATGAACTTTTCCTGCAATCTTAAATTGATGTTTGGTGCAAACTGTACAATTCAGTGTCTGAAAGGTTCCACTGCTTAATATTTCCAATTAGAAAATGCTGACAATTCTTACTGACTTGCACATTATTCACAGTGACACTTCCACGATCACATTTATTTATCAAGGAACATAAAACAATGCACAGATACTTGTTAGAACTGAACTTGAATATTGCTGAAAAGAGAGACCTGTTGCTGAATCTCTTCATCATGCACTCATCAGGACAAACAGAAGAATGCCAAATTTCAAATGATCACAATTGGTGGACTCTCATTGACTTGAAGCATCACCATGGAGAAATCAATAGAAGACTGTAGGTTTATCAAGCTTCTGGAAAATTCATAAAAGGTGCAAGGCTTGAAAATTCTCCTTTTGTTTGCAGGGAAAGGATCGCTGCGTATAAATGTAAGTTGCTTCTCACAACTGTAACTATGAACTCGACTGATTATCGTCAATTGATTATGAGTGCAGCTATTGGCACACTCAGGATTGTTCAGCAAGTGCTGCCCAGTCTGTAATCACATTAAACATTGTATTTTTGGTTTTGTGAGTGTTGGCTGCAAAATAAATCACTACCTATTCTGACAGATCAAGGAACATGCTGTTTTATTCTATCAGCCACTCACTGGGATGTACAGCCCAGTACCCGGCACTGCACTGGCAAAGATATTCATAGTAAGAAGTCTAACAACACCAGGTTAAAGTCCAACAGGTTTATTTGGTAGCAAAAGCCACTAGCTTTCGGAATGCTGTTCCTTCGTCAGGCTCCCACCCACCTGACGAAATCTAGTGGCTTTTGCTTCCAAATAAACCTGTTGGACTTTAACCTGGTGTTGTTAGACTTCTTACTGTGTTTACCCAGTCCAACGCCGGCATCTCCACATCAAAGATATTCATACCCAGCCTTGCTCATTTGTGTGGGAGGCTGAATGCCTTTTTGGTGCTGGCAGCTAATTAGTGGAAAGTATCACTCGTGTAACCACGACATAGTCGCAGAATGAAACGGATTAGTGTTCCCTCTGTATTGTGCAGCCTTGTGATTGTGCTAAAGGCCATCACTTTCAGATCTGAAAAGTGCCTGGGTCAAGGTCAAATTACCCCAGAAAGGGAAATTTTCTCTCAAATCTGAAGCAGCAGGTTAAGCAAATCATTTCACACTGAAACACATCTTCAACGTCGCGGTAGTTTGTTCAGTTACACACTTGGTGGTCACGTGACTCTGGTTGCAGCATTCCTGAGCCTCAATGGAGGGATTCCTCACATGAGCCGAGTTTGAGGAGAGTATCTCTGGCCTCCAGTGATGCAGCCGCTGAATCTATTCCTGGAAAAAACACATTTGGAATATTGTGATAATGCTGTCTGAATCCATCAGGACAATTTTGTATTCAAGTATGGGGGGATAATGTTCACTGTTTTATATTCGGATCTGGGGGGGCGGGGGTAATGTTCATTGTTTTATATTTGGGTCTGGGGGGGATAATGTTCACTGTTTTATATTTGGGTCTGGGGGGATAATGTTCATTGTTTTATATTCGGGTCTGGGGGATAATGTTTACTGTTTTATATTCAGGTCTGGGGGGAGAATGTACACTACTTTATATTCAGGTCTGGGAGATAATGTTCACTGTCGGGTTTGTTAGCTCGGGTTGATTCTGCCTGCAGTGCATTCTCAGTTGTCAGAGCTCTCATTAAAAGCCCTAATTTCCAGTCAGTGACTGAGTTGTCTGTGATGGGATAGAGAATCAGAGTGGGGGTAATGTGCTTCATGGACAGTGATGGGTTGGAATGAGTATAAAATAAACCCGGACTACACCAGGTAACTGTGAGAACATTAAAACAATCACAGAAAATCATAGCACCATGTTGGAAAACAGAATACTTTGGCTCAATCTTTGATCAATTTTGTTTGATTCAATATTTTGAGTGGCTTGTTGGATTCCTGGTTATTTTCTAACGGCAGCTCAGCACCATCATTTTGACCATAAACTCGGCCCCGGTGACTGCTGCATTTTTCCAACACCTTCTGTTTTAATTTTAAGTGGAACCTTAATATCTGCTTAGTACACAGGCCAATTTATGTTTCTAGGGGTGAGTGTGTCTGAGAGCTATGCAACTGGAAAACATTTTCCATTCATCTCCTATATTGCTGCAGTATATATACATTGTTCTCACTCTGCCAGCAGGGCTGTGGGATTAATTGGATAGATCTTAAAGACAGCCCAACTGGGCAGGATGAGCCAAATGGTTTTCATCTGTGATGTATCATTCCATAAAACAGAATATTCAGCATCAGGAGAAAGAAAGTGAAAGAAACCAATCTCTGTGAGATTTACCCAACTAGTGTGAGCACCTTCAGGGGAGCAGAGAGAGAGGGAAACCAGTGGGAAAAGTTTGAAAAACTCGGGGTATTCCCACAGGAGAGCACTGGTTTAAATCAATTTTAGAAATAGAGAATGGCAGCGCACAAATTCTGAGGAATGCATAAAAAAAATTAATTGATCTTAATTGCACAATTTTCTATTATTGTCCTTGACAATGACGCCGTTAATTCCCAGGTGCCCCTGCGGGTGTGAAAGTGTCCTATTCATTCCACAGGAGCTTATTGCGCACGCTCCAGACACTGGAGCGTGCGCAGTGTCACTTTGCCCGGAGCCCTGCGAGTGCGGGAGACGCTTTTATCAGCAGGTGAGTCGGTGGGGCTGCGGGATGGAGTCGGGGTAGGGAGGGAGCTATGGCTTCACAAACACCCGCTGTAGGCCGCACGGCCCGAATAAGACCCTGCAGGTCCCAGGTTTACAGCTCCCAGGCTTTTGTCTCGGGAACAGGCTCCGGTTATCGGCCGCCATCTTGTTTCAGCGGGGAAGGAGGGCGCATGCGCTGCTGTCGGTGACGGGTCACAATGGGCGTGGTTTCGGGGGCTGGTTCAGAACCTCTGTCTTCAGAGGGACAATAGGTAGCAGGGCGCATGCGCAGCTATCCAAGACCATCGGAATAAGAATTCGGAACAGGAGCCCGTCATTCGGCCCATCGAGCCTGCTGCATCATTCAATAAGATCATGTCTACTTTGCTATCCCCACCCCGTCCATACCCTTGACTTTCTTGTGGATCAAAACCTCAGCTTTGAATATATTCAATGACCTGCCTCCAATCCTCACTGATGAAGACAGAGTTCCAAAGATCAACAACTCGCTGAGAGAAAAGATCTCTCTTCATCTTAATCTTAATTTTGAGATCCTTTATTTTTACTTGATTCCCACACCTGAGGAAACATCCTCTCAGCATTGACCTTGTCAAGCACCTTATATCATATGAATCATAGAATCCCTACAGTGCAGAAGGAGGCCCTTCGGCCCATCGAGTCTGTACCGATCACAATCCCACCCAGGCCCCATCCCCACAACCCCATGCATTTGACACTAGGGTCAATTTAACATGGCAATCCACCTAACCCACACATCTTTGGACTGTGGGAGGAAACGGGAGCACCTGGACGAAACCCACACAGACATGGAGAGAAAATTGCAAACTCCACACAGACAGTGACCCAAGGCTGGAATTGAACCTGGGACCCTGGTACTGTGAGGCAGCGGTGCTAACCACCATGCCGCCCTGAAATTCCCAGATGTTTCAAAAACTTCTCAGTCTTTTAAACTCCAATGAGTACAGGCCCAAGCTGCTCATCCTCAAAGACAAAACTCCTCATTTCAGGAATCAACCAACTGGATCTTCTCTGAACTGCCTCCACTGCAATTTTGTCCCATTAAAGTAATTCTGTGCCAGGTAGGAGGATAGAATGTTTTGAATTTCTGTTCTGGACAGATGCTGATGGATTTTGGAAACTCCTTTTACAGGGAGTTAGAAGGGGAAGATTTATCACAGCAAACTCAGACCAAAAGAAATGTTTGTCTGTCCTGAATTTCTAACCTTGAATTACACCTATAACTTTCCTCATTTACAGGGACAAGATTTGAAGATTGCAACATTTTTCCCGGACACCAATCTCTCTGAGATCTTTTCAGCTGCTGCAGATTTTAAAATGTGAAAACAGTGAAATTGTCTTGAGGTGAGTGTTAGTGAGCTGTAATTTAAATTTACAGCATGCTCTGATTCCATGGATCTCGGGCTATTGTGATTCCTTTACCATGGATGGGCAGGCAATGGTGCAGTGATAGTGTTATTGGATTAGTAATACAGGGATCCAGGGCAATACACTGTTAAACCTGGGTTCGAATCCCACAATGGCAAATGTTGAAATTTGAATTAAGTTAAAATCTAGAATTAGAAGTCCATTGATGACAATTGTTGTAAAAATCCATCCAATTTAACAATGTCCTTTAAAGAAGGAAATTACCACATCCCCCAGCAATGCAAGCCACTCAGTTCAAGGACAATGAGTTATGGGCAATAGCTGCTGACGCAGCCAACACATAGAGTCATAGAGCAATACAGCTCGGAAACAGGCCCTTGGGCCCAACTGATCCATGCCAACCATGGTGCCCTCCCAGCTAGTCCCAATTGCCCGTGTTTGGCTCATATCCCTCTAACCCTTTCCAACTCATGTACTTATCCAAATGCTTTTTAAATGTTTAAACCTGCTGTTTGAACCTGCCTCAACCACTTTCTCTGGCAGCTCATTCCATGTACCCACCACCCTCTGCATGAAGAAGTTGCCCCTCAGGTCCCTTTTAATTTTTCCCCTCTCATCTTAAATCTATGCCCTCTAGTTTTCAATTCCCCTACCCTGGAAAAAAGACAATGTGGGTTCATCCTATCAATGCCCCTCATTATTTAATACACCTCAATATGGTCACCCCACATTCTCCGACATTCGAAGGAATAAAGCCCTCGCCTGTCCAACCTCTCGCGATCACTCAGGCCCATTAGTCCCGGCAACATCCTCATAAATCTTCCTTGCCATCTTTCCAGTTTATCAATGTCTTTCCTATAACAGGGTTACAAAAACTGTACACAATACTCCAAGTGCAACCTCACCAACGACTTATACAACTATAACATAATGTCCCAACTCCTATACTCAGTGCCCTGACTGATGAAGGCCAGTGTGCTAAATGCCTTCTTCACCACTCTGTCTGCCTGTGACATCACTTTCAATGAACTATGTACTTGTACTCCTGGGTTCCTCTGTTCCTCAACACTCCCCAGGGCCTTACCATTCACTGTACAAGTCCTACCCTGGTTTGACTTTCCAAAATGCAACACTCACACTTAAGAACATAAGACATAGGAGCAGAATTAGGCCACTTGGCCCATCGAGTCTGCTCCGCCATTCAATCACGGCTGATATTTTTCTCATCCCCATTCTCCTGCCTTTTTCCCATAACCCCTGATCCCCTGATTAATCAAGAACCTATCTATCTCTGTCTTAAAGACAGTCAATGACCTGGCCTCCACAGCCTTCTGCGGCAAAGAGTTCCACAAATTCACCACTCTTTGGCTGAAGAAATTCCTCCTTATCTCTGTTTTAAAGGATCGTCCCTTTAGCCTGAGGTTGTGCCTCTGTACTCTGTATTATCTGTACTGAAATCCATTTGCCAATCATCAGCCCACTTCCCTAACTGATCAACTGATCAAGATCCCCCTGTAATTTTTGATAACCGTCTTCACTATCAGCGATACCTCCTAATTTAGTACCATCTGCAAACTTGCTAACCATGCTTTGAGTGAATTTTTAAATGGCCATCCATTTCTCTGTTTCACCTCTGCCCTCCCTGATCAGCTCTCTGCCATTGTCTACCTTCCTCTGCCTCTTATAATGGGTGTATTTTAACTATTATTTCCGCAAGCTATGTCTTGATGAGGTTTTTACCACTTCACAACTCTATTCACTGCTGATTTACCAGCTTAGTCTTACAATGTTCAGGAATTGTTTCTCTTCCACTGGAGATCATTTCCCTTCCACTTCTGAGCTTATATTGACCAACAAAATCTGATACATTTTTATTCCCTGTAATTCATTCTGCCCACCCTGAAACGTTAATCTTCTTTCTGTCTAAAAGGATGGTCTCTTTCCAAATGTTCACAATTAAAGGGCAGGAGATGGCTGACATTTAAGGGGACAGTAAATTAATATAGGAGAGAGATATGTCCAGTGTTATTATATGGTACCCAGATTAGATAATTATGTTGCTGTATAAAATACATTTATTATTATTTCTTGCATTGTAATATAAGGCTGCAGCGATGTTATACATTTCCAGTCATAAAGTCATTACAGCACAGAAGGAATCCATTCGGTAACTCGAGTCCATGCTGACTCTCTGTATAACATTCCAGTCCCATTCCCACTGGATAACCCCATTCTCCTGAAAGTTTATTTCCTTCAAGTGCCCATCCACTTTCATTTTTAAATAGAATCCATATGCAGATTTACAACTTTTTGGGAATGAAATAGGAAAGAATGTTCCATAGAAACTAGAATTGTCTGTTCTGAATTTCTATCCTATACTGACTGTGATGACTTTTGCAAATCACAGGCAAAAATCTCAACCATCACGTCTGGACAGAGTCATATTCCTTGGGATCTGAATATCTTGTAATATGGAACTGTAGCTACGTTATATATTTCCAGACATCTCTTCCCTCAGAGGGTTGTTAGTCTTTTGGATTTCTCTTCCACAGGGACCAGTGGAGGCTGAGGATCATTGAATATATTCCAGTTAGACAGATTTTTGACTGACAAGGGTGTCAAGGGTTATGGGGAACAGACAAGAAGATGGAGCAAAAGCTAAGATGTGGGGGGATTTCTTCACTTAAGGATGTGGTAAAGCTTTGGAATTCTCAACCCCTGAGGACAGTGAAGCCTCAGTCATCAACTATTTTCAAGAGAGAGATTGATTGGTTTCTAGATATTGAGGATATCAAGGGATATGGGTTCAGTGTGGGGAGAATGATGCTGAGGTAGATGAACAAATTATCTCATTGAATAGTTTAAAAGACTCGATGGGCCAAGTGGCCGACTGCAGCTCCTATTTGTTATGGTCTCTGTGTCCAGGACAGGAAGTAGTGAGCATGGATCTGTCAATCAGCCTCAATCAGCACCTTCAGGAGAATTGGGAGGGTGAATATTAGATACAGCAGAGTGAGAATGGAGGGAGAGTGTGTGGGATGGAGATTTAGAGCTCTTTGGGACTGAAATAGGAAAGAATGTTCCATAGAAACTAGAATTGTTTGTTCTGGATTTCTATCCTGTACTGACACTGATGACTTTTGTAAACTCATTTTACAGGATATTGAAAGAGGAATCACAGGCTGAGATCCCAAACGTCATGTCTAGATCTGACAAAGTCATAATCCTTGGGAGCTGAATATCATCGGCCTTTGAATCTAGAAGAAGAAATGATTGTCCGGTCTGTTGATTTGAAAAGATTTCAAACATCAGTGTGACTGGAAAAGCACCAACACACGGCCACACTCGAGTGAGAGTCTTCCAGTGCACTGACTAAAGAGCTTTAACCAGTTACACAGCCTGAATAAATATCATATCATTCACAGCAGGGAGAGACTGTACCCGTGTTCTGTGTGTGGACAAGCCTTGAACTGATTGTCCACCCAAGAGAGAGGCAAGGACACCTGCACCATGGAGAAACCATGGAAATGTGCGGACTGTGAGAAGAGATACAGATACCCATCTCAGCTGGAAGCTCATCGGCGCAGCCACACTGGGGAGAGACCATTCATCTGTTCTCAGTGTGGGAAGGGATTCATTCAATTATCCAACCTGCAGAGACACCAGCGCGTTCACACTGGGGAGAGACCGTTCACCTGCTCTCAGTGTGGGAAGAGATTCACTCTGTCATCTGACCTGCGGACACATCAGCGAGTTCACACTGGGGAGAGGCCATTCACCTGCTCTCAGTGTGGGAAGGGATTCACTCACTTATCCAGCCTGCGGACACACGAGCGAGTTCACACTGGGGAGAGGCCATTTACTTGTTCTCAGTGTGGGAAGGGATTCACTCACTTATCCAGCCTACGGAGACATGAGCGAATTCACACTGGGGAGAGGCCATTCACCTGCCCTCAATGTGGGGAGGGATTCACTCAGTCATCCCACCTGCGGACACATGAGCGAATTCACACTGGGGAAAAACCGTTCACCTGCTCTCAATGTGGGAAGGGATTCAGAGTTTTATCTAACCTGCGAACACACCAGCAAGTTCACGAGTGATTCCAGGGGTTGGATTCTCCTGTTACTGTTTCTGCTCTCAGTTACATCCAGGACTGCATTTTGTTCATTCTCACAGTTGGTCAATGGTGAGGGTTTCTTTCTGCTGGACTGGCCGGTCTCATGACTTTGCCTCCAGTGGGCTGATGCTCTTTGAGTCTTGTTGCGAATACCTGGTTTCAGATTTCACAAGGATCACAGAGTGACAGAGTGTGAGGAAGTTCAGAGATATTTCGTCAGCATTTCTGTTTGAAACCTCCCCAATGCCCATCCAATTTCCTTTGTAATTGTTTATTGTCTCCACTTCCTCCACCCTCGGAGACATCGAGTTCCAGGTCATTACCATTCGCTGCATCAAAATATTCTTCCTCACATCCCCCTTGCATCTCTGACCCAAAACCATAAATCTGCGTCCCCCTCGTCCTTGTCCCATCAGCGAATGGGAACAGCTTTTCTTTGTCCACCTTATCTAAACCTGTCAGAACCTTGTCCACCTCTATCAAATCTCCCCTCAACCTCCTTTGCTCCAAGGGAAACAACCCCAGTCTGATATTGACAATAAAGAACAAACTAACAGAATATGTTAATACCTGAAACCAAATGGGAATGTTTAATTTCTGTTTTAAAGATATTGTGAATGTATTGTCCTGGACAATAAAGGAATTGGAATAACACACCTTGGGTGTGGTTGAATGGAATATATCAATCTGGTATCCACCTACATTCTCCCTCCCTCATGGCACTGTGGGAGTACAGAATCAGGAAGGCAGTGTTGGCGCTGATCGTGGCCAAGGCAGCTACATACAGCCACATATTCTGTTATAATTGAAGGACTGCCGATTGAATGTGAGGCATTATGGGACTGGACTATCTTGACCACATTCCTGTGACTGCTCAGTTTCTGCAATCACGGACCATTAAAGCTGCTTAGCAGCGCCCTGACAGAGGACCTGGTGAGAATATTTACTCAGAATAAGTTAGAATTAAACTTATTCCACGATCGGCTGGTGTTCAGCGGCTAAGATACCCGAATCTGCAAAAAGGGGGTCTGACCAATCAACAAATGGTGTTCGGTAGTTGGTTAAGAAGTTAAGAAGCATTCTGAGGCATTGCTTAACTTATCACCAATTTGTGATGAGAACTGTGAGGGACTTGTGACCCGTGAGTCAACGACGTGACGGTATAATCCAAGTAGCACTGGACTGAAAAGCAGACCTCTGAGAGTAGATGCTAATGGTTATAATCTTACCCAAGCATGGCCAGTGAAAAATCAGAGCTCGAGTGGATACCAGAAGGTTTCTTACCTGCCATTTGGAAACAAAGAACAAGAAGCTTAGCGATAAAATGATTAGAGAATAGAGCCAACGTTTTGATTCTGAATGACACTTCACAAGAGCTCTTATAAAGGGTCATCCAGACTCGAAACGTTGGCTCTATTCTCTCTCCACAGATACTGTCAGACCTGCTGAGATCTTGCAGCATTTTCTGTTTTTGTTTCAGATTCCAGCATCCGCAGTATTTTACTTTTATGATAAAATGATTCGGTCTGATTGGAATCCCCACGACCCTCCCACAAAACACAGGGAGTGGTGGCAAAAGGAGAAAAAGGATAAGAACATAAGAAATAGGAGCAGGAGTAGGCCATCTAGCCCCTCGAGCCTGCCCCGCCATTCAATAAGATCATGGCTGATCTGACGTGGATCAGTACCACTTACCCGCCTGATCCCCATAACCCTTAATTCCCTTACCGATCAGGAATCCATCCATCCGCGCTTTAAACATATTCAGCGAGGTAGCCTCCACCACCTCAGTGGGCAGAGAATTCCAGAGATTCACCACCCTCTGGGAGAAGAAGTTCCTCCTCAACTCAGTCTTAAACCGACCCCCCTTTATTTTGAGGCTGTGTCCTCTAGTTTTAACTTCCTTACTAAGTGGAAAGAATCTCTCCGCCTCCACCCTATCCAGCCCCCGCATTATCTTATAAGTCTCCATAAGATCCCCCCTCATCCTTCTAAACTCCAACGAGTACAAACCCAATCTCCTCAGCCTCTCCTCATAATCCAAACCCCTCATCTCCGTAATCAACCTGGTGAACCTTCTCTGCACTCCCTCCAATGCCAATATGTCCTTCCTCATACAAGGGGACCAATACTGCACACAGTATTCCAGCTGCGGCCTCACCAATGCCCTGTACAGGTGCATCAAGACATCCCTGCTTTTATATTCTATCCCCCTCGCGATATAGGCCAACATCCCATTTGCCTTCTTGATCACCTGTTGTACCTGCAGACTGGGCTTTTGCGTCTCATGCACAAGGACCCCCAGGTCCCTTTGCACGGTAGCATGTTTCCATTGAGATAGTATCTATCCTATACATCTTGGGACATTAAGAGGGAATTTAGCATTGCAAATCCACCTAACCTGCACATCTTTGGTTTGTTGGTGGAAACTGGAGCACCCGGAGGAAGCTCACACAGACACGGGGAGAATGTGAAAACTCCACACAGACACTCACCCAAGGCTGGAATTAAATCCAGGTCCCTGGCGCTGTGAGGCAGCAGTGATAACCAGTGTGCCAATGTGCCACCTGATGCCATGTTAGCAGCACTGCTGCCTCACAAAAACAAAGATAACAATGGCTTTGGAATATGCCAGAATGAGACTGAGAGAGTTTGACAGTGGGGACAGGAATACCAGGAACAAATGATGTCCTGGGAGCTGTCGAAGGATGTGACGGAGATTACGAGAAGATCCTTGCTAGGTTTTCTAATGGTTCAGAAAGGAAACAGTGAGTTGGAAACGTCCAGAATAAGTTGAACTGCAGTGCATATCTGTGTGCCTGATAGTTGAGAAAAAATACAAAGAGTTAAGGTAGATAAGCTGCAGAATGGAGCTGATTGCTGGCAGGAGAGCACGTCTGACCTGGACAATCAGTTACATTGGGAACAGGGGGCAGATGATAGGGTGAGTGGAGCTCAGAAAAATCTACTGCTGTTCGGCCAAACTCTGGAACAAGATATTGATTTACAGTCAGAAAATATCAGATCAAGTGAAGAGTTCGAAGATGCCTGAAGCAGACCACTCCCTGTGTTTCACTAAAATCAAACAACCTGAGATACAAATCAGTCACCAGTGAGCAGATGTAGTTGTTGTCTCCAAAACCAGCACTCCTCCCTCTCCTCTGCCTCTCCTGTGTGATAAGGGAATGCCGGTGTGTGACGTTAGCCATGACCTTTGCACCATCATGATCCACAACGCTCACTCCAAGTTGATTTTCCCAGTTGAAGGAATACCGTACATTTGAGTCATAATTGTTGAAGCAGGGTGTTGTTTGAAAGCATCATCGATTCGAAGAATTAGTTTGGAAAGGGAATAAAAATTAATTTAATTTGAACTGCCGTGGGTTTCTGTTTGAAATAAATTCAGACTGTACCACAATGTGAAAGGAATGTATTTGGGTTTGAAATTAAGTTGTTCAAGGTTAGAATTGTGAAGGACAATTTGCTCCCAAAACACAAAGATAAGGCTGCAGTTTGGCAGCAAACCAGTTCCAACTTTTCAAAACATCTGAGTTTAAATTGTTGAGATTCGGTTAACAACATATTTCACAAAGTATTTCTTTCAACTTTGATTAAGTAGCAAATATTGAAAATTGAAATTGGTGTTCAAAAAAGGACAGAGAAAAGAGATGAAATTTGAGCAAAATAGAAGAAACTAACCCGAGAGAAATTTTTAAAAATTATGTGAGTTGACACAATTGCCAAGTTTCCTCTCCCCACTCCCCGCCTCTCCAGGTTCTACAGAAAAGTAGACAGTTGATTTTTATAAATCTCCACACAGCCTTTGTTTTTTAATGTAACCTGTGATTGGACACATTAACTCACTGGGATCTTGGCCAGAGCCAGATGGATTGTTTGTGTTTTTTTAAACAGGTGATGATGGTTTCCAGCTCTGAGTGAAGTCAGCAGTTTTGAGAATGAAAGCAGAGAATAAAAGACTTTACAGGAAACCACCAAGCCTGCTTTTGATTATTGCAGTTGATAAATATCTGACATGAGTTGCTATTTCAAGCATTTGAACTGAAATTTACCTGATGTTTAAGGGAAAGAACAAAATTTATAATGCCTGGAATCAAACAGAAATGTTTGGTTTCAGTTTAAAGACATTATGAGAATATTTCATGATTTATTTGACTCTAAACATTCTCCAGAACTCCTGAAAGTGCAGTTTAAAGGAATCCATACATTTGGGTGTTTATGAACATTTGAGTGAAAGGGAATTCCAGATGAGATGAATGAGGTGACAGTTTTCTCTTAGAGATATTTGTTTCTTTGTCCATGAACTATTTGAGAGAACTGAATTTGATAATCTAGTCACCATCTGAGGAATTATGATTGTACAGGAGGAAATAAGACACTGAGATGAAGAAGCCCTTCAACGCTGACTTTAGACTTTCTTCTGAAGATTCTGATAGATTTATTGAACGGTGCATCCTTTGTAAGACAGTGAAATCCAGGATGACGAAACTGAACAAAGAACAAAGAAAAGTACAGCACAGGAACAGGCCCTTCGGCCCCTCCAAGACTGCACCGACCATGCTACCCGACTTAACTAAAACCCTGTACCCTTCCCGGAACCATATCCCTCTATTCCCATCCTGTGCATGTATTTGTCAAGACGCCCCTTAAAAGTCACTATCGTATCTGCTTCCACTACCTCCCCCGGCAACGAGTTCCAGGCACCCACCATCCTCTGTAAAAAATCTGCCTCATACATCTCCTTTAAACCTTGCCCCTCGCACCTTAAACCTGTGCCCCCTAGTAATTGACTCTTCCACCCTGGGAAAAAGCTTCTGACGATCCACTCTGTCCATGCCCCTCATAATCTTGTAGACTTCTATCAGGTCGCCCCTCAACCTCCGTCGTTCCACTGAGAACAAACCAAGTTTCTCCAACCTCTCCTCATATCTGATGCCCTCCATACCAGGCAACATCCTGGTAAATCTTTTATTTACCCTCTCCAAAGCCTCCACATCCTTCTGGTAGTGTGGCGACCAGAATTGAACACTAGATTCCAAGTGTGGCCTAACTAAGGTTCTATAAAGCTGCAATATGACTTGCCAATTTTTAAACTCAATGCCCCAGCCGATGAAGGCAAGCATGCCATATGCCTTCTTGACTACCTTCTCCACCTGCATTGCCACTTTCAATGACCTGTGTACCTGTACACCCAGATCCCTCTGCCTATCAATACTCTGAAGGGTTCTGCCATTTACTGTATATTTCCTATCTGTATTAGACCTTCCAAAAGGCATTACCCCACATTTGTCCGGATTAAACTCCATCTGCCACCTCTCCACCCAAGTCTCCAACCGATCTATATCCTGCTGTATCCTCTGAAACTGATTGGTAAAATACACAGCACATTCCAAAAAGACCTGATAAATGTTCCACAAATGCAATACAACGATTTGTGGGAGAGGGCAGAGAGATGCCAACAAGCAGGACAAAAGAACACTCTCTCGTTTAAAATAAAATGAGAGACAAGATTTAACAGGTGGGAAAATATGTGAAGATGGCTTATGAAGGTGAGACTCCAACAGAGGATTAAATAAGAAATTGGAACACCGATGTGAGATTGCAGAAGTGGTTTGTAAATTGTGAATGAATTAACATTTGAGAGTACATGGTGCAGCTGCACTGAAGAATGAAGGGCGGCACGGTGGCACAGTGGTTAGCACTGCTGCCTCACAGTGCCAAGAACCCGGGTTCAATTCCGGCCTCGGGTGACTGTCTGTGTGGAGTTTGCACATTCTCCCCATGTCTGCCTTAGTTTCCTCCGAGTGCTCCGGTTTCCTCCCTCAGTCCAAAGATGTGTGTGTTTGGTTGATTGGCCAGAGTAAATTGCCCCATAGTGTCAGGGGGACGAGCAGGTTAAATAAGTGGGTGTATGGGGATAGGGCCTGGATGGGATTGTGGTCGGTGCAGACATGATGGGCCAAATGGCCTCCTTCTGCACTGTAATGATTCTATGATTCAAATGGGACTTTCTCAGCTGCTTGACTAACAGCGTGACATGAAATGGTTAATATGGCCTGAAGAGTAAGAAATCATTTTGAAATGATCAAGGCACTGACACAGACTCCAGAGAAACTGGTTGTAAGACCAAATTAAGTGGAATTTTGGATTGGGACAAATGAAGGCGAGGGAGAAATAATAAATAAGAATAAATTACAAGATGGATACAGGTGAAGGGAGAGCTTGAGAATTTTTAAGTCGATACAATTTATACAGCAATTATATGTTATCACTGCTTTTATATCCAATTATACCGCTTCAATTATATCTAAAAATTAGTTGTGAGAAGGAGATTATAAAGGGAAAGGAAGTTGGCTAACTTGGACTCGGCCAATGAGCAAAGAGAGAATGAATAGATTGAGTAAAAGGGGTGATCGATGTAACACCCCTGCATTAGAGTAAAATCACATGTTAGTCAAATGCTCCACATCAAGGTTCTAATATCAGCAAGGTTGTTTACTTGTTTGAGGAACAAACAGTTTCTAGATTACAGACAAGTCTTTGGGTGAAGTTTTAATAATAAACCTACATCGGCAAGATAGGAATTTTAGTTTCTATCTATCTTGCCTCGGTTAATGAAGAATGTTCTCTCCAAGGGGAGAGGGGTAGGAGTGTGTATGGGTGGAAAGGGATGGGGAAGGTGGGGGTGGAAGGTGAGAGGAGGGTGGGGATGGAATGGGGAGGAGGGGGGAAGGCTGGTGGGGGAGGAGGGGGGAAGGCTGGTGGGGGAGGGGTGGTCTGGGGAAGGGGTGATCGTGGAGAAGGGGGACAGGGTAAAGAGAGGAGGGAGATGGTGGGAGGGATGGACGGAGAAGGGACGGGGACATCGGGAAGTGAGATGGGGTGAGGGGGACATCAGGAAGTGAGACGGGGTGAAGGGGACAGGGAGGTGGGAAGGTGGAGAGGGGGAAAGGGATATGGGGTGGGGGGAAGTGATATGGGGTGAGGTGAACAGGGAGGTGGGAAGGTGGAGAGGGGGGGGGGTGAGGAAAGGGCATGTTGGGAGGGGCATATGTCCATTTCAGGAATAAGTCCCAGGAGTTTGGAGACTAAATCTTTCCACCTGAAGGGAGCAAACTGTTTTGGTAAGAGGACCTCTCAATCCAATCCAGTGATTCCCCACATGTACTTTGTGTCAGGGTGGGGTCACGGCGCCCCCTCCCTCCCTCCCGTCACCCTACTCTCCTCCTCCCTCCCTCCCCCTCCCCTCCTCCCCCTCTCCCCCCTCCTCCTCCCCCCCTCCCTCCCCCCCTCCCCTCCCCCACCTCCCCTTCCCCCCACCCCTCCAATCCCCACCCCCCTCCCCTCCCCACCCCGCTCCCCACCCCCCTCTCCCAGTTTCCTCCCCTCCCCACCTCCCCTCCCCCCTCCCCTTCCCTCCCTCCCCCTCCTCCCCTCTCCCTCCCTCCTCCCCTCTCGCCCCATCTCTACTACTACCTCTGGCAGCTTGTTCCAGAGACTCACCACCCTCTGTGTGAAACAATTGCCCCTCTGGACCCTTTTGTATCTCTCCCCCCTCTCCTTAAACCTATGCCCTCTAGTTTTAGACTCCCCTACCTTTGGAAAACATGTTGACTATCTAGCTGATCCATGCCCCTCATTATTTTTATAGACCTCTAAGTTCACCCTTCAGTCTCCTACGCTCCAGGGAAAAAAAGTCCAGTCTATCCAGCCTCTCCTTATAACTCAAACCATCAAGTTCTGGTAGCATCCTAAGTAAATCTTTTCTGCACTTTTGCTAGTTTAATAATATCCTTTCTATAATAGGGTGACCAGAACTGTACACAGTATTCCAAGCGTGGCCTTACCAATGTTTTTTACAACTTCAGCAAGACGTCCCAACTCCGGTATTCAATATTCTGACCAATGAAACCAAGCATGCCGAATGCCTTCTTCACCACTCTGTCCACCTGTGACTCCACTTTCAAGGAGCTATGAACATGTACCCCTAGATCTCTTTGTTCTGTAACTCTCCCCAATGCCCTACCATTAACTGAGCAAATCCTGCCCTGGTTCAATCTGTGACTCGGGGTCACACCGCAAGCGAATATGGTCTTGGTGTCTGCGAACAACGCTTCCATTTCACAATCTCACGACCCAAGATACTGGACCACTTTGGTTTAAAATTATTCCCGGTAACCACCTTTGGTTCCTCCCAAAGTTTCTGATGTAAACCTGATCACCCGGTTTGAACTGCCTCTCTTTGGCGCGGTAGTCGTGTCCCTCCTTCTGCTTCTCTTGTCTCCTGCTCACTTTTGCTCTGAGATCTGGATGAAGCAGATCCAGATGAGACTTCAACATTCTACCTAAAAATTCCACAGGAGAGAGTCCGGTTGTGGATTGTGGTGTGATGCGAAACTGGAACAAAAATCTTGAGAGCTTGTTCTTAAAGTATCGCCTGCCATTCTCTTCAATCCCTCCTTCAGAGTTTGAACAGCTCTTTCTGTGAGACCATTTGTCGCCAGATGAAACGGTGCAGTACGCACATGGCGTTGACCATTCCTTTACAGGAATTCCTGAAACACCTCACTTGTTAACAGAGTGTCGTTATCTGAAACAAGCCAATCTGGTAACCCAGGGCTTGTGAAAATTTGACAGAGGTTCTCTATTGTCACAGGAGCTGGAATATTACTCATGATCTGTGCTTCCAACCATTTTGAATGCACATTTACAACGACCAAACACATGTGATTCATGAAAGGCCCCCCAAAGGCCACATTTATTCTGGACCACGGCCTATCAGGCCACTCCCAAGGATGAAGTGGTAATGTACCCAGTGTGTTGTGCCTGATTCAATCGACAAACAGTTTATTGAGTTACGCCAGCGGGGAGAAGCCACAGGGGCTGACCATGTGTAACTCCACCCAACAAAGAATATCATCAATTCTTATACAGCTACTCAGCGCATCCCGGCTGGACACAATCCAATCAGAATGGTGATAGATTACATACATTATAGGTTCAATAAAATTAGTATCTGGGCATTATGGGGCTTTGTGATCATCTCATGGACAGGTGCCCCCATCATGATGCTTTCCAGACCCCCCTTGGGGGGGTCTTTCTTGGGCTTTCTTTGTACATGGACTCCCTTAGTTAGAAATGGGGTGGATTACAAGTTCTCAAATGGATGTCAGCACTCTTCCTTTGTTTTAATCTAATGACCACACGGTCTGGGAACATTTCTATTTAATACTCTCTCTTTTTAAACTCTTTTCTTCAGTATCCAATTACAGAATTTTCCTTTTCTTTGTGTTACTTACATCAGGAATAAATCTTTGGACCTGACAGGAAGTTTAACCCAAGATCAATCCAACACAGGATTGGTCAGAATCATTTCACATGTGTCAAATTTTAAATAACCATTACAAATTAAAATTCTCATTCTCACATGGGTGAATTGTATCCGGATTAAAATTCCCACATGTTTAGTAAAATATCCTGGAATCCTGTCTCTGGCCAGTAAATATGGCTCCAGGTTCATAACTTCTGAACAAAAAAAGTTTTATTGATCACACTTCCTTTTTTAAAAATCTGTTTGATTTAAATCACAGACAGAAAACCTCAAAGCTTGAAGCGTTCAACCCACAAATATCATCCATACACAAACAGAGAAACTTAGCATGTGCTTTACAACAACAATAACCAAAATTAATTACTTAAGCATTCTTGTGATCCTGTTTTTAAACTTCCAAAAATGCCTTTAATTAAAGACTCAAGGTAAGGTTAATTCTCCAGAAAGATAAACCTTAACAAATGTAGCCCAAAACAATGATAAAACATATCTACAAACATCCACATAAAACAAAAAAACACACAGATTCTCACAGCTCATAAATTTCAAACAATGAATCCTCAGCATTCTCTCTCACAGCTATATCTTCTTAAAGGGACAGAGCACTACAAGCTCACAACTCCTTGATTAAAATAAGATACAAGATCCTTCATTATAACTTAACCTTTTTTAAGCCAACCTACAAGGATTGATTTAGAGGCAACATCTTTGTTGATTTAAAATCCCAAACACGTTACACCCAAACACCGGCAAAATCTTTGTTCTTTATCTGGGGATAAAATTCTCAGTTATTCCAAATTCCTCCAGGCTATGCTTAATATTTCCACATTTAACTTATTCCCAGAAATCCTCAATTACAAACTAAAATAGGCACAAGTTTCCGGGCAGTCACAGGAATATGGTCAAGATAGTCCAGTCCCACAATGCCTCACATTCAATCTGCAGTCCTTCAATTATAACAGAATATGTGGCTGTATGTAGCTGCCTTGGCCATGGTCAACCCCAACCCCAAGGGTGCCTTCTTGAACTGCTGCAATGCCTGAGGTGCACGTACATCCACAGTTCTGTTAGGAAGGGATTTCCAGCTACATATTCCAGACTTTCACTAGACTGCAGGTGGATATCAGATTGATATATTCCATTCAACCACACCCAAGGTGAGTTATTCCAATTCCTTTATTGTCCAGGACAATATATTCACAATATCTTTAAAATAGAAATTAAACATTCCCATTTGATTTGAGACAGTAACATATTCTGTTAGTTTGTTCTTTATTGTCAATGTCAGGCTGGGGTTGTTCTCCTTGGAGCAAAGGAGGTTGAGGGGAGATTTGATAGAGGTGGACAAGATTCTGACAGGTTTAGATAAGGTAGACAAAAAAAAGCTGTTCCCATTAGCTGAAGGGACAAGGACGAGGGGGACACAGATTTCTTGTTTTGGGTCAGAGATGCAAGAGGCGGTGGGGGGTGGGAAGAGATGTGAGGAAGAATATTCTGATGCAGCGAATGGTAATGACATGAAACTCGCTGCCTACGAGGGAGGAGGAAGTAGAGACAATAAACAATTAAAAAGGAAATTGGATGGGCATTTGGGATGTTCCAAACAGAACGAAGAACAAAGAAAATTACAGCACAGAAACAAGCCCTTTGGCCCTCCAAGCCTGCAGCAACCATGCTGCCCGTCTGAACTAAAACCCCTACCTTTCCAGGGACCATATCCCTCTATTCCTATGCTATTCATATATTTGTCAAGACACATCTTAAAAGTCACTATTGTATCTGCTTCCACTACCTTCCCCGGCAACGAGTTCCAGGCACCCCCCACCCTCTGTGTAAAAAACCTGCCTTGTACATCTCCTTTAAACCTTGCCCCTCGCACCTTAAACCTATGCCCCGAGTAATTGACTCTTCCACCCTGGGAAAAAGCTTCTGACTATCCACTCTGTCCATGCCCCTCATAATCTTGTAGACTTCTATCAGGTCGCCCCCCCCCCGTCAACCTCCGTCGCTCCGGTGAGAACAAACCAAGTTTCTCCAACCTCTCATCATAGCTAATGCCCTCCACACCAGGCAACATCCTGATAAATATTTTCCGTACCCTCTCCGAAGCTTCCACATCCTTCTGGTAGTGTGGTGACCAGAATTGAACACGAGATTCCAAGTGCGGTCGAACTAAGGTTCTATAAAGCTGCAACATGACTTGCCAATTTTTAAACTCAATGCCCCGGCCGATGAAGGCAAGCATGCCGTATGCCTTCTTGATTATCTTCTCCACCTGCATTGCCACTTTCAGTGACCTGTGTACCTGTACACCCAGATCCCTCTGCCTATGAATACTCTTAAGGGTTCTGCCATTAACTGTATATTTCCCATCTGTATTAGACCTTCCAAAATGCATTACCTCACATTTGTCCGGATTAAACGTCATCTGCCATCTCTCCGCCCAAGTCTCCAACTGATCTATATCCTGCTGTATCCTCTGCCGGCCCCCATCGCTATCCGCAATTCCACCAACCTTTGTGCCGTCCACAAACTTACTAATCAAACCAGTTACATTTTCCTCCAAATCATTTATATATATTACAAGCAGCACTGATCGCTGAGGAACGTCACTTGTCACAGCCCTCCATTCAGAAATGTACCTTTGCACTGCCAACCTCTGTTTTCTTCTGACTAAATATCTCTAAGCTTCCTAACACCCTGTCACTCTGTGATCCTTGTGACATTTGAAACCAGGTATTCGCAAAAAGACTCAAACAGCATCAGCCCACTGGAGGCTGAGACCAGCCAGTCCAGCACAAAGAAACCCTCTGACCCTTCCCATTGACCAACTGTGAGAATGAACAAAATGCAATCCTGGATGCAACTGAGGGCAGAAAAATAACATCAGAATCCAACCACTGTCATCACTCGTGAACTCGCTGGTGCCTCAGCAGCCGGGATGAAACGCTGAAACCCTTCCCACACACAGAGCAGGTGAATGGTCTCTCCCCAGTGTGAACTCGCTGGTGCGTCTGCAGGTTGGATAACTGAGTGAATTCTTGCCCGCACTGAGAGCAGGTGAATGGCCTCTCTCCTGTGTGAACTCGCTGGTGTGTTTGCAGGTTGGATAGCTGAGTGAATCCCTTCCCACACTGAGAGCAGGTGAACGGCCTCTCCCCTGTGTGAACTCGCTGGTGTGTCCGCAGGCTGGATGACTGAGTGAATCCCTGCCCACACTGAGAGCAGGTGAATGGTTTCTCCCCAGTGTGAACTCGCTGGTGTGTCCGCAGGTCGGATAACTGAGTGAATCCCTTCCCACACTGAGAGCAGGTGAATGGTCTCTCCCCAGTGTGAACTCGCTGGTGTGTCTGCAGGCTGGATAACCGAGTGAATCCCTTCCCACACTGAGAGCAGGTGAACGGCCTCTCCCCCGTGTGAACTCGCTGGTGTGTCCGCAGATGGGTTGACCGAGTGAATCCCTTCCCACACTGAGAGCAGGTGAACGGCCTCTCCCCAGTGTGAAGTCGCTGGTGTGTCCGCAGGCTGGATAACTGAGTGAATCCCTTCCCACACTGAGAGCAGGTGAACGGCCTCTCTCCAGTGTGAACTCGCTGGTGTCTCTGCAGGCTGGATAACTGAATGAATCCCTTGCCACACTGAGAGCAGGTGAATGGCCTCTCCCCAGTGTGAACTCGCTGATGCGTCTGCAGGTGGGATGACAGAGTGAATCCCTTCTCACATTGAGAGCAGGTGAACGGCCTCTCCCCAGTGTGAACTCGCTGATGTCTCTGCAGGTGGGATGACCGAGTGAATCCCTTCCCACACTGAGAGCAGATGAATGGGGGTTTCTCCCCAGTGTGAACTCGCTGGTGTGCCCGCAGGTCGGATGACCGAGTGAATCCCTTCCCACACTGAGAGCAGGTGAATGGCCTCTCCCCAATGTGAACTCGCTGGTGTGTCTGCAGGTTGGATAACTGAGTGAATCCCTTCCCACACTGAGAGCAGGTGAACGGCCTCTCCCCAGTGTGAATTCGCTGGTGTGTCAGCAGGCTGGATGACCGAGTGAATCCCTCCCCACACTGAGAGCAGGTGAATGGCCTCTCCCCAGTGTGAACTCGCTGGTGTGTCCGCAGCTCGGATAACTGAATGAATCCCTTCCCACATTGAGAGCAAATGAATGGCCTCTCCCCAGTGTGAACTCGCTGGTGTCTCTGCAGGCTGGATAACTGAGTGAACCTCTTCCCACACTGAGAGCAGGTGAACGGCCTCTCCCCAGTGTGAATTCGCTGGTGTGTCAGCAGGCTGGATGACCGAGTGAATCCCTCCCCACACTGAGAGCAGGTGAACGGCCTCTCCCCACTGTGAACTCGCTGGTGTATCTGCAGGCTGGATAAATGAGTGAATTCCTTCTCACACTGAGAGCAGGTGAACGGCCTCTCCCCACTGTGAACTCCTTGGTGTGTCTGCATATGGGATGACTGAGTGAATCCCTCCCCACATTGAGAACAGGTGAATGGCCTCTCTCCAGTGTGAACTCGCTGGTGTGTCCGCAGGCTGGATAAATAAGTGAATTCCTTCTCACACTGAGAGCAAGTGAATGGCCTCTCTCCAGTGTGAACTCGTTGGTGTATCTGCAGGCTGGATAACCGAGTGAATCCCTTCCCACACTGAGAGCAGGTGAAGGGCCTCTCCCCAGTGTGAACTTGCTGGTGTCTCTGCAGGTGGGATGACTGAGTGAATCCCTCCCCACACTGAGAGCAGGTGAACGGCCTCTCTCCAGTGTGAACTCGCTGGTGTCTCTGCAGGTTGGATAACTGACTGAATCCCTTCCCACATTGAGAGCAGATGAACGGCCTCTCCCCAGTGTGGCTGCGCCGATGAGCTTCCAGCTCTGATGGGGTTTCGTATCCCTTCCCACAGTCCGCACATTTCCATGGTTTCGCCATGGTGCAGGTGTCCTTACCTCTCTCTTGAGTGGACAATTAGTTGAAACTTCGTCCACACACAGAACAAGATTACAGTCTCTACCCGCTGTGAATGGTGTGATATTTATTCAGACTGTGTAACTGGTTAAAGCTCTTTAGTCAGTGCATTGGAACACTCTCACTCAAGTGTGGCAGTGTGTTGACGCTTTTTCACTCACACTGACATTTCAAATCTTTTCAAATCGACAGACTGGACAATCATTTCTCCTTCTGGATTCAAAGTCCGATGATATTGAGGTCCCAAGGAATATAACTCTGTCAGATCGAGACGTGACGTTTGAGATTTCAGCCTGTGATTCCTCTTTCAATATCCTGTAAAATGAGTTTACAAAAGTCATCAGTGTCAGTACAGGATAGAAATTCAGAACAAATTCTATGGAACATTCTTTCCTCTCTCATTCAGAGGGTGGGTTCTCCCCCGCACATGCACAGCTTCCCCTCTCCCTCGCACATTTTGCCGTCCCGGGGAGGGGGAGATCACCAAGCGGCTTCTCGCTCTGGCCGGAGCTGTCAGCCGGTTGCCTGGAAACCTTGGCTCGATGTGGTGCAGGGGGAGGGGAACAATGGGTGGGGGCGGGGCTCCTGGGTCCGCGTGCCGAGCCTGCGCATTGGAACCCGGAGACATCACCGCGGAGCAGAGTGATTTCTATTGGCTGATTCAGGCAGGGCTCTATCGTGTCGTCACAATGCGGAAGTTGTCCAATGAGCTTCAGAGTGAAACTTCGCTCTCCGATCACATTCCATTGTGACGTCACACCCTCACCCAGTCCATTGTGACGTCACACCCTCACCCATTCCATTGTGACGTCACACTATCACCCATTGCATTGTGACGTCACACCCTCACCCATCCCATTGTGATGTCACACCCTCACCCAGTCCATTGTGAAGTCACATTATCACCCATTGCATTGTGACGTCACACCCTCACTCATTCCATTGTGACGTCAGGGCTTCACTCTCCGATCACAATCCCTGCCGGCCTCCCACATGCAGCCTCAATGGCGGCAGTCAGCCCGGGTCTAACACTACAAGCTGCCGCTCCATTTGGTACAAAGGGGGGGGGACCGGGAAGTTCATTTCCGGGGTTTGGGTTTGAACAACATGTTTACAAAGTCTCTCCACCCACCCGCCACATTTATCATTCCCCGCACGCCGCCCTCTACCTCGTATTGATCTCGCTTCCAAGTTATACCCGGCCGTCCGTCGCCATTACCCGCACTGCGCATGCTTCAGGTCCCGCCCCTCATTCACTCCGATTGGCTGGAGGACCAGCCGCTCCTGCTCAGTCCTCCAGCCCCGCCCCCTCTTCCTATTGGTCCGGAGCTGCCGTCAATCAGTCCCCGGGCATTGTGATGTGGAGCATGCGCAGTGTCATTGCTGTCCTTGGCGCTTGTTTGTCCCGGAGAAGCGGAGTCAGCGTTAGGCGGTGGCTGGGAGGATTTGGAAACACTTTGTGGATCCGCAAACCCTTCAGAATCATTGTCAGCTCCCTGGTTTGCAGCTGCGGGGCTTCTCCCTCCCTCCCTCCCGGGAACAGGCCCAGGTTAACGGCCCCATCCTGGCTCAGCCACTGGAGGATGGTTCACATCAGAGGATGGGGGAGGGGGACAATAAATAAGAGGTTACACTTTGGCCTCAAATCAATGAGGACTCTGATCTCTGGGAAGGAAGGAAACCCTGGGAGGTGGGCGGGGAGGATTCACAAACACCCGCTGGAGGTCCCAACACCCCCAATAAGACCCATTGGTTTTATTGTCAGTCTGCAGACAGCAGCTGGAGAACTGAACCCAGACAGAGGAGAGGGAGGGAGAAAACTGGGAGTGGAGGAATGAAATGGTGAGATGGGTTTGGATTTCAGCCCAGGGAGGAGGGAGAGTGTGTGGGACGGAGATTTACAGATTTGGGGGAACAAGAGAGGAAAAAATTTTCCAGACAAACTAGAATTGTCTGTTCAGAGTTTGTATCGTGTTCTGACAGTGATGACTTTTCTAAACTGTTTTTACAGGATATTGGAAGTGAAAGATTGGCAGACAGAAAATTCAAACCGGACATCACATCTGACAAAGTCATTCAGTTCCTTCGGAGCTGAATATCATTGGTCTTTGAATATAGAAAGAGAAATATTTGTCTGTTCTGCCTGTGGGCAAATAAATTAAACATCAGTGTGACCGGAAAAGCATCGAGACAAACACACACCCGAGTGAGAGTGTTCCAGTGAACTGAATGTGGAAAGAGCTTTAACCAGTTACACAGCCTGAAAAAACATCACAGTTCACAGCAGGGTGAAACTACGTGTATGTTGTGTGTGTGGATGAGGCTTGAACTGATCATCCAACCTGGAGAAACAAGGGCACCAGCACCATGGAGAAACCGTGGAAATGTGTGGATTGTGGGAAGGGATTCGGTTTCCCATCACAACTGGAAGTTCATCGGCGCAGTCACACTGGGGAGAGACTGTTCACCTGCTCTGTTTGTGGGAAGGGATTCACCCATTCATACAACCTTCTGACTCACCAACGGGTTCACACTGGGGAGAGGCCGTTCACCTGCCCTGTGTGTGGGAAGGGATTCACTCGCTCATCCCACATTGTGACACACCAACTTGTTCACACTGATGAGAGACTGTTTACATGTTCTGACTGTGAGAAGAGTTTTAAATGCAAAAAGGATCTGCTGATGCACCAACGTATTCACACTGGGGAGAGACCGTTCACCTGCTCTGTGTGTGGGAAAGGATTCATTCAGTCATCCCACCTGCAGACACATCAACTTGTTCACTCTGATAACAAACTTTTTCATTGTTCTAACTGTGAGAAGAGCTTTAAAAACAAAAAGGATCTGCTAACGCACCAATATGCTCACACTGGGGAGAGGCCATTCACCTGCTGTGTGTGTGGGAAGGGATTCAGCCGTCCATCTGCCCTACTGAATCACCAGAGAATTCACACTGGGGAGAGGCCCTTCACCTGCTCCGACTGTGGGAAGGGATTTATTAATTCATCCAACCTTCTGATACACCAGCAACTCCACACAGGGGATCGACCGTTCACCTGCTCTGAATGTGGGAAGGGATTCACCCGTTCATACAACCTTCTGACACACCAGCAGGTTCACAGTGAGGAGAGGCCATTCACTTGCTCCGTGTGTGAGAAGGGATTCACTCGTTCATCCAACCTATTGAATCACCAGCGAGTTCACACTGGGGAGAGGCCGTTCCCCTGCTCTGTCTGTGGGAAGGGATTTTCTCATTTATCTTATCTTCTGAAACACCAGCGAGTTCACACTGGGGAGAGGCCGTTCACCTGTAATGTCTGTGGAAAGGGATTTGTTCAGTCATCCCACCTGCTAACACACCGGCGAGTTCACAAGGGACTGCAAGGTTTGGATTCTACACTTATTGATGCTGTTAATCATATCCAGGTCTGAATCATGTTCACTCTGACTTTTTTCTTCTGTTGAGGTTTGATATTCTGAATAAATGTGAAATAGACATTTGATTGAATCATTGTTGTAGATTTTTGTCTTTTCCATTTGAGTGTTTAACGTCACCAGGCTGGAGCTCAGAAAGGGCAATCTGAGGGAGGATCACACAGTCGGAACAGAACTTCATTCTTGACCCAGTCCTTCAGGGTCTCGCTGAGAGGGACAAACAGCACTTTGGTCTTTTTCATCACTTTTCACTGACAGCAAAGTCCCCGTGTGGGTGAATCCTGAGGTGTGTGAGAAATGTGTCCCAGTCGTTCTTTTCCATGGTTCAGAGCTCCGAGACACAGAACAGAAGCTCCTTTACAACTGTGTTTAGAGTCAGGAAGAACAATGGTGAATGCTGGAAACGTGCTGTCAAAGATTGGTGTAAAACTGGGATCTATTCCTGACTGAGAGTGAAACGGCAGGTTTAGGTTTCCAGACTTAGAATGAAAAAAAGTCTAAAACATTTTAATGTGTGTGTGTCAGTCCTGGTTTATTGAACAGAAACTGGCGTCAAATAAATTGGTTGAAGTCTGCATCAAAGTAGCAGCTGGAGAAGTTCAAAGGAGCCTGTTAACTGCTGGGACAATGAGACAACAATTTGATTCCCAGATAGAGAAGGAGCTGCAGTGCGTGTCCAAGAATTCTCAGTTTTGTTGTGTGCTTCCCATCCACTATCCTTCTAAATAAACCTCACTCCTATCAGCCTTTAACCATTATAAACAGAACAGAGAGAAGCTGAGCAGCAACAGAGCCCTGACTGACCATTTAAGAATGAGTGATGTGTTCAGCTGAAGTTTCCTGTTGGTAGTTTTCTGGGTGATCTCCTTATTTTGATCATTCTCAGTGACCCCTGGGTGTGAACCTGCTCTCCTCTCTTTCAGACATTCACTCACTCAACATCTCCTCTCTCTCAGAAACTCAATCACTTAACATCTCTCATCTCTCTCACACTCACTGAACATCTCTCTCTCTCTCCAGGCATTCACTCACACCTCACCTTCCACCTCTCTTACACTCTAACCTCGCTCCTCTCTCACATTCACTTAACCTCTCTCCTCTCAGAAACTGTCTTTGTCACTTAATGTCTCTCTATCTTTCTTTCAAACACTCACTCGTTTAACCTTCCTATTTCAGATCTGCTTAAACTTATTCATTGTTTTCTCTCTCTCATTACCTCTTTCTGAAAAAGCACAAACACACTTCATCTCTCTTCACTGTCTGAGAAAACATCTAATTGATGGAGATTCAATCCTCCCTGCTTCTCTCTCCCACTTCCTCTGACAGGCCCTGACTCACTTTAAATCTCCTCTTTTCTAATAACCCTCTTTGGGAAAACTCATTTGTTCTCTAATTCCTCCTCATTTCTCCCAGTGATGACCCTCAGTCCATCTCCCAATTCAGTGAATGTTAAAAACCCAAATAATCTCCTTTCTTCATTGTTTAAAATGGGAATGGAGGTGAATGTAATGCTGAGAGCGGCAGCAATCTGTGTGGTTGTTCTTGATGCTGTCAGAGTGAGTTCACCCTCATAGGCAGGAAGACTGTTCACGGTGATAACATCAAACTGACACCGGCTGTTTCATTCTCAGGTAACACAACTTCTCTGCTGCCGGTTCAAAAACGCACATCTCACTTCTGAGCAGAAAATAAATCCAGGCACAACAATCTGGTGAGAACATCTGTCAATGCGGCCTATATCTGTCCACAGAGTCAGGGCAGAGTCACACAGATCACATTGTGGTGACATTTACAAATGAGCCAGTTATTTCTATTCAGAGTTTCCATTCTCAGATATAACCAGCTGTGTCTGTGGATCAGTTACTGAGTTCTCTCTGCTCCCCATAGCTGGGAACTGATAGCCTGCTCCCTTAGATTGTATATCATTCTCTCTGTATTGCTTGTTTCCTCTGATTCTCAGCTTTTATCTTTGACCACCTCAACTTTCTGCTTTTTAAAATCTTTCTCAATTTTTCTCTCAGTCTTTCTGTCTCTCCTTTCCTCTGTATCTCTCTCAGTCTCTGTGTGTTCCTATTTAATCAAGATGTTCAAAATCATGAAGAATTTCTGATTGATTACAGAGGGAAAAACAGGGAGAAAAGCAGAAAAACCCAGCAGGTCCGGCGGCATCTGTTGAGAGAGAAACAGTTAACATTTTGAGTCCATATAATTCTTCAGGGCAGGAAAAACATGCGTTATCCATCTTAGATTAGGGAATGTGATGGGGAGATTTAATAGAGGTGTTTAAAATTTATGATAGTGTCAATGGAGAGAAATTATCTCCCAGGAGCACGAGGGTCTGTCAATGGAGAGAATCGATTTGCTAGGTGCAGGAGGGTCTGTAAGCAGAGAACACAGAGATTTAATTTAATTAACAACAGAACTGGAGGGGGTGATAAGGAGAATGTTTTACACAATAACTTGATATGATCTGGAATGCACAAACTGACAAGTGCTAGAAGCAGGTTTAATAGTAGCTTTCAAAGGGAATTGGATAAATACTTGCAGAAGGTAAATTGGCAGAGTTATGGTGAATGGGATTAATTGGACAGTTCACTCATCTTTGTGACATTCTGAATGTTTCTCTCCTAAGGTTTTAAGATTTGATCTTTTCGGTTATAATGTGTCTCAAACAGAAGATTAAAATATTGTGTTTGATGAGCTGTCAGATCTCTTTCCTGTGTGTCTGTGTAACTTGAGAACTGGAGATAACCATGAGGAGGAACTGATTATTTTCAGTTCCTCTAACAGATACACCTCAGGTATCAGAAATCTCAGGAGTTCCCCATGTCCTCAATATTCTCGCCTCGAGTATAACAGCTCTCAGTCAGGCCGAGTCAGTCACATGTGTCTCTGTCATGATGTTTCCACTTGTATTTTATCACTCACCTCCCAGTGACACTCACCACAACACAGACACCTTAAAATATCATTGCTCCCTTACACTTTGTCCTCCTATTATAATCAAATGTTTGTTGGGCCTCTTGTCTCCATTAATGTCAGATTACCTGCAGTTAAAATGACCTCAGAGACACTGAAACTGCAGTTGTAGAATACAGCAGAATTGGAATAACAGACAGGTTATTGTCCGATAATGACAGTGGCAGAGTAACACACATCGGAATCTAAATACATTATATCAATAGACCATGACTCACTCACACTATCAAATGAAACCTAAACTTTGGTTATGGCGCACGAGATACTGACTGTATTACCATTACATTGGATCCAATGCTGTGTTCACTAACATACTGCAACGTGACTCTTATTATTTGAACAAACATTGTATTTGTTACACTCAGAGTAAGTCAGTGCTTTGCTGTGTTGTCTCTGTGCTCCATCCCCACTCTGATTGTATTGGAGCCTGTGTGTGTCATTGTTACACTGAGACTCTGTTATTGCTAATGTGGAGATGCCGGCGTTGGACTGGGGTAAGCACAGTAAGAAGTTTAACAACACCAGGTGAAAGTCCAACAGGTTTATTTGGTAGAAAAAGCCACAAGCTTTCGGAGCCTTAAGCTCCTTCTTCAGGTGAGTGGGAATTCTGTTCACAAACAGGGCATATAAAGACACAAACTCAATTTACAGAATAGTGGTTGGAATGCGAATACTTACAGCTAATCAAGTCTTAAAGGTACAAACAATGCGAGTGGAGAGAGCATCAAGACAGGCTAAAGAGATGTGTATTGTCTCCAGACAGGACAGCCAGTGAGACTCTGCAAGTCCAGGCAAGCTGTGGGGAGTACAGATAGTGTGACATGAACCCAATATCCCGGTTGAGGCCGTCCTCGCGTGCGGAACTTGGCTATCAGTTTCTGCTCAGCGACTCTGCGCTGTCGTGTGTCGTGAAGGCAGCCTTGGAGAACGCTTACCCGAAGATCAGAGGCTGAATGCCCGTGACCGCTCAAGTGCTCCTCAACAGGAAGAGAACAGTTTTGCCTGGTGATTGTCGAGCGGTGTTCATCCATCCGTTGTCGCAGTGTCTGCATGGTTTCCCCAATGTACCATGCCTCGGGACATCCTTTCTTGCAGTGTATCAGGTAGACAACGTTGGCCGAGTTGCAAGAGTATGTACCGTGTACCTGGTGGATGGTGTTCTCACGTGAGATGATGGCATCTGTGTCGATGATCCGGCACGTCTTGCAGAGGTTGCTGTGGCAGGGTTGTGTGGTGTCGTGGTCACTGTTCTCCTGAAGGCTGGGTAGTTTGCTGCGGACAATGGCCTGTTTGAGGTTGTGCGGTTGTTTGAAGGCAAGAAGTGGGGGTGTGGGGATGGCCTTGGTGAGATGTTCGTCTTAATCAATGACATGTTGATGGCTCCGGAGAAGATGCCGTAGCTTCTCCGCTCCGGGGAAGTACTGGACGACGCAGGGTACTCTGTCCACCGTGTCCCGTGTTTGTCTTCTGAGGAGGTCGGTGCGGTTTTTCGCTGTGGCGCGTCGGAACTGTCGATCGATGAGTTGAGCGCCATATCCTGTTCTTCTAAGGGCATCTTTCAGCGTCTGGAGGTGTCTGTTGCGATCCTCCTCATCCGAGCAGATCCTGTGTATACGGAGGGCTTGTCCGTAGGGGATGGCTTCTTTAACGTGTTTAGAGTGGAAGCTCTCCACTCACATTGTTTGTACTTTTAAGACTTGATTAGCTGCAAGGATTCGCATTCCAACCATTATTCTGTAAATTGAGTCTGTGTCTTTATAAGCCCTGTTTGTGAACAGAATTCCCACTCACCTGAAGAAGGGGCTTGAGGCTCCGAAAGCTTGTGTGGCTTTTGCTACCAAATAAACCTGTTGGACTTTAACCTTGGTGTTGTTAAACTTCTTACTGTCATTATTGGACAAGCAGCAAATCACCGTCACAATGCCCGGCTGATTGACGGCAGCGCGGACCAATGGGAAGAGGGGACAGTGCTGGAGGACCGACATGGAGCGGTCGGTCCTCCAACCAATCGGAGCGAACGAGGGGCGGGGCCAACTTTGACTCGAGCATGCGCAGTGTGAGTAATGGCGATGGGAAACGGCTTTTGCTGTGGGCTCGGAAATCTGTTAGAGGTGATTGGAGGTACGGAGAGAGCAATGGATCGTCCAGGTGGGTGGAAACGCTGCATAAGCATGTTGTGTAAGCCGCAAACCGCGGAAGAGAACTTCCCGGACCCAGTTTGTACCGAGCAAGGCTGCAGCTCCTCGTGTTCGTCCAGGGTTAACGTTCGCCATCTTTATTGGGGGCAATAGGCAGCAGTGCGCGCGTGCGGCCGCCATGTTTGTAGAGGGCAATGTTGTCAATCAGTGGGAGGGGCTTGTTCCCCAGTGCTCAGAATGGAGACAACCTGTCCATCAAACTGCATCAACCCTGAGTCCCAATGTCTTATTGATGAGGCAGAGCGGTGGTAGAGAAGGAAAAAGAAAGGAAAATAAAAACAATAAATGCTGGAAAATCTCAGCAGATCTGACAGCATCTGTGGAGAGAGAATAGAACCAACGTTTCGAGACTGGATGACCCATAGTCAGAGCTTGTACACGTGTAAACAGAGCATGTAAACTTTGACACCTCCATGTACCCTTGTACACCTCAATCAATCTACTTTGCTCCAAGGAGAACAACCCCAAGTTATCCAGCCTAACATTGTAACTATAATTCCTCATCCCTGAAACCATTTTGATAAATCTCCTCTGCACCCTGTCAAGGAGCCTCACATCCTCCATAATGTGTGGTGTTCACTGGTTTGCACAGACCCAGGTATTCTGTGTTCCTGTCTGTGATCTCATCACATACTTACAATTGCACAGTGACATCACCCCCGCTCCCCGGGGATTTCCTCAACTGGGAGATTTTTCTCTGATGCCAATGCTTCTGATATCTTTCCAGCTGCAGGCTCCAGCAGGAGATTTTAATATTAAAATCAGTTAAATTGTTTCAGAGGTGAGTGTTTGTGACCATTCACGGGCGCGGGTTCTCGTCATAAACCAGCTGCTCGCCTCCATGCTGTGGTACCGGCTGGTCCCTTTGACCCCTCCCCCTGGCTTTGTCACCGATATCCAGAGAACCCTCGTGCGGTTCTTCTGGGGCAATCGACTGCACTGGGTCCCTGCTGCGGTTCTGTATCTCCCGCTTGAGGAGGGCAGACAAGGTCTGGTGTGCCTCCGCACTCAGATAGCGACCTTCCGCTAAAGGTACCTTTACGTTGAGCCCCCTCCACAATGGTGTGCCATATTTCTTCTGCCACTGGCACGGCCTCAATTATGACGTGCAGCTCCTGCATATCGCACTGGGGCGTGCTTCGACCGCCCTGCAGGAGTTGCCCATCTTTTACCAGGACCTCCTCACCGTCTGGAACACGGTCGCCTCGCGACACAGCTCTCCCCCGTCAGGAGTAGCAGCTCTCGTGCGAGAGCCGCTGCTCAGGAATCCGCTCCTCCAGCCGTATGACTTCAGGTGGCTGGCGGAGAGGAGGGCTGTGGACGCCGGGGTGACCAGAATCGGGGACGTGCTCGATGGCGGAGGAGCGGGCTGGATGGGCCCCTGCGTGCTGGCTGAGCGCGTGGGGACGACCATCCGGCACGCGGCCAAAGCCATCCTAGACCTTAGGACGGTCGTGCTCGGCCCCGAAAGTGCACGCAAACTCGAGGCGGCGCAGGCGTGCGGTGGGATCCCGCCCGAGCGTTCCCCTGTTCGGACAGAATTCCACATTGGCCCAAAGCCTCAGCCCCCTCCCCTGGGTGAGGTGCCCCACAGCCTGAGCTGCCTCGCGAAAATGTCCTCCGTGCCTTTTCCTACCGCGCGGAGGCGTTTCCTGTGCGGGCTGCTGCTGCACACCCTCCACTACTGCTTCCTCGCCTGTCGCCCGGATACACCTTGGCGGGCCTTGTTTCCGTAGAGGTCCCTCTACGGAGGGATTGCCCCAATTACATCGGGGACCTGGGGTGAAGGGTGATGCATGCAGCAGTTCCGCACAACCGTAGGATTCACTGGTTCACGGGCTATGAAGCTTGCCCCTTCTGTGGCCTTGTGAAGTCCGTGGACCATGTCTATGTTTTGTGTCTTAGGTTGCACTTTCTTTTTGTTGGGGTCGGGATGGCGACCTCCTCGTGAACCTGCTCCTGGGCCTGGCGAAACGCGCCATTTACCGGTCCAGGCTGCGGGCGATCGAGGGGGCCGTCCATCCTGACTGTCTTCCCCTCTACCGCGGCTACGTTCACGGCCGGGTGTCCCTGGAGAGGGAGCATGCGGTGTCCACGGGCGCGGTTGACGCCTTCCGCGCCCGCTGGGCACCGCAGGGGTTGGGGTGCGTTATCGACCCTAATAATCACATTTTAATTTGATGTTTTTAAGTTTCCTTTGTACTTTGATTTCTGTTCGGACTGTTCCCCCTCCTTTTGGGGAGCTGCCCCTTTTACTTTGTCCTGACTTAATCTGAGTTTGTTTATTTGTTTTGACCTAAAAGAGGCCAACATCTGTGAGTAAAACACTTTCTTTTCTCCCCCTTTCCATTTCTTTTCTCATTCTGGGGGAAATTGGGGACTTGCAGCAACTGAAGGGAAAGGAAGTGAATCCAGGGAGGGTGCAGACTCTGGAAAGGTTGGCCCAGGTCTCCCCCTCTCTCTCTCTCTCTCTCTTAAAGACATTGATATAGAAACAGAGATGATAGGAGCAGGAGGAGGCCATTTGGCCCTTCGAGCCTGCTCCGCCATTCATTATGATCATGGCTGATCATCCAACTGAGTAGCCTAATCCTGCTTTTTCCCCATAACCTGTGATCCCATTCACCCCAAGTGCTTTATCCAGCCGCCTCTTGAATACATTCAATGTTTTGGCACCAACTACTTCCTGTGGTAATGAATTCCACAGGGTGACTACTCTTTGGGTGAAGAAATGTCTCCTCACCTCCGTCCTAAATGGTCTACCCTGAATCCTCAGACTGTGACCCCCGGTTCTGGACTCCATCGGGAACATCCTCCCTGCATCTATCCTGTCTCGACCTGTTAGAATTTTATAAGTCTCTTTGAGATTCCCCCCTCATTCATCTGAACTCCAATGAAAACAATTCTAACCTCGTTAATCTCTCCTCCTACATCAGTCCCGCGATTCCCTGAATCAGCCTGGTGAACATCCTTTGCTCCCTCAGCTTGACACATTTATTTGTCTGTCTAAAAGGATGGTCTTTTTCCTCATGTTCATAATTAAAGGGCAGCTTTCCCCAGGAGATGGCTGACATTTAAGGGGACAGTATGTTAATATAGGACAGAGATCTGTCTAGTGTTATTATATGGTACCCAGATTAGATATATTATTTATGTTTCTGTAATAAAATACTTTTATTATTAGTTCTTGCATTGTAATATAATCCTGTAGCAATGTTATACATTTCCAGTCATAAAGTCATTACAGCACAGAAGGAATCCATTCGGTAACTCGAGTCCATTCTGACTCTCTGTATAACATTCCAGTCCCAATCCCCCTCTATATCCCCATTCTCCTGAAAGTTTATTTCCTTCAAATGCCCATCCACTTTCGTTTTTAAATAGAATCCATAGATATGGATGGAGAGTTACAACTTTTTGGGAATGAAATAGGAAAGAATGTTCCATAGAAACTAGAATTGTCTGCTCTGAATTTCTATCCTATACTGACTGTGATGACTTTTGCAAACTCATTTCATAGGATATTGAATGAGGAATCAAAGGCAAAAATCTCAACCGTCACGTCTGGACAGAGTCATATTCCTTGGGATCTGAATATCTTGTAATACGGAACTGTAGCTACGTTATATATTTCCAGACATCTCTTCCCTCAGAGGGTTGTTAGTCTTTTGGATTTCTCTTCCACAGGGACCAGTGGAGGCTGAGGATCATTGAATATATTCCAGTTAGACAGATCTTTGACTGACAATGGTGTCGAGGGTTATGGGGAACAGACAAGAAGATGGAGCAAAAGCTAAGATGTGAGGGGATTTCTTCACTCAAGGATGTGGTAAAGCTTTGGAATTCTCAACCCCTGAGGACAGTGAAGCTTCAGTCATCAACTATTTTCAAGAGAGAGATTGATTGGTTTCTAGATATTGAGGAGATCAAGGGATATGGGTTTAGTGTGGGGAGAATGATGCTGAGGTAGATGAACGAATTATCTCATTGAATAGTTTAAAAGGCTCGATGGACCAAATGGCCGACTGCAGCTCCTATTTGTTATGGTCTCTGTGTCCAGGATAGGAAGCAGTGAGCATGGATCTGTCAATCAGCCTCAATCAGCACCTTCAGGAGAATTGGGAGGGTGAATATTAGATACAGCAGAGTGAGAATGGAGGGAGAGTGTGTGGAATGGAGATTTACAGCTTTTTCGGACTGAAATAGGAAAGAATGTTCGATAGAAACTAGAATTGTCTGTTCTGAATTTCTATCCTGTACTGACACTGATGACTTTTGTAAACTCATTTTCCAGGATACTGAAAGAGGAATCACAGACTGAAATCTCAAACTTCACGTCTAGATCTGACAGGGTCATATTCCTTGGGAGCTGAATATCATCGGCCTTTGAATCTAGAAGGAGAAATGATTGTCCGGTCTGTTGATTTGAAAAGATTTCAAACATCAGTGTGACTGGAAAAGCACCAACACACGGCCACACTCGAGTGAGAGTGTTCCAGTGCACTGACTAAAGAGCTTTAACCAGTTACACAGCCTGAATAACTATCACACCATTCACAGCAGGGAGAGACTGTACCCGTGTTCTGTGTGTGGACGAGGCTTCGACTGATTGGTAACCCAAGGGAGAGGCAAGGACACCTGCACCATGGAGAAACCATGGAAATGTGTGGACTGTGGGAAGAGATACAGATACCCGTCTGAGCTGGAAGCTCATCGGCGCAACCACACTGGGGAGAGACCATTCACCTGCTCTCAGTGTGGGGAGGGATTCACTCAGTCATCCAGCCTGCAGAAACACCAGCGAGTTCACACTGGGGAGAGACCGCTCACGTGTTCTCAGTGTGGGGAGGGATTCAGTCATTTATACAACCTGCGGAGGCACCAGCGAGTTCACACTGGGGAGAGGCCATTCACCTGCTCTCAGTGTGGGAAGGGATTCACTCAGTCATCCCACCTGCGGAGGCACCAGCGAGTTCACACTGGGGAGAGACCGTTCACCTGCTGTCAGTGTGCGAAGGGATTCACTCAGTTATCTGACCTGCAGACACACCAGCGAGTTCACACTGGGGAGAGACCATTCACCTGCTCTCAGTGTGGGGAGGGATTCACTTGTTCATCCCACCTGCGGAGGCACCAGCGAGTTCACACGGGGGAGAGACCATTTACGTGTTCTCAGTGTGGGAAGGGATTCACTTCTTCAACCAACCTGCGGGCACACCAGCGAGTTCACACTGGGGAGAGTCCATTCACCTGCCCTCACTGTGGGAAGGGATTCAGAGTTTCATTCTTGCTGCTGAGACACCAGCGAGTTCACGAGTGATTCCAGGGGTTGGATTCTGCTGTTATTGTTTCTGCTCTCAATTCCATCCAGGACTGCATTTTGTTCATTCTCACAGTTGGTCAATGGGGAGGATGCTCTGATTGTGGGAAGGGATTCACTGATTCATCCGACCTGCTGAAACGCCAGAGAATTCATAATGGGGAGAGGCCATTTATCTGCTCCGAGTGTGGGAAGGGATTTACTCAGTCATTCAACCTGCTAAAACACCAGCGAAGTCACACTGGAGAGAGGCCATTCACTTGCTCCAGTTGTGGGAAGGGATTTATTGATTCATCCACCCTGCGGAGGCACCAGCGAGTTCACGCTGGGGAGAGACCATTCACCTGCTCTGATTATGGCAAGGGATTCAGTCAATCATCCAACCTGGTAAAGCACCAGCGAATTCACACTGGGGACAGGCCATTCACCTGCTCCGTGTGTGGGAAGGGATTCACTCAGTCACCTCACCTGCTGAAACACCATCATGTTCACGAGTGACTGCAAGGACTGAATTTTGCTGTTAATCACATCGAGGTCCCAACCATTTTCATTGGTGTCTGTTTCTGCTGATGTTAATAAACCCTGGCCCAGTTGTAAGATTTGTATTGTGGATTGTCTTGTCTGAGTCCTGAACTCGTAAATAAAAACAAGAACAAAGAACAAAGAACAATACAGCACAGGAACAGGCCCTTCGGCCCTCCAAGCCCGCGCCGCTCCCCGGTCCAGGATTGAATCCTGAATCCAGGATCCCCGCCCAATTTTCCAGCCTATCTACATACCAATATCCTATCCACCGAGCTGTCCCTCACAGCTACGATGCTTTGTTCATTACAACCTATTAACTCACCCCCACCCCCCTATTCCAGACCATGTGATCCCCAGGGAGAGGCGAAAACCCAGAGTGAAAAACCCCAGGGCCAATATGGGGAAAAAAAAAAAAATCTGGGAAATTCCTCTCCGACCCCCTGAGGCGATCGAAACGAGTCCAGGAGATCACACTGGCCCTGATCGGAAAATGCTTCCCAACCCTAGTCATTTCCACTTCCATGAACACCATATGAATTCCCTGCCCCCGAGACAGGTTCCCAAGAAGTGCTGTAAAAACTCAGCAGGTGTGACAGCATCTCTGGAGAGAGAAACAGAGCTAATGTTTTGACACTAAAGAAGAGTCACATTCAACTGGAAACATTAACTGTTCCTGTCTTTACAGATTCTGTCAGACTTACTGAGATTTTGCAGCAACTTCTGCTTTTAGAATGACGGTGAATGCTGGATACATGAATCAGAGATTGGTGTAAAACTGGGATCTGCTCCTAAATGAAAGTGAAACAGCAGGTTAAAGTTTCCAGTCTGAAAAGTACTATGGTTATTATACTATATCTACCATTTTAAGGCTGGTTTTAACTCATTTAAAATAAACCTATTTAAAATATATTTGTTAAAGTCAGTATTAAAATACGAGTTGGATGAGTTCACAGGAGCCTGTTAATCGCTGGGACAATTATTCAACAAACATTGGATCTCCAGATAGAGAAGAAGCTGCAGTTTGTTTGCAGGAATTCCCTGTTTTATTGATGTGTGTGTGTTAGACATCAGGATAACTAAAAATACACAAACCTGGACATCAATGGTGATCTGATTGACAGTTACTCTGGGAATCACTCCCACTGTGAAACTTCAGCACTGACACTGCTGAATGTTGTCGGCTCAGGGAGTGGGGCCTCCAGGAGTGGACTGTAAAAAAGCTGGGTTTCAGTATCCTGACTAATATATGGTGAGGAACCAGAAAACTCCTTACTGAGGAACTGCCTGGGGTTTTACCAGTGTAGGTTCAGGGGCGAATGATTCCTGACTCCCTGAAATGTCTGATATTGAACCCAGTTTGGAACAAGATTCATTCAGTTTCCAGGAGAATAGGGACAAATATCACCCACAACTGAGAGAGAGAAAAACAGCCACCTTGATCAATGACTTGGATGAAGCCAGAATTGATGATACAAAGATAGGTAGAAAAGCAAGTTGTGAGGTTATTACAAAAAATCTGTAAGGGACACAGATAAGTTACCTGAATGGACAGAAAAATGGCAGATGGAGTATAGTGCGGGAAAGTGGGAGCTTTTCCACTTTGGCAGGAAGAATAGAGAAGCAAAAAATTGTTTAAATATACAGAAACTGAAGAATACTGCCGTAGAGAGGAATCTGGGTGTCCTTGTACATGAATCGTGAAAACATAGGATGAAGGTACAGCAAGTAAAGAAGGCGGCAAATGGAGTGTTGGACTTTACTGCAAGGGGGTGGAGTTTGAGAAAGGGAACTTGCTGCACCTACACAGGACATTGCTGAGATAGCAGCTGGAATACTGTGTACGGTTCTGGTCTCCCTACTTATGGAATGACATGCTTTCATTGGAATGAGTTCAGAGAAAGTTCACCAGGCCCATTCCTAAGATGAAGGTGTTGTCTTCACCCACCACAGGAATCGTAGCAGGCCGGGGGGTCCTTTGACCTCGGGGGGGGGGGGGGGATTCTCCAGTTTTGGGGAAGTGATGCTGCAGAATCCAACTCGTCTTTTGGGGAAGGGTTGCACCTATACTCATTAGGTTTGGAAGAATGAGCAGTGAACATTCTGAAACATATGAGATTCTCATGGACAGTTGACAGGCTGGAGGCCAAGAGGATGATTCATGAAGGAGTCTTGAACTTGGTGCCACAGATCTACAAGGAAGCCAAAGGTATTGTTTTAGCCCTTACAGACACCAATACTTTATCCTCAGTTTTAGTCAGGTTAGTCAGAGGTTTAGCCAGGTGTGGTGAAAGCTTCAAAGAACAAAGAAAAGTACAGCACAGGAAACAGGCCCTTCGGCCCTCCAAGCCTGTGCCGCTCCTTGGTCCAACTAGACCAATCGTTTGTATCCCTCCATTCCCAGGCTGCTCATGTTACTATCCAGGTAAGTCTTAGGTCTTAGTCTTCAACCAATCATCTGGCCTTTTGGAACATAATTTGCAGTCAGAGGGAGATGCCATGGAAATGTGGGGATTGTGGGAAGAACATAAGAACTAGGAGCAGGAGTAGGGGCAGCACGGTAGCACAGTGGTTAGCACTGCTGCTTCACAGCTCCAGGGACCTGGGTTCAATTCCCGGCTTGGGTCGCTATCTGTGTGGAGTTTGCACATTCTCCTCATGTCTGCGTGGGTTTCCTCCAGATACTCCGGTTTCGGGATGTTGACAAACGCGAGGTTATTCACTTTGGAAGAAATAATAGCAAATTGGATTATTATCTAAATGGAAAGAAATTACAACATGCTGCTGTGCAGAGGGACCTGGGGGTCCTTGTGCATGAGACGCAAAAACCCAGTCTGCAGGTGCAACAGGTGATCAAGAAGGCAAATGGGATGTTGGCCTATATCTCTAGGGGGATAGAATATAAAAGCAGAGATGTCTTGCTGCATCTGTACAAGGCATTGGTGAGGCCGGAGCTGGAATACTGTGTGCAGTATTGGTCCCCTTATTTGCGGAAGGATATATTGGCCTTGGAGGGAGTGCAGAGAAGGTTCACCAGGTTGATAGCAGAAATGAGGGGTGTTGATTATGAGGAGAGACTGAGCAGATTGGGTTTGTACTCGTTGGAATTTAGAAGGCTGAGGGGGGATCTTATAGAGACCTATAAGATAATGAAGGGGCTGGATAGGGTAGAGGTGGAGAGATTCTTTCCACTTAGAAAGGAAGCTAGAACTAGAGGGCACAGCCTCAAAATAACGGGGGGTCAGTTTAGGACAGAGTTGAGGAGGAACTTCTTCTCTCAGAGGGTGGTGAATCTCTGGAATTCTCTGCCCACTGAAGTGGTGGAGGCTACCTCGTTGAATATGTTTAAATCACGGATAGATGGATTCCTGATCAGTAAGGGAATTAGGGGTTATGGGGATCAGGCGGGTAAGTGGAACTGATCCACTTCAGATCATCCATGATCTTATTGAATGGCGGGGCAGGCTCGAGGGGCTAGATGGCCTACTCCTGCTCCTATTTCTTATGTTCTTATGTCACACAGTCCAAAAATGTGCGGGTTAGGTTGATTGGCCATGTTAAAATTGCCCCTTAGTGTCCTGAGATGCGTAGGTCAGAGGGATTAGCGGGTAAATGTGTAGGGATATGGGGGTAGGGCCTGGGTGGGATTGTGGTTGGTGCAGACTCGATGGGCCAGATGGCCTCTTTCTGCACTGTAGGGTTTCTATGATTCTATCTGGCCCCTCGAGCGCTCATGGCTGATCTTTTTGTGGACTCAGCTCCACTTACCCACCCGCTCACCATAGCCCTTAATTCCTTTACTGTTCAAAAATATATCTATCCTTGCCTTAAAAACATTCAATGAGGTAGCCTCAACTGCTTCACTGGGCAGGGAATTCCACAGATTCACAACCCTTTGTGTGAAGAAGTTCCTCCTCAACTCAGTCCTAAATCTGCTTCCCCTTATTTTGAGGCTATGCCCCCTAGTTCTAGTTTCACCCGCCAGTGGAAACAACTTCCCTGCTTCTATCTTATCTATTCCCTTCATAATCTTATATGTTTCTATAAGATCACCCCTCATTCTTCTGAATTCCAATGAGTATAGCCCCGGTCTACTCAGTTTCTCCTCATAAGCCAACCCTCTCAACTCAACTCAACGAAGTGAATCTCCTCTGCACCCCCTCCAGAGCCAGTATATCCTTTCTCAAGTAAGGTGACCAAAACAGTACACAGTACTCCAGGTGTGGCCTCACCAGCACCTTAGACAGCTGCAACATAACCTCGCTGTTTTTAAACTCCATCCCTCTCGCAATGAAGAACAAAATTCCATTTGCCTTCTTAATTACCTGCTGCACCTGCAAACCAACTCCTTGAGATTCCTGCACAAGGACACCCCTGTCCCTCTGCACAGCAGCATGCTGCAATTTTTTACCATTTAAATAATAGTCCATTTTGCTGTTATTCCTACCAAAATGGATGACCTCACATTTACCAATATTGTACTCCATCTGCCAGACCCTCGCCCACTTACTTAGATTATCTATATCCCTTTGCAGACTTTCAGCGTCCTCTGCACACTTTGCTCTTAGTGTCACCTGCGAATTTTGACACCCGACACTTGGTCCCCAACTCCAAATCATCGATGTAAATCGTAAACAATTGCGGTCCCAACACTGATCCCTGAGGCACATCACTGGTCACTGATCGCCAACCAGAAAAACACCCATTTACCCCCACTCTTTGCTTTCTGTTAGTTAACCAATCCTCTATCCATGCTAATACATTACCCGTAACACAGTGCACCTTTATCTTATGCAGCAGTCTTTGGTGCGGCACCTTGTCAAATGCCTTCTGGAAATCCAGATACACCACATCCACAAGTTCCCCATTGTCCACTGCACATGTAATGTTCTCAAAGAATTCCACCAAATTAGTCAAACATGACCTTCCCTTCATGAACCCATGCTGCGTCTTACCAATGGGACAATTTATATCCAGATGTCTCGCTATTTCTTCCTTGATGATAGATTCAAGCATTTTCCCTACTACAGAAGTTAAGCTAACCGGCCTATAGTTACCTGCCTTTTGTCTACCTCCTTTTTTAAACAGTGGTGTCACATTTGCTGTATTCCAATCTGCGGGAACCACCCCAGAGTCCAGCGAATTTTGGTAAATTACCACTAGTGCATTTGCTATTTCTTCCGCCATCACTTTTAGTACCCTGGGATGCATTCCATCAGGACCAGGAGACTTGTCTACCTTTAGCCCCATTAACTTGCCCAACACTACCTCTTTCGTGATAATGATAGTTTCTCGGTTCTCACCTGCCATAGCCTTCCTGTCATCAATTTTTGGCATGTTATTTGTGTCTTCCACTGTGAAGACTGACACAAAATACCTGTTCGATGCCCCAGCCATTTTCTCATTTCCAGTTATGACATCCCCCTTCTCGTCCTCTAAAGGACCAATGTTTACTTTCGCCACTCTTTTTCGTTTTATATATTTGTCGAAACTTTTGCTTTCTGTTTTTATATTCTGAGCTAGTTTACTCTCATAATCCATCTTACCTTTCTTTATAGCTTTTTTCGTGGCTTTCTGCTGACCTTTAAAGATTTCCCGATCCTCTCGGTTCCCACTTATCTTTGCCACTTTGTCTGCATTTTCTTTCAATTTGATACCTCCTTTATTTCCTCAGATATCAGTGGCTGATTATCTCTTTTTCTTCTTTATCACTGGTATATACTTTTGCTGAGCACTGTGAAAGATTGCTTTGAAAATCCTCCTCTGTTCCTCAATTGTCCCACCATAAAGTTTTTAGAAACATAGAAACCCTACAGTGCAGAAGGAGGCCATTCGGCCCATCGAGTCTGCACTGACCACAATCCCACCCAGGCCCTACCCCCACATATTTTTACCCGCTAATCCCTCTAACCTACGCATCCCAGGACTCTAAGGGACAATTTTTAACCTGGCCAATCAACCTAACCCGCACATCTTTGGACTGTGGGAGGAAACCGGAGCACCCGGAGGAAACCCACGCAGACACGAGGAGAATGTGCAAACTCCACACAGACAGTGACCCGAGCCGGGAATCGAACCCGGGACCCTGGAGCTGTGAAGCAGCAGTGCTAACCACTGTGCTACCGTGTCGCCCAAAAGTCTGCCTCAGCCAACTCCTCCTTCATCCCTTTGTAGTCTCCTTAGTTTAAGTACAAGACACTGGTATTGGATTTTACCTTCTCACGCCCCATCTGTATTTTAAATTCAACCAAGGAAGGAATTCAATTCCCCATCCCTGCTGGAAACTCATCGACACAGTCACACTGGGGAGAGGCCATTCATCTGTCCCCAGTGTGGGAAGGGATTTGCTCACTCACCTACTCTGCTGAGACACCAGCAAATTCACACTGGGACGAGGCCATTCAATTGCTCTTGTGTAGGAAGGGATTCAGTTGGTCATCCAGTCTCCTGACACACCAGCGAGTTCACACCGCGGAGAAGCCATTCACCTGCACCCAGTGTGAGAAGAGATTCGCTGATTCATCCAACCTAGCAATACACTAGCGAACTCACAAAGAGGAGGCCATTCACCTGCTCCCAGTGTAGGAAGGGATTTAATAGTCATCCAAACTAGCAGTACACCAGCAAGTTCACACTGGAGAGAGGCCTTTTACCCACTGTGTGTGTGACAAGAGATTCATTGACTCATCCAGCCTCGCAATACACCAGCGAATTCACAAAGGGGAGAGGCCATTCACTTGCTCCCGGTGTGGGAAGGGATATGTTACCTCATCCACTCTTCTGAGACACCAGTGAATTCACAAGGAACTATTGTGATTGTATTTTCCTGTTGAGCATATTCAGACTAAACCATGTTCCTTTGGGTCTGTTTCTGCTGAATTGAAAAATAACTTCAGCTCTGTTTAGGTGTGAATATAGTTGGTCTGAGAAGAGGAGGATTTGGGGTCAGGAAACTTGTACAAAGCATCAGATTATCTGAACAGCAGAGAATTTTGTACATGGAAGGAAACAACTCCATTCTCAATCACATTAGGGAGAAACCGTGCAAATGTGGAGACTGAAGTGATTGGCGGACCATTTTTTATGGTTTTCTAATTCAGCACATTTCTATTTTTATTAGTTTATTATCATATTATGGTGAGCACTGCTGCCTCACAGTGCCAGGGACTCGGGTTTGATTCCTGGCTTGGGTCACTGTCTGTGTGGAGTTTGCACATTCTCCCCGTGTCTGCATGGGTTTCCTCCGGGTGCTCCAGTTTCCTCCCAGTCGGAAAGACATGCTGGTCCGGTGCATCGGCCATGCTAAATTCTCCCTCCTGTGTATCCGAATAGGTGCCGGAGTGTGGCAACTTGGGGATTTTCAGTAACTTCATTGCTGTGTTAATGTAAGCCTACTTGTGACACTAATCAATAAACTTAAACTATTTTACATGTAGCTCCGCTGTATCTTTCCAGTCAGAGTCATTCCAGCTCAGAAGGAATCCATTGGGTTTCTCAAACCTATTTGACTCTTTGTAGACGAGTTACACAGCCTGAAAAAAACATCACAACATGCAACGTGGGGAGAAACCGTTAACATGTTCTGTGTGTGGACGAAGCTTCAACCTGGAGAGACACAAGGACTCTGGCACCATGGAGAAACAGTGGAAATGGGAGGATTGTGGGAAGGGATTCAATTACCCATCTGCACTGAAAACTCATCAATGCAGTCACACTGGGGTAGAGGCTGTTCAGTAGTGCTGGCTGTGGGAAGGGATTCACTCAGTCATCTGCTCTGCAGAAACAGCAAGTTCACACTGGAGAGAGACCATTCACCTGCTCTGAGTTTGGGAAAGGATTCACTGAGGCATCATCTGTGGAGACACCAGAGAGTTCATCTTGGTGGGAGGCCATTTACTTGCACTAAGTGTGGGAGCAAAAGAATGATTCAACCCCTGTTGAGACATTATGGCAATCACTCAGATTAGACCCATTATCTGCTCCAACTCTGGGTGTTAACTAAATTATTTGAGATTAAATATATACAAATGGAGGGCATTGATTGGACGAGTGCAAATAAAGAGACACTGTCACAGAGTGGAGTTAGGAGGTATCTAATTGTCATGCTTTACTCTGCAAATAAATCTATTCCAAATAAAGGTTAGCTTCAGTTTCTTCCTTCACCATAACGCTGTCAGGATTATAACATGTTAACAGGGAATGTTTGTCTCATGGTGAATTTTAAAAACTAAAGGAAAGTATATTTCAGGCAGGAGCTTACAATCCCAGTAGCTTTTGTGAGAAATGGTTGAAAGCCAGTGGGAATTGTCAGGGTCTGATTCCCCACTGATGTTCTTGAAGTCTGAACCACACGATCAATGTAAGAATGAAGTGGAGATGTGGACACGGGTTACAGCCCGACCAAGGAGGAAACAAGGTCTGGCCTTGGCACTGTCACTTCTTGACAAAAAGATCAGAAGCAAAGTATTTTGTGAGCTGGATGTCCATCAGTTGGATACTGATGAAGGTTTGAATCTTTTATAAAGATTCATTGAGATTTACAAGATAGATGATGTATTGGATGCCTATGAAGCATGATTGGATTTTGACAGGTTTTGTGTGAGGGTGAAAGCATCTTTAGTGCGTCTGGATATCGCAACAAAAGACAGGATTGGAACAGCGCTAATCGGTGATTGAACCCCAGCAATGACTGGGGAACTATTAATAGGTGTTTCAGGTCTGAATGAAAACATCATCGTGTGATAAACTTTCGCAGTGAGACACAACACAGAGAATTCTGAGGCTGAACACAATGATGATGGTTATCACTCTGAAGGAATTGGAATATCATAAGGAATTTGGTCCAGTGATGAGTGTGTTAGTCACAGACTCAGTCACCTGTTCTGTGTTTGATGCATACAAGCATATGAGTTAGGAGCAAGCACTGGCCACTCAGCCCCTCGAGTCTGCTCTGTCGTTCAGTAAGATAATGGCTGATCGGATTGTAACCTCAACCCCACATTCCCACTTACCCCGTTAATCTTTCACCCCCTTGATAATCAAGAATCTATCTCGCTCTGCCTTCAAAATATTCAAAGGGATTATTACAGCAACTTTTGAGGAAGAGTTCCAGGAACTCTCAACCCTGTGGAAAAAAAACTTTCCTCATCTCTGCTTTAAATGAACTTATTTTAAACAGTAAGCCCTCATTCTCGATTCTCCCACTACAGGAAACATGCCCTCCACATCCACCCTGTCAAAATGCCTCAGGATCTTATATGTTTCAGTCAAGTTGCCTCTTACTGTTCTAAACTCCAGGGGACAAAACACTCACCTGTCTAACCTTGCCTCATAATCCCATTCCACAGTGGCTGCACCTCGACAGTGTGTGGATCAGATTGAAGATGTTATCCATATTCACCTCATGGTGAAGAGTGACACAAGGTTAAGGAGTATGAAAGGTTTCCAGTTGGTGATATCAATAGATTGAAGCCACTAAAGAGAGTGTTGATTCCATGTAAAGTAGCTGGAGTCAGCACTCCAGGACTGGTGTAGTCTGGTGTGTCTGACAGTGAACCTGCTCAGTTTAATGTTGAGTGAACCTTCCATGAAAAAGGCACAAATGCAACTGGACATGGAACAAGGTATGATTGTTCACTCAAATCAGGACATTATTGTGTCCTCTTAACAAAACCTGATGTTTCTAATCCTCGGGTTCGAGAAGGATTCATGGCATCAGGTGAAGAGAAACAGAAAAAAATTACAAATTGTCTTAAAGCTGCACAAACAATTTGCTCGTCCTATCGAACAAAGATTAAAAACCCTGCTAAAAGATGCAGGGCTGGTTGGTGAAGAGGATACGAGACTCAGAACAGATTAGTACAAAGTATCGGACAAAGCCATTACATCCTTCCCTTGGCTCATGAAGAAGTTGCTGTGCATCTAAAGGTATGAGACAAAGACAGAAATATTTTCATTCTACACTTTATCGATATGGTAACCCAACTTAGTCTTTCTCCAATAATACATGGTAAGGACAAAAGGGTGATTCTAGAACAAGTCATTGAGAAGTGGACAGGGACTGGACCTGGGGCACCAGCTAAGTTTCTGACTGATAATGGAGGGGAATTTGTTAATGATGAGTTTTGAGACGTGTGTAAAAACATGAACATTCTGGTCAGGAACACGGCAGCTGAAAGTCCTTTCAGTGATGGACTCTGTGAATGGAATCACTCGGTGATCGATGAAATGCTGCAGAAAATCTCAGCTGATCAGCCAAACTGCAAGTTGATAACTGCACCGGCCTGGACGGTTCATGTAAATAATTCACTTCAGGTGGTTGGAGAGTATAATCCTTGTCAATTGGTTTGGGAGAAATCCCAAATTACCCTCTGTGCCAGGTGATAAACCTGCTTTCGAAGGGATGACAATTAGCACAATTTTTATTCATTTATTATCGAATTGTTTCACTAAAATAATTGCTCGAGCTAAGAAATTGTGGATCCTAGAAGAGCGGTGTCTTATAATGTAATACTTTGTACAAAATAAAGAACATCATATTTTTCTTCTACGATTTGTTTTGAAATATTGTTGTGTGAGTTGTTACAATTCGGGTTGGAAACATCGTTTCAAGAGAAATTTAAACACCCAGCGATTAACTGAAAAGATTACATCAGAAGATTGCAGGTTTTTAAACAAAAACAAACTTTATATATAAAACAAAAGAAATATTAAAAATCAGCATGATCAATTATATTTTATGAAGATTTATGCTGTAAACTCAGTTCTACTTTTCGACCCCTCTTTAGTTCTGAAGAGTCACGTGGACTCAAAACATGAACTCTATTTTCACTCACCACAGATGCTGTCAGTCCTGAGTGTTTGCAGTATTTTTCAGCTTTTGTTTGTACTTTTTACACCCCCCCCCCACCCCACCCCACCCCAACAAAAGAGTTCCCTTATATTTAACAATATAGAAACATCGAAACGAGAGGCAGGAATAGGTCATTTGGCCCTTTGAACCTGCTCCACCATTTATTGTGACCATGGCTGATCATCAACTTCAATATCCTGATCCCTCCCTGCCTCCCTATCCCTTGACCCTTTTAGACCCAAGAGCTAGATCTAATTTCTTCTTGAAGGTTCATTCACTTCTGTTCCAGGAACCATCCCAAAGGAATGTCAAAGCTCTCCAAGATTCACTTCAATTCTCCTCACTTTTCCAGCTATTCTCCAAGCTCCAAGATTTTATGGGGGTCCGACCATTAGCTTTTGATGAAACAACTCTCCAACTTTCCATTAAGACCTCAAAACTGTGGCCTTCTAAGTTCAAGCATGGGCTTCACTGTGTTCTTCCTGAGGGATTTAAACATTGGGAACACCTCTGATTCCTAATGACCTTCTCGGCTCCATGTCCCATAGCTGGTTCACAGCTCCTGGTCCCAAAGCTGACGGTTTCCAAGCTAACTGCAGACTGCCTGCTTTCTGTGAGAAACACCCAAAATTCCAACCAAGCTCCACCCTGAATCACTTATCCCCATGGTAACAGAGACCAATTGGGATGTCCAATAGATGTTTAAATTAATTAACTTGTAATTTCAAAACCAAACATGTGACCCTGAGGTCTGCCTGATGAGTTCCCCTCTGTAACAAAGGCAGGACGATAAGTGTCAGACCCAATGGCCCTCATTTTACCGGCACGCTCGCCGAGGCTCACAGAACGGCATTCTCCGTTGCCCTCGGGCACGATCTTACGAACCTCGGGCAGGCGGGCGTGCCGGTAAAATTCCGGCAATGTCTCCAGGTCTCCTGCTAAAAGAGGCTGAGCCCAGCCCCCTTTTTACAGCATTAGCTGCTGTACTCTGCTCAATAAGAGTTTAAATGTCCCAAATCTTGCGTTAATTATGCTACTTCCAGCTGATTTGAAAATGTGATTTTCAGTCTCTACAATAATCAAATATCCCGTGGTTGTTTTTTTCTGAATCAAATTACTGGCAATCTTCTTGAATGAACATGTCAAAACTGAGGGAATTCCCTCTGTGTATTTAATTAGAAATGTCTCACTGTGACTCAAAGAGGAAGAGTCCAGCTGTCCTTTTACAGTTCTTATCCTTCCAGCTTTGACTCCTTAAATCAACATGGGCCACATCTTGTGATTGCAAAGTCCCTTAGGGTGTTTTTACCAGATTCTCAACCCAGATTTTTCATTTTTTAAAAACTAATTCTCAAGCTCAAAGTTAATTTGTAAAACAGGAATGATTAGACAGACACAAACCTCTTCCTCAGGAAGAAATGAAAATGTATCACCATCTAAATATCCTATTTAGAATATTACAATTTTCTGTACATATTAATAACAGCCATGATCATATTGAATGGCCGAGCAGCTCAAAGAGCATCAGCCCACTGGAAGCAAAGTCATGAGATTGGTCAGTCCAGCAGAAAGAAACCCTCCGACCGTCCCACTTTGGGGAGGCGATGGCCTAGTGGTATTATCGCTGGACTATTAATCCAGAAACGCAGCTAATGTTCTGGAGACATGGGTTTGAATCCCACCACGGCAGATGGTGGAATTTGACTAAAAAATATCTGGAATTAAGAATCTACTGATGACCATGAAACCGTTGTCGATGGTCAGCGTTCTTTAGGGAAGGAAATTTGTCGTCCTTACCTGGTCTGGCCGACATGTGATTCCAGAGCCACAGCAATGTGACTGACACTCAACTGCCCTCTCGAGAGAAACTAGGGATGGGCAATAAATGCTGACCAGCGACACCCATGTCCCACGAATGAATAATAAAACTGTCAGAGTGAACATGGTTCAGTTCTGGATGTGAACAACAGCAGCAATAACAGCAGAATCCAGTCCCTGTAATCACTTGTGAACTCGCTGGTATCTGAACAGATTGGATAACTGAGTGAATGCCATCCTGCACAGACCCAGTGAATGGTCTCTCCCCAGCATAAGACACTGGTGTGTCATAAGGTTGGATGAATCAATGATTGCTTTCTCACTCAGCTGAACAGCCTCTCTCTACTGTGAACTCGCTGGTGTGTCTGCAAGTGAGATAATCGATTAAATCTCATCTCACACTCTGGACAGCTGAATGGCCTCTCCCCTGTGTGAACTCGCTCGTGTCTCAGCAGGTCAGATGAAGTAGTGAATGCTTTCCCACACTCAGAGCAGGTGAACGGTCTCTCCCTGGTGTGAACTCGCTGGTGTATCTGTAGGTTGTAGGAGAGAGAGAATCCCTTTCCACATTCAGAGCAGGTGAATGGCCTCTCCCCAGTGTGAACTCGCTGGTGTGTCTGCAACTGAGATAACCGACTGAAACTCATCACACACTTGGAGCAGGTAAATGGCCTCTCCCCACTGTGAATTCGCTGGTGTATCCGGAGGTTGGAAGAGCGAGAGAATCCCTTTCCACACTGCGAACAGATGAACGGCCTCTCCCCTGTGTGAACCCGCTGGTGTGTCATTAAGTCGGATGAAGTAGTAAATCCCTTTGCACACTTAGTGCAGGTGAATGGTCTCTCCCCAGTGTGACTGCGCCGATGAATTTCCAGCTCCGAGGGGAATCTGAATCCCTTCCCACAATGTCCACATTTCCACAGTTTCTCCATGGTGCCAGTGTCCTTGTATCTCTCCAGGTTTGCTGATTAGTTGCGGTTGGTGTGTGTGTATGTGTTACACCAATGTTTAAAATCTTTTGAAGCAGATAAAAGAGAGAAATATTTCTCCTGGACTCAAATGCCGATAATATTCTGGTACCAATAATCGAACAATTCTGTTAATTCTTCACTTGATGTTTCCTTTGAGATTTCAATCTGTAAATCCTTCCCTCCATTATCCTGTAAAAGGAGTTGACAAAAGTCATCACCGTCAGTACTGGATAGAAATTCAGAACAGATAATTCTGAATATAACTGGACTAAAAACATGTGGTATACAATGCTGCATTTCTTAATTAGATAGGTGATGGGAAGGAGATTTGAGAAAACTATATTTACTCCAGATTTTAAAAGCAATCTTTCTGAATTGTAATGTCTCTTTGACTGGAATTATATAACATAACTACATGCTATAATTACAAGAATAAAACAATGAATCTTATTACCGAAACATAAATATACCAAATATATGAACACAAGTTATATCTCTGTTGTGACTAATCTAAAAAGTAAACAAATTTCCAGAAAGTTCCAATGGAATACTGAAGGACAAGGTTTCACATTTTAAAAAATACTTTACAAATCAATCTAAAACCAGCATCACTAAATCATGCAAAGAGAGAAACACTATTTGAATGCACAAGATAAATTACACTTTAAAAAGCTCAGACAATAAAAACAGGTTTCACAAAATCACAAACATTTCCCCCTCAGTATATTTGGCTCTAATTCCAGTTACAGAGTCCCACAACTCTCTGTAAGAGAGAAATAAGGAAGGAGAGGATCAAATATGAAGGTAGGCTAGCCAGTAACATTAGGAATGATAGTAAAAGTTTCTTTAAATACATTAAAAACAAACGGGAGGCAAAAGTAGACATTGGGCCGCTCCAAAATGACGCTGGTAATCTAGTGATGGGAGACAAGGAAATAGCTGAGGAACTTAATAAGTACTTTGCGTCAGTCTTCACAGTAGAAGACATGAGTAATATCCCAACAATTCAGGAAAGTCAGGGGGCAGAGTTGAATATGGTTGCCATCACAAAGGAGAAAGTGCTAGAGAAACTAAAAGGTCTGAAAATTGATAAATCTCCGGGCCCAGATGGGCTACATCCTAGAGTTCTAAAGGAGATAGCTGAAGAAATAGTGGAGGCGTTAGTTATGATCTTTCAAAAGTCACTGGAGTCAGGGAAAGTCCCAGAGGATTGGAAAATCGCTGTTGTAACCCCACTGTTCAAGAAGGGAACAAGAAAAAAGATGGAAAATTATAGGCCAATTAGCCTAACCTCAGTTGTTGGCAAAATTCTAGAATCCATCGTTAAGGATGAGATTTCTAAATTCTTGGAAGTGCAGGGTCGGATTAAGACAAGTCAGCATGGATTTAGTAAGGGGAGGTCGTGCCTGACAAACCTGTTAGAGTTCTTTGAAGAGATAACAAATAGGTTAGACCAAGGAGAGCCAATGGATGTTATCTATCTTGACTTCCAAAAGGCCTTTGACAAGGTGCCTCACGGGAGACTGCTGAGTAAAATAAGGGCCCATGGTATTCGAGGCAAGGTACTAACATGGATTGACGATTGGCTGTCAGACAGAAGGCAGAGAGTTGGGATAAAAGGTTCTTTCTCAGAATGGCAACCGGTGACAAGTGGTGTCCCGCAGGGTTCAGTGTTGGGGCCACAGCTGTTCTCTTTATATATTAACGATCTAGATGACGGGACTGGGAGCATTCTGGCCAAGTTTGCCGATGATACAAAGATAGGTGGAGGGGCAGGTAGTATTGAGGAGGTGGGGAGGCTGCAGAAAGATTTAGACAGTTTAGGAGAGTGGTCCAAGAAGTGGCTGATGAAATTCAACGTGGGCAAGTGCGAGGTCGTACACTTTGGAAAAAAGAATAGAGGCATGGACTATTTTCTAAACGGTGACAAAATTCATAATGCTAAAGTGCAAAGGGACTTGGGAGTCCTAGTCCAGGATTCTCTAAAGGTAAACTTGCAGGTTGAGTCCGTAATTAAGAAAGCAAATGTAATGTTGTCATTTATCTCAAGAGGCTTGGAATACAAAAGCAGGGATGTACTTCTGAGGCTTTATAAAGCACTGGTTAGGCCCCATTTGGAGTACTGTGAGCAATTTTGGGCCCCACACCTCAGGAAGGACATACTGGCACTGGAGCGGGTCCAGCGGAGATTCACACGGATGATCCCAGGAATGGTAGGCCTGACATACGATGAACGTCTGAGGATCGTGGGATTATATTCATTGGAGTTTAGGAGGTTGAGGGGAGATCTGATAGAAACTTACAAGATAATGAACGGCTTAGATAGGATGGACGTAGGGAAGTTGTTTCCATTAACAGGGGAGACTAGGACGCGGGGGCACAGCCTTAGAATAAAAGGGAGTCACTTTAGAACAGAGATGAGGAGAAATTTCTTCAGCCAGAGAGTGGTGGGTCTGTGGAATTCATTGCCACAGAGGGCTGTGGAGGCCGAGACGTTGAGCGTCTTCAAGACAGAAATTGATAAATTCTTGATTTCTCGAGGAATTAAGGGCTATGGGGAGAGAGCGGGTAAATGGAGTTGAAATCAACCATGATTGAATGGTGGAGTGGACTCGATGGGCCGAATGGCCTTACTTCCGCTCCTATGTCTTATGGTCTTATGGTAATTCCCAGGGGGAGAAAGAAAGTGTTTTACTCACAGCTGTTGTCCAGAGGATGAAGTTTGAGTCTGTGTGTGAAGTTTGAGTCTGTGGTGAAGTTTGAGTCTGTGGTGAAGCTACAAACAGAAGCTGTTCTGTTTCAAATCAAACTGCGGGACTTGGAAGAAAATGATGGGAAGAGATTTTGCAAAGTCCCCTCCCCCACTCCCTCAGCTGGCAGCCCAGCACGCAGGCGCAGAGAGCGCTGCTGAGCCGAGCTGTCCGGAACAGGCGCAGAGAGCGCTGCTGAGCCGAGCTGTCCGGAGCAGGCGCAGAGAGCGCTGCTCAGCCGAGCTGTCCGGAGCAGGCGCAGTGCGGCTGCCGCCAGCGGTCGCTCTCGATCTCTTTTTGGAGCAGCAGCCGCCGTAGAGAGATGGGGGAGGGGGCGATCACCGAGCGGCTTCTCGCTCTGGCCGGAGCCGCCAGCCGGTTGCCCGGAAACCTTGGCTCGACGAGGTGCAGAGGGAGGGGAACAATGGGTGGGGGCGGGGCTCCCGTGTCCGCTCGCCCGGGCCTGCGCACTGGAACCCGAGGATGTCACTGCGGTGCAGACTGATTCCTATTGGCTGATATAGGCAGGCCTCCATTGACATCACAATGCGGAAGTTGTCCAATGAGCTTCAGAGTGAAACTTCCTCCTCTGGACAACATCAGGGAGGAAATCAATGTTTCCCCCTTTCCATTTCTTTTCTCATTCTGGGGGAAATTGGGGACTCGCAGCAACTGAAGGGAGAGGAAGTGAATTCAGGGAGGCTGCAGACTGGAACTATTACAGACGAACATCGGAATTAGGAGCAAGACGAGACCCAGGTATCTTTTTCTTTCTCTCTCTCAAAGATATTGACATCTTTTGGCTCCCTCAGGTTGTCACATTTATTTGTCTGACAAGATAACCTCTTACCTAATGTTCACAATTAAAGGGGGAGTTTTCCCAGGAGAAGACTGTTTAAATGAACAGTAAATTCGCTTGGGACAGAGATATGTTTAATGTAGTTATATGGTACGTGCTATGTTATTTATGATTCCCTATTTCTTGTCTTGACATATAAAAGGCACTGTGTCAACATTACCTATTTCCACTGATGGAGACATTCCAACATAGAAGGAATCCATTTGGCAATTCAAATCCATGCCAACCCTCTGTGGAGCAATTCAGTCAGTCCCATTCCCTCTCTGTACTCCCATTCCCCTGAGTTTCACATCACAATGGAATGGATGAGAATTCCAGATGAGCTGAGACTGGGGTGGAGTCGGGTGATGTTACTGAGGTGGAAATAGTGATAATGATGTGGATGTGTGGCTGGAAGCTCATCTTGGGGTGAAATATTTCACCAGGGTTGTGAACAGCCTGTTTCAGGTCAGACATGTTTGTGATTTATATAAACGATCTGGAAGAAGGTGTAACTGGGGTGATCAGTAAGTTTGCGGACGACACAAAATTGGCAGGACTTGCAGATAGTGAGGAATCATAGAAACCCTACAGTGCAGAAGGAGGCCATTCGGCCCATCAAGTCTGCACCGACCACAATCCCACCCAGGCCCTACCCCCACATATTTACCCGCTAACCTACGCATCTCAGGACTCTAAGGGGCAATTTTTAACCTGGCCAATCAACCTAACCCGCACACCGTTGGACTGTGGGAGGAAACCGGAGCTCCCGGAGGAAACCCACGCAGACACGAGGAGAATGTGCAAACTCCACACAGACAGTGACCCGAGCCACGAATCGAACCCAGGACCCTGGAGCTGTGAAGCAGCAGTGCTAACCACTGTGCTACCATGCCGCTCCTTAGAGGAGCATTGTCAGAAGCTACAGAAGGATATAGATAGGCTGGAAATTTGGGCAAAGAAATGGCAGATGGAGTTCAATCCTGATAAATGCGAAGTGATGCATTTTGGTAGAAATAATGTAGGGAGAAGCTATACGATAAATGGCAGAACCATAAAGGGTGTAGATACGCAGAGGGACCTGGGTGTGCAAGTCCACGGATCCTTGAAGGTGACGTCACAGGTGGAGAAGGTGGTGAAGAAGGCATATGGCATGCTTGCCTTTATAGGACGGGGCATAGAGTATAAAAGTTGGGGTCTGATGTTGCAGATGTATAGAACGTTGCTTCGGCCACATTTGGAATACTGCATCTAGTTCTGGTCGCCACACTATCAGAAGGATGTGGAGGCTTTGGAGAGAGTACAGAGGAGGTTTACCAGGATGTTGCCTGGTATGGAGGGGCTTAGTTATGTGGAGAGATTGGGTAAACTGGGGTTGTTCTCACTGGAAAGACGGAGGATGAGGGGAGACTTAATAGAGGTGTATAAAATTATGAAAGGCATAGATAGGGTGAACGGTGAGAAGCTTTTCCCCAGGTCGGTGGTGACGTTCACGAGGGGTCATAGGTTCAAGGTGAAGGGGGGGTGGTTCAACACAGATATCAGAAGGACATATTTTACACAGAGGGTGGTGGGGGCCTGGAATACGCTGCCAGGCAAGGTGGTGGAGGCAGACACACTGGGAACGTTTAAGACTTATCTAGATAGCCATATGAACGGAGTGGGAATGGAGGGATACAAAAGAATGGTCTAGTTTGGACCAGGGAGCGGCACGGGCTTGGAGGGCCGAAGGGCCTGTTCCTGTGCTGTATTGTTCTTTGTTAGAACCATAGAAAATTACAGCTCAGAAACATGCCTTTTGGCTCTTCTTGTCTGTGCCGAACCATTTTTTGCCTCGTCCCACTGACCTGCACTTGGACCATATCCCTCCACACCCTTCTCATCCATGAACCCGTCCAAGTTTTTCTTAAATGTTAAAAGTGACCCCGCATTTACCACTTTATCCGGCAGCTCATTCCACACTCCCACCACTCTCTGCATGAAGAAGCCCCCCCTAATATTCCCTTTAAACTTTTCTCCTTTCATCCTTAACCCATGCCCTCTGGTTTTTTTCTCCCCTAGCCTCAGTGGAAAAAGCCTGCTTGCGTTCACTCTATCTATACCCATCAAAATCTTATACACCTCTATCAAATCTCCCCTCAATCTTCTACGCTCCAGGGAATAAAGTCCCAACCTATTCAATCTCTCTCTGTAACTCAGCTTCTCAAGTCCCGGCAACATCCTTGTGAACCTTCTCTGCACTCTTTCAACCTTATTTATATCCTTCCTGTAACTCGGTGACCAAAACTGTACACAATACTCCAAATTTGGCCTCACCAATGCCTTATATAACCTTACCATAACACTCCAACTTTTATACTCGATACTCCGATTTATAAAGGCCAATGTACCAAAGGCACTCTTTACGACCCTATCCACCTGTGATGTCACTTTTAGGGAATTCTGTACCTGTCTTCCCAGATCCCTCTATTCAACTGCACTCTTCAGAGTCCTACCATTTACCCTGTACGTTCTACTTTGGTTTGTCCTTCCAAAATGCAATATCTCACACTTGTCTGCGTTAAATTCCATTTGCCATTTTTCAGCCCATTTTTCTAGTTGGTCCAAATCCCTCTGCAAGCTTTGAAAACCTTCCTCACTGTCCACGACACCTCCAATCTTTGTATCATCAGCAAACTTGCTGATCTAATTTACCACATTATCATCCAGATCATTGATATAGATGACAAACAACATGTTCTTTGACATGTTGCCAGGAAGAGAGATAGAGTTGTTGGCAAGCGAGTGGAGTTTGGAGAGGGGACTGAAGACAGTGGGTTCAGTCTTCCCAGTATTTATACGAAAGAAATTTCTGTTTGTTTAGTACTGGAAGTCAGATAAGTCAGGATGGTGTGTGAGTTGGGGGAACTCGGAGGTGATGGTGTTTATACCCATCTGCTATCTCGGTCCTTCTTGTTGGTGAAGTTGAGGGTTTGTGAGATTCTGTCAAAGTTCTTGTCAAGTTGTAGATGTATAAAATCCCTTGCCTTCACCTCAGCCACTCCTACTTCTCTCTATCTCCTCCCAAAGTGCCAAAAGAGTCTTATGTAGACCCAGGCTGTGTGGCAGGTTTCATTCCCTGAAGGATATCAGTGAACCAGTTGGGTTTGTATGACAATCCAGCAGCTTTCTTGGTTACCCTTTCCTCACGGCAGCTCCACAAATGAGCAGATTCATTCAGCTCAATTTCACAACCCACCGTTGTGTTTTTGTGGGTTCTTTCTCACTCACTTTTTTCTGTTTTAAATCAATTTCACAGGGGTTTACAAGAAGAAGATTTGCAGTTGAGAAACTGAAACAAAATATGATATCAGAATCTGATGAGTCGGCCAATTTATTGTAACCTGAATATCATTGTATTTTGAAATTGGAAGAAAAAAGCACCGTTCACAGTGGAGAGAAACTGTACATGTGTTCTGTTTGTGGACAAGACTTCAACCAATCATCTGGCCTTTGGGAACATAATTGCAGTCACAACAGGGAAATGGCATGGAAGTGTGAGGATTGTGGGAAGGAATTCAATTACCCATCCCTGCTGGAAACTCATCGACGCAGTCACACTGGGGAGAGGCCATTCATCTGCTCTCAGTGTGGGAAGAGATTCACTCAGTTATCCAGCTTAAATATACATCAGAGGACTCATGCTGAGGAGAGGCCGTTTACCTGCTCCCAATGTGGGAAGGGATTCAATCAGTCATCCAACCTAGCAATACACCAGTGTGTTCACACTGGGGAGAAACCGTTCACCTGCTCTGAATGTGGGAAGGGATTTTCTCACTCATCCACTCTGCTGATACACCAGCGAACTCACACTCAGGAGAGGCCATTCACTTGCTCCCAGTGTGGGAAGGGATTTGCTGACTCATCTACTTTGTTGAAATACCAGCGAGTTCACACTGGGGAGAGGCCATTCACCTGTTCCCAGTGTGGAAAGGGATTTGCTCAGTCAGCCACCTTGTTCACACACCAGCGAATTCACACTGGGGAGAGGCCATTCACCTGCTCTGTGTGGGGGAAAGGATTCAGTCGGTCATCAACTCTGCTGACACACCAGCGAGTTCACACTGGGGAGAAACCATTCATCTGCTCTGTGTGTGGGAAAGGATTCAATCACTCATCCAACCTAGCAATACACCAGCGAATCCACACAGAGGAGAGGCCATTCACCTGCTCTGTGTGTGAGAAGGGATTCAATCAGTCATCTAAACTAGCAATACATCAGCGGGTTCACACTGGGGAGAGGCCGTTCACCTGCTTGCAGTGTGGGAAGGGATACGTTACCTCGTCGAATCTTCTGACGCACCAGCGAATTCACAACTAACTATTGTAATTGGATTTAAAATTAGGGAGAAACCATGAAAATGTGCAGACCGTGAGGAGAGTTTCAGTTACCTGTCAGAGCTGGAAGCACCGGGGACTGTTTGAAGATGGAGGGTTTCTACAAGCTGCTCTAAGACTTGTCTTCTCTCTGAAAGCTTCAGGACAGTCTATACTCATTATAGCAAGTATATTTATGGTTTCTAACTGTAATTGAAGTGGCATCTACATCTTTGAGGAATGTTGCATATTTGGAACTGAAATTGTGCTAAATTAGAAATTAAAGTTGTTTCCTTTCACTTTTAAATATTGTTCAACTGTTAATAGTTAAGCTGCTTCATTTTATGGAATTATATTTAAGCTGTTATTAAATAAAGTTTGTTTTACCATGAAAGATTCCTAATTTGTCAGTGGAATTACTCCTGGAGTGAAGCATCCTATCCTCACATTTATGCCAAAATAGAAAACTTTGTTTGGATCTAATCTGGCTTCCGAACATAATTTATGGGTTCTGGTCCAGGACACTTTTGGAAGGGATTCACTCAATAATCTACCCTCCAACCACCCCCGCTTCACACTGAGGAGAGACCTTTTAAATGCCCAGACTGTGAGAACTGCTATAAAAGCTGTGGAAAAGTGATGTCTCATCAATGTGTTCACGCTGATGAGAGACCATTCAGCTGCTTTTACTGTGAGACAGGGTTCAGGGAATCATTCCAACTCACTGTCCACCAGCGAGTTCACACTGGGGAGAGGCTATTCACCTGCTCTGAGTTTGGGAAGAGATTCACTCAGTTTTGAGGTTCGATTTCCAGTATCGACATTACCTTATTTTGATCTGATTTTTTGTTTGATTTATTATTGTTGCATGTATTGGGATCCAGTGAACAGTATTGTTTCTTGCGCGCCATACAGACAAAGCCTACCGTTCCAGCATTTTCTGTTTTAGTTCCTTTTGAAGGGTTCTCCCTCTCTCCTCCATCCTCACCGACAACAAGAAGTCTGAGGAGCTCATGGAGCTCCTTTGTCACTAAAATGGAGACAACCTGATCAGCTGCCTCTGTTGTTTCCCTCCCTTCCACTGGGTCAAACTGTGTCTAACAATTTTCCCAAGCTTAAACTCATCTTTCTTTAGTTTCTCTCTGTCAAGCAGTAGATTTAGTAATCTATATTTGTATTATTGGATATTAGAAATAAGGTATAGATTTAAGTGAGTTTAATTCGGTGTTTCTGTGTACAGAAGGGTTAAAACTTTCATAGATTAATGTTAAATAAAGGTGTTTGCATGTATGAGGTTTTGGTTTCATTTCAAACTGTGCCCGTATTCTGTTTAGAGAATTTACAATGTGAAAACACACAAGTGTAAAAAAAGATTAGGTTGTTACTTGGCAACCAGTGGCCATTTTGGGTTCGAAAGAATTTCTGAGTTAGCTGAAGAGGAAACTGCCAGAAACATGAGGCACAACAATGGAGTAAGGGCAAGAAAGAAAGTCCCAGAAGTTTAAGAACAGATAGTTCTAGAAATCAGGGCATGAAAAAAGTCTGAGGAAAACTGAAGTCAAAGGGAATCTGAACAAGATTCTGTTCCCTGAAGTTAAAGGGGCAAAGAGTGGTTTCCAGTTAAAGGCAACACACATGGTGATGTTGGCTGGTGAAAAGCCAGACTCTGAAGTAATCCTAAGCTTGGGGACTTTGGTACCACCTGTGAAACAGTAGTGTTCTGTTGACATGGCTGGGTACCTGAGAGATTGCGTGGAAGCTTGAATGCATGTGATAATCTAAGGCAGAAGAATAGTGAAAGGAGAGATTGAAATCCTGGAAGTGGATCCTTGCTGAAAAGATCTGAGAGAGCGCATTTTTTGGGAGAACATTTTCGAAAGTGGATCTGGTTGATGAAAATTTCTGCGCACCAATTTCAATGACCATGTTACAATTCATGACGTTACACATGGCAGAATCTCAGCGTGATTACTCAGCATCAGGTTATACTCTGAACCGGTGCAGTGCAAATGGTGGAACTTACTGATCAAGAACTGGTCAGAGATTACATTGAATCACAGACAATTCTCTCATTCTTGGGCGACACAGTGATTAGCACTGCTGACTCACGGGTTCGAATCCCGGCTTGGGTCACTGTCTGTGTGGAGTTTGCACATTCTCCCCGTGTCTGCATGGGTTTGCTCCGGTTTCCTTCCACAGTCCAAAGATGTGTGGGTTAAGTGGATTGGCCATGCTAAATTGCCCTGAGTGTCAGGGGGGCTAGCTAGGATAAATGCACGAGGTTATGGGGAGAGGGCCTGGGTGGGATTGTGGTGGGTGCAGACTCAATGGGCCGAATGGCCTCCTTCTACACTGTAGGGATTCTATGAATATCCAGACCAGAAAGACATTGTTCGGTTTAACTAGTCTGTGCTGGGGTTTATATTTCATACAAGACACCTCCCATTCCATCTCCCTCATTTCAGCCTTTCAGCTCATCTTTCTAATCTCCTTTCCCTCATGTACTCATCACATTTCCTTTTTAAACGATGAGTTGTCCAGCTAGTTCCTGTGGCAGTGAATTTCACATTGTAATCAATCTCTGAGTATAGATGGTGAGTGACTTGGAGAGGAACGTGCAGGTGATGATGTTCCCATGCATTTGCTGCCCTTCTCCAAGGTGCTGGAGGTTGCGGGTTTGCAAGATGCTGTCAAAGAAGCCTTGGTGAGTGCTTGCAGTGAATCTTGTAGGTGGTACACACAGCTGCCACGTGAGTCAGTGTTGGAGGGAGTAGATGTTTGTAGAAGGATTGCCAATCAAGCTGCTTTGTCTTGGATGGTGTTGAGCTTCCTGAGTTGTTGGAGCTGCACTAATTCAGAAAATTGGAGCTTATTCAATTAGACAGAAGAGTTGTGCCTTGTAGATGCTGGACTTTGGGGAGAAAGATTAAACAGACCTTTTAATGGAAAATTTACCTGATCTGGCCCAGACACCACGAGGAGATGGAAATGGGATGTGTTCTGATTCTCAATTGAAACCCGACCCAACTGAAAAGGTGAACATTGAAGACTCGAACACGGAGGGAGGTATGTCTGTTAGTGTTCTTCAGCAGTGGAAGTGGGGATCAGGATTGTGCTGGAAGAACAGGAGTGATGGTGAAATGAGTCAGCAAATAGGGAATGGTTATTTAACCACCAGCTCGGGTTACTGAAGCCTGAATATTGTGGGAGAGAAAAGGCGAGAGTGTTGCAGAGTTTAAAGTGGAACAAGAGAGTCTTAAGCTGGTGAAGTCAGTGAAATCTGAGTCTCGTCTTTGTCTGCTGTCATTTTACAGAGGCCCCGTTTTGCTGAAACCAATCGAGAAAACGCTGGAAAATCTCAGCAGGTTTAGCAGCATCTGTCAAGAGAGAAAAGAGCTGATGTTTCGAGTCTGGATGACCCTTTGACAAAGTTTTTTCTCTTTTGGTTTCAGATTCAGCATCCGCAGTAATTTGCTTTTATCCCATTTTGCTCAAACTCTTTATTTCCACAGTTACAGAATCAGTGAAAAGACATGACACATTCTTCACAGCAGCATCAAACTCACACTGACTGTTTCCTCACTCACCTCGAGGTTATCGATTCGCCTCCGGCCTCTTCCGTTCACTCCTGCTTCGGGTGTAGTCTCAGAATGGGGAGGGGGAGGATTAGTGACCACCTCCCCGCACCCCCCTCCCCCCACAAACACACACAGAGGAACGACTCAAACACAATCATTAAATAAAGCGAAAGCAGACATACATGTTTTGTGTGTGTGTGTGTGTATGTGCTTGCACACAGGTACACACACACACATGAACTGAAATGCGTGTACACCCACACAGACACACACTCAGACACAAGCGTGCATGCTCACAGACAAAATCGTAGGATTGCTACAGTGCAGAAGAGACCATTCAGCCCTTTGAGTCTGCACTGACTCTCTGACAGAGCATCTTACCCAGGCCCTATTCCCGTTACCCCATATATTTACCCCACTAATCACCCTGATCCACATATTTTGTTACATAAAGCAGCAATTTAGCATTAGCATGGTCAATCCACCTAACCAGCACATATTGAAGTTTGGGAGGAAACCAGAGCCCCCGGAGGAAACCCATGCAGACACGGGGAGAACGTGCCAACTCCACACAGACACGGGCGACACAATGGGGAGCACTGCTGCCTCACAGCACCAGGGACCTGGGTTCAAATCAAGCCTCAGGTTGTGTGAAGTTTGTGCATTCTCCCCGTGTTTGTGAGAGTTTCCTCCAGTTTCCACCCACACTCCAAAGACGTGTGATTGAGGTGGATTGGCCGTGCTAAATTGCCCCTTAGTGTCGGGGATATGATCAGTGTCAATACGTGGGGTTATGGGGATAGGGCCTGGGTGGGATTGTTGTTGGTGCAGGCTCGGTGGGCCGATTGGTCTCTTCCTGCATTGTAGGGATTCTATGATTTATCCGAGGCTGGAATCGAACCCAGGGCCCTGGCGCTGTGAGGGTAACCACCGTGCCACCATGCTGCCCAGGTGGGCACACAGACAGCTGCACACACCACACTGTCAATCACCTGCCTCCAGCTGTCAGTGCTGGGGAAGTGAAACCAAGCTCCCCCCTATCTCACTCACTGCTGTGTCAGGTGGATAGTAAAATCCCCCGGCCACTACTGGATGGAGCGAAGGAGAGCTCCCGCTGGTTTCAGAGGGCCGATCTTTATCCTTCAAACAGCCTAACATTTGGTGGTTATCCGACAGTTTGTGGGATCTGCTGTGTGCAGTGCCTGCCGGGTTTCCCAGGTGAACAGCAGTGACTGTGTTTTGGAAACAGGAAGCTGCTGTGTTGATTCAGAGCAGACTGGGACAACCCAGAACAAGCACAGGAGCTAAATCATTCCCTCCTTTCGATGTTCCCGCCTGCCGTTCTGTGGGAAGAGATGGTGACTGCACAGCAAGATCCCACAAGGCACGATGCAACACACAGCCAGGGAACTTAATTTCAGAGACGGTTTGAGGGACCCCTGGGAGAACCTGTTACAGCAGCTTGAATCTCAGGAACAGGTTACACAAATCTGTGACCTTCTGACCTGGGTGAGAGAGAGAATGAGAGGCACCAGGATAAGCCTGGAATGACTGATCAAGGAACCTCCAGTCCCATCGTCAACTCCAACAGGTCCCTTATCCGAGGCTCAGCAAAGGGGGTCAACATGATAAACAACTGAATACCCAGTGAAAAAATACACAGTCCCTGCTGTCAATATCTCCGGCCATTCCACATCGGTCACAGGTACACGGGCCAATGTCTATCTCTGTGTGCGTGGGGGACAGTGATGGGAGGGCATGTTACCTACAGAAAGCCTGGTCCCAGGTTAGCCAGACGGCAGCAGGTTGTGTCCGGTGTCGATCGTCCTCGGGCCGTGTCTCAGCGAGCGATAGGAGGAGAGTGGGACCATCACAGGACCAGGCCCCCGCCTGTGTTCTCCACTCTCTGTGTGAAAGGAGAAGGTGGTAAGAATCGGAGTGGGAATGGCTTCTGTCGAGCCTGCTCCACTATTCATCATCAACCTCATCTCCACTTTCCCTGCCCTCCTCCCCATCCTTCAATTTCCAAAGATAACTCCACTTTCCCCGCACTCCTCCCCATCCCTCAATTCCCAAAGATATCCCCACTTTCCCCGCACTCAATTCCCAAAGATATCTCCACTTTCCCCGCACTCCTCCCCATCCCTCAATTCCCAAAGATATCCCCACTTTCCCCGCACTCCTCCCCATTCTTCAATTCCCAAAGATATCTCCACTTTACCCACAGTCTTCCCCCATCCCTCAATTCCCAAAGATATCCCCACTTTCCCCACACTCTTCCTCCTATCTCTCAATTCCCAAAGATATCCCCACTTTCCCTGCACTCCTCCCCATCCCTCATTTGTTTTTGTTCAATTGTGGGATATGGACATCTCTGACTGGCCAGCATTTATTGCCCATCCCTAGTTGCTCGAGGGCTGTTGAGAGTCAACTACGTTGCTGTGGCTCTGGAGTCACATGCAGGCCAGACCAGGTAAGGGCGGCAGATTTCCTGTGGTTGACTCTCAACTGCCCTCCAAGAGCAACTAGGGATGGACAATAAATGCTGACCAGCCAGTGATGCCCATGTCCCACAAATGAATAAAAAGAATTGGGCCCAATCTATTCAACCTCTCAGGCTCCACAGCCCTGAATGGTTTCCTCTTCCTATTTTCCTGGCTCCCCCTCACATACAGAGTGCGGATCTCACCTGGGGCGGCTGGATGAATGCCAGCCAGTCAGAGGCATGTGTGGGCAGCAGCCCCATTGCCTGGCACTTGTAGATGGCCAGGGCCAACCCCAGCAGGTTGCCGATGAAGTAGATGAGACACTGCAGCCAGTGATGATTCGAATTCCCCAGGACCCTAAAGACTGAGAGCGAGAATGGAAAAGCAGGAAGTTCAGGAACAGGTGAGAACCTTTCCTCATAACACAGCCCATCCATTTTAGGTATCAGTGTCTGGTAAACCGTCTCTGAACTGTCTCCAGCATACTTGCACACTTCCTTAAATAAGGTGACCAATACTGCACACAGTACTCCAGATGTGGTCTCACTAGTGACCTGTACAACTGAAGCATAACCTCCCTAGTTCTGTATTTAATTCCCATCACAATGAATGATAACATTCTATTAGTTTTCCTAATTACTTGCTGTACCTGCATATTAGCCTTTTGTGATTTATGCACTCAGACACCCAGATCTTGATCAATTGGGCCAGTGGGCTGACGAATGGCAGATGGAGTTTAATTTAGACAAATGCGAGGTGATGCATTTTGGTAGATTGAACCAGGGCAGGACTTACTCAGTTAATGGTAGGGCGTTGGGGAGAGTTACAGAACAAAGAGATCTAGGGGCACATGTTCATAGCTCCTTGAAAGTGGAGTCACAGGTGGACAGAGTGGTGAAGAAGGCATTCAGCATGCTTGGTTTCATTGGTCAGAACATTGAATACAGGAGTTGGAATGTCTTGTTGAAGTTTTACAAGACATTGGTAAGGCCGCACTTGCAATACTGTGTGCAGTTCCTATTATAGAAAGGATATTATTAAACTAGAAAGAGTGCAGAAAAGATTTACCAGGATGCTACCGGGACTTGATGGATTGAGTTATAAGGAGAGGCTGGATAGACTGGGACGTTTTTCTCTGGAGCGTAGGAGGCTGAGGTATGATCTTCTAGAGGTCTATAAAATAATGAGGGGGCACAGATCAACTAGATAGTCAATATCTTTTCCCAAAGGTAGGGGAGTCTAAAACTGGAGGGCATAGGTTTAAGGTGAGAGGGGAGAGATACAAAAGTGTCCAGAGGGGCAGTTTTTTCACACAGAGGGTGGTGAGTGTCTGGAACAAGCTGCCAGAGGTAGTAGCAGAGGCAGGTACAATTTTGTCTTTTAAAAAGCATTTAGATAGTTACATGGGTACGATGGGTTTAGAGGGATATGGGCCAAATGCGGGCAATTGGGATTAGGTTCGGGGTTTTAAAAAAGAAAGGGCGGCATGGACAAGTTGGGCCGAAGGGCCTGTTTTCATGCTGTAAACCTCTATGACTCTCTGACTCAATCCCTCTGAATCTCTGAGCTCTGCAATCTCTCAAAATTTAGACAAAATGCTTATTTTTCATTCTTCCTGCCGAAATGGACAATCTCACATTTGCCCACATTCTACTCCATTTGCCAGATATTTCCCCACTCACTTAACCTTTCTATCTTTCTGTACTCTCTGTATGTCCTCTTCACAACTTACTTTCCCATATATCTGTGTGTCATCGGCAAATTTGCCAAACATCCCTTCATCCAGTCATTCATATAAATTTCATTCCTTGCCTCAAATTTGATTCCTTTTCCACTATTTAGTTTGAAACCGTCTCTATTTTCCTCATCATGGGGTTCACAAGAACACCGGCCCCAGCACAGTTCAGATGTAGACTGTCCCAATGGTACAGATCCACTTTACCCAGTACTGCTGTCAGTGTCCCATGAACCAGAACCCACCTCCCACACCAGTTAGGGCAGCACAGTGGCACGTACTGCTGCCTCACAACACCAGGGACTCGGTTCTATACTGGCTTAGAATCCCTACAATTCAGAAGGAGGCCATTCAGCCCATCGCTTCTGCACCGACCATAATCCCACCCAGGCCCTATCCCTGTAACACAACGTATTTACTCTGTTAGTCCCCCTGACACTATGGGAGAACTTACCATAGCCAATCAATTTAACCCGCACATCTTTGAACTGTGGGAGGAAACCGGAGGACCCGGAGATAGACAGAGAACATGAAAACTCCACACACACAGTCACTCGACGCCGGAATTGAACCTGGGTCCCTGGCGCTGTGAGGCAGCAGTGCTAACCACTGTGCCACCGTACCGCCCCTTGGGTCACTATCTGTGCAGAGTTTGCACGTTCACCCCGTATCTGTGTGGGTTTTCTCCGGGTGCTCCGGTTTTCTCCCAGTCTGAAAGATGTGCTGGTTAGGTGCACTGGCCATGCTAAATTCTCCCTCAGTGTAACCCGAACACGTACTGGAGTGTGGCGACTCGGGGATTCTCACAGTAACTTCATTGCAGTGTTAACGTGAGCCTACTTGTGACACTAATAAATAAACTTTAATGCAGCCTTTCAGTCACGCATTCATCCCTCTGATCTGGTCTGTCCTATACCTATTAGCATGTGGCTCAGGTAATAATTCAGAGATTATAACCATTGAGGTTCTGCTTCTTAATTTAGTGCTTAGGTCCTCATATCGACACTGAAAACCTCCTTCTTTATCTCTGTTGTTCATACCTACATTGACGAGGACAACTGGAAGCTTCCCCTCTCCACTGAAAGTTCTTCTCCAGCCCTGATCAGATGTCCTGAGCCCCGGCCCCAGACAGGCACCACAGCTGCCTTGATTCACATTCTTTGCTGCAGAGAATGTGTCAATCCCTCTGACTATACTGTCCCCCATTATCACTGCATTCCTTTTTGCTCTCCTCACTAGAATGGTTTCCTGTACCACAGTGCCATGGGTAATTGGTTCATCCACCCTGCAGCTCCCACTCATCCAAACAAGCTGAAAATACCTCAAACTGGCTGGACAATGGTAAAGGCTCCTGTCTGTGAGTTCCCTAATCTGTCTCACTCTCCTGTTCCTGACCACTGACCAAATCAGCAGACCCTGGGCCAAGAGGTGTGACTGCTCCCTGATACAAAGAATCCAGGTAACCTTCCCCCTCCCTGATGCATTGCAGTGTCTGTAGTTCAGCCTCCAGCTCATAAACTCTGAACCAGAGCTGCTTGAACTTCACTTACTGCAGACATGGTTGCCCTGGATCAAACTGACAGCCAGGAGCTCCCACACGCTGCAGCTGTGACACATCACCTGTCCTCCCATCTTTAATGTGTGCGAATAAACTGTTCAATTATTTTACCCAATTACATATTTTATTTTTGTTTTCAAGTATTTTAGTTTTTAAGTATTTTATTAACCTTACCACCAGTTGCTGTATTATTTTAATCCTTAAGAATAGAATAAACCTTCGTCACTTAGCAGATCCTCACCAAAAATCTAGCTTCTTCTCCTGTAGAAGAGTAAGATCACTTCCTGACGGCTGAGAAAGTTAGAAAGCAAAACAGCACCTCTTTCCCTTCCTTCTCTAACTCCCTTAATTACCCAACTCCCAGAACTCTATTCTAAGCTGCATTCAAGTGATGCCGGTTCAGAGCTGTTTCTGAGCTGCAGATTCAATATAGTACTCACTTGCAGACATGGACATCAAGGCCTGTATGGGTCTCCAGGCCATCATGCACACCATCATGATAGGGAGGATGGAGATGGTGTTGCCAGCCATGTACATGGTGAACAGATTCATGGGCAGCTGTTTCAATGGGCCCAAGGCAATGTCCCAGCAGCGCTGAAAACAGAAAGTGAGCAGGGTATCAGTAAAGAGAGACGGTTTGGGGAGGTCATATGCTGATCTTATACCCGGGCCTGGAAGTTAGGATGATGATTAACACAACAAGTCCCTTTATCACACAGGCTGCTGTGGTTCACCAAGGTACTTCACCATCATGGACAAACCAGACGTTGTCAGCCACACACTAAAGACACATTCAAATCCAACTTACTTTCTCAACCAGGATCCGGTCTGTTACTTGGACGCAGATGTCCGGTAGCTGTTTGTCCGAATATGTGACTGGACACATGGAGTCTCTGTGGCCACAATGTTGATCACAGCTCCTGTGAGAAACAGAAAACACAAATTGGTCACCCTTTCAAGACCTTCTTTCAAGAGGGAGTCTCTCTGTTGAGGACCCCAATGTGGTGGCAACAGTGTCAGCATGAACTAAAGCTTGGGCAAACCTCAGACACACACTGCCATTGCGTGTACCAAACTGCCAGGGGAATGGAGGGATGCAGAAGTGGATTAGTGTCAATTGATAATCAGGGTGCCAATCCGCTTGCCCTCCATTGAGGGACAAAGCGACAAATCACCAGATGTACCAAATTGTATCTCGAAAACAAACACTGCGGGATATTGAGAGAGATCCAGTTCAGCACCCGGCCCTGGAAACGAGCAATCGTTCCTCCAACCACCACCGCAGTTGGCACCTGATCAGGTGGAGGGGCTGAAACCAAAAGGGCATCTCAGGGTCATGACCTGGGGAAAAGATGCCAAGTGGGGTCTGAGTGGTTTCTGGGGGATTTGAGGGGCTGCTTTGTGCTGAGATGCTCGGTGAGGGGTAAAAGAGGCGCGAAAAACCCGGGTTGGGAAGTTTTGGGTTGGTTCCACATCCCCGGGTCATTGTGCGGTGGCCTCCCCTCGGGAGAGGCGGGCTGACCCGGCTTGCCTCCTACTCGAGCCCCCGGCTCCCCGCGCGGCCTCCGCACCTGCTGCTGCCGCTCAGGCTGAGAGCGAGGGTTCACTTGTGCCAGCGCGCGCGGTTGACAAGCCCCGCCCCTGCAGCCATGACAACGCCGCCGACCGTTAACCGTCCCCCCTTTTCAAATCTGATTCCGATCCGAGGAAGAACCCGCGCGCTTCCGTCAACAAACCATTCCCGCTGCAATGCGCATGTGCGGTCCCAACCTCCTCAGCTCTGTTTACGCCGCCCATTGCCCCGCCCCCACAACTCCGCCATGTTTATTAGGGGCACATCGGTTCCGACTCGATCCACTCTCCGGCCAAATGGAGCGTCTCTGACCCGCACAAAGATGGACACCACTCAATATCAGAGATTTATAATATTGCTTCCTTAATTCCCTCACGAAAATGTCTTACACCGTATAAAACATCAATAAAACCTAAAGGACCAGATTATCCTTCTCATTCTGCAACCAAAACCAATTCAATGTTACTGGGTTTCTCCACAGATACTGCCAGACCTGCTGATGTTATCCATCATTTTCTGTTTTTATTTCACATTTCTGCAGTATTTTACATTCTGCCTCGAAGGGCTGATCCTTCCAACCAAGTTACAACGGACAGAACAATATAACATTGTGGCTTCCTCCAAGTATGAGAACTGAAGGGTGGACAATTTGCATGTATTAGTTAAAGTAAAGTTTATATTAGTCACAAATCGGCTTAGATTAACACTGCAATGAAGTTACTGTGAAAATCCCCCAGTACTCACAGTCCGGCACCTGTTCGGGTGCACTGAGGGAGAATTTAGCATAGCCAATGCACCTAACCAGCACATCTATCGGACTGTGGGAGGAAACCGGCGCACTCGGAGGAAACCCACGCAGACACGGGGAGAACGTGCAGACTGCGCACAGACAGTGACCCAAGCTGGGTATCAAACCCAGGTCCCTGGCGCTGTGAGGCAGTAACGCTAACCACTGTGCCAAGGTTGATTAGAATCACAATATCACTGATGTAACCTAGTGATGCCAATGAAATAATGACAGTCATCTCATTGATGAGAGACAGTTTGATGTTCAATTAATTTGAAATAAGTTGTCATATGGAAAGAATACAGGTGTTGAATATAAATGAAGAGTTCAGTTTATTTTGCTCACTCTGACGAATCAGGCTGAACCTTCTACTGAGGACATACAAGGAGAAGATTTTGTCTTGTCATCCTGTTACTGACAAAGAACAAAGAGAACAAAGAACAGTACAGCACAGGAAACAGGCCCTTCGGCCCTCCAAGCCTGTGCCGCTCCTTGGTCCAACTAGACCAATCGTTTGTATCCCTCCATTCCCAGGCTGCTCATGTGACTATCCAGGTAAGTCTTAAACGATGTCAGCATGCCTGCCTCCACCACCCTACTTGGCAGCGCATTCCAGGCCCCCACCACCCTCTGTGTAAAAAACATCCCTCTAATATCTGAGTTATACTTCGCCCCTCTCAGCTTGAGCCCGTGACCCCTCGTGAACGTCACTTCTGATCTGGGAAAAAGCTTCCCACCGTTCACCCTATCTATCCCCTTCATAATCTTGTACACCTCTATTAGATCTCCCCTCATTCTCCGTCTTTCCAGGGAGAACAACCCCAGTTTACCCAATCTCTCCTCATAGCTAAGACCCTCCATACCAGGCAACATCCTGGTAAACCTTCTCTGCACTCTCTCTAACGCCTCCACGTCCTTCTGGTAGTGCGGCGACCAGAACTGGATGCAGTACTCCAAATGTGGCCTAACCAGCGTTCTATACAGCTGCATCATCAGACTCCAGCTTTTATACTCTATACCCCGTCCTATAAAGGCAAGTATACCATATGCCTTCTTCACCACCTTCTCCACCTGTGTTGCCACCTTCAAGGATTTGTGGACTTGCACACCTAGGTCCCTCTGTGTTTCTATACTCCTGATGACTCTGCCATTTATTGTATAACTCCTCCCTACATTATTTCTTCCAAAATGCATCACTTCGCATTTATCCGGATTAAACTCCATCTGCCACCTCTCCGCCCAATTTTCCACCTATCTATATCCTGCTGTATTGCCCGACAATGCTCTTCGCTATCCGCAAGTCCAGCCATCTTGACATATTAAATAGAGCAGGAAAATACATGGGCATTGAATGGAATCTGACTTCTCCAACTGGAGTCAATGGGAGCTGTCTTGAGAACACATTGTCTGGACACTATTTTCAATAAAATACTGGAACTCTGCATATCTCCCTGCACAGCACATTTCTCCATTCAGCTTGTTCCATTTTTGTACATGGTTCCCTCTGATTCCTGTCTCTGTGTCTCTCAGCCCGCAGTAATTTACCGTGCTGTCAGACAGCAGCTCGTGGATGGTTCCTCACTTTTCAAACTGTCGAATGATGCAGAAAATTAAGTCCCCATACCCTCTGCTCTAAAAACACTTCCGTAATTAGGGATGTGGATGAAGAAGTTAGGAGCTTTATCCTGGACTTGATGGTACAGCCGTAAGGAATATGAATGAGCTGTGCTCGAAAAACTCTAATTAATTGTAACTGATTCTCCCTCAAACTGTGTCATTGTAACTGGCTCCTGTGAGACACGGACACTAAAACTGATTTATTTTACATATTCTGATATATCCTGACCATTGATTAACTGTAAATAGCTCCTGAACCTTGGGGAGGAAAGTGTGCAGGTGACTTTCTCCCTCTCTGATGCCCCACCATGACAGCAGCTCAGACTCCAGCTCAATAACCCTGAGCACAGATTCCGCCAGCTGCAGACACTCGCCACAGATATGATTGTCCAGGTTTGCACAAACTCTCACATGCTGCAGTTCTGGCACACCACCTGCCCTGTGAAGAGCATCAAACTCCCGTCCAGTTACAGGAGAAATAAAAAAGGATTAACAACAGAATTCAACCCCTGCAGTTACACATGAACTCGCTGGTGTCTCAGCAGGTTGGATGACCGATTGAATCCCTTCCCACACTCTGAGCAGGTGAACGGCCTCTCCCCACTATGAGTGTGTTGGTGTGTCTGGAGATTGGATGATTGAGTGAACTGCTTCCCACACACAGAGCACCTGAACATTCTTTCCCCAGTGTGAACTCGCTGGTGTTGAATAAGATGAGATGATTGTCTGAATCTCTTTTCACAGTGAGGACAGCTGAATGGTCTCTTGTCAGTGTGAACAAGCTGGTGTTTGATTAGATCTGGAGAGGTTTTAAAGCAATCCCCACAGTAAAAGCATGTATATGGTCTCTTGTCACTGTGAACTCTCTGGTGTGACCCGAGGCTGGATGACTTTGTGAATCCCTTCCCACATGTGGAGCAGATGAACGGTCTCTCTCCAGTGTGAGCACGTCGATGGGTTTCCAGCTGGGATGGGTAACTGAATCCCTTCCCACAGTCCCCACATTTCCATGGTTTATCCATGGTGCCGGTATCCTTGTGTCTCTCCAGATTGGATGATCAGTTGAAGCCTCGTCCAAACATGGAATACGTGTATGCTTTCTCCCCGCTGGAAATGGTGTGATTTTCTTTCAGGCTGTGTTACTGGTTAAAGCTCTTTCCACACTCAGTTCACTGGAACAGTCATTCGGGTGTATGTGTGTGTGTGTCTTGGTGCTTTCCCAGTCACATCGATGCTTGAAATCTTTCCCCACAGGCAGAACAGAGAAACATTTCTCCTTCCACAGTGAAAGGTCGATGATATTTAGCTCTTGATTAATTCAGTGACTCTGACTGATCGCAAAGAAATGTTTTTCTGTCTTCAGATCATCTCCTACTGACCCCCTGTAAAAAGAATTGATGGTGTCAGTATCACTCAGTCCAGGATCGAAATTCAGAACAGAAATATCTAGTTTCTGTGCAACATTCCCACCCTCTGTTCTTCCAAATATGTGATCCAATCAAACTAAAATACGCTAAAATCAGCAACAAAGTCCTCACAAAAGGAAAGGGAATGTTCTTAACTAAACCAGAATGTTTTTTACAAACACATGAACAAGGAGCTGAGGTAGGCCATTCAGCCCCTCCACCATTTATTAAGACTGTGGCTGATTTTATAGTAACCTCAAATCTGCAAGATGCTTACCTCTGATAATCTATCGCCCCCTTGCTTACCAAGAATCTAACCACCTCTGCCTTAAAAATATTCAAAGATTCTGCTTCCACTACTTTTTCAGAAAGAGAGTTTCAAAGACTCACAACCCTCTGAGTGAAAGAATTTCTCCTGACCTCTGTTTTAAACGGGCGACCCCTTATTTTAAACAGTGACCCCTAGTTCTAAGTTCTCTCGCAGAAGGAAACAGCCTCTTCACAACCACCTTGACAAGACATCTCAGGATCTTATAATGGTTTAGTCAAGTCTCCTCTTGGTATTCTAAACTCCAGTGGATACAAGCCAAGTCTGTTCAAACTTTCCTTACAAGACAATACACCCATTGCTGCTATTAGTCTGTTAAACCTTCTCTGAACTGCTTCCAACATATTGACATCCTTCCTTTAATAAGGTAACCAATACTGTACACAATACTCTAAATGTGGTCTCACCAATGCCCTGCACAACTGAAGCACAACCTTGCTACTTTTGCAATCAACTCCCTCACAATAAATGGTAACATGCTATTAGCTTTCCTAATTACTTGCCCTGCCTGTATAAGAGCCTTCTGTGATTCATGCACTGGGACACAAAGGTCTCTCTGCACCTCAGAGCTCTGCAATCTCTCACCATTTAGATAAGTTTATCTTTTATTCTTCCTGCCAAAGTGGACATTTCACAGTTGCCCAATTCTACTCCATTTACCAGTTTTTTGCCCACTCACTTATCCTATGTGTATATTTTTGTAGTCTCCTTATGTCATCTTTACGACTTATTTTCCTGCTTATAGTACATTGGCCATGCTTAGTGTCCAAAGATGTGTAGGTTAGATAGTCTAACCATGATGAAATGTGTGGCATTATAGGGATAGGGCTGGTGGTGGGCCCGGGTAAGATGCTCTTTTGGAGAGTCAGGGCAGACCTTATGGGCCAAATGGACTCCTTCTCCACTGTACGTATTCTATGGTTTATGCTTCTATGGTTTATCTTGTGTGATTATCAAATTTGGCAATCATTGCTGCAATCCCTTCATCAAAGTCATTTCTATATATTGTAAACAGTTCAGTTCCCAGCAGTGATTCCTATGGCACACCACTTGCCAAAAGGGCCACCCAGATTTCCCTCAGTGTACCTGAACAGGCGCCGGTGTGTGGCGACTGGGGGATTTTACAGTAACTTCATTGCAGTGTTAATTTACCCTACTTGCGGCACTAATAAATAAACTTTAAACGTTAATGATCCACAAACTCCTCTGGGCAGCACAGTGGTTAGCACTGTTGCCTCACAGCGCCAGGGACCCTGGGTGCTTTCCCAGCTTGGGTCACTGTCTGTGTGGAGTTTGCACGTTCTCCCCGTGTCTGCATGGGTTTCCTCCGGGTGCTTCTGTTTCCTCCCACAGTCTGAAAGACGTGCTGGTTAGGTGTATTGGCCATGCTAAATTCTCCCTCAGTGTACCCGAACAAGCGCCGGAGTGTGGCGACTAGGGGATTTTCACAGTAACTTCATTGCAGTGTTAATGTAAGCCTACTTGCGACACTAATAAATAAACGTTGAAACTTTCTATTGGTTCCTGTGACTCTGCGGGAACTGGGACCTCATTGGAAACAGACACTAAAGCCCCGCCCTCTATTGCGTCACCAAGGAGGGCACGCATGCGCGCCATTCCCCGTTGGAACAAGATGGCGGCCGTTAACTACGGCTTTGTCCCGGGAAACAGACACGGAGCTACAGACACGGGACCTTCAGGTCAGTATTTGGGGTTTGAGGCTTTCACCACGTGTTTCGAAACATTCCCCGTTCCACGGTTGGCAATATCACTCCCTCTCGGTCACCATATTCTTACCCGTTTGGAGATACGACGAACAACAAACACTCCGTTGGCCATTGCTGCGCACGCTCCGAATACAGAGCGCTATTGCGTTTGCGCACTGCCCTGGATAGGGGACATCCACCGCCGCGGAGAACTCTGGGTAAAGTACCCACCATCTACTGTCCAAATTAATTTTTCTGCTATGATGTGGGGATTAGGGCGGCGAGGCAAATAAATGAAGTTAGGAACCAAATAAAATGAAAATCCAAGTGCACAGATCCTCCATAGAAAGAAGGAAAGTGCGAATTGGTGGAGAATCAAGAGTTCACAAAGCAGTGGCAAGAACTGCAGAAACCAACCCCTGCAATCACATAGGAACTGACCAAGTGAATCCTATCAGTGAGTAATTGTATGACCTCGTGTATGACTTAGATCATATATTTTAGTCATGTTAGCACACTAATAAAACTGAATTACTGGAAACAGGCTGCAGCTCTTTTCATTTTCATTTACTACAGTATGCAGGTGTCACTGGCATCTATTATCATTGCTGAATACTTTTGAGAAGGTGATGATAATCTGTCTTCCCTAACCACAGCAGCCCATGGAGGTTTCGGATGGTTTCTGGGTCCCCAGAATATTAGCCTGGGCCTTTGGATTACTAGTCCTGTGATATTACCACTGTGTCACCATCTTCCATCACAAAAAATACTCATTTTAGCATTTCCTGCTATTGAGGCAATTTTGTATCCAAAATGTAACTTGCTCATGGATCTCTTGAGATTTGATGTTTCTGCCCAGTCTGCCATGTGGGAACACTGTAGATGTGGATAGAATGTTTCCTTGTGTGGGAGAATGGGTGGCACAGTGGTTAGCACTGCTGCCTGACAGCGTCGGAGACCTGGGTTCAATTCCCAGCTTGGGGCACTGCCTGTTCGGAGTCTGCACATTCTCCGTGGGTTTCCTCCCACAGTCCAAAAGACGTGCTGGTTAGGTGCATTGGCCATGCTAACTTCTCCCTCAGTGTATCCGAACCGTGGTTAGAGTGTGGCGAGGCGGGGATTTTCACAGTAACTTAATTGCAGTGTTAATGTAAGCCTACTTGTGACACTAGTAAATAAATAAGTAGAATCATCCAAAATGAGGGGCCAGAAATGTAAGATAGTCACAGACAAATCCAATAGGGGAAATAAGGAGAAATGTGTTGATCAGAGCAGCTACAATGTGGAACTCGCTACTACAGGAAATAGTTGTGGCAAAAAACCTTTCAAAATGAAACAAAATGAGTGGATAAGAGGGAAAAGAATAGAATGAGAAAGTGAAAGACTGAGCTGAGGGAGGTGGAATGGAAGGAGATGCTTGTGGAGTATCAACAACAGCAGAGACTGACTGGGCCAAATGGCCAGTTTCTGTTATGTATATTCTGTGTAATTCCATATAAACTGTTTCCACAGGATGTTCGAAGAGGAGGATTTACAGATAGGAAAAAAAATAATTTTTAAGATCTTCAGAGTGACACAATTCATCAGGACCTGAATATCATTGGCTGTTCAATGTGGAAGGAAAAATGCTTTTCTGTTCAAACATCAGTGTGACTGGAAAAGCACCGAGACACACACACACCCGAGTGAGAGTGTTCCAGTGAACTGACTGTGGAAAGAGCTTTAACCAGTTACACAGCCTGAAAAAACATCACACCATTCGCAGCGAGGAGAAACTGTACACGTGGTTTATGTGTGGTTGAGGCTTCAACTGATCATCCAACCTGGAGAGAGACAATGACACTGGCACCATGGAGAAACCATGGAAATGTGGGGACTGTGGGAAGGGATTCAAATACCAATCTCGGCTGGAATATCATCGACACACTCACACTGGGGAGAGACCGTTCCTCTGCTCCATGTGCGGGAAGGGATTCACTCGGTCATCCGACCTTCTGAGACACCAAACCACTCACAATGAGGAAAGACCATTCACCTGCTCCACGTGTGAGAAGGCATTCATTCAATCATCCGATCTCAGGATACACCAGCGAGTTCACACTGGAGAGAGGCCATTCACCTGCTCTGACTGTGGGAAGAGATTCAGTCAGTCAGCCCACCTGCTGGCACGCCAGCGAGTTCACACGGGGGAAAAGCCGTTCACCTGCTCTGAGTGTGGGAAAGCATTCATCCATTCATCCCACCTGGTGAGACACCAGCGAGTTCACACTGGGGAGAAGTTGTTTAACTGCTCCATGTGTGGGAAGGGATTCACTCAGTCACCCCATCTGGTGAGACACCAGCGGCTTCACAAATGACTGCAGGGATTAGATTCTGCTGTTAATCACATCCAGAACTGAACCATGTTCATTCTGACAGTTAGTGTTTCCTTCTGCTGAAAATAATTTAACTGAAGTTTTATATTCTGGTTATATGTCCAATAAACCAGCTTTGTTTTGAACCTATTGTTTTAGATTTTTATCTTTCCCACCCAAGTGTTTAACATCACCTGTCTGGGGCTCAAAAAGGACAATCTGGGGGAGGATCGTACGGCAGGAACGGAACTTCAGGCTGGACACAGTCCAGGAACACGGTGACCATCCACATTTTGTCCCTGTTGAATAAAATCAAACACAGCGTTTATTCTCCATCCAGTTATCTGACCTTTTCTATTTGTACAGCTTACACTGATCTCCCTGGTAACAGTTATTGTGCTTCCTTCCCTCATTTCCAATTAGTTATTATAAAATCTGTTTCTTCCAATCTATCTGGAACATCAGGTGGACCTTCCCAAGTGGAATTGAGACAGAGGTGAGATCAGCCATGATCAGATTGAATGGTGGAGCAGGCTTGAGGGGCTGAATTGCCGACTCCTGTTCCTAGTTCTTACGTTTTTCAGTTAACTATCATCACTGTCCCTGTGAGGGAATGTTTCTATCCTGGACTCGCTGTGATGGATTTTGGAAACTCCTTTCAAATGGACTTAGAGGGGGAGGATTTACACATCGTAAACCTAAACTAAGAAAAATATTTGTCTTTGATCAATCTTTAACTTTGGACATTTTTTTCACAGGACTTCAGAAGCTCAGTGGTGGAAGGCAAAAAACTCAAACAAAACATCGCAGCAGCATCTGACGCTATCACCTAAATAATTGTAATCCGAATATTATTGTAAGTTGAACATGGAAGGGGAAAGCACGGTTAACAGTGGTGAGAAACCGTACACGTGTTCTGTGAGTGGACAAGGATCCAGCCCATCACCTGGCCTGTCAAGACACCAGCACAGTCAAGCTGGGGGAAACCATGGAAATGTGGGGACTGTGGGAAGGGATTCATTTGTTCATTCCCCCCCGAAACACCTGCTGAAACACAAGTGGGCTCACACTGGGGAGAGGCCTTCTTCCTGCCGTAAGTGTGCGAAGGGATTTACTACCTCATCCATCTTGTTGACACACCAGTGTGTTCACACAGGGGAGAGGTCATTCACATGCCCTGAGTGTGGGAAGGAATTCACTCCTTCATCTATCCTGCTGAATCACCAGCGAGTTCACACTGGGGAGAGAGCTTTTACCTACCTGCTCTGAGTGTAGAAAAAGATTCACTGATTCATCCAACCTGCTGAAACACCAGCGAATTCACAATGGGGAGAGGCTGTTTATCTGTTCTGAGTGTGGGAAGGGATTCACTCAGTCATCTATCCTGCTGAAACACCCAGCGAGGTTCACACTGGGGAGAGACCGTTAACCTGCTCTGTGTGTGGGAAGGAATTTACTCCATTATCTCAGCTGCTGAAACACCAGCAAGTTCATGAGTGACTGGATTTGCTGTTAATCACACGCAGGACTGAACCGTTCTCATTGGCACCTGTTTCTGCTGATGTTAATCAGCCCCAGCCCAGTTGTAGAGCTTATGTTGTGGGTTAAAAGTCAAATAAACCGGCGATGTGTGAAATACGGTTTGATGAATGTTTATAATTTCTCTGACACAGGTTAGTTCCTTTTGAAGAGCTCCCCTCCTCCACTGTCTCCTCCATCGTCACCTCAACAGCAAGTATGAGGACTCATGGAGCTTCTTTGTCACTTAGTCAGGGATTCTGCTGTAATTGCTGCTGTTAATCACATCCAGGACTGAGCCATGTTCATTCTGACAGTCCCTATAACTGGAATGGAGACTGTCAAGTAACTGAGCTTTGTTTAAACCTATTGTATATTTTTGTCTTTCCCACCTGAGTGTTTAACATCACTTGATTGGAACTCAGAAAGGGTAATCTAGGGGAGGATCATATGGCAGGAAGAGAACTTCAACCTGGACACAGTCCTTCAGGGTCACACTGAGAGGGACAAACAGCACTTTGGTCTTTCTAGAAAACCATAAGACATCGGAGCATTAGGCCACTCAGCCCATCGATTCTGCTCTGCCATTCAATCATGGTTGAAACTTTTCTCATCCTCATTCGCCTGCCTTTTCCCCATAACCCCTGATCCCCTAATTAATCAAGAACCTATCTATCTCTGTTCTAAAGACACTCAATGACCCGGCCTCCACAGCCTTCTGCGCTAAAGAGTTCCACAGATTCACCACTCTCTGGCTGAAGAAAGAAGGGCATGGACAGGGTGCACTGGGAGCAGCTGTTCCTCTTAGTTGAAGAGTCAGTTATGAGGGGACACAAGATAAAAGCACAGTCAAGCTGGGGGGAAACCATGGAAATGTGGGGACTGTGGGAAGTGATTCATTTGTTCATTCCACCCCCCCTCCCCCTCCCCCCCCCCCCACCCCCCCGGCTGAAGCACAAGTGGGCTCACCCCCCACTTTATCTTTATCTCACCTCTCTTCACTGACAGCAAAATCTCCATGTGGGTTAATCCTGAGGTGCGTGAGAAATGTGTCCAGCCGCTCTCTTCCATGACTCTGAGCTCCTGGACACGGAACAGAAACTCCTTTACAATGTGTTTTAGAGTCAGGAAGAACAACAGTGAATAATGGAAACGGGCTGTCAAATCAGAGATTGGTGTAAAATTGGGATCTGTTCCTGACTGAGTAAAATGGCAGGTTTAAGTTTCAAAATGTTAGTGTAACATTTGTGAATCTACCAATGTAAGGTCATGGTAACAGAATCACAGATTACTACAGTGCAGAAGATGCCCTTTGGCCCATCGAGTCTGCACTGATGCATGAAAGGCCCTGACCTGCCCACCTAATCCCACTTGCCAGCACTTGGCCCATGTTATGAATGTTATGGCGTGCCAGGTACTCATGCAGGTACTTTTTGAAGGATGTGAGGCATCCCGCCTCCACCCCCTCTCAGGCAGTGCATTCCAGACTGTCACCACCCTCTGGGTAAAGTTTTTCCTCAAATCCCCCCTAAACCTCCAACCCCCCCACTTTTATCTTGTGTCCCCTTGTAACTGACTGTTCAACTAAGGGGAACAGTTGCTCCCTCTGCACCCTGTCCATGCCCCTCATAATCTTCAACACATCAAGTTACATTTCTATATGGAACCTTTAACCATTTCTCCCCTTCCATTGACTTCAATGTGATGGAAGCTGACTGTTAGAATGTCAACATATAAAATATATTTACAAATGATTGGACAGTTTCTTACATTTGGGATCTTTCTCTGTTTTGTGCACTTGAGGTGATAGATAACAGACTTTCTCATGTGACTATCTAGCAGGAATATTAGTTTTAAAGTTCTTTTTTATTAGTGTCACAAGTAGGCTTACATTAACACTGCAATGAAGTTACAGTGAAAATTCCCCAGTCGCCACACTCCAGCACCGATTCGGGTACACTGAAGGAGAATTTAGCATAGCCAATGCCCTAACCAGCACAAGAAAACCAGAACATCCAGAGAAAACCCACACAGGCACAGGGAGAATGTGCAGACTCCACATAGATAGTGACCCAAGTCAAGAATTGAACCCATGTCCCTGGTGCTGTGAGGCAGCAGTGCTAACTACTGTGCCACCGTGCCGTCCAAAATCAGTTGTGAAACACAAATAATCTGATTTTAAGGCTTCCTGGTGCAATAAACTGATCATGCTCTTCCCAGCTCACACCATTTCACACCCGCATCTGTTGGATTTTAATGTGATTGTCCAATGTAGAAACCTTGCATCTTTTAGCCACTTTGAATTCATACACGCCCTTCTCCCTCCACCCCCTTCTCCCTCCCCCCCCCTTCTCGCTCCCCCCCCACCCCCCCCCACCCCACCTAAAGAGATTGTCTTTGAAATCAGTCGTTCCTGAATGATATAAAATTGTGTATAAAATTATGAAGGGCATAGATAGAGTGAACAGTGGGAAGCTTTTTCCCAGGTCGGAGGTGACGAACACAAGGGGTCACGGGTTCAAGGTGAGGGGGGCAAGGTCCAACCAGACCATTCTTTTGTATCCCTCCATTCCCACTCCGTTCATATGGCTCTCTAGATAAGTCTTAAATGTTCCCAGTGTGCCCGCCTCCACCACCTTGCCTGGCAGCGCATTCCAGGCCCCCACCACCCTCTGTGTAAAATATATCCTTCTGATATCTGTGTTAAACCTCCCCCCCTTCACCTTGAACCTATGACCCCTCGTGAACGTCACCACCGACCTGGGGAAAAGCTTCCCACCGTTCACCCTATCTATGCCTTTCATAATTTTATACACCTCTATTAAGTCTCCCCTCATCCTCCGTCTTTCCAGGGAGAACAACCCCAGTTTACCCAATCTCTCCTCATAACTAAGCCCCTCCATACCAGGCAACATCCTGGTAAACCTCCTCTGTACTCTCTCCAAAGCCTCCACGTCCTTCTGGTAGTGTGGCGACCAGAACTGGACGCAGTACTCCAAATGCGGCCGAAACAACGTTCTAAACATCTGCAACATCAGACCCCAACTTTTATACTCTATGCCCCGTCCTATAAAGGCAAGCATGCCATATGCCTTCTTCACCACCTTTTCCACCTGTGACGTCACCTTCAAGGATCTGTGGACTTGCACACCCAGGTCCCTCTGCGTATCTACACCCTTTATGGTTCTGCCATTTATCGTATAGCTCCTCCCTACATTATTTCTACCAAAATGCATCACTTCGCATTTATCAGGATTGAACGCCATCTGCCATTTCTTTGCCCAAATTTGCAGCCTATCTATATCCTTCTGTAGCTTCTGACAATGCTCCTCACTATCTGCAAGTCCTGCCAATTTTGTGTCGTCCGCAAACTTACTGATCACCCCAGTTACACCTTCTTCCAGATCGTTTATATAAATCACAAACAGCAGAGGTCCCAATACAGAGCCCTGCGGAACACCACTAGTCACAGGCCTCCAGCCGGAAAAAGACCCTTCCACTACCACCCTCTGTCTTCTGTGACCAAGCCAGTTCTCCACCCATCTAGCCACCTCCCTCTTTATCCCATGAGATCCAACCTTTTTCACCAGCCTACCATGAGGGACTTTGTCAAACGCTTTACTAAAGTCCATATAGATGACATCCACGGCCCTTCCCTCGTCAACCATTCTGGTCACTTCTTCAAATAACTCCACCAGGCTAGTGAGGCATGACCTCCCTCTCACAAAATCATGCTGACTGTCGGTAATGAGTTTATTCCTTTCTAAATGCGCATACATCCTATCTCTAAGAATCTTCTCCAACAACTTCCCCACCACGGACGTTAAGCTCACCGGTCTATAATTACCCGGGTTATCCTTCCTACCCTTCTTAAATAACGGGACCACATTAGCTATCCTCCAATCCTCTGGGACCTCACATGCGTCCAGTGACGAGACACTGTTTGTGAATTGTTTGATGTTCCCATATCTCAGTGACAAATATTGAGCTGTTTGCTCCACGCAGTAAGAAGTCTCACAACCCCAGGTTAAAGTCCAACAGGTTTATTTGGTCGCACAAGCCACTAGCTTTCGGAGCACTGCTCTTTCATCAGGTCAGTGGGAGTTCTGTTCACAAACAGGGCATATAAAGACACAAAATCAATTTACAAAATTTACAGCCTGCATACAATACGCATCTCTTTAACCTGTGCTTGACCACCTCTCCACTCACATTGTCTGTACCTTTAAGACTTGATTACCTTAAAGACTCGTATTCCAACCATTATTTTGTAAATTGAGTTTGTGTCTGTAAATGCCCTGTTTGTGAACAGAACTCCCACTCACCTGATGAAGGAGCAGCGCTCCGAAAGCTTGTGGCTTGTGCTACCAAATAAACCTGTTGGACTTTAACCTGGTGTTGTGAGACTTCTTACTGTACTAATACATGTGACAATAATAAATCAAATTGTACGTTCAAATTGAAATTCTGTTCTCCAAGGGATGAGTTCAAAGATAAATAATTACTGCGCTTAATTCTTGAATTAATCCCTGCTGTCTGTGCTGAATGAACCCATCTCAGTGGTAAATGTTGATGTGTTTGCTCCGCACCCACAGGGCTCCATCTGTTTGCTCCACACCCACAGGGCTCCATCTGTTTGCTCCGCACCCACAGGGCTCCATCTGTTTGCTCCGCACCCACAGGGCTCCATCTGTTTGCTCCGCACCCACAGGGCTCCATCTGTTTGCTCCGCACCCACAGGGCTCCATCTGTTTGCTCCGCACCCACAGGGCTCCATCTGTTTGCTCCGCACCCACAGGGCTCCATCTGTTTGCTCCGCACCCACAGGGCTCCATCTGTTTGCTCCGCACCCACAGGGCTCCATCTGTTTGAAGCCACAAACAGAAAGGTCCAGTTTTCTCCTGGAGTTTGACACAAAGCAGCTTTCACAATGATGCAGAGTTTCAGCCAATGAGAGCGATCCGGAGTCAGCCCCGCCCCTCATTCACTCCGATTGGTTGGAGGACCAGCCGCTCCCGCTCAGTCCTCCAGCCCCGCCCCCTCTTCCTATTGGTCCGGAGCCGCCGTCAATCACAGTATGGAGTACATGCGCAGTGTGGATTAGCTTTGACCGATTCACAGACGGTGAGTTTGCGGCGTGGCCGGAGAGATAGAGCTGGTGGGTGGATGGAGAAGCTTCATAAGCACTTGTAATGGACCTGAAAGCAGCATAAGGTGCTAACGGTCCCGAATTTGTATCTCTGGGGCAACAGCTGCTCCGCGCCGCTTCGCTCGGTAACAAACCCGGGTTAACGGCCACCATCTTTGGGGCGATGTGCAGGAGTGCGCATGCTCGCTGCTTCCTGTCAGCAGGAGGAGAGAATGTTGTGAATTTCTCTCCGGGACTGACAGGGATGGACTTTGGAAACTCCTTTTACAGGGAGTTAGAAGGGGAGGATTTACACACAGAAAACTCAACCCAAGAGAAATATTTATCTCTTCTAAATTTCTGTCCTGGATTAACAGTGATTTTTGTTTTGTAATCTTGATTTACAGAATACGACAATTGGAAAATTCAAACCGAAGATCACATCACATCTGGCAGCCATCCCGTTCTTTAGAATCTGAATATCATCAGCTTTTGAATGTGAAAGGTCAAAGGTTTGTCTGCTCTGTCTGTTGGGAACGATTTCAGATTTCTGGGGTGGCACAGTGGTTAAGCATTACTGCAACACAACGCCAGAGACCCAGGTTCGATTCCAGCCTCGGGTGATTGTGTGGAGTTTGCATGTCCTCCCCCCTATTTCCTCCCACAGTCTAAAGATGTGCAGATTAGGTGGGTGGCCAATAACTGGTGTGAAGATAATCCCAGAAACTATAGTCAGTTTAGTCTTGGCGATAGGGAAAATTCCTGAAACAATAATTGAGGACAAATTTAATAGTCACCTGAGTAAATGTGGGTTAATAAGGAAAGCCAGCATGGATTTGTGAAGGGAACTAACCTGCTTAACCTGTTTTTTGATGAGGTTACAGACACCAGTGTTGAGGATAATGCTACTAATATGGTGAACATGGACTTCCAAAAGGCATTAGATAAATTGCTGCACAACAGACTTAGGAACAAAGTTATGACTCGTGGAATGAAAGGGACAGTAACAACATTGACACAAAATTGTCCACGGGACAGGAAACTAATGAAATATTGGTTAATGGATGTTTGGGAGTTCTCAGGAGCTGGTGTTAACACCCTGCTCTTCCTAATGTTCACAAATGACCCAGACCTTGGTGTTCAGGAACAGTTTTGAAATTAGTGGGGACAGTCTTCTGTAGACCCAGACCGTGTGGCAGGTTCCCTTCTCCGAAGGATATCAGTGAATAAGTTGCATTTTTACAACAATCCAGCAGTTTTCATTGTCACTTTTTCCCAGTGACAGACGTACAAATGACCAGATTAATTCAGTTCAATTTCACAAACTGCCTGTGTTTTTATGAGTTCTCTCTCACTCCCTTTTTTTCTGTTTTGAAACAGTTATACAGGGTTTTAGAAGAGCAGGATTTGCAGTCGGGAAATTGAAACGAAACATCACATCACAACCTGGTGGAGTTTTCCAATGTATCGTAACCTGAATATCATTTGATTTTGAACATGGAAGGAACAAGCACCGTTCACAGTGGGGAAAATCCATACACGTGTTCTGTGTGTGGACGAGGCTTCAGCCAATCATCTGACCTGTTGAAACACAAATGCAGTCAATCCAGGAAGAAACCGTGGAAATGCAGGGATTGTGGGAAGGGATTCAAATCCCCGTCTGGCCTGGAAAGTCATTGGCTCAGTCACACTGGGGAGAAACCGTTCACGTGCTTCAAATGTGGGAAGGGATTCACTCGTCAATCCTACCTTCTGACACATCAGCGACTTCACACTGGGGAAAGGCCGTTCACCTGTTTTGTGTATGGGAAGGGATTCATTCAGTCATCTACCCTGTTGAATCACCAGCGAGTTCACACTGAGGAGAGACCAATTAAATGCTCAGACTGTGGGAAGTGTTACAAATGTTCTGGGGAACAGGTGCGCCATCAACGTGTTCACAGCAATGAGAGGCCATTCACCTGTTCCTTGTGTGGGAAAGGATTTACTCAGCAATACAAACTGCTGACACACCAGCGAGTTCACACTGATGAGAGACCTTTTACATGTCCAGACTGTGGAAAACACTTTAAAAGTTCCCAGGACTTGATGCAGCATCAACTTGTTCACACTGATGAGAGACCGTTCAGATGCTCTCACTGTGGGTCTGCATTCAAGCGATCGTCTCACCTCACTGTACACCAGCAAATTCACACTGGGGAGAGGCTGTCCACCTGCCCTGAGTGTAGCAAAGGGTTTACTCAGTCATCCATCCTTCTGACACACCAGTGTGTTCAAACTGGGGGGAGGCCATTCATCTGCTCTGAGTGTGGGAAGGGTTTCCCTTCCTCATCCAAACTTCTGATGCACCAGCACGTTCACACTGGGGAGAGACCGTTCACCTGCTCTGTGTGTGGGAAGGGTTTCACTCAGTCATCGAACCTGCTGACACACCAGCGAGTTCACACTGGGGAGAGGCCGTTCACATGTGCTGAATGTGGGAAGGGATTTGCTTATTTTTCTGTACTGATGAGACACCAACAAGCTCACAAACAACGACAATGATTGAATTTTGCTGTCAATGACATCCAGGATTATGTTCGTTGGGGTCTATCGGATGATGTCAATACATTCCAGCCAGTTGTTTGGGCTAATATTGTGGATAAAGGTCAAATAAATCAGTTTCATATTACTATTTTTATATTGAACACACTGTGTTGCATCTATTTAATGTCTCTAACTCACTTAAGTTAGATAAATCGCCGGGACCGGATGGGATGTACCCCAGGTTACTGTGGGAGGTGAGGAAGAGATTGCTGATCCTCTGGCGATGATCTTTGCGTCATCAATGGAGACGGGAGAGGTTCCGGTGGATTGGAGGATGGCGGATGTGGTTCCGTTATTCAAGAAAGGGAGAAGAAATTGCCCAGGAAATTATAGACCGGTGAGTCTAACCTCAGTGGTAGGTAAGTTGATGGAGAAGATCCTGAGAGGCAGGATTTATGAACATTTGGAAAGGAATAGTATGATCAGAAGTAGCCAGCACGGCTTTGTCCGAGGCAGATCATCCCTTACGAGTCTGATTGAGTTTTTTTAAGATGTGACTAGACACTTAGACGGCGGAAGAGCGGTAAATGTGGTTTATATGGATTTCAGTAAGGTGTTTGATAAGGTGCCCCATGCAAGGCTTATGGAGAAAGTGAAGGGGCAAGGGATACAAGGGGATGTTGCTTTGTGTATTCAGAACTGGCTTGCTCACAGAAGGCAAAGGGTGGTTCTAGATGGGTCTTTTTCAGAGTGGAGGTCGGTCACCAGTGGGGTGCCCCAGGGATCTGTTCTGGGACCCTTGCTCTTTGTGATTTTTATAAATGACCTGGATGAGGAAGTGGAAGAATGGGTTGGCAAGTTTGCTGATGACACAAAAGTTGGAGGTGTTGTGGATAGTGTAGAGGGATGTCAACAGTTGCAACGAGACATAGATAAGATGCAAGACTGGGCAGAGAAATGGCAGATGGACTTCAACCCAGATAAGTGAGTGGTGGGTCATTTTGGTCGGTCGAATAGGATGGAAGAATATAATATTAAGGGTAAGACGCTTGGCAGTGTAGAAGAACAGAGGGATCTTGGGGTCCGGGTTCATAGGACGCTCAAAGCAGCGTCACAGGTAGAGGCTGTGGTTAAGAAGGCGTATGGAATACTGGCCTTCATCAATAGAGGAATTGAGTTTAGAAATCGGGAGATAATGCTGCAGCTGTATAGGATCCTGGTCAGACCCCAACTGGAGTACTGTGCCCAGTTCTGGTCGCCTCATTACAGAAAGGATGTGGAAGCCGTAGAACGGGTGCAGAGGAGATTTACGAGGATGTTGCCAGGATTAAGTGGTATGCCTTTTGAGGATAGGTTGAGAGAGCTAGGTCTTTTCTCCTTGGAGAGGCGAAGGATGAGAGGTGACCTGATAGAGGTGTATAAGATGTTGAGGGGTATTGATAGAATGGATTCTCAGATGCTTTTACCCAGGGCTGAAATGGTTGTCACGAGAGGCCACAGGTTTAGGGTGCTGGGGAGTAGGTACAGAGGAGATGTTCGGGGTAAGTGTTTCACTCAGAGGGTGGTGGGTGCGTGGAATCGGCTGCCGGTGGTGATGGTGGAGGCGGATTCGATTGAGTCTTTTAAGAAACTTTTGGATAGGTTCATGGAGGTTAGTAAGAAAGAGGGTTATAGATGAGCCTAGAAGGTAAGGAAATTGTTCGGCACAACTTGTGGGCCGAAGGGCCTGTTTGTGCTGTAGCTTTTCTATGTTCTATGTTCACTTTGGATCCTTTTGAAGGGCTCTCCCTCTCCTTTGTCTTCTCCATCCTTACCTCCAACAACAAGTGTGAGGAGCGCATGGAGCTTCTTTGTCACTGTTGTAGGTAAAAAACCTCTGACACTATTTGTGGTTCAAAATGCAGTGTTTATTTTCACAATTGTGGGAGAAGTGAGGTTCCTAACAGTGGACCCCCAGCCTTCTCATCGAACACAAGTAAGAACAGAATTTATATATGTCCCGGGCCCCGCCCTCATTACATTGCAATTCTCTAAGATGTCTGTCATTGTTCATGGTGAGATTCTTGTTGTATTAGCAGTATCTTCCTCTGCGTAGTTTGTTCGATCTCCAAGGCCACGATTGTTCGTCATTTATATCCTTGAAACAACATCACAGGTTTTGCACAAATAAGTTAACTAATCTACATACAAGTTTGTATAATACTTTATATCAGGATAAGATGAATAACGTATGATGAATATATATATGAATCTATGGTGATTCAAAGACAGACGGCATACATGTCAACTCCATCGTGTTAAACAAAGGTACATAAAAATGGAGACTGTTTAGCTTATTTCGAGCTGGGCTAATCACATTTCTTAATAACAAGAATAGCTGTTCCTCTTATCTGGTACAGACATGAAAAACACCGAACTCTGACGAAAACATGAACTCTGCAGTCTTCTCACAAAATCACAGAGTTTGGGTCTTAATGCTTAAGTGTGACAAAGTTCATTAACCCATTCCTGACTTCAGTCACTAAGATTGAGGGGAGGTGATGGCCTAGTGGTATTAACACTAGACGGTTAATCCAGAAACTCAGCTAATGTTCTGGGTACCAGGTTTCAATCCCACCAGGGCAGATGGTGAAATCTGAATTCAATAAAAAAATATCTGGAATTAAGAATTTACTGATGACCGTGAAACAATTGTCGCAAAAACCCATCTGGTTTAATGATGTCCTTTAGGGAAGGAAATCTGCCGTCCTTGCCTGGTCTGGCCTACATGGGACTGCAGAGCCACAGCAATGTGGTTGACTCTAAAATGTCCGAGCAAGCCACTCAGTTGTTCAAGAAGGCAGCTCATCACCACCTTCTCAAGGGCAACTTGCAATAAATGCTGGCCATGCAACAACATCCATGCCCCATAGATGAAATAAAAAAAGCTGCCTCTGTTGCTTCCCTTCCTCCCACGAGCCCATCCTTGACCCCAGTGTCTTTGTTCCCCTCCTGCCCATCTCTCATTACAACTTCCAAAATCCCTGTCGTCTCCCAAATCTCTGCCCATATGTCCTGAAATTCCCTGTGTGAATCCCTCTGATTACATTTGTCTTTCGCACAGTATTAAACCAGCTCTTACCAAAGTCTCAAATTACTGCGTGAATATGACTGAGGTAAGCTATCTGTCACTGTCCTTCTCAGCCAGTCTGCAGTTATTGACACCATTGACCAAACCATCTTCCTCCAGTGCCTCTCCATTGTTGTCCAGCTGGGTGGGACTGCACACTTCGGATTAATTTCTTATCTGATTATAGCCAGAGAATCACCGGCAGCCACTGTGATTATTACAGACAGAGAGCAAGTGAATAGAGGGAGCAAAGTAAATGGGGAAAAGAGACAGTGAGAGTGAATGGGATGGAAGTTCGTAAACTGAGACAAAGAGAAACAGATTGAGACAGAAAATGGGGTCAACATTGTTCCTAAGAGATGAGATTAATGCTTTTCAAACCTTCCTGATCATTATAACTTATCAATTTCTGTAAAATATTTTGAGTGAATGTAACAAGGCCTGGATATGAGATTCTGAAACTCCCTCCCTAACTGTCCAGATTAAAGGTGTTTGTTAAGGTCTGTCTCTCCAAACAAGGTTTTGACCATCCATCCTAATATTGTGCTCTGTGACCCAGTAATTCTAGTTGCTGATCTATCAGGAATGGACTTGCTGCCGTCTGGAACAAAACTGTTTTCACCACTAAGGCTCCGCTGTGATGTAATAGTCTCTATGACATCATCGCAGCAGGACTGGATGACATCATCAGTGTCCATTGTTTCTGAATGATCCACATCAATAACAACAGGAAATACTCATCAAGCTGAGCACATTATCTAGGCTGACACTGCAGTCTGACACTGAGGGACTGCTGCACTCTGACACACACTGTCCTTCACATGGAGCTTGTGGAGGCTCTGACCACAATCTTCCAATCCTCCTTATCGAGTAGTGGTGCCAAAAGGCTGAGAGATTGTAAATGTTACATCCCTGTTCAAAAAATTACAGAACAATCATCTTAACATCAGCGGTGGAGAAAAATGAAACCAATAATCTGGGGCGCAATCAACTGGTACTTGGAAAAGTGTGGATTCTTATTGTCAGCATTTTCTGTTTTAATATTGAAAACTTCCCTGGATCTCAAGGCTGGGAAAGACATTCTGGAAGGTCATCCCCCCAACCCTCTCTCTATCCCTCCTCACATCCCTCCCTACAACAAGAACCATTCACTCTGCACAGCAGTTTCACCCTCATTCCCCCAGTTTGTATTCCAGCCTTTACCACATCCACTCTGCTCCCAGATACTTCACACCATTAGATATTACAATTCAAACTTTATAATCTCTCCAATGTAATATTTGTTCATACAGCAGACAAATCATCAATTCCACTCCCACCCTGAGCTATGGGGATATATTTATACATTATCTCATTTCACAATAAAACTCACACACTGAATTTCAGATTTGCTGCAGTTATTTTAATTTGCCCAGCAGATTATTTAGAGTGAGATTGACATCAACCCTTCATGGTCTCAGTCTGTCTCTGTGTTTGTGAGAGTGTCTGAGATAGTGTGTGTGTCTGAGCGTGTGTATGCATGAGTGTGTATCTGTGCGTACGTGTGTGTGTGTTTGTGTGAGATTATAGAAAGATAGAAACTAGAAGCAGGAGTAGGCCATTCGGCTCTTCGAGCCTGCTCCGCCATTCATTTTGATCATGGCTGATCATCGAATTCAACATTCTGATCCCCCTTCTTCCCATACCTTTAGCCCCAAGAGCTATATCTAATTTATTCTTGGAATCATATGTATGTGTCTGCATTTTTCTGAGTATTTGTGTGTCTATGAGTTTGTCTGTATTTGTTTCCGAGATTGATATCAGTTATGAGAATAGATTCGTCTGCATTAAAATATATTCAAATAAAAATAATAGGAATAAGAAAAATACAGCAGCACAATCCTCCAACAAGATCCTTCAGTAATCTGAGACTTCAGTGATTTCCCAGGCAGAGGCCATTTACCTCACATCGCCACAAGAGGGAGCTCCCTCGCTGTGTTTGTGTGTTCACTGCAGCAGGAGCGGGTTCCATGACACAGTGAAATGTAACAGAGCAGAAATCCAGGGGAACTGGATTAATTGTTGGATTACACAGTGATATGTCACAGAGCAGGAATCCAGGAGAACTGGATTAATTGTTAGATTACACAGTGATATGTTACAGAGCAGTAATCCAGGGGAACTGGATTAATTGTTGGATTACACAGTGACATATTACAGAGCAGTAATCCAGGAGAACTGGATTAATTGTTAGATTACACAGTGATATTTTACAGAGCAGAAATCCAGGGGAACTGGATTAATTGTTAGATTACACAGTGATATGTTACAGAGCAGTAATCCAGGAGAACTGGATTAATTGTTGGATTACACAGTGATATGTTACAGAGCAGTAATCCAGGGAACTGGATTAATTGTTAGATTACACAGTGATATGTTACAGAGCAGAAATCCAGGGGAACTGGATTAATTGTTGGATTACACAGTGATATATTACAGAGCAGAAATTCAGGAGAACTGGATTAATTGTTGGATTACACAGTGATATGAAACAGAGCAGAAATCCAGGGGAACTGGATTAATTGTTAGATTACACAGTGATATGTTACAGAGCAGTAAGCCAGGAGAACTGGATTAATTGTTAGATTACACAGTGATATGTTACAGAGCAGTAATCCAGGAGAACTGGATTAATTGTTGGATTACACAGTGATATGTAACAGAGCAGAAATCCAGGAGAACTGGATTAATTGTTAGATTACACAGTGATATGTTACAGAGCAGAAATCCAGGAGAACTTGATTCATTGTTGGATTACACAGTGATATGTAACAGAGCAGAAATCCAGGAGAACTGGATTAATTGTTAGATTACACAGTGATATGTTACAGAGCAGAAATCCAGGAGAACTTGATTCATTGTTGGATTACACAGTGATATGTAACAGAGCAGAAATCCAGGAGAACTGGATTAATTGTTAGATTACACAGTGATATGTTACAGAGCAGAAATCCAGGAGAACTTGATTCATTGTTGGATTACACAGTGATATGTAACAGAGCAGAAATCCAGGAGAACTGGATTAATTGTTGGATTACACAGTGATATGTTACAGAGCAGAAATCCAGGAGAACTTGATTCATTGTTGGATTACACAGTGATATGTAACAGAGCAGAAATCCAGGGAACTGGATTAATTGTTAGATTACACAGTGATATGTTACAGAGCAGCAATCCAGGAGAACTGGATTAATTGTTAGATTACACAGTGACATATTACAGAGCAGTAATCCAGGGGAACTGGATTAATTGTTAGATTACACAGTGATATGTTACAGAGCAGTAATCCAGGGAACTGGATTAATTGTTAGATTACACAGTGATATGTTACAGAGCAGAAATCCAGGGGAACTGGATTAATTGTTAGATTACACAGTGATATGTTACAGAGCAGTAATCCAGGGAACTGGATTAATTGTTAGATTACACAGTGATATGTTACAGAGCAGAAATCCAGGAGAACTGGATTAATTGTTGGATTACACAGTGATATGTTACAGAGCAGAAATCCAGGAGAACTGGATTAATTGTGTGTGTGTGTGTGTCCCTGGGCACAGTTCCCAGAGAGTTTAAAATCTTCTTACAGCTAGCCAATTCCTGATCCAAACCGCTAAATCACCCTCAATCCCATGCCTCCGTATATTCTGCAATAGCTTAACCGTGAGGTTAGAGTGTTAAAATCTGAAATAAAACAGTCAACGCCACAAAGAGTCAACAGGCCCGGCAGTTTGTGTGGAGGCAGAAACAGAGTGAAACACACAGTTAAACATCCATATGAATCAAGAGCAGCAGTAGACCTTTGGGCTGCTCTGCTCCAGATAAGATCCCAGCTGATCTGACTGTGACCAAAACTCCACTTTCCTCTCAAGAATTCAATGAATCAGCCTTAAAAATATTCAATGACTCTCTCTCCACTGCTCTCTGGGGAAGAGAATTCCACAGACCAAAGACCCTCTGAGAGAAAAAAAAATCTCATTCTCTCTCTTTCAGACGTCTTAAATCCGCTCGTTCTCCGGAGCCACACAGGGAAAGCCAGACCCGTGAAGAAGGGAGAGAGGGAGGTGGAGAAGAACAAAATGAAAAATCTGCAAACTGATAACATGATTCACAGCCCAAGACCAAAACGAGTGTTAATGGGACAAGTAAAGACACAAAAGATTATCTGGATGAGGTGTAAATAGCCGGTTAGCAATAGTCCGAATGCAAAGTAAAGAAAACAAGAGGGAAATGAGGTGAAAAAAGCAACAACGAAACACAGAACACACTGGGGGCAGAGATTGTGGTGTAAAATTGTTGAGCTCAGTTTTGTTCTGAAGGCTGTAAAGTGTCTCTTTTAGTTGCGGGAAATAATATATTTCCCAGTTCCGATGACAGGTCACATTCAGTCTGTTTCTCTCTCCACAGAGGCTGCCTGACTTGTTGAGTATTTCCAGCGTTTCCTGCTTTATGTCACAGAGAATGTCGAAGAATTGTTACACCCGGAACAGATGTCTCTTCCTCGGGACACTCCAGCTCGGGTCAGGGTGGGGGGATAATGTTCACTGTTTTATATTTGTGTCTGGTGCGAATAATACCTTAAATTAAATGGAGAAGTTTTTTTAAACTGAAGAGAGTAACTGAAACTGACTTTAAACAACGTTAACAAGCCAGGGCTGCTGGAGAAACATTTTGGGATTTGTGAGCAGTCAGTTCCGGCTGGTTTGAAGTGAAATTCTGTCGGTGCTGCGGCAAATCTGAACTCAAACCAGATAAACTGGAACCGCTGGGTTAGAGATTCCGGGTGTTGGGATGTGGAGGCTGGGGGAGGGGGAGATGGCGGTAAGACTCTGAGCCTGAGTTTAGACAGGGTGAGCGGGGTAAAGGGGAGGAATGACAGAGTTAATGTGGGAGTCAGGGACAATAGCAGAAGGTGGGAAGCTCTGGAAAGGAGCAACCAGGGTAAAGGCCATCAAAGAATGCTTGTTTAAATGAAGATAAAAGCAAAATACTGCGGGTGCTGGAATCTGAAACAGAAAATGCTGGAAATCTCAGCGGATCTGACTGCATCTGTGGTGAGCGAATAGAGTTAATGCTTCCAGTCTGGATGATCATAGGTGCTGCCAGAAATGCTGAGGTTCTCCAGCATTTTCTGTTTGTGTTTAACTGAAGGTTCAGCAGGGAAACAAGCAGCGATTTCACACACACTAAACCCAGGGAGAGGGGGTGACCCAGGATAAGGGACAGGCGCAGCTCAGTGAGGCTCAGCAAAGTCCAGCAATCTGTCCACATTGAGAGCTTAGAGCGCCAAGGGGGAGGGGAAGGACAAACTATTTGGGACACAGCAGGAGGTCACCCCTCCCCCCATTCTGTGGTTCCACAGACCCTCCCACACCTGGGCAAGGTTGGCTCGAGGTGCAGGAAGCTGCAAGCTGAGAGGCTGAGCTGTGAACTGGGCCGGGTTGGGGGTTTGAGTGACAGTCCTGGGGTTATATCAGGACAGGAACTGCCACAGGTTCCCCCTTTTTCCTGGGACGTTTCAGTGGAGCTGTGTTGGTGAGTGTTTGTAATCTCTGTCTCACTGTCTCGGTAATGGGGGTGGGTTGTAGATTGCTGTGAGTGTTAGACTAAATAACCTCTCCTCATGCTGCCAGTTCCAGTCTGCAGACTCCATTTCTCAGTCCAGTTTGCTGCTCTGTCTCTGTCTCTCTGTACTTTGCTGCAGTGCTCCACATTCTGAGCAACATCCAGCCCATTGTTATCACCCGAAATTTGCTGCAAACTCCCTTCACTGTGACACAGTGGTTAGCACTGCTGCCTCACAACGCCAGGGTTCGACTCCAGCCGTGGGTGTGTGACTGTCTGTGTGGAGTTTACACAGTAAGAAGTCTCACAATATCAGGTTAAATTCCAATAAATTCATTTGGAATCAATGCAAATTACTGCGGATTCTGGAATCTGAAACCAAAAGAGAAAATGCTGGAAAATCTCAGCAGGTCTGGCAGCATCTGTAAAGAGAGAAAAGAACTGACATTTTGAGTCCAGATGACCGTTTGTCAAAGTTGCTCCTTCATCAGCACTCCAAAAGCTCGTGGTTCCAGATAACCTGGTGTTGTGAGACTTCTTACTGTGCCCACCCCAGTCCAACATCTCCACCTCAGGTGTGGAGTTTGCACAATCTCCCCCTGTCTGTGTGCATTTCCTCTGGGTGCTCTGGTTTCCTCTCACTGCCCAAAGATGTGCAGGTTCGGTGAATTGACCATGTTAAATTTGTCCCTTAGTGTCCCAAGATGTGTAGGGTCTAATTTGATTTGTTATTGTTGCGCGTTCTGGGATACAGTGAAAATTATTTCTTGCGTGTTATACAGAAAAAAGTCATAACTTGGTAAAGTACACAGGGGGAAAGGAACAGAGTCGGGTACAGAATATATTGTTGCGGTTGCAGGCAGGGTGAAGAAAAAGGTCAGGATGGGGAATAGCAGAGTAAGTGCGTGGGGTTACTGGGATAGGGGGTGAGCCTGGGAAAGATGCTCTCAGAGTCAGTACAGACTCGATGGGTAAAATGGCCTCTTTCTGCACTGGAAGGATTCTATGATTAGTGATTTACGGTGAGCAACTTTTGAATAGAGGGGTTTCTGGGGCGCAGAGCATTGTGGGAAATGCGACCGCCATTAGTCAGTGCGTGACTCTAGATGTTTCATTATAGACTGAGGGCAAGTCAGCAACCGGAGCCCTCAATTCTGTTTGTAACTCTCACAGGCTGCCTAGTCTGCTGAATATCTCGACGATACTCAGTTCCTGGCCTCCTGCGTGTTTTATTTATTGTTGCTTCGGTCTGGATTCTATTCATCACCTGTCTCTATGGGTTCACTCTCAATCCCCTTTTTTCTGTTTTAAATCAGTTTCACAGGGACTAGAAGGGGACGATTTGCAGTCAGGAAACTGAAAGTAAATATCATATCAGGAACTGCCAGAGTCGTCTAATTTATCATAACTGAATATCAGTGGATTTTGAACATGGAAGGAAAAAGCACTATTCCCAGTGGGGAGAAACCGTACACAGGTTCTGTGTGTGGACGAGGCTTCAGCCGATCCTCTGGCCTGTCAAAACGTAAGTGCAATCACTCCTTGGAAAAACTGTGGAAATGTGTGAACTGTGGGAAGGAATTTAATTACCCATCCCAGCTGGAAATTCATCGGCGCAGTCACACTGGGGAGAGGCCATTCACCTGCTCTGAGTGTGGGAAGGGATTCACTCAGTCATCCAATCTACTTGCTCATCAACGAGTTCACACTGGGGAGAGACCTTTTAAATGCTCAGACTGTGGGAAGTGCTTCAAAAGTTATTGGGAACTGATGTCCCACCAACGTGTTCACACTGATGAGAGACTGTTCAGGTGCTCTCACTGTGGGATTGGGTTCAAGCATTCACATAACCTCACTGTACACCAGCGAATTCACACTGGGGAGAGGCCATTCACCTGCTTCGAGTGTGGAAAGGGATTCACTCGGTCATCCCAACTAATGACACACCAGCGTATTCACACTGGGGAGAGACCTATTAAATGCTCTGACTGAGAAGTGCTCTAAAAGTTCTGATGAACTGACTTCCCATCAACGTGTTCACACTGATGAGAGACCATTCAGGTGCTCTCACTGTGGGACTGGGTTCAGGCGATCATATGACCTCATTCTACACCAGCGCACCCACACTGGGGAAAGGCCATTCACCTGCTCTGAATGTGGGAAGGGATTCATTCAGTCCTCCAGCCTGCTGAGACACAAGCGAGCTCACACTGGGGAAACGCCATTCACCTGCTCTGAGAGTGGGAAGAGATTCACTCAGTCATCCTACCTGCTGAGACACGAAAGAATTCACTAGTAACCATGGTGATTGGAATCTGCTGTTAATCCTATCCAGGACTGTAATATGTTCATTGCGTTTGTTTTTGTTGATGTTAATAAACTCCAGCCAGTTATACTGTTTAATATTCTGAATAAAAGTCAAATAAATTATCTTTGTGTTCAGTGCTGTGAATCTTTTTAATATCATCAGCACAACTGAATTCCTTTTGAGTTGCTCTCCCTTTGTCCCTCTTCCATCTTCACCTCCCCACAAGTGCTCATTGGGAATAAAACTCACAATCTTCTTTGTCACTAAGTTTGAGACAATCCAATCAGCTGTCTCTACTGCTTCCCTCCTTCCCCTAACCCACTGGAACAAACCTCCTCTAACGCTGCCCTTTGTCTGAGCTCTGAACTCTCATCTTTCTGCAGTTTCTCTCCTGCCTCCCCTCATCTCCTCTTAGAGCTCATCTTGTCCATGAGACCCATCTCCTGATCCCTCAATCCTATTCCCACTGAGCTACTGACAGCACAACTTCTCTACATCAGCTGATATTGTCAATATCTTCCTCTCCTTCAAATCCGATATCATCACCCACTTCTCAATAAAATATCTTTGACACATGCCCTTGTAAACTACCATCCCATCTCCCTTTCCTCTCTAAAGTCCTTGAATGTTTTACCTTCCACATATTGTAACTTGTTTTCCCTTTATCATTGTGTATAGTAAAGTTTATTTTGTTTGTGCAGAATCTGTGGAATCTTTTGCCTTTATTCACTTGTTAAGTGTCTTGAATCTCCACCGTTGTCAATTTTATACAAACTCACCCAAATCTAAAAACTATTTTGTGGGAATTGGGGGAATAGAACAGAAGATGGGTTTCTGCTGCTAAGTTACAATCCCAGCTGATGTTACTTCTGGGCAGGAAGGTCCCAGAATAAAACCCCGGCTCAATTGACCGTAACCTTTACCTTTTTGTTTTAGAAATGTGGATGAACAGAGTCACTGGACGGACAATGAGCTTTTAACAAAAACATCTTTTAAACATGAAAATATTGACAATAACACAAGACTCCTTCATTCCACACAATCACAGTGAGGGAGCTCCCTCTAGTGGCGAAGTGAGGTAAATGGCTTCTACCTGGGAGATCACTGAACCCTCAGGCTACTGAAGGATCATTTTCAAACATAGAAACGTAGGAGGATTGTGCTGCTATATTTTTCTTGTTCCTATTTTTTTATATTAACGCAGACGAATTTATTTAGAGAGTTGAAACTAACCTCAGAAATAGCAACAGGCGAGTTCGAAGACAAACACATTCACAGACATACACTCTCAGACAGACACAGGCAAACTCGCACACACAGACATGCAGACAAAAAAACACTCTGACTTCCACAAATACACACACACTCACAACACAGAGACACACTGAGACCAATTTCAGTCCAAATAATCTGCTGGGCATTAAAATAATGTGAGAAGTCTCACAACACCAGGTTAAAGTCCAACAGGTTTATTTAGTAGCACAAACTACTAGCTTTCGGAGCGCTGCCCCTTCATCAGGAAAGTGGGAGTTCTGTTCACAAACAGGGCTTATAAAGACACAAACTCAATTTACAAAATAATTTACATAATCCTGTTCATAAGAACAGGATATGGCGCTCGACTCAATGATCGACAGTTCTGACGCGCCACAGCGAAAAACCGCACCGACCTCCTCAGAAGACAAACACGGGACACGGTGGACAGAGTACCCTTCGTCGTCCAGTACTTCCCCGGAGCGGAGAAGCTACGACATCGTCTCCGGAGCCTTCAACATGTCATTGATGAAGACGAACATCTCACCTAGGCCGTCCCCACACCCCCACTTCTTGCCTTCAAACAACCGCACAATCTCAAACAGACGATTGTCTGCAGCAAACTACCCAGCCTTCAGGAGAACACTGACCACGACACCAAACAACCCTGCCACAGCAACTTCTGCACGACATGCCAGATCATCGACACGGATGCCATCATCTCACGTGAGAACACCATCCACCAGGTGCACAGTACATACACTTGCAACTCGGCCAATGTTGTCTACCTGATACGCTGCAGGAAAGGATGTCCCGAGGCATGGTACATCAGGGAAACCATGCAGACACTGTGACAACGGATGAATGAACACCGCTCGACAATCACCAGGCAAGAGTGTTCTCTTCCTGTTGGGGAACACTTCAGCGGTCACGGGCATTCGGCCTCTGATGTTCGGGTAAGCGTTCTCCAAGGCGGCCTTCAAGACACACGATAGTGCAGCGTCGCTGAGCAGAGACTGATAGCCAAGTTCCGCACACATGAGGACGGCCTCAACCGGCATCTTGGGTTCATGTCACACTCTCTGTAACCCCCACAACTTGCCTGGGCTTGCAAAATCTCACAAACTGTCCTGGCTGGAGACAATACACATCTCTTTAACCTGTGCTTAACCCTCTCTCCACTCATATTGTCTGTACCTTTAAGACTTGATTAGTTGTAAAGACTCGCATTCCAACCATTATTCTGTAAATTGAGTTGTGTCTTTATATGCTCTGTTTGTGAACAGAACTCCCACTTACCTGACGAAGGAGCAGCGCTCCGAAAGCTAGTGGCTTTTGCTACCAAATAATCCTGTTGGACTTTAACCTGGTGTTGTTAGACTTCTTACTGTGTTCACCCCAGTCCAACGCCGGCATCTCCACATCATCACTAAAATAATGACAGAAGCAAATTTGAAACTCAGTGCGTGGGTTTTATTGTGAAATGAGAAAATGTATTAATATATCCTCCAGCTCGGGTTGCTTTGGAATTGATGATTTCTCTGCTGTCTATAAGGTTACCAAACAAATATTAAATTGTAGAGATTGTGAAGTTTGAGTTGTAATATCTATTGGTCTAAAATATCTGGGAGCAGAGTGGATGTGATGAAGGCTGGAATACAGACTGGAGGAATGAGGATGAAACTGCTGTGCAGAGTGAATGGTTCTTGTTATCAGGAAGGATGGATGGAGAGAGGGAGGGATGGTGAGATGGATGGAAGGAGGGGTGGATGGAGGGAGAGGGATGGATGGAGGGAGGGCGAGATGGATGGAGGAAGGGATGGATAGGTGAATGTGAGAAGCTGAAGTTTACATTTGAAGAGGTTCTCAGAGTCTTTGAGCAGCTGAACAGCGAAAGCCTTTGGGCAGAGACTGTGCTACTGCTGTTTCCCCTCCAGTCCATCAGGGTTCGCTGTAACCCTCTCGGCTGCTGCTCCCCCTGGGTGTCACCTCTTGCCCGCTCTGCCCGGCTGCTGTTCCTTGGCGGATGGGGGATCGGAGAGGAATTGGAGAAAGAGGTGGAACAGTAGGGCGCATGCGTAGCCGCCATGTTTGTTAGGGGCAATGTTTTGAAATTCTTCCCAGTGACAGAATTTGAACAACTTGTCCATCAAAGTGCTTCACTCTTTCACTTCCAATTTCTTACTGATGAGCAGAACAACAAAATCAGGGCAGCGAAGATAATTTGTATTCATACTGTGTCTTTAACAAAATAAAATAGTCCCAGACATTTCACAAAATTGTTCCAGTTCTTTGAAAAAGGGTAGCACAGTGGTTAGCACTGCTGCCTCACAGCTCCAGTGACCCAGGTTCAACTCCAGCCTCGGGTGACTGTGTCTCCCCGTGTCTGCGTGGGTTTTCATCTGGGTGCTCCTGTTTCCTCTCACAGTCCAATGACGTGCAGGCTAGGTGGATTGGCCATGCTAAATTGCCCCTTAGTGCCCCAAGATGTGTAGGTTCGGGGAAGTAACAGGATATGTGGGGCTACGGGGATAGGACCTGGGTGCAGAGTCCAGACAAGTTGGCAGGTTTCTTTCCCTGAAGGACATGAGTGAATCAATTGAATCCAGCAGTTTTCATGGTCACTTTTTCCCAGTGCCGGCCCCACAAGTGACCAGATTCATTCAGCTCAATTTCACAACCTGTCTTTGTGCTTTTGTGGGTTCTCTCTCACTCCCTTTTTTCTGTTTTAAATCAATTTCACAGGGTTTTAGAAGGGGACGATTTGCAGTTGGGAAACTGAAACCAAACATCACATTAGGGAATGATACTGTCGGCTAATTTATCGTAACCTGAATATTGTCATATTTTAAACATGGAAGAAAAAAGCACCGTTCACAGCGGAGAGAAACCCTACTCGTGTTCTGTGTGTGGACAGGGATTCAATCGATCATCTGCCCTGTCAAAACATAAATGCAGTTATGATGGGGACAAGCTGTGGAAATGTGAGGACTGTGGGAAGGGATTCAATTATCCATCCCAGCTGGAAACTCATCGGCGTGGTCACACCGGGGAGAGGCCGTTCACCTGCTCGGACTGCGGGAAAGGATTCACTAAGTCATCCACCCTGCTGACACACCAGCACACACACTGGGCAGAGGCCATTCACTTGCTGTGTGTGTGGGATGGGATTCACTCAGTCACCCACGCTGTTAACACACCAGCGAATTCACACTAGGCAGAGACCATTCACCTGCTCCGAGTGTGGGAAAGGATTCATTAATTTATCCAACCTGACAACACATCAAAGAAGTCACACTGACGAGAGACCGTTTAAATGTCTGGACTGTGGGAAGAGTTATAAAACCTCTCAGGAACTTATGTACCATCAACAAGTTCACACTGACGAGAGACCGTTCAGGTGCTCTCACTGCGGAACTGGGTTCAGGCGATGATCTCATCTCACCGTTCACCAGCGCACTCACACGGGAGATAGACCATTCACCTGCTCTCGGTGTGGGAAGAGATTCACTCAATCATCAGCACTGCTCAGACACCAGCGAGTTCACACTGGGGAGAGGCTGTTCACCTGCAATGATTGTGGGAAGAGATTCACTCGGTCATCCAACCTGCTGACACACCAGTGAGTTCACACTGGGAAGAGACCATTTACGTGTTCTGTGTGTGCGATGGGATTTACTCAGTCATCCAATCTGCTGAGACACCAGCAAATTCACAGTTAACTCCAGAGATTGGATTGTGTTGTCAATCAGATTGAGAACTGAGCTATGTCCATTAGGGTCTGTTTCTGCTGATGTTAATAAACTTCAGTTCAGTTATAGAGACTAATATTCTGGACAAAAATCAAATATGTTGTCTTTGATTTAAACATGCTGTGTCGAGCCTTTCTAATATCTCTAACACAAGTTAGTTCCTTTTGAAGGACTCTCCCTTTCTCTTGTCTCCTCCAACCTCACCTCCAACAACAAAGTGTGAGGAGCTGATGAGTTTCTGTCACTAAGATTGAGACAATCTGATCAGCTGCTTCCTTCCCTTCCACTCACCCACTGGGCCAGACTGTCTGGAAAGCTCCTCTGTGTCCAAGCTCTGAACTCACATCTTTCTCCAGTCTCTCTCCTATTTCCCATCAAACCCTCTGATTGTTCATCTTGTCCATGGGACCTGCTTTCAACTCCCTTTTCTCTGAAATCTTTAACTCTGAACCCCAGAGTCCAGTGAATTTTGGTAAATTACCACTGGTGCATTTGCTATTTCTCCCACCAGCTCTTTTAGTACCCTGGGATGCATTCCACCAGGACCAGGAGACTTGTCTACCTTTCGCCCCATTAAACTGCCCACCACTACCCCTTTCGTGAGATTGATAGTTTCTAGGTTCTCACCTTCCATAGCCTTCCTGTCATCGATTTTTGGCATGTTATTTGTGTCTTCCACTGTGAAGACCGACACAAAATACCTGTTCAATGCCACAGACATTTTCTCATTTCCAGTTATTACATCCCCCTTCTCGTCCTCTAAAGGACAAATGTTTACTTCAGCCACACTTTTTCATTTTATATCTTTGTAGATTGGGGCGGTGGGGAGCGGGACTCCCTGATGGAACATCACCCAGCGATCTGTGAGGAAATGGAAGCCCCCCCCCCCCACGCCTCCCACAGATGTCACTCGTCAATGGGCCAAAACCTAAAGGCAGCAGGAGGAAGGCCACCAGACATCTCCAGGGCGTGCCTGCAACCCCCCTCGTGCCCTGTTAGCAGCACTTACCTCCTCACGCCAGTTCAAGGCTGCCACGCCAGGTTGCAACTTTTAAATACCTATTCTGATTCGTGCCAAAATTACATCATGCCAAAGAATTGGGAGACGCAGACGTGTGCGGAGATTGCCATGTGGACTCCGATAATAGCATGCAGAAGTATATAAACTCATGCTAAACAACGGCCCGCCGATTTTCAGCGGGTTCCCGGCGGCGCCATTTTTCTCTGGCTTGGAGATGCGCGCGGGTCGAAAAGAACTGCTGGGGAACCCACTAAATGGCCGACACGCGCATCTCCCAGCCCGACCCGCCAGAAAAGTGGCGGGCCGCAATGAAGAATCGCGGCCATAATGTCGAATATTTGTAACATCAATCGCAACATTAACCACGCACAAGAATACATTACGTTAAATATAAACATCCTATTTCTGTCAATAATAGTGTGTTTCCACAGCTGCTCGTTTCATTTGTTTTAATATAACAAAGAACTGAACACTGTTGTGAGTCTGAAACTCGTCCCAACATTAAACCCAAGCAACCTCTCACTACTCTCTGGTGGCCGCAGCATTTACAAAAAAAAAACAGATTTGTTCACCTCCCGGAATCAAGATTGCTTTCAACACTTACTGATTCTCCACCGTACAACAGTTTACATTGTTTTCTCTTTGTATTTTAGACGGCACCTTGGGGTGATGGTTCTGTTTTTCATAAGTAAAACGCTGCCACAATTACTAATTGTTTGTCCACCTGTCCCAGTACCACATCTTCCCCTTGGGCCATCATCGGCTTCATCATTTAGGGCTACCTGTCTTCCACTGAATTACTGACCTGCCCCTTTTTCATTCTGCCCTCTCGTCTTTAGCTGCCACTCCAAATGCTTAAAACCTGTTGCATCAACAACATTTTCCCCAGTTCTGATAAGCATAATCGTTTAAAATGTTCGCTCTATTTCTGTCTTCAAAGCTGCAGCCAGTCCATTTGAACAATTCCAGAATTGTGCTTTGACGTTTTAGACACTATTTAGCCTCTCCTGCTGTATTCCGGTTCATGTGACCACTGGGAATGAGGGAGGTCATGCGACAAATTTTGTATGAATAATCCGGAAATGTAGTAACTTCCTTTCCCAACGTTCCTCCAGACACCTCCTTAAACTATCTCAATGTCTACTCCTCTTCCATTCCAACAGGAAACTTATTTCACACATTTCACACTTTCCAGGATATATAAGATGGATGTCTCGATATTATCCGATAATTATTTTTCATACTTTAAACCCATCTCTCGGTGTAAGTCTCAACAATTCAATTTGGATTAAAATTGCAGGATATGATTTAAGACTGCAGCATCTGATATTGTTGTAGGCGCCATTCGGTGAGTTGGATCGGGTTGTGATTGAAGGAAATGTGTAATTTCTGTAGCGGGTCACAGTGGCTGGAATTTGTCTTGTTGAGGAATTTATTTCACAGAAAGAATGAAGGGATCACAGAGCTAGAAAGTGAGAGAAGTGTAATAATTTATCACAGACTGACACTGTGTTGGACAAGAGCGCTAGTTATCGAGTCTCACACAGTTTCCCTTTGACCCGCCTGCCCTGATCTCTGCTCGTGGAGACCTTGTTGTTCCGCTTCCATCATTGCCAACGGTTGGGTCAGCAGTGCTGTGGGTGGGGATCTGTATTTGCTGTGACAGAGGAGTTCATGGTCTGCAGTTACAGACAAGGGCGGAGACATTTGTGACCACTTCTTGCTTTTCCTATGACATCTCAGTGAGTACTTTCTCCCGGCTAAAAATCTATTCTCCCCCTTGGTTGCACTAAGCGGCACACTATTGTTTGTAGAATGGAAATAATGACGGTATTTGCGGGGTAAAGATGTTGCTAATATTTCCAGTAAGTAGTCTCACAACATCAGGGTAAAGTCCAGATATATCCCAGTACAACGCCGGCAACTCCACATCATGGCTAATATTTCCAACGTGTTTTGAATCTGAGTTTTAAACTCCCGCTTGTTTTATCTTTCACCATGGTGACATGTCCTTTAGATCTAATTCGTGGAGGTTGCCACCAGCTGCTACCCTCAGCAGTTAAGACGGAAGGAGACGCGGTTACTTTAAAATGAATCTCTAACAATACAAGGAGCGACTGTTAAGCATTAGACTGCTATTGGCAAGACTCTGAAATACAGCCAGAGTTTATTCTGATAAAACACCCGAGCGGTTCAGCATTCAAGCCAAAGACCATTTTTGGAACAACTCAACATCTTGACAAGAAATTTCACTTGAACAATCTCTGAGCTGTTACTGCTCCGTGAGACTTATAGTGATAAAAACAGTTAAATCTCGGAAAGAAAATCTCGCCTCTTTGTGCAATAGAAACTCTTGCAGCTGACGTCTGTTGTAGAACAGATCAATTGTGAATAACATTGATTCGTACAATCTGTTATTTGTTTGTGTTAGTTCACGATTTTAGCTTCCTTTGTCTTTGCTTGGTGAAAATTAGCCCGAGTCATCCACCTATTCTGAATTAGTTTCAGAAACTTTACAAGCATTCGCCACCAGGCGGCAGGAGGAGATTTGTTCAGTTGTTGGTTTGATGCTCGGGATTGGTTACAGATTGAGTGTTTTTAAAACATTTAATAAAAGTGAACGTTGCTATCAAGACCAGTATTTATTACCTACCACTAATTGTCCATGGAAAGATCTTGGTGAGCTGCCTTTCGCATTCCACGTAATGTGGCGACACTCGCAGTACTGTCAGGGAGGGGTTTCCATGATTTTGAGCTTCAGTGAAATGAACACAATATGTTAGGATATCGCATTGCTTGAAGGGGAACATATCGGTGCTGATGTTCCCATGCATCATCTGGTGGAAGTGATTGCGGGTTTGGGAGGTGCTGTCAATAAAGGTTCAACCTGTTTATTTAATGATATTAAATTCGGAAATCGGTGACGATGGACGCCTGTGTTTCTGACGGTTAAGCAATAAATTACAGGGAAAACGTTATTTTTATTGTATGTGTGTTGCGAATATTTCTGATGATCAACTAATCCAAGATCACTGAGTCAATGCGTGTCTCCTCACTCCCATTCAGCTCAAATCCATTAAACAGTCGCCTCCACATACAACCCCCTGCTATATAATTCATTAAAAACATTTGGTGCTTCTATTCCATTCATTGATGTAAGTTTTTTTAAAAGTCACAAGTAAGGCTTATGAAGTAACTGCGAAATTACCCTAATCGCCGCAGTCCGGTGCCTGTTCGGGTCAATGCCGCTAACAGCACGTCTTTCAGAATGTGGGAGGAAAAGGGAGCACTGGAGAAAATCCACCCAGACACATGGAGAATGTGCAAACTCCACACACTCAGTGACCGCAGCTGAGAATCGATCTCGGTTCCGGCTGCTGTGTAGCAGCGCTGCTAATCACTGTGCTACCGTGCCGCCCGGAACCGAAAGCGGAATGTAATGTAGTCAGAGAGCAGCTCCTCCAATTGGGGAATCCGGCTTTTGGACCAGAACAACCTTCACTGTTTTCTTTCTCTGTCTCCCCCTGACAGATTGAACCTGTGAAAGGACCGATCTTGGAGTATTTCCTCAGAAAATACTCAGCTTAGATTTGAACAGAAACCCTTTGTTCTTTTCGCCCCATTCCGATGGTAGGAATTAAATATCCAAGGAATTTGATATATTTGATTGAAGAGAAGACGCTTTAAGATGATTGAATGTCAACTGATGACTCAGCCGGCAATGAACCAATCAGCAGTGTCGTGCGTGTTACTCACCCTCTAAAGTCTTGAGTGAAACAACTTCAGCTTCAGCTCATTGCTGTTAACTGTGCCGGGAGGTGTCTGGAAAATGCCTCCTGTCACTTTGTGTTCAGTCCTCACAGCGACAGCTCTGTTAATCGGTAAGTTCCCAAGTTGCACAAACCTGTTTGACATCTTTAACATTAATACATAGCTAACAATGGATTGATCACAGAACCGTAAATTAATCCTACCCACATTGTCTCCACGCAGCCTGTGACAAACACTGCAATTTAAAACTGGGGGCAGTTTTCAGTTTTCCCTTCAAATTGCAGGAAATGCGTTTGGGAAACTGATCTCGATAGACGGCGCCAAATGTGCGTTCATGAAAAGTTTGCATATTCGATCCAAACCCCTTCCAGTGACAGATCCTGAGCTGTGGAAAATATTTTTCACTTTAGCGGCATCTATTTATTTACCGGGCTTTAATTCGGGTCAAAAAGCCAATACTGCCTGATAAACGTAGTTAATTGATATTGTTGGATTTGATGTCCCTCTGGACACTTGCAGGACATTGTCGAGGAGACTCTGTTACACAGACACCGGCTGCCGTCACAGTGAGTACAGGGAAGGATGTTCAGTTGTTCTGTAACTTTACAGCTACAACCAGCGACTATCCTAACATATTGTGGTACCGTCAGCATCCCGGCGGGTCGATGGAGTTTCTGCTGCAGAGATATACATACAGCGGGAGCACAGAGAGATTCCGAGGGGACCGTTTCTCTGCGGAGTTTGATTTTGTGAAGAGCACAATGAAGATATCTAAAACTGAGCTGACAGACTCCAGGGTGTATTCCTGTGCACTGAGACCCACATAGACGCAGAGCTGCGCTGAAGCTGTCTAAATACTCTTAGAATATCACTCAGCATGTAAACTTGGGTCGTTGAGTGAATAAGAATGAACTATCTATATGGCGCCTTCCTTGATGTACCACAGAGTGTTCACCATCACTGTTACAATGAGTAGAGAAGAGACGGCAGCCAATTTGATCCCCGGTTGATCCTTCAAACAGCAACATTTTAATGGATCGCTTGTTTCAGAACGTTTATTTTGGGTAGTAATTGACTCGAGCAATTCAACTGCTCTTCTTCACAATCGTGTCCTTGTGAACTATCACCTCCCTCTGAGAGGGGAGTCGGTGCCGTCCATTTAACATCTCATTCGGCACCCCGGACAATTCACCATTCCCCTAGGGCTGCACTGCCGCATCTGAATGGGTCCTGTAAGGAGAGTCTCTGTAGAGAGAGTGGAATTCTGAAAACATCTGCTCCAGAGACGATAGAGCTAACAACTGAACCTCACCTGGGGAGCGGCGTTTGTAGATTAGCGCTTGTACTGCTAATTTTGGATATTGCACCGCTTTAACAATCAATATATAGTTTATATTTACACATGAAGGTAGATTAGTGTAAACCTTTAATCGAGGTGACCAGGATCAGAACTGAGAGATAGATAGCAAGCAGCCGTTCAGTGCTTCGGTCACTTTCCATCAACGTCACCCAAGTATCTATTCAGGTTGTTTTTCCTGAAGCACTCCTGTGGAGAGGAAAGAATCTCGGAACAGACTGGATACCTAATACTTGGAATTCCTGAAAGTGGTGACTGCTCATCAACCCAATCATGGAAAAGCTGGATCGAAATTTAAAAAACGGAAATTTAAAAAAAACATTACTGGGCCCGGTGGAAACAGCCGGACAATAAATTTAACCCCTGGAACGAACTATTACTCGACAAGAGAAAGAAGAGTTTCTACTGGTCCAGCACCCTGGACATTTGAAAGCACTTTACACACTATGGAAATTGATCTCCAGTGTTGCCGCTGTAATGTTGTTAGAAACATTATTTATACAGAAGACACGGGGTCTTATGGGTCTCTGCCAGAAAGAGTTGTCACTTTGACCGTCAGAGTGGAGTGACAAGATTTGCGGGTCCCGTTGTTTTCTGGATACTTTGAGTTTGTGAGCAATAGTAACCGAAATATTTTTTCATACGAAGAGGGACTATTCCTCCCCTCATCTACTAGCCCTATCACTGTTCACCGGGATTTCAAATTAAGGTAGAATTAGCTCTGGTGGATATGTTCACTGCATTGCAATAGTAATAATACTTTCAGGAATAATGTGACATAATAATAATATTAAACGAACAGCCTTCAGTAATTTATGAATTCTGTGATTTTCCAGGAAATGGTCATTTACCTCAGATTGCCACCGGATGGAGCTGCCTCACCAAGTTTGTATGTTTGCTGCAACGATTACGGGAGCAATAGCATTGTGGATATGCTGCTGTCTAGTATTCTAGATGAACAAGCAGCTCTCCGAAATCACGCTATTCCTTATTATGTACTAGTTACATTATGAGATATTTATATCTTCTTCTGGAATTGTTCATTCAGTTGATTATTTTCTCAGAACAATGAACTGGACAGAAGAACATCAGAGAATAGGGAACAGGAGCTGGATTGGACCATATGATGGGGAAGGAAACTGCAGGGGACGGGCACAATTGAAATGTTCAAGGAACAGCTACTGCGTGTCCTTGATAGTATGTACCTGTCAGGCAGGGAGGAAGTGGTCGAGCGAGGGAACCGTGGTTTACTAAAAAAGTTGAATCTCTTGTGAAGAGGAAGAAGGAGACTTATGTAAAGATGAGACGTGAAGGCTCAGTTAGGGCGCTTGAGAGTTACAAGTTAGCCAGGAAGGACCTAAAGAGAGAGCTAAGAAGAGTCAGGAGGGGACATGATAAGTCTTTGGCAGGTAGGATCAAGGAAAACCCTAAAGCTTTCTATGGGTATATCAGGAATAAAAGAATGACTAGGATAAGATTAGGGCCAGTCAAGGACAGTAGTGGGAATTCCGAAGAGATAGGGGGGGTGCTAAATGAATATTTTCCGTCAGTATTCACACAGGAAAAAGACAATGTTGTCGAGGAGAATACTGAGATCTAGGCTATTTGACTAGACGGGGTTGAGGTTCATAAGGAGGAGGCGTTAGCAATTCTGGAAAGTGTGAAAATAGATAAGTCCCCTGGGCCGAATGGGATTTATCCTAGGATTCTCTGGGAGGCTAGGGAGGAGATTGCAGAGCCGTTGGCTTTGATCTTTATGTCGTCATTGTCTCCAGGAATAGTGCCAGAAGACTGGAGGATAGCAAATGTTGTCCCCTTGTTCAAGAAGGGGAGTAGAGACAACCCTGGTAATTATAGACCAGTGAGCCTTACTTCTGTTGTGGGCAAAGTTTTGGAAAGGATTATAAGAGATAGGATTAATAATCATCTGGAAATTAATAATTTGATTAGGGATAGTCAGCACGATTTTGGGAAGGGTAGGTCGTGCCTCACAAACCTTACTGAGTTCTTTGAGGAGGTGACCAAAGAGGTGGATGAGGGTAAAGCAGTTGATGTGGTGTATATGGATTTCAGTAAAGCGTTTGATAAGGTACCCCACGGTAAGCTATTGCAGAAAATACGGATGCATGGGATTGAGGGTGACTTAGCGGTTTGGATCAGAAATTGGCTAGCTGTAAGAAGACAGAGGGTGGTGGTTGATGGGAAATGTTCATCCTGGAGTTCAGTTATTAGTGGTGTACCGCAAGGATCTGGTTTGGGAGTTATGGGTTTACGGATACGGCTCCCGGCTTTGAACACCTCAGCGGGAATCACAACCTGAAATAAAGCACTTTTCACTTGTCAGTGAAAGGATAGAAGGTGACAGACAGCGCCGTGTATTACTGTGCACTGAGGCCCACAGTGAATGAGGATCCCGCGGGCCTCATACAAAAACTGGCACAGGTCGAAAATCAATGATTCATTGTCAGGGCAACACATGGGCTTGAAAATTCAGAGAGCATGCAACCATAGAGAAGGTGACAATACAGTCCCGTCTGAGGGTTTTCGCTCACTGAGGTCAATGATTGTCACTGTTGGGAAGTTTGACATTTTTACTCATATTACTACCAGATCAAGTCCAATCGTTCCCATATCACATTCACACAAATCTGCAAATCTCCCAAGTGAAAAACGTCATCAAGCTGTATTTTGAATGTTCCTAATCAGTTGACTGTCTGACAGATCACACATTTCAGAAGTGATCAAATATCAAAGGCAGACTCAGAGTTGCCACATGTTGAAGTTGCTGGGTTAAAAATATTGACTGACTGAAATCCATGCCTTCCCAGTGGAAGCTCATCTCAATGTGGAGCTGGGTGATTACTTTTCCCCAGTGTTCTTAAAACGGTATCTATTAATTATCCTCATGCACTGGGCGGCACTCAAAAACTGTGCATCAGAGGGATTTCAAATTATCTGCTTCAATTTTCACCTTAATTAGGGGGAAAGATCTACCTAAAAAAATACATTGACATTGAGTTCGAAGGCAAGCGAGTTAAACGGAGAAAGAATGACTGATATTGTGACAGAGAAGGTGAGAGTGAGAAAGACACACGCAGCCGGGGCTACAATTTGATTGGAGATCGCCAGCTGTACTTCCTCCTCAACTAAGAGTGATTGGTCCAAAGCTACCAGGTCCAAAGGTGATCCTCAGGGAGACTAGCCAATCGTAGCACTAAGAAACGCCCCCCCCTTTCCTATAATTGAAGCTGTCTCTGATCTGAGTTCGCTCTGTGATATAAGACTAGAAACAGCGACAAATGTTAAGCAGTGTCGCTGTTTACTGCCAATCAGGAACCATGTGTTCCCTGTGTGCTTTACTGATAATAATGGTCACATTGCCCGGTTAGTCTGAGCTCAAATCCTCAGTGTGTGTTTCACGGGTTATATTCACTCACAGATTTCTCACACATTCTATATGTTGTTACAGGAACCAATGGCCAAGATTCAGCTTCCCAGCAGCGCCTGAATTCACGGTTCAGGAAGGACAGGAGGGAATATTGAACTGCAACTACACTACAAAAAAAGTAATGCCAACTCTCTTCTGGTACATCCAGAATCCTGGTGAAGCTCCGAGATATTTACTGAAGAGTTACGGGAAGCGGCAGGGGGATAAGTCTCCCGATTTCCCGGACCGGTATTCTGCTGATTTGGACCAAGACAAGAAAACAGTTCCGTTAAATATCACCGGGGTCCGTGTGTCTGACTCTGCTGTGTATTACTGTGCGCTGAGCCCCGCACTGTTACAGAGGCACAGTCAGCCCGCACAAAAAAACAGCAAGGGCACTCTCGCCTCCTCTCACTGAATCAGATCTGTCAACTGGATTAGGGTTTTATAGTATGACCCAAATCATATAAAGACCAATTTGCCAGAATTTTTACGTTCTGTGCTGCACAATGTGTCGTTATACATCAAAGTCCTGTTTCTATCAGCGGTAAGTATTTTATTTTTCATTTTCAGCGAGCAGCTCTCTTAATGAGAAACTCCGGCCATGATAATAGAACCATTTTAACAATTACCCATCACCTCCAACTTAAATATTGACCCTGTTAATGAAGCCATATTGAGTTTAAAGCAACTCTTATCATTCTCTACACCACAGAGCAGTGATTGTGCAGTCTTTGGGTTTATTTCGAACTGATGATGATACATTTGTGGATTTTAAGAGTAAAATGGGACTTCGGGTAGTGCATGAAGATGGTGAGAGATAGACAGGTAGATAGTAGGAGCATTTTTGCAAGGCAAAGTGGCCACTGCTGGTCTTTCATCTACCCAGCTCACTGACGTCACAAACTGCGAGTTGATTGGATGAAATGTGGGACAATGGAGCAATGAACCGATTGGTTGTCACTTGTCGCTCTGTCAGGAATAGACCAATCAGGTTGCCAGGCCGAATGTCACTGCTCATCTTCTCAACTCTTACCTAAAACTATTGAGCTTTAACTCACTGAGTTCAGATCCAGCATCAGCTCTGTGAGCATTTTGGGTGATACCCTTTATTCATTCCTCACAGCTACTGGCCTCCTAACTTGTTAACTCCCAAGTTACTCAGTTTTCAACTTGTTAACGTTACTCATAGAAAGAATCATAGAAACCCTACAGTGCAGAAGGAGGCCATTCGGCCCATCGAGGCTGCACCGACCACAATCCCACCCAGGCCCTACCCCCACATATTTTACCCACTAATCCACGCATCCCAGGACTCTAAGGGGCAATTTTCTTTTAACCTGGCCAATCAACCTAACCCGCACATCTTTGGACTGTGGGAGGAAACCAGAGCACCTGGAGGAAACCCACACAGACATGAGGAGAATATGCAAACTCCACACAGACAGTGACCCGAGCCGGGAATCGAACCCGGGAGCTGTGAAGCAGCAGTGCTAACCACTGTGCTACCATGCCGCTCACAGAGTATTTTTACTTTTAACCATGTGTTTCCTGCATTTGCAATATATTCTGTTAACTTGATAATCTTGGCTGCAATAAAATGGCAACAAAATGTTCTCTATTTCTTCATTTCTGCAGGTGTTCATGCTGCAGACTCGGTCTCACAGGAGCCGGGTTACAGCGACACAGTTCGAAGGCGACTCTGTGATAATCAATTTCAGCTATTCCACCACTGCTGCTTTCTAATTATTACACCTGTACCGTCAGGATCGGGACAAAGCTCCCAGATTCTTGATCTATATTCCTTCTGCTGGGGATATTTTCCACTCCATCTGACGAAGGAGCAGCACGCTCCGAAAGCTTATGGTGTCTGCTACCAAATAAACCTGTTGGACTTTAACCTGGTTTGTGAGACTTCTTACGATATTTTCAGACCAGAGGGTGTGGGGCCTCGATTTTCTGCATTCCTCGACAGTTCAAAAAGTGAGGGGATTTTCACCATCCCTGAGCTGCGGTTGTCTGACAGCGCGGTGTATTACTGCGGACTGAGAGACAGAGTGACAAGAACCAGAGGGAGCTAGGTGGAAAAACACTGCCGCAATGTGACAGGGTGATTGGGATAGGGCAAAATGGAGGGAATTCTGTTCTTTCTAAACGTATCAGCAGAATGTGTTGGTTTCAAATAAATGTCAATAAGTTACAAGCCGAGAGTAACAGATTTGGGGAAGGTTCCATTTATTCCATTTATATCAAATATATTTTGGGCATAATTCATAGAAACCTAGAAACGTAGAAGATAGGAGCAGGAGGAGGCCATTGGGCCCTTCGAGCCTGCTCCGCCATTCATCACGATCATGGCTGATCATCCAACTCAATCGCCCAGTCCTGCTTTCTCCCCATAACCTTTGATCCCATTCGCCCCAAGTGCTTTATCCAGCCGCCTCTTGAATGCATTCAATGTTTTGGCATCAGCTACTTCCTGTGGTAATGAATTCCACAGGCTCACCACTCTTTGGGTGAAGAAATCTCTCCTCATCTCCGTCTTAAATGGTCTACCCTGAATCCTCGGACTGTGACCTCTGGTTTTGGATTTCCACACCATCGGGAAAATCCTCTCTGCATCTACCCTGTTTAGACCTGTTAGAATTTTATAAGTCTCTTTGAGAACCACCCCCCCCCCCCCCTGCTTTCGTCTGAACTCCAGTGAAAACAATCCTGACGTCGTCAATCTCTCCTCTTACATCAGTCCCGCCATCCCCGGAATCAGCCTGGTAAACTTTTGTTGCACTCCCTCGAGAGCAAGAACATCCTTCCTCAGAAAGGGAGACCAAAACTGCACACAATACTCTAACCGTGGCCTCACCAAGGCCCTGTATAGTTGCAACAACATATCCCCGCTCCTGTACTCGAAACCTCTCGCAATGAAGGCCAACATACCAATTGCCTTCTTTTCTGCCTGATGCACCTGCATACTTACCTTCAGTGACTGGTGCACAAGGACACCCAGGTCCCGCTGCACACTCCCCTGTCCCAATTTACAGCCATTCAGATCATAATCTGAATTCAAATCTAATTCAAAATGTCTTAGAGAATTTAGACAAGTTTGTAAAATTTGCGATATAAACATGAGCATGGTCTAAGACCAGTAACAACCGACAACGTCTCTAATGGATTACACGGCAAATAAAGTTGAAGGAAGGAGACAGCGCCAGTATCATGTAAACAGGCACTGGATCCAGTGAAATATGAACAGATATGTGGGATCAGTGTAGTATTAGTTGAGACACTAGTTTGTGCCCTGTGAGAAGAAATACGGTCTGGACAGTTGTTAACCATCCTGCTGTAATCGAAACAAGGAGATTGTCTCATAAATGAATACAGGAAACATAGTTTAAGGTTACAATAGGAAATATAGAGCATAGAGTAAAGTTCAGTACAGCATTTACACCGAACAACGCAATATTTACTGACAAGATATTTTGGTGTAAGCTTTTGAATTTCTTGTAAAAATAATTCCTGAACAATCATGCTCTGAATGGAACTGAACATTACAGGTAGAAATTGTGAACTCTCCCACAAGGTGGCAGCAACGCTCAGAACCTACTGATATTGTAGCGGTCCGTTCGGTTAAAATTTCCACATCTCTGTAACAGTGGGGGACAATTAACACGTTTCATTTAATTATCAACATTTTGACCTGGCGTAAGCCTGTCTCCATTGCAGACTGATATTTTAAACAGTGTTATCTTACTTTCCGTTTACCCTATTTCACTGCATCGACAGAGCTAGTTTCAGGGAACCAACTGGAGTTTGTGTTGTCAATGGTGGGCAGCCAGTTTTGCAGCCACGACGTGAATGCAATAATCAGGCAGAAAGAATGTTCGGTTTGTACCGTTTCTGATGCTGTTTCTGCTGATTGTTCTCTGGGTCTTTGTGCACAGGAATATTTTCCAGTGTCAGTGTGTGACTGGCTGTTGTAAACAGTCCTCAGCAGACAGCAGCTGTGACCCAGAAACCTGCGGCAGTTTTTGTACGAGAATTTCACTCGTTCTCATCACTGTGAGACTCTGTGCACAGTAATAGACCGTGGTGTCAGACAACCGCAGCTCCGAGATTGTCAATCGGTACAACTTGTCTGACTGCTGGACTCTATCCGAAAACCGTGTCCGAGCGAAATCGGCCTTGAATTCATAACTGTCGCTCGGGTCCCGGCGGACGGCAAACTCGGGCTGTCTGCCTGGTACTGACGGTACCAGAATAAATAATCAGCATCGTCGGTAAAGATGCAGCTTAAAGTGACATATTTTCCCTCTGGCGGTGTGAGTGAGGATTCCCGCTGAGTAACAGAATCTCCATCGCTCTGATCTGGAACACACAGTTAAAAAAGTGCAAATAATCAACTGAACTGAAATGTGACAATTAGTGGTTAGTATCACATACAAAAAGTTGGAGTACAGACCTTAGAAAAATAAACTTTCTACAAAATTGATCTGTCTGTTTTAAATCCTAGAGAGCGTAATTCGCCTTACTTCGTCTCAATCTCTCAGAATTTCCATCCATTTCTTTCTGCATCATCTCTTTATTTAGCTTCCCTTGTGGTAGTGATGTACAGAGTATAAACACACGCTGGGTATGGAGGCCTGTCCACAATGCCCTTTTGCATCTCTTTGAACCGTTGCATTTATCATAATCAATGATCCAGAAGTGAAAAGAACTCTGCAGCACTAACCTATTAACCACCTTTCAATCACATTTGAAGACCTCTGTCAGGCTGTCCCTCCAACCTCGCTTTGCGAGATCAAATAATCTCAGCCAGCACAATTATTGCTGATAGTTAGCTCATGCCAATTGCGGTATCACCTTCTTACAGATTTTTCCTCATTTTCTCCTGTGCCCTGGCATTATTTCCTAACACTCCTCATGTGGTCTGACCAAGTTTCGATACAAGTGATAAATAGACTATTTACTTTTAAAATCTAATTCTCTGAAATTAATCTTCATTTAAAAGTTTTAAATTTCTCACCGACACAGAAAGCTGCCCAGAGCACAACGAGAACGTGGATCTGCATTGCTGCTGCTGTCCCAGAAAGGTGCAGAACAGATAATTGTAAAAGAGCAAATGTCATCTGCTGCAGGACAACACAGACTCAGAGCAGCCACATTTCTGATGTCACTTCCTGCAGCATATCACACGGATGGAGCTGTGGGAGTTGCCCCTCACCACTCTGATGTTTCTTAACCAGGGCTACGTGTTTATATAGGGGAACGCAAACATTAATGCCATATCCCGCTCATCAGAGAATAAGATTTCTGAGTGTAGGCAGCTGGATCTCAAAGATATATAAGCGGGAAAATCAACGCAAGATTTTTGTGAGGCGCCTGATGAAGATTTCGTTTAGGATTGAATAATTTACTGACTCTAACAAAGTTGGTACGAAACTATTGGTCGGCAGAATGGAATGAAGATTAGCGACACTTGCTACAGAGAGGCAACGTTATGTAATTTTTCAATGTTGCTTTGTTACTGAGTTCAGTTCCTTGTAGTTAAATCCTACCTGTGAAAACACTGCCCAGACTGTCCTGTGCTGTTCTCACACTGACCCTTCTCACCTGTCCTGGTTTATTGGAGAGATTGCTGCCAATTTTTTATGTTTGTCATTGTTTGGATCCGCAGTCCAATGGAGAGGGGATTTATATTTCTACCCTGACAGAGAATTTCACATATTGCGAAGATATAGGGAACAGACTGTGGAAGTATCGCAGACCACTAATTATTATATCACTTCGGATTAAGTAGATGTTTCCCAGTAAAATGAACTCTCCTTAGTGCCCCGGCCTAACCCGGCTGCCGTATCCCAAACATTTTTATTTAACAAGTGCTGATGTAGTGATAAATATTCATTACCCAGTTCAATAGAGGAGTCGGTGCCGAAAATGATGGTTGAAGAGGGGATCATTTTACCACAAATTCCATCCTGTAAACAAACCAAGTCCTTATGTGTTCGGTACAAGTAGAACATGGGCATTTCTACAGTCTGTGTTTCAGCTCTGGGGAGGGACAGCAAAGCAGAACCCCGGCTTTACACAGCAATACGCTTCTATACTTAGTAAAGCAGCAGACATTAAAGAATTAATGATATAAAAAGCTCTCATATCCGCTACCGCTATTTCTGTGCCTTAAGCCCCAAATTGCTGCCGAGATACAGCGGATTCGGTACAAAATTGCACATCGAAATTTCCAGTTAATGTCACAAATATGCGCTCCCGCACTAACAAAGCAAGAGCGATAATTCAACCACCTCCGAAAAGCCCAAAGACCTGCAAAGGTCTATGAAGCAACATAGAAGAGCTAGTAAAATGGATTATGAAATGAAACTTGCAAAGCAGATCGAGATCAATAAGGAAATATTAGTTACATAAAGGGAAAGAAGGTGATCAGGAGTAATATTGGTCCGTTAGAGACTTAAAGTGGGGATATTGTTATTGATTGTGGGAAAAAGGGGATCCCTATTTGCTCTTGAGAATGTGGCGCTGAGCTGCTGACTTGAACAGCTGCTGTCCAAGTTACACAAATAGAAATGAAATGGGGAGGGACTCGGAGATTTGAGGAAATGGCACTGTTGAAACCAAGGAGAATCAATTAAATTTGCAAAAGTAAATCAAGTAAAATATTTCCAACATATCATTGATTATGCATTTATCATATATAACTTTAAAATGAGGGCAAAACTCAGTTTGAAATCAATGCCTTCATTGGTGAACAGTTAATCCTTAACCACTTTTATAATTTACAGTTACTGCAGTAAAGTAGCGTCCTGGTTTATAGACAATTGGCCTGTTCACACGTGACCCGAAAGAGAAGCAGCAGCGGATCAACAACCCACATCCTTACACCGGACGAGCAGAAACTGATTCCAGCCCATCAAACTGCAGAGAAACCGAGTGTCTGGAACTTTATCTGTTGCATCTTACATTAGCGGAATATTGAAGATGTTGATTCACTTCGTGCCCTTCTGCTGTGAGCTGTGCCCCGTATTCCTATTGACAATGCTTTTGTATCACACGGTGCAAATGAATCTATTCCTTGTCATTCTGGTGATGCTAACTTTTAAGTGCAGGATACTTATTCTATAACTTGTGAATCTGTATATTTATACTAATTTTGCTTCATTGTCTGAATGTTTTCATAGGTCGATGTCACTCGGACCAAGTTTCACAAACTCACACAGCGAAAACAGTCCAGAGCGGGGATTCGGCACAGATAAACTGCAGCTATGGCATGTCCAGTATTTATGGAATGTATTGGTACAGACAAAAAACCCGATCAGGGACGTAAGTGGATAATAAGCAGATTCTCGGATGGCAAAGAGAAAATGACTGATTCGAGTTGAAACTTTCCACTGCGGGTAAATTGGGTCAGTTGGTTACTGAAGACACGGAGAGCGTGGATCCTGCTGTGCATTAATGCCCACACTGAGAGGAAAAACGGCAGTCATTGTAGAAAAACCTCACACCTGTTTACAGTTGCTGCAGCGATCAAACAAATAGCAGACTGCCGGCAAGACATGTCAGAACGAGAGCAGGAAATGAAGCATGAGGTTGCCCTGGGCTTTGCAATTCCTGACAGCGACTTTGCTCAGACATATTGACAGTCAGGGCATAACCTATCCGATTGAAGAAACAGTCACTCAGTGAGAGTGGGCTTTCTGGTGAGGAAATCATTCAAATTCTTCAATTTAAGGATGACATTCCACTGTCTCGAATCAGACATTTGGTCTATGCCCAAATTCAGCAAGACCTGAACAGTACTTAGGTTTGGCCTGATAAGTGCAAACAACATTCACGTCCCACAAGTTCCAGGCATTGACCATCTCTAAAAAGAGAGGATCTAACCAACTTTCCTTGACATTCAGTGGCATTGCCATCGCTGAATCCACACCCGCCCCCCCCCACGCCCCCCCTCTCCACACCCCACCCCATCAACATCCTGGGAGTTGACTGAAAACTGAACTGGACCCAAGACCGTGGCTACCAGAGCAGGTCAAAGGTTAGGAATCCTGCGATGAGTAACTCGTCTTGTGACTCCCCAAAGCCTATCCACCATCTACAAAGTACAAGTCAGGAGTGTAAATGGAATGCTCCCTACTTACGTGGATCAGTGTCGCTCCAATAACTCAATAAACTCGACACGATACTGGACAAAGCAGTCCGCTTGATTGCTCACCATTCCGTAAACATCCATTCCTGCCACCACCGACGAACAGTGGCAGCCGTGTGCACCATCTACAAGAAACACTGCAGCAACTCAGCAAACCTTTTTCAGGCAGCACAATCCAAACACACGACCACTGCCATTTAGGAGGACAGGGGCAGCAGGCACATGGGAACATCACCACCTAGACGTTCCCTTCCAAGTTATTCCACATCCTTTCTTGGAAATATATCGCTGTTCCTTCACCGTCACTGGGTCAAACCCTGGAACTCCCTCACTAACAGCACAGTGGGTGTACCTGCACCTCAGGGACCGCAGAGCTTCAGGAAGGCAGCTCACCACCACACAATACACTCGACTATCTTCGTGTTGTTGGGTGAGTTTCTGTGTCCCAGAGTTATAATAACAGTCGTGTTGCTGGGTGAGTCTCTGTGGCGGCTATTCGACATCTCATTTGTTAAATACAAAGAACAAAGAACAAAGAACAATACAGCACAGGAACAGGCCCTTCGGCCCTCCAAGCCCGCGCCGCTCCCCGGTCCAGGATTGAATCCTGAATCCAGGATCCCCGCCCAATTTTCCAGCCTATCTACATACCAATATCCTATCCACCGAGCTGTCCCTCACAGCTACGATGCTTTGTTCATTACAACCTATTAACTCACCCCCACCCCCCCCCCCCATTCCAGACCATGTGATCTCCAGGGAGAGGCGAAAACCCAGAGTGAAAAACCCCAGGGCCAATATGGGGAAAAAAAATCTGGGAAATTCCTCTCCGACCCCCTGAGGCGATCGAAACGAGTCCAGGAGATCACAATGGCCCTGATCGGAAAATGCTTCCCAACCCTAGTCATTTCCACTTCCACGAACACCATATGAGTTCCCTGCCCCCGAGACAGGTTCCCAAATACGACAGTAGATTTTTATCCGTTCTGCATTTTTTTACAGGTGTCCGTGGGCTTATTTGAGCTAACAATTCAGAAAGAACAGCCTGCAAATTTCTGCCATATTAACTCCACTTCTAAGTGCATCCCTCAGCTGGTAGCGAGATACTCATTGTTTCTGTTTGCTACATAAATCGCGGCATGGAGATTAGCATCTAGTTTTCCCAAACCGCTCCACTGCCGATCTCAATCAGGATAAAATACCCGGTAAATAGACCTGACTGCATTCGCGCAGAAGGAAACTTAGTGGAGCTGTAAATACTCGCTGAGGTTTTTGAACGGTGTTTAGCTGTAATCTAACGCTGTGCCTCACTGCGCAGTAATAGACCGCCCCGTCCTCCACACTGAGGGCGCTTATATTGAGGTAACCATTCTGCTTAGACTTATCAGCAGCCGCCAGATGTCGTCCTGAAACTTCATCATCCTTCATTGCTAATATTTTAGAAATAATCCATGTCGGTGGTTGTGCCGGTTTCTGCTGATAGCATTGCATGCTGTACATACCCTTGTCTGTATAGTTACAATCTAACTGTACCGAACCTCCTTCTGATGCGGTTATTGTCACTGGTGACTGGATCGGCGCCACGTCCGCCTGTGAAGATAGAGGAATTAAATGTCAAGAGTTAATGTAAATGTGTTTGTATCTGCGATAGTTTGAGGAACCGATTCTACGCATCACATGGATATTTCAGATTGTTAATTAAGTTGCCATCAATCTGTTTATCTGGCTTGGTGAACGTTTTCCAGTACTTACTGTGCAAGAGCGTCGCCAGTATGAGCAGAAACATGTCTGATTGGATCCCTCTCAGTGAATCGGAACGGAATGAGTCAGAGATTGAGAAAGAGAGAACCCGGGCTTGGTTCAGCTGATTGCAGTGAGTGTGTGTGTGAAAGAGAGAGAGGGCGGGGTGGGGTGGGGGGGGGGGGGGGGGGGGGAGCGGGGGGGAGGAGTCCATCGTGACCTCACGAGCCTACCATCCATACAGGTTTAAGTTGTGACGCTGGGGTTTGAATTTGGCGCCGTCTTGTCGGCAAATGCTTTTTAATTGCACGCTCAGATTTTGCTGTTGAGTGGATTCAGGGTTTATAGAACACAGAACAGTACAGCACAGTACAGGCCCTTCGGCTCTCGATGTTGTGCCGAGCTTTATGTGAAACCAAGATCAAGCTATCCCACTCCCTATCATCCTGGTGTGCTCCATGTGCCTATCCAATAACCGCTTAAATGTTCCTCAAGTGTCTGACTCCACAATCACTGCAGGCAGTCCATTCCACACCCCAACCACTCTCTGAGTAAAGAACCTCCTCGGACATCCTTCCTATATCTCCACCATGAACCCTATAGTTATGCCCCCTTGTAATAGCTCCATCCACCCGAGGAAATACTCTTTGAACGTTCACTCTATCTATCCCCTTCATCATTTTATAAACCTCTATTAAGTCTCCCCTCAACCTCCTCCGCTCCAGAGAGAACAGCCCCAGCTCCCTCAACCTTTCCTCATAAGACCTACCCTCCAAACCAGGCAGCATCTTGGTAAATCTCCTTTGCACTCCTTCCAGCGCTTCCACATCCTTCTTATAGTGAGGTGACCAGAACTGCACACAATATTCCAAATGTGGTCTCACCAAGGTCCTGTACAGTTGCAGCATAACCCCACGGCTCTTAAACCCCAACCCTCTGTTAATAAAAGCTAACACACTATAGGCCTTCTTCATAGCTCTATCCACTTGAATGGCAACCTTCAATGATCTGTGGATATGGACCACAAGATCTCTCTGTTCCTCCACAGTCTTCAGAACCCTACCTTTGACCCTGTAATCCACATTTAAATTTGTCCTACCAAAATGAATCACCTCACATTTATCAGGGTTAAACTCCATCTGCCATTTTTCAGCCCAGCTTTGTATCCAAATGTTTGAACACAAAGTTGAGTCCTGAAGAATCACAGGTGGTAGAATGCTGCACTTTGTAGTGCCACGCCGCCGCCAGCAGAGGGAAGTGTCGGTCCGAATTCCAGACTCGCAACAGCGACTAGCAACCATATTCACAGACTCAGAGAATCATAGAATCCCAACAGTACAGAAGGAGGATATTCGGCCTATCGAGTCTGTACCGGTCACAATCCCACCCAGTATTCCCGTAACCACACACATCCACCGCGCTAATACCCCTGACACTAGGGTCAATTTAGCATGGCCAATGAACCAAAAGAAAAAAATGTAATTCAAAGGGCAAATGTCGAAACAGAAATAGCATATTAGCACTGATAGTAAACGTATGTTGCTTCACGAGATATGTTATGAGTTGTCAAAGCTGTTGGAATGCTGAAAATATTCACATTCATTGAACTTGGCACTCGGCATTGTTTGTGTCCTGCAGCGGGTAATATGTGTACTTTATTCACAAAAGCTCCCAGTGCCAAACAGTCGAGTTAGCAATATTGGGCGGATGTTTTCCTGGAGCTTTCAGTCCAGAAATGCGGACGTGCTGAGCTTTTTCAACAATGTCGGCTTTTACCAGAGGTATCTAAGCTGCTTTGGATACAAACAAATGAATTTTATGTCGATGAAAGGACCCAAAGTGTAGGCTCGTTGGTCTTGGGATATGATTCTCGCTTTGGATGTCTGAGGTCAAGTGTGCGAGAAATCCCGAAAGAGCCCTATGATGTTGTTTCCTATTGCCTAATTCACAGTTTTTGCTCATTTCTTTCCGGTGCAGCCGGCGGGATTGTTTCACATAGGATTTGGTTTGAGAACCTGAGCACAAACTGCAGAGAATCCATCAGCACAGCATGCTCGCTGGAAAAATATTTTCAAAAGGGTTGACTATGTAAGCGGACATTCATTTCGTCACCATTCACCTGTTCAGGGGACCCCATGATTGTCCGTTCTGGCAGCTGGCTGGATCTTTCTTTTTATTCATTAACGAGAATGTGGGTGTCACTGGCTCGACCGGCAATTATTACCCATCAGTAATTTCCCTTGAGAAGGTGGTGGTGAGTTGCCTTCATGAACCGCTGAAGTCTATGAGTGTAGGTATATCCATTGTGCTGTTGCACGGGGTGGGGTCCGGTGGGTGGGGTGGGGGGGGGGGAGTGGGGGTGGGGGGTGGGGAAGGTGGTTAGTTATTCCAGGACCTTGTCCCAGAGACCGAAAAGGAACAGCGATATATTTCCAAGTCAGGATGGTGATTGGCTTGGAAGAGAACTTCCAGGTGATAGCGGTCTTGGATTTAGAAACTGCTGCCCAAGGTGCCTTTGGTGAGCTCCTGCATCATCCACGTAAGTGGGGAGTATTCACTCACACTCTTGAATTGTGCCTTGCAGATGGTGGATAGATTTTGGGGAATCAGGTGAGTTACTCGCTGCAGGATACAAGTAGAAGGCATGTAAAATCGTCGGCTCCAACGCACTGATGAGCTCAATGCATTCTACGCCCGTTTTGAGCAAGAGGTCAGCAAGAGCATGCCCTCTACCCTGGAAGCTCTCGATGAACCTGTACCTGGGGTCACCATTGCAGATGTCAGAGCAGCCTTCTCGAAGGTCAACCCTTGGAAAGCGACTGGGGTACCCGGACGAGCACACAGATCCTGCGCGGATCAGCTGACGGAGGTATTCACAGACATCTTCAACCTCTCTTTCCAGTAATCTGAGGTCCCTATCTGCTTCAAGATAACGACCATCATCTCGGTACCTAAGAAAAAACAAGCAGTGTGTCTTAACGACTATCGGCCGGTGGCTCTGACATCCATCATTATGAAGTACTTCGAAAGGTTAGTCATGGCATGAACCAATTCCAGCCTCGTGGACTACCTGGATCCACTACAGTTTGCCTTTCGCCGCAACAGGTCCACAGCAGACGCCATCTGCCTGGCCCTGCACTCAACTCTGGAACACCTAGATAACAAGGACACCTATGATACACTCCGATTTATTGACCACAGCTCAGCCTTCAACACCATCGTTCCCACGAAAATCACCTCCAAACTCCGTGGCCTGGGCCTTGACACCTCTCTCTGCGATTGCATCCTGAACTTCCTAACTCATAGATCACAATCAGTAAGAATAGGCAACAACATCTCCTCCCCGATCACCCTCAACACAGGTGTTCCACAGCGCTGTGTTCTCAGCCCCCTACTATAACTCCGTATATACCTATGACTGTGTGGCCAAATTCCCCTTCTATACGATTTTCAAGTTTGCTGCCGACTCCACCGTCGCAGGTCGGATCTCAAACAATGATGAGACAGAGTTCAGGAATAAGAACATAAGAATAAGAACATAAGAACTAGGAGCAGGAGTAGGACATCAGGCCCCTCGAGCCTGCTCCGCCATTCAATAAGATCATGGCTGATCTTTTTGTGGACTCAGCTCCACTTACCCGCCCTCTCACCATAACCCTTAATTCCTTTACTGTTCAAAAATGTATCTATCCTTGCCTTAAAAACATTCAATGAGGTAGCCTCAAATGCTTCACTGGGTAGGGAATGCCACAGATTCACAACCCTTTATGTGAAGAGGTTCCTCCTCAACTCAGTCCTAAATCTGCTTCCGCTTATTTTGAGGATATTCCCCCCAGTTCTAGTTTCACCCGCCAGTGGAAACAACTTCCCTGCTTCTATTTTGTCTATTCTCTTCATAATCTTATATGTTTCTATAAGATCTCCCCTCATTCTTCTGAATTCCAATGAGTATCGCCCCAGTCTACTGAGATAGAGAATCTGGTGAACTGATGCGGCAACAATAATCTCTCCCTCAATGTCAACAAAACGAAGGAGATTGTCATCGACTTCAGGGAGCGTAAAGGAAAACATGCCCCTGTCTACATCAACGGGGACGAAGTAGAAAGGGTAGAGATTCAAGTTTTTATGTGTCCAGATCACCAACAACCTGTCCTGGGCCCCCCCATGCCGACACTATAGTTAAGAGAGCCCAGCAACGCCTCTACTTTCTCAGAAGACTAAGGAAATTTGGCCTGTCAGCTACGACTCTCACCAACGTTAACAGATGCACCATAGAAAGCATTCTTTCTGGTTGTAGCACAGCTTGGTATGGCTCCTGCTCTGCCCAAGACCGCAAGTAACTACAAAAGGTCGTTAATGTAGTTCAATCCAGCACGCAAACCAGTTTCCCATCCATTGACTCTGTCTACATTATCCGTAGCCTCAGCAAAGCAGCCAGCATCACAAAGAACACCACGGAGCCCGGACATTCTCTCTTCCACCTTCTACAAAACTCTGAGGTGGTGTACCATACGACTCAAGAACAGCTTCTTCCCTGCTGCTATCAGACTTTTGAATGGACTTGCCTTGCATTAAGTTGATCATTCTCTACATCCTAGCTATGACTGTAACACTACATTCTGCACCATCTCTTTTCCTTCTCTATGAAGGTATTTTTTGTCTCTATAACGCGCAAGAAACAATATTTTCACTGTATGTTAATGTATGTGACAATAATCTTCTTTCGATACTTGGTATTAATCCATTTATTTAATATATATGTCTTAATTCTGGAATGTGCAGTTGGTCTGTCTGCATTGTTCAACTCAGGTCGGTTGCTGCAGGTTCTCAGGGTTAGACTGAGAGTTAGGTGGATTGAGTTCAATATAACTCAATATAATAAAACAACCGTTGCTTTCAACCTGGTGTCTCAACTAATCCAGAATTTCAAAATTGAACATGACTGACCAACAAAAGGAATCGAGTCACTGGGTAATAGACATCCCATGGTGCTTCATTGAGATTGACCATAGTCATCTTTTAAACAAAATCAAACATCCTTCAAGGAAACAGATTGAAAAATGACCTGTTAGTTATACTTGATCCCTCTTTTTTCTATGTGTGAAACATTCTGGCGCTGAAATCTCGTTCATCTACAGTAGGCCCAGCAGGTCCGCACTGATCCACGATTGCCTCATCTGCCCGAGAGGTTTTTCCTAATTCTTTATCATGAAGAACAATTTTTTAAAAATACTTATGGAAATTGTGCGCCATTTCCTCTAGTTCACTTACAGTTTTACTTGTGTCTATGTCTTAGAGCACGCAATACCATTAGACATGTTTCAGATGGCGATTACATATGTTAGTCTGCATCTATAAATCCATTAAATACTGTTGTGGACTGAACGAGTTGCGAATGTGTACAAACATTTATTTCCTGACATTGCGTCCTAAAGTACAGCATTTCTGATATTCCTGAAAGCATTTGAAATGATGTTACATCGAGATTCGTGTAATGTTGCGTAATGAAATTAAATCATACAGACTTCGCACACGCTTAATGAGAAATGTCCAACAGCGCTCCTACCCAGTTTTGAGCCACAAACATTTCCGTGACTGTAACATTGAACAACCCTCTCTTCATATCCCCTCCCAGTTTCCTGGAGCCTTTGACCGCGGCCTGCTCACAGCTTATTTAAACAGAGTACGTTCCGAATCAGAGAAAACTTATTCACATTGAACAGATTTCGCAAAGTGGTGACTGTGATCTTTAAACCAACCCCAAGTAAATTTTCCCTCGTGCCCACTGAGCTTCAGAATGTTTCCTGGAGGCTGGTGTGGTTTCTGTCAGCACTAACAATCCAGATTTTTCTGATGATAATATACAGACCAGGATTACATTCCCCGCCCACCTCTTCCATCTCCCCCAGTCTCTGAAAGTGCGGCCGTTCCCCTATCAAGACACTGACTGTAGCCAGGTTCGGACGCTTTTCTTTCCATGTCAGCACCAGATCGCCACCAAGTGGTCTCACAGAACCAGAGTCACATAGGGAAGTGAGGCATGAACATCCCCAGGGTAGAGAACGGGGATTAGAACGGGTATCTTCAAATATGACTCTGTGCTGATCTGTTTGTCGGATTGAAATCGGCAGTTTGTTTGTGTCGTTGCTCCTGGGAACAGTTTCATTCGAGGTTGGCTTGGTTTCCTTTTGCTGTACATTGTGGCTACATCTACCGCGATTTTACACAAGCCACAACAGACAGGAGCTGCATTCTGTATTAATAGGCAGTTTTTGTACAGGGCTGAGCTTGTTTTCTGTCACTGTGAGTCTGAAAGCGCAGTAATATACGGCGGCGTCAGCCAGCTTCAGACCCGAGATGGTTAAACTGCTGAATTTATTCTCCGTCTGGAGCTCAACAGAGAAACGGATTTTGGCAAAATCGGCTTTGTCTTCAGCGCCGCTAGAGTATTTCGAAAGTATAAACTGAGGCTGTGAGTCCGGGTGCTGCCGGTACCAGTATAGATAATAGTAGCTCGCTTCAGTATCATATTTACAATTTAAATTCACCGCTTCTCCTTCTGTCCTAACATCTGAGGACGGCGACTGAGTGACAGAATCTCCATGAATCAGATCTGAAAAACAAATATAAAAATATCTGACCGGCGACTGTTGAAAATTTTGTTTTACACCATGTTTCAAAAATGTAAAAAAAAAATTTGAAATGTGTTTGGTCCACATTTACCTGTCAGAAATATTGCCCACACAACCCAGATGCTGAGCAGCCGCATTGTCTCTGTCCGCTCTGTCGAAGAGGAGTTGGGGATTTTGAAGACACCCGTTCTAAACCCCGCCCTCAGTAATCTGCTGTGAGTCTCAGGATGTTTTCACTTCGCTTTCTGACGTTCCCAGTGACATTGAGAATAGGCAGGCTGGTGAGCTGGCTGCCATTGGCTGACTGCCAATGATTGGAAACGCTCAGAGCCGGGTCACAGTCAGTGCCTTATGGGAGGAATATTTCAGTTTTACACAGCAGATGGTGACATTTAAACCCGATTCTGATCATTGTGACGGTCAAACTCAGGCTTGCTCCAAGATTTGGTTCATTCAGGATCAGTCCGTTTAAGCCTTACCATCGGGGGAGTGGATCAGCCATGACTGCGAGATTTCCCTCATGAAACACTGAGGCAATTATTGAATAATTATTGCATTTTATGTCGGAGTGGCTGATGGACTCACCACATTGCCAGCGTCCCTGCCGTTCGAAGAGAAACTCCCAATTCAAGGCTAAAGCGAGGATCTGTTGGTGAAGGAAGGAGCGGTTATGCAGCCGTTCAGGGGTCAGATAATCAGTTATGGAATCCTTCCCATTATAGTTCAAAGAAAGGAACATGTGTTTGTGACGATGCTTAAAAAATATACCTGCCGCTTTGGAGAAAAGGTACTGGCTGTCACTGTACATTCCGTGGAACGATCTTGAAGTATAAACATTTCCACTATTGTACGCAGGATTTCTCTCAATGGCATCTCTGTTTAAAATTATTAACTTCAGTCGGGTTACTTATCGTATATTCAATGTGCCACGACCATCGGAGTTTGGAATTTGTTTAAGAGATAATAATGTCAGCGCTTTCAGTAACTCGACAATCATGTGTTCAAAACACGAGAGCAAAGTTCAGGCAGCCGATTTACAGTCCCCCGAAGATAAGTAAAGCTTATCCTCATTACCTATAATTCAATACCAGCCGGCTAGGAAAACCTTTCAGCATCACTTCCATTCATAAAAGAAATGGAAATGGTTGAAATGATTACAGTGTAATAATTCAGAAAGCAGCTCTCAATGTGGGTTTTCATTCATATTTTCACGTCCTTTTCCACAACAGACACACCTTCTCTCACTCGCTCTGGCCTCTGACCAATATCAGGCTCCAATCCTTCTACATGCGGATGTTTTTGTAATTATTATTGACCACTTTTATCTTCTTCAAAACATTGAGGCAAATTGGGTTCAAGCATTTAAATTATCAGTGCATACAGTGCAGAAGGAGGCTATTTGGCCCATCAAGTCTGCACGCTCCGCAATCCCACTGAGGCCCTACCCCTATAATCCCATCTATTTATCCTACTAGTCCCACTAACACTAAGGGGCAATTTAGTATGGCCAATCAACCTAACTTTGGACTGTGGGAGGAAACCGGATCACCCAGACGAGAACGTGCAAATTCCACGCAGGCAGTGACCAGAGGCTCTGGCGCTGTGAGGCAGCAGTGCCACCGGGCCGCCCACTGGTGCCTATTCGGAGAAGTGTTCCGATTGCGATGGACAGAAGGGGAGAGAATCTTTGGTTATTTATTGGCGTCGCCTGACAGTTTCCTTTTGTGGCTCAGTGGAGATTTACTGGACGGATTTGAGATGCCGCGCAGAAAATTAGGTTCTGAATCGTTAAACTAAATATTGGACGAAAGTAAAGCGGAAACTGGAGGTGGGAAGGAACAGAGTGGGAAAATAAATTGAAAGGAACAAGGACAATTAACATGTAAACAATTAAGGCTCCACAGATGTACTTGTAGAGTCTATTTTTAATATGTTGCGAATTGAAATCGTAAAGTAACATAGTTCAACGAGTGGATTTCACGATCTATTGTTGTGCATTGTATTATTTGTAGGTTGAGAAAGATCCCTCTGGCTCTCACACCGCTGAGTGAGTTATTGCTGCTGTTCACCAGTGTGAGAGCGCCCTCTGCTGCGTAGTCACTGGGATTGTCGCTGTGGGATTTTTACTGGGACCCGCGACGTCTCTGGAGCAGTGTGGGTACTCATGGCACTGAAATACACAGCTGTGTCGGAGATCAGGACTTTACTAATCGTTAACTCGGTAATCTTGGTAGTTTTACTAAACTTTGATCTCAACATTTGGGCTTGCAGTTTGTTATCCCTCCAAAGTGATAAAGCATGAGCGAGATGGATACTCAGCGAGAGCCTGGTGTCCTCGTGCGTCAGTCGCTGAAAGTAAACGTACAGTTACAGCAGGCAGTGAAGAAGAAAAATGATATGCTAGCCTTCATAGCAAGAGCATTTGAGCATAGGAATAGGGATGTTTTGCTGCAATTCTATCGGGCATTTTTGGGGCCGCACCTGGAGTATTGTGTGTAGCTTTGACGTCCTTATACGAGAAAGGATATCCTTGCTATAGAGGGAGTGCAGAGAAGGTTTACCAGGCTGTTGCTTGGGATGTTAGGTTTGTCATTTCAGTAGAGAATAAATCAGTTAGAATCATATTCATTGGAGTTCAAAAGAGTGAGAGGAGATCTCATTGAAACTGATACAATTCTAAGAGGATTACAAAGACACATAGAAGCTAGAAGCAGGAATAAGCCATTCGGCCCATCGAGCCTGCTCCGCCATTCATTTTGATCATGGTTGATCACCAAACTTAATATGCTGATTCCCCCTTCCTCTCATACGCTTTGATCCCTTTAGTCCCAAGAGCTATACCTAATTTCTTCTTGAAATCAGAAAACGTTTTGGCCTCAAATACATTCTGTTGTGGTGAATTCTATACATTCACCACCTTCTGAGTGAAGAAATTTCTTCCCACCTCAGTTCTAACAGGCTTACCCTTTTTCCTCAAACTATGACCCCTAGTTCTGGACTCCCCCATCACTGGGAACATTCTTTCTGAATCTACCCTGCCTAACCCTGTTAGAATTTTATAAGTTTATATGAGATTCCCTCCCACTCTTCTAAACTCCAGTGAATACAATCCTAACCGATTTAGACTCTCTTCATATGATAAACTTGCCATCCCAGGAATCAGCCTGTTAAACCTTTGCTATGCTCCCTCTCTAGGATTCGACAGAATAGATTCCGAAAGAATTTTCCCGATGATGGGGGAGTCCTGAACTAAGTGTCGCAGTTTGAGGGTAAGGGTTAAACCTTTTGGGACTGAGGTGAGCAGAAGATTTCTTCACCCAGAGAGTGGTGAATGTATGGAATTCACTACCACAGGAAAGTAGTTGAGGCCAAAACGTTGTGTGATTTTATGAAGAAACGAGATGTCGCTCTTTAGGCTAAAGGAACCAAGGGATATAGATGGAGGGCAGGATCAGAATTTTGAATTTTATAATCAACTATGATCAAAATGAATGGCGGAACAGGTTAAAATGACTGAATGGCCTACACTTGCTTCTCGTTTCTCAGTGTCTATGCACTATGGAGGATCCGTGATGTGGAGATGCTGGCGTTGAATTTGTGTGGACACGTTAAGAAGTCTCACAACAGCAGGTTAAAGTCCAACAGGTGACTCGCCTGATGAGGGAACAGCGCTCTGAAAGCTCGTGATTCCAAATAAATCTGTTGGTCTTTAATCTGGTGCAGTGAGACTTCTTACCATGGAATATGTCAGTGTGTTGAATCCAACAGAACAAATAATCTCACTCATAAATTAGCACTCGTTTATTCTGAAACTATCCCCTCTGTCTCTGGACCCTCCCACGAGGGGAAACATCTTCTCAGCATTTAGACTCTCAAGACCTTCAAAAATCCTATGTTTCAATGAGGGCACATGATATTTTTCTAAATTCCAATGAGTAGTGTCCCAACCTGTTTAATCTTTCCTCATAAAACAATCCCTCCATACTCGGGATCAGCCTTGTGAACCTTCGCTGAACTACCTGCAATGAAATAATATATGTCTTTAAATAAGGGGACCAAAGCTGCTGACGGAACTCCAGATGTGGTCTCACCAAACCTTGTACAGCTGCAGCAAAACTTCCTTACTCTTATACTCCAACACCCTTGAAATAAAAATCAACATCCCATTATCCTTCTTGATTATTGCTGCACATGTCTGCTAACTTTCTGTGTTTCATGCACAAGTACCCCTAAGTCCCTTTGTGTGGCAGTGTTACCCAGTTTCCCTATTTGCATCGTACTCTGTTCGTTTGTTCTCCAATCCAAATTGAACACTTTCAGATTTCCCCGCATTAAATTTCATTTTCCAACTTTTCGACTACTTAGATAACCTATCAAAATCTCGATACCAACTGTTTGTATCCCTGTCGCAATTTGCCTTTCCACCTATTTTTGTGTCTGAAAATGTTTCTACAATATATTTGCTTCCTCCCTCCAAGTCAGTAACATTTATTGTAAACAGTTGTGATCCCAGTATTAATCCCTCTGGAACCCTACGGTTACACGTCGCCAAACTGAAAACCCTTTATCCTAAATTGCTGCTTCCTGCCATCAGCCAATTCTCTACCTACAAATATACTACCCCCAACATCATGGGCTCTTATGTTACGAGTTAACATTTTGTGAGGTAGCTTGTTGAACACCTTCTGGAAGTCCAAAAATAATACATCCCCTGGTCCCCTTCTATCCACTCTGGGAGGGACTTCTCGAAGAAATCTAATAAATTAGTCAGACATGATTTCCTTTTTCTTTTCATGAATTCATGCCTTTGGAATCCATTCCTACCTTGTGTGTGCATCAATGTGATTGTGTTCCCCGAGAGGGTAAGCACATTTTTGCCATCACCAAGTGCATTCACTGATTCGTATACCTCAATGGCAATTGGTACAGAGAATAACAACATGTTTGAAAGTTGCGAGAAAGATTGAGTGATTGGGCCTTTGTTGAGTGAATATTGCTTATTGACTCACTATCCGTAGTGACACAGAAGAGAATGATTGAAATTTTCCCTGATCAACATTTAAACAGACAGTGGAATCAGTCGTTCTGATGGTGGGTTCCAGTTCTATATCTGCAACCGCAGCATCAATTTCTATCAGCTACTGTAAACCCATATTTCTAATAGGTTGGAAAAGTACAGCAGCATGATCCAATGTATCTCGTTTTATTTTAAATGTATATTCATATGTCGATTTGTATGACAATTTACTGAATAACATCAAGACTGGCAAAGTTTGGACACTATTTCCCTGTTGCAGAAGGACACAAAGTGTTTCTACGTCGGGAATATAAGGAGAAACAGAAATAAGTTTTTTGTCTCGGGGTGCTCTCAAACCTCCACCCGTTCAGTTGGCAGCACACTCTTCTGAACGATTTTCCTACAGAAATAATGCAGCAGTTTAAACTCAGGGCTTTCGCTGCCTGGATCCAATTCAATTCCTAGTCTCGATGTTTTGCTAATTGTTATAATTCAAACTCAGTTACTGGTTTGAAAAGAGTCATGTTGGACTCAGAGCCTTAACTCTATGCCTTGCTGCTCATTTGTTGCAAGCCCTGCTGAGAACTTCCAGTACTTTCTGTTTTTATTCTGACATGAATCATAGGAGGAGGAGCAGACCACTCGGTCCATCGAGATTCTTCCTCCACTCAATACCATCATGACTGATCTTGGGCTGCAACTTAGTTTTTCCACCAGCTCCCCAGATCCCTGAATTCCCCAAGAGACGAGATACCTGTTTCCCAGAATTAAATGTGCTCGATGGTGGGGCATACTTAACTGTCAGGTATAGAGAATGTAAAAGATTCTCAGCCCTTTGAGTGAAGTAATCTTTCCTTATCATAGCCCTAAATGATCAGCCTCTTATCTGGGCCGCACTGGGTTAGATTCCCCGACCAGCAGAAAAAAAATCTCACAGCCTCCATCCTATCAAATCTAATCAGAGTTGTGTAGGTTTAATGAGATCGCCTCTTATTCTTCGAAACTCCGGAGAATTTCAGCACAATTTACTCAGCCTCTCATCAGAGGATAACTCCCTCACCCCAGGGAACAATCTGGTGAACCTTCTCTTTATAGTTTCCAATGCAAACATATTTTTTTTTTAATGTGACTATCATATTTGCACAGAATACTCAACATGTGGTCTCAACAAAACCCTGTGCAACTGCAGCAACACCTCGATATTCTTGGACTCCAGTCTGCCGGCAATAAAGGCCAAAATGTCATTTCCCTTCCAATTATCTGCTGCACCGACGTATTAACTTGATGCATTCCTTGTACAAACGCATCTATTCTATTCTCAGTATCATTTTCAGCTCTTCAAATACGTTCTGCTCTTTCTATTTTTACGAAGAAGAGAATATCTATTCGCTCTGCAAAATTGCACCTGATCTACCCTCCAGTTATCAAAGCCCTCTGTTTTGACCCCCCGTTGTCTGCCTCCACCCTAAAACTTAGATCAGCTGAAATTTACGTGCAGGCTCTAGCGAGATATTGAATTCGCGACCCCTGGTTTACAAGACCATTGCTTGGGGTCTGATGTTGCAGATGTATAGAACGTTGGTTCGGCCTCATCTGGAATACTGCGTCCAGTTCTGGTCGCCACACTACCAGAAGGACGTGGAGGCTTTGGAGAGAGTACAGAGGAGGTTTACCAGGATGTTACCTGGTATGGAGGGGCTTAGTTATGAGGAGAGATTGGGTAAACTGGGGTTGTTCTCCCTGGAAAGACGGAGGATGAGGGGAGACTTATTAGAGGTGTATAAAATTATGAAAGGCATAGATAGGTTGAACGGTGGGAAGCTTTTCCCCAGGTCGGTGGTGACGTTCACGAGGGGTCATAGGTTCAAGGTGAAGGGGGGGGAGGTTTAACACAGATATCAGACGGACATATTTTACACAGAGGGTGGTGGGGGCCTGGAATGCGCTGCCAGGCAAGGTGGTGGAGGCAGACACACTGGGAACGTTTAAGACTTATCTAGACAGCCATATGAACGGAGTGGGAATGGAGGGATACAAAAGAATTGTCTAGTTTGGACCAGGGAGCGGCGCGGGCTTGGAGGGCCGAAGGCCTGTTCCTGTGCTGTATTGTTCTTTGTTCTTTGTGTTCTTTGCTCTCGCCACTGAGCTACGGAGACAAATACTAGAAGCTGTCTGCATTATGTGTAGCATTATCAGTAGATTGGGAACAGGATGGTGTTTGAGGTCGGAGATTTTTGATGAATGTGGAAATGTCTGAAGTGGAGAGCAGGATGTTAAAAGACACAACTTGAAAGTGACATGATTTGACATGTATGCTGTGTGTGTGTATCTGACATGTATGTTGTGCGTGTCATGTGATTCTTCTTCAGAGTTTATCGTTAATGTTACATTTCTGACTTTTCCAGCTCCGATGCAAGTTCATCCAGCTGGAGGATTTAGATATTGCTCCCTTCACAGACCCTGTGAGGCGTGTTTTCATTAAATGAAGAATTGAGCAAGAAGTTATTCACTCCGTGAGTGGGAATTGAAATCGCCTCACGGCGCCGATCCTGATCACTAGACTCTCAGTGACGCTGATGTGAGAGATTTGCAATGAGTTGATCATCTCTGTACCCATTGCTTTATTTTCAATTACTTTCAATAAAAATAAGTCACAATGAGGAATGACGGGAAGTGTACATGACAGGATTTGAGCCTCAGTTAGAAAATCCCAATCCATCCCCTAAGCCGGGAGTGCAGTCTCAATGTTTGCAATCCTGTTACTTATATCAGCAGACAGCCTTTCACCCTGTGTTCCCGTTTGTATTCTCTATCGCAGCAACTCCAATCCTTCCCCAGTTTTGACCAAGGCTGATCTCAACGCGAAACTTCAGCTCTTCTCTCCTCACAGATGCTGCCAGGCTTGCTGAGATTTTTCAGCATTTTCCCTTTTTGTTTCCGATTCCAACATCAGCAATAATTTGCTCCACTCCTTCCACACACGCTCCTTTACATCAACAACTGTTTACCTTGGTCTGTTTCTTCTATTCCTGCCAAAAATGGCACGGCACAAATTCTTGCATTCATTCTGAACTGCTGGAATTCAGCTGCAGAGACCAAAACTTCAACCCACTCTGGCAGCGGCTGAACTCGAACTCAGAGCTGCATATACACTGGGCGTTAAACCACTGGTTTAAACTGCTCCACCACGCGACCACGTTAAACGTGCAGCCCTTTACGAAAAACGTTACTGAAATTCATTAGCAGCAAAGGAGCTGCGAATGCCCATCAGTTGGCTTGAGCCTGCTTTTTCACTTAATGAATTCGTCCTGAACTGTGTAACAAACAGAAATCACTTCCAGTCGGAAACAGTGAAGGACCAGCATCATTTAAATTGTCCTTAACCTTGTCTTGTTCCCAATATCCTGCCAGAAATTACATGAAAACCTCCTGTTGAATTTGCTCAGTCTTCACTTCAGGACACTAGGAAAGATTATGTTTTATATGTTCCACCAAGCAATAACAGACATTTGTTTTACGGCTTGGATGAGAGCAACAGATCTTCATTTCCTGACCTGTAATCTAAATAGCAGTGCAAGTGTCAAACTCTAACCACCAGACCAGCCTGTTATACAATTTTTCCTTATCCACGCGGCTTTTGTTATTTTAATTTTCGCGCCAGACCACATTCACCACAAGCAAGTCTCTTCTGCAAAATGGCACCTTCCATTTCCACCACAGTGATGTATTCAGTCAAGGACAACAAACAACAGGCACTCGACGCACAGTTATTGCTTTTGCTTCCGACGGTTCGAAACTGGACAGAAGCTTTTCCAAATATTTTCGTTGCAGAGTGAGGGAAAAGTTTAATAATTCAGTGTAAACGCTAAAATCTGACCAATTTACCACCCACATGTAACCTTACATCACCATCTCTATCGTCAGCGCTTTGCAGCCTATCAGTGTCTTTCTGCGACTATACTTGTTCTTGACCTGTTGCACATGTGACATTTCCACCAGTAATGCAGACTCGCAAAACTCACTCGACTGATAATAGTAGATCTGCTTTCGATCAGCTAGTAAATCAGGTAATTCTTTAATAGTTTGCTGAGAGCGATAAATAATCGTTTCCTGAGCGGGAATTGAAACCAAACAACACTGGGGAGTACTGAACACAACCCACTGGACTCCCAGGGTCACGGGTGAACTGTATTTTCAAAATGACTTACTATATATCCCTTAATATGTCCAGAATGGATGGAACATAAGTGACTGCTTCAGCTAATGACAACTCCGATTGTATTTGCTGGGATATGAAATCGACAGTGAGGTGAAATAGTCCCACAAGATGCTGAAGTGATCGGGGTACATAAACTTCTAAATAGGATTGAAAAGAGTAAACGCAGACGAAATGTTTCTTTTCTTATGGGGCGATCGAGAACAACAGGTCAAATGTGTAGGTTGAGATGCGGTAGATTTAAAACTGAGATGAGGAGGAACGACTTCTCGTAGAGGGTCGTGAATTTGTGGAATGCATTGCCCGTAACGCGGTGGATTCTGAATCTTTAAATGGTTTCAAGAAGGAGACAGATATATTCCTGATAATAAAAGAGATGAGGGGATATTGGAACAGGTAGGGAGGTGGATTTGAGACCAGGGAGAGATCAGTCATGAACTGATTGTATGACGGTTCAGGCTCGAACGCTGAATTTGCCACTTCTACTCCTGATTCTATCTTCCTAAGTGCAACTTTCAATTTTGCAAAACCCACCAACTCATCACTATGGCTCCAATGCAATCTGCGTACATTACATCCACAGGTTCCCCTTCATCCACAACATAACTGAGTCCATTAAATGACTTAGGAATGTCCCCATTCTGTGGTGTAATTACTTTAAAATTCTTTGTTTCCCTCATTTAATCTCTCCTCATTTACACCCGGCCAGATGCCTCCCCCCTTGTTATGCTGCTGGATAACACTTGTTTAAAACTTACTACATTTCTAACCATTCCCAGTGTTAATGAAATGTTATGGAGCTAAAATATGAGATTTGTTTTCCTGTGTACACAACCTGTCTGACTTTCTGAGTTTTTCCAGCATTTTCACCTTTCTCTGCAGAAGGCTGAGCAGCTTTGGATGGCAATGGAAATATCTTCATTGAACAACTTCGATGGACGAGGTGTATGTTTCGGGCCGAGGGTGTTAACATCCACAAACGTGCGAGCGATCTTGGGGTCACATGCCGGGCCAGAGCCCTCATTCAACTGTTGTTGCGTATTGGACAAATCATATGTTTTATAAATGTAATTTGCAAGTGCAAACGGTGGGATTGGTTTACATGGGATTTGGTTTGAGCACCTGGACACACAGTGCAGGTAATCTATCAACACAACATTCACACAAGAAAACCAAGACATTAAAGGGTTAACATGCTTGTGGCCATTCACTATATTTCTGGTCACCAGTTTAGAGGACCCCATGTTTGTTGGTTCAGACAGCTGGCTGTGTGTACATTGTTATCCATTCATGGGTTGTGGATGTGCACCCCACTCGCTATTTCTGTTTTTCATTGTCTCTATATGTCGCCCTCAGACTCTGTCAGTCTCTCTGACTGTGTTTTTATTACGTTGACGTCTTTTGCGCCTTGCTCTCTCCATTCGTACGCTGTCTGTATGTAACCGAGGTTCACTGGATTGATTTCTGCGTTTCTCCTGGGAGGAGAGAGATTTAATGTTCGCTCTGGAGTTTAGAATAATCAGAAGTGATCTTATTGAAAAGTCTGAAACTGGAAAACAGTTTGACAGTGTAAATGTTGAGAGGGAATGTTCCCCCGCCCCCCCCCCCCCCCCCCCCGCTCAATTATTAAGAACCAAAAAAAAGGTGAATGATGTAAGAAGAGTTTGGAACATTTGAGAGAGGTGAAGCTAAGAATTGGAAGATGTGAATGATGTAATTGATGATTGAGAGGAATGGATAGGAACTTTGGGGATTCTGTCGGTCGATTAATTGCAAACTTTGAAGTCAGAACAAGCTGAGACACGAGATGGAAAAACCATATTTGTCTCCATGCATTTTAGGTTATTGAAAGCACTTTTGCCCATGTGCCCGGCTAGCTCAGTCGGTAGGGCATGAAATCCTTAATCTTAGGGTCGTGGGTTCGAGCCCCACGTTCAGCGACGTTGTTTGTAACCGGTTAATAACCGAACGCGCTCGCAATTGCGCCACGGAAACTGAGACAGCTGCAGCCCACATGGCATCCTAAATCAGGGTGTCAGCATGTTGGCTGCAAATTCGACGTCAATTCAATTTTCACCAAACCTGACGCAGAAGGACCAAACGATGGCATCGTTTATAAATCTAAACATGCATATTTTCCTATTTTACCCCGCAGTGTTGCTGTGTGTCATGGTGAATCCCTTCTCCTAACATGGGAAAAGGGCCGTTTTAATAGAGCAGGGAGGGACAGACTGTTTCTACTGACAGTAACAGAGGACTGGGATTGAAGATCATGAAATGTTTGCATTTATATAGAACCTCTCCCGACAACCGCACGTAACAAAGCGCTTTCCAGTCAATTACGGGCAGTTTTAATTGAAAAAAAAATCAATTAAGCGCGGAAGGAGGCATTCGATTTGAATGCAGAAACGTCTTGACCTGTAGTCAAATGCTCTCCCCCGAAGCTACATTGCCTTAATACAAGCCCTCCGTTTTGTCGCTCCTTAGTGCTCTGTCTCGCGTGGTGTATGCTTATGTTTGCTCCTCTGTGTGCGTGACTGTGCTTACGCCAAGGGCGTGAACACGTTTTTTTAACATCACACATTCTATTCACTTACTTTATAAATCTTCATAATGAATGTACATAAGATGGCAAAGGCTTAAAGTTGCGAGATGAAATTGACGCGTTCCGTTATTTGTGAGTGGAGACAGCTTATTGACTGAGTTCCTGTACGTTCCATTGTGAAAGATGGTCAAACATTTTCTGTGATCAACATTTAACCAGACAGCGGATTCACTCGGTGTGACGGTGGGTTCCAGTTCTATATCTCTGATCACAGCATCAATTCATGTCACTTGCTGTGAACCAATATTTCTAATAGGTTGGATGCTCCAATATTTTTAATACGTTGGATGTTTAATCTAATTTACTTCATTTTATATTTCATTATTTCATCTCAGATCTATTTCCACCAGAGGCAAGTCTTTCTTTCAAAATGTTCTGTTTAGGTAGAACATAAGTTAGTTTTTCATTCAGTGACAACAACGATGACTTTTCGCTGCAGTATGAAAGCGGCAATGACGTGAAATAGTCGCACAAGCTGCTCATATGTTCCTCTCAATTCCCAAAATCCACCAACTTCATCACTGCAGTTCCTCTGTAATCGTTGTGCAGTACAACCACCGGTTACCTATTATCTGCAGCACACGTGACTGCTTCAAAGGTCTTGTGCATGATCTCATTCTGCGGTGCAAACATTCTGTAATACTCTGCTTTCCTGACGCTCAGGCCATGGACAACAAAGTACTTGCTCATTTATCTCTTTTGAATTGTACCCTATCAGGGCCCTTTCCTGTTGTTGTGTTTCCTAGCTCCTGGGTTTCACTTGTTTAAAACTTCCCACATTTCCAAACTTTACCAGCTTAAATGAAAGGTTGTGGAGGTGTAAGAAGAGAGTCCTTTCCCTGTGTGCACTTGCTGCCTGACTTCCTGAGTGTTTCCAGCGCTTCCAACTTTCACTGCAGCTGTCTGATCAGATTTGTGTGACAATATAATATCCGTATTTGAGCAGCTCTGTCAACAGCGGCTCGTTGGTCTAGGGGTATGATTCTCGCTTTGGGTGTTATGAGTCGCAAAACTGCGAGAGGTCCCGGGTTCAAATCCCGGACGAGCCCCGTTGTTGTTTGCGATGGCAAAGTCTTGTTCATTTCTTTACCGTGTGCTCTGGCAGGCGGGCGGTGGGATCCCGCCCGAGCGTTCCCCTGTCCGGGCGGAATTCCACATTGGCCCAAAGCCTCAACCCCCCTCCCCTGGGTGAGGTGCCCCACAGCCTGAGCCGCCTCGCGGAAATGCCCTCCGTGCCTTTTTCTACCGCGCGGAGGCGTTTCCTGTGCGGGCTGCTGCTGCACACCTTCCACTACCGCCTCCTCGCCTGTCGCCCGGCGGGCCTTGTGGCCGCCGGGCGGCGGAGGTCCCCGCTGGAGGTCCCTCTACGGAGGGATCTCCCCCAATTACGTCGGGGACCTGGGGTGGAGGGTGATGCATGCAGCAGTTCCGCACAACCGTAGGATTCACTGGTTCACGGGCTCCGAAGACTGCCCTTTCTGCGGCCTTGTGGAGTCCGTGGACCATGTCTATGTTGAGTGTCTTAGGCTGCACTCCCTTTATGTTTTCCTAAAGAACCTTTTATTGATGTTTTGTCTGCACTTCAGTCCCACGCTCCTGATCTACGGACACCCGGTGCGGAGAGGGGAGGGTCGGGATGGCGACCTCCTCGTGAACCTGCTCCTGGGCCTGGCGAAACGCGCCATTTACCGGTCCAGGCAGCGGGCGATCGAGGGGGCCGTCCATCCTGACTGTCTTCCCCTCTACCGCGGCTACGTTCACGACCAGGTGTCCCTGGAGAGGGAGCATGCGGTGTCCACGGGCGGGGTTGACGCCTTCCGCGCCCGCTGGGCACCGCAGCGGTTGGGGTGCATTATTGACCCTAATAATCACATTTTAATTTGATGTTTTTAAGTTTCCTTTGTACTTTGATTTCTGTTCGGGCTGTTCCCCTCCTTTTTGGGGAGCTGCCCCTTTTACTTTGTCCTGACTTAATTTGAGTTTGTTTATTTGGTTTGACCTAAAAAGAGGGCAAACATTCTGTAATACTCTGCTTTCCTGACGCTCAGGCCATGGACCACAAAGTACTTGCTCATTTATCTCTTTTGAATTGTCCCCAATCAGGGCCCTTTCCTGTTGTTGTGTTTCCTAGCTCCTGGTTTTCACTTGTTTAAACCTTCCTACATTTCCAAACTTTACCAGCTTAAATGAAAGGTTGTCGAGGTGTAAGAAGAGAGTCCTTTCCCTGTGCGCACTTGCTGCTTGACTTCCTGAGTGTTTCCAGCGCTTCCAACTTTCACTGCAGCTGTCTGATCAGATTTGTGTGACAATATAATATCCGTATTTGAGCAGCTCTGTCAACAGCGGCTCGTTGGTCTAGGGGTATGATTCTCGCTTCGGGTGTTGTGAGTCGCAAAACTGCGAGAGGTCCCGGGTTCAAATCCCGGACGAGCCCCGTTGTTGTTTGCGATGGCAAAGTCTTGTTCATTTCTTTACCGTGTGCTCTGCTGGATGAGTTTACCTGCGGTTTCGTTTGAGAAACTGACAATGCAGGGGATCTAATTGCACAACGCACTCACAAGTAATTCAAGATGTTTTCAAAAGTTGACGCTTCTTTTGGACATTCTCTTTATCCCTAGTCAACGATTCAGAGGAGCCAATGCTTGTGGGTTCCGGCCGCTGGCTTTGTGTGCACTGTTATTCATTCATACGATGTGGTTGACTCCCCCACGCACTGTCTATCTTTGTTTCTGTGTATCGATCTGTCTTTTTCACTCTCTCAGACTCTCTCTGTACCTCTATCAACTTTCCATATTGTGCTCTTATTTCCCTCTCTTCTCTTGCTGTCTGTGTAACCAAGATTCACTGGATTGATTGCTGTGATGAGACAGTTGCCCTCGGAGGAGAGATTCATTGTAATTACCCTGTTCTCTCTAGAGTTTGGAATAATGAAAAGTGATCCCACTGAAAAGTCTGGAACGGCGAGACTGTTTGACAGTGTACATGCTGAGAGATTGTTTCCACCCACCACCCCCCCCCCCCGCCTCACCCCCTCGCCTCCCTACACCCCTCCACCGCACCCCGCCCCTCCCCCCCTACACCCCTCCTCCTTCCCCGCCTCTTGCTCGAGTCTGGAGTGTTTATAACTGGGCTCACAATATCCGGATAGTACGGCAACCATTTAGGACCGAGGTGAGGAGAGAATTCTTCACTCAGAGGCTTGTGAATGCTTGGAATTCTGTAGCCCAACGGCCTGCGGATCCAGAACAAGTGAGGATATTGAATACTGAGAAGGATAATTTTTTTGAACTCAAAGGGAATTAAGGGATTCGGGATTTGTTGGCAAATTGGTGTTGAACGTGGGATCCACCGTGATCTTATTCCGTGGTGGAGGAGAGTCGAAGGGAAATATGACCCACTCCTTCTCCATCGATTCTGTCCACTAGCAACAGCAACCGTGACAGCATTCCTTTTCTACTGGTAAATTTGATCTTTGGTCCAAGGCACTGAACTGATGTTTTGTGGAGGTGTGGGATCGTATTCCGCTGTTTTTAATATTTCATTTGATTTATTTTAAATTTCATGAAATACTTTTGGTCGATCATGCCATGGCTCAGATTTAATGCAGCAGAAAGCATCTTATTCACTTGGGCAAAAGGAGCCAGCAGAGAGGATGTAAATACAAGTTGTTCGGTACAATTGGCAGGATTGTGGAATGGGATGGAAATTTAATCCTTATTTATCAAAGAGGCACAAGTACCACCTCTGTTTTCGAGTAGGAAGTAATTTCAGCTCCTCTTCATTCATGTGCTGCACGACAGCAATAGAGTTGCATTCACTGACCTGGAATTAAACCCAGGCCGCGGTAGTGAAAACTCCGAATCCTCCGAGTCCGAACCACTAGACCAGCAGGGAAGGTGTCTGCCTGCACTTTAACCTCACTCATTTATATTAAATTTGGACTTTATTTTCATTTCAGTTTTTGTTTTATACCTGTGATGGGCAAAATGCCATGTTTAGATGGAACATGAGTAATTCCTTCAGCCAGTGACATCACTGTTTGCTGTAACCTGGAACATGAAATCGACAGTGAGGTGAAATAGTCCCACAGGTTGCTCTTGTGTATCTTTCAGTTTCCAAAATCCACCAACCTCATCATTGTCGCTCCAATGAAACAAACAACGCAAACATAGCAGCCTTGTAATGAGGAACTGACACGCAATTAGTTTGAACTCCATTCTTTCCATCGCAGAATTTTGCCGTACTAAAAATACCATCCAAGTGAAAGTTTACCTTTCCCTCGTTCGACAGGAAGAAGTCTCACAACACCAGGTTAAAGTCCAACAGGCTTATGTGGAATCATGAGCATTCGGAGAGCTGCTCCTTCATCAGGAAAGTGTAGAGGCAGGTTTCACAAACACGGCATATATACACAAAGACACAATTGTAAGATAATGTTTGGAATGAGAGTCTTTTCCGGCAATCAAGTCTTTACAGGTACAGACAATGCAAGTGGCGAGAGGGATAATCACAAGTTATGGAGGTATGAATTGTCTCAAACCAGGACTGTTAGTAGGATTTTGCACTTCCACGCCAATCGGTTACATGTAGTGTGACATGAATCCAAGATCCCGGTTGAGGCCGTGCTCATGCATGCGGAACTTGGCAATCAGTTTTTGCTCGGTGATTCTGCGTTGTCATATGTCTTTAAGGCCACCTGGGAGACCGCTTTGCCGGATGTCCGAGGCTGAGTGCCCTTGACTGCTTAAATGTTCCCCGCAAGGAAGGGAACACTCCTGCCTGGTGACTGTTGCGCAGTGTCAGTTCAGCCGTTGTAGCATCTGCATGGATTCACCGATGTACGACGCCTCTGCACATCGTTTTCTACGTATGAGGTAGACAACGTTGGCCCAGTTGCATGAGTATGTACCGTGTACCTGGTGGAGAGAATTCTCATGTGTGATGATGGCCTCCATGTCAATGGTCCGGCATTGCAGAGATTGCCGTGGCAGAGTTGTTTGGTGTCGTGGTCGCTGTTCTCCTGAAGGGCGGGTAGTTTGCTGCTACCAATGGTCTGTTTGAGTTTGCGCGGTTTTTGAAGGCAAGTGGTGGGGATGTGGGGGTGGCCTCGGCGAGATGCTGATCTTCATCGATGACATGTTGAAGGCTCCGAAGAAGCTGTCATAATTTCTCCGCTCCGGGGAAGTACTGGACGACGAAGGGCACCCTGTCGGTCATGTCCTCTGTTTGCCTTCTGAGGAGGTCAGTGCGGTTTTTCGCTGAGGCGCGGCGGAACTGTCGATCAATGAGTCGAGCGTCACATCCCGTTGTTACGAGGAGATGCAGCTCATTCTATTGACCTTTGCCGACTTGCTGTGTTTTAACTTATAATAAAACCTGTATTGATAATAAAAACAGCAGACGTTGTAAGTTCTCAGTAGGTTTGTGCTCCTGTATCTCTGTTTAAGTCCTTGCATCGCTGTGTGTGTGCATCTATATCTTTGTGTGTGCCCCTTATTCTGTGCATTCCCCTGTATCTGTGTTTTCACCGCTATCTCTCTGTGTGTGCCCCTAAATCTGTGTATGCCCCTGAATTGGTGTACGCTCCACTACCTCTCTGTGTTTGTCCCTGTATCTGTGTGTGCACCACTGTGTGTGTGTGTGTGTGTGTGCCGCAGAGCTGCGTGTGCCCCTGGCTCTCTGTATGCCCCAGTATCTGTTTGTGTGCTTCTGTATCTCTGTTTGTGTGTGTGCCTCTCTATCTCTGAGTGTCCCTCAATCTGTGCGTCTCCCTGTATCTGTGTGAACCCTGGTATCTGTGTGAGTGTGCGTCCCTGTATCTACCTTCATGTGTGTCACTGTATGTGCGTGTTTGCCGCGGTATCTTTGTGTCTCTCCGTGTGTGTATGCCTGTATATGCGTGCACGCGCGTGTGTGTGTGTCTGTTTGTGTGTGTGTGTGTCCATGTATCTGTCTTTCTGTGTCCCCCTATTTGTATGTCTGTCCCTCTATCTGTGTGTGTGACCCTGTATCTGTGTGCGTGCCCCCATGTCTCTGCGTGTGCCCCTGTATCTGTGTCTGTGTGCCCATGTATCTAAATATGCGCATGTATCTGAATGTGCCCATGCAACTGTGTGTGCCCCAGTATCTGTGTGTCCCTGTAACTGTGTGTGTGAGCCCCTGTGTCTGTGAGGTTTTCAGTTTCTCTCTGTCTGTTCCCCTGTGTGTGAACGTGTGCTTTTGAGTATGTTTTTTAAGTTTGTGTCTATATATAAGTCTGTGTGTTTGTTTGGGTGAGAGAGTGTGTATATGGCAGCATGTGTTTATGAGAAAGTTTCTGAATGCGTAACTGTGCGTGTGTGAGTACATGTTTGTGTTGTGTGAGTGTCAGTGCGACATTGAGACATTGTAAAACAGAAACATACTTCAAATTTGAAAGAAAATAACATTAACCAAACTCTCCATTCTGGATGCTATCAGTTCCAGAAACAATTGAAGCAACATTGAGCCTCTGTGTTTATTGTGTGTTAGGGAATGGCCCAACAGTCTCATAAGAGTCAACACCGAAACTTTCTCTGATGAATATGTACGAAACTTGTTGAGGTATATAACTGGCAGGGCAAATCGGAACAAGAATGGAGGTTGAACATTTTCATTCCAACACAGATGGGTTTTTTTCTGCATCACGGTAACTTTTATAATGTAGGCCAAGAGCTTCAAAATGGGAAAACCTTATTTATCGAGCACGGATACAGTGTGAATAAAGGCTGTGAAGATACAAAATAATTTCAAGTTTGCCGACGACATCACTGTAGTGGGTTGGATCTCAAACAATGACGAGACAGAGTACAGGAATGAGATGAAGAACATGGTGAACTGTTCCGGCGACAATAATCTCTGCTTCAATGTCAATAAAACAATGGAGATTGTCATCGACTTCAGGAAGCGAAAAGGAGAACATGCCCCTGTCTACATCAACGGGGACGAAGTAGAAATGGTCGAAAGCTTCAAGTTTTTATGTATCCAGATCACCAACAACCTGTCCTTGTCCCCCCATGCCAACACGAAAGTTAAGAAAGCCCACCAACGCCTCTACTTTGTCAGAAGACTAAGGAAATTTGGCATGTCAGCAACGACTCTCACCAACTTTTACAGATGCACCATAGAAATCATTCTTTCTGGTTGTATCACAGCTTGGTATGGCTCCTGCTCTGCCTAAGGCCGCAAGAAACAACAATAAGGCATGAATAGAGCCCAATCCATCACGCAAACCAGTCTCCCATCCATTGACTGCCGCTGCCACGGCAAAGCAGCCAGCATAATTAAGGATCCCACGCACCCCGGACATTCTATCTTCCGCCTTCTTCCGCGGGAAAAATATACAAAAGTCTGAGGACACGTACCAACCGACTCAAGAACAGCTTCTTTCCTGCTGCCGTCTGACTTTTGAATGGACTTACTTTGCATTACGCTGATCTTTCACTCCACCCAAGCTATGACTGTAACATTACATTCTTCAATGTCTCGTTTCCTTCTCTATGAACGATATGCTTTGTCTTTTCCCTGTACTGTTCGCTGTATGTAATATACGTGACAAAAATAAATCAAATGCAATCAAAGAAATAAAATCTGCGCCTTAAAATGATTTCGTTTTCAATCTTCAAAGAATCATTGTGTAATTTAGTGGATTATATTGGAAACATTGACGTTTATTAGTGTCACAATTAGGCTTACATTAACATTGCAATGAAGTTACTGTGAACATTCTTTATAAGGATCTGTGTGTCTGTGTGAGTGTATGCGTGTGCGCATGTCTGTGTCTGTGTGTGTTTGTGACTCTGTATTTCTGTGAACGAGTGCGCGCCCCTGTATCTCTATGTGTGTATGTTTGCGCGTGTGGGCCCCTGTAAATGTCTTTGTGTATGTACGCGCTGCTGTAAATGTCTGTGTGCGCGTGCCCCTATAAGATTAAACCTTGAAAATGTCTGACAGTGAATTACAGAGGGAAGAAAAGTTTGCCCACTCCCATTTTGAATGTGATTTAACCTCTGATAACTGCATCGAATGCACGCATTGCAGTCTGAAATAACACCAACTTCAATGTCCAGACCATGTCTCCAAAGGATAATGAAGAACACAGTTCCTGTGCGGTGTCTGGTTATATAAAAGGGCGAATGCGCCAGCCGAGCTCCTTCTGTATACTCAAATCTCGGACAATATCGTTCAATAGTCACACTTCAGCAAAAGGTTCGCGGATGCAGCCATCCAGACACTGAACTTTGAAACTCACAAATCTGCAGTTGCTGTGCGGCGCCAGCAGATGGTGGTGTTGTATCACTTTAACGACAAGATAGCAAAACAGGTTTGAGGAGATTTTTAGGTTAAATTTATTTCCTTGTTTCCCCAGAAAGGAACCAACAAGTAAAGCAACGACATTAGTATCTGTGTCAGTGATATTCACAGGGAAATCTGGCCGAAGGATAATGAATTTAATACTGACATTGGCATTCATCTTCCCACGAATAAATATGCGCATTAACAGCTAATTATTTTATGACCTCTTTTATTGATTTAAAGTGATGTGTACTTTTCTCATCCAGACTTATTAAATAATAAAGTTTTATGATGCGGTGAGGTTTAAGGGACGGCAGGGCTGGCATCTCCATTTGTTGTTGGAGGTGTGTTGGAGTAGATGCAAAATGTCACAGTCACCAATCTCCCTCCCGCTTTGCCATGGGGATACTTCACTCTGGAGCTCATTTTGCCCAGGCCATGCTGAATATCAGCATTGAAATGATCCAAACCCAGTGCCTCTGGACGTAAATTCGATTATTTTCTATTTCTGCGCTTGCTGTTCATGGATTGATCAGAATAACAAAACAAAAACGGTCTCACTGTGCGTGTCTGACTGAGATGGGGTTTTGTACAGTACACCAGATAAACACACTGTTATGGTAAACTATATGATCACTGTTTAATAAACTTCACAATTCCAGTAAATGAAAATTTCACCACATTCTTCAGATCCGCTCTGAATTGCGTCTGGGTCATGGCATGAATGCATGTGTTGGTGCAGCAACTCTCGAGTTGAAGCATAAATCCCAGTTCCTGAACAAATAATGGCAAAATAACAGAAATAAATTCAACTTGTACAATCGCTGATTAAGGCAAAACAATAGGAACCCTGACCATAACAGGATAAAATTTCCCGACATCGCAAAGGGTAAGATGGTAGATTTTCTTCACTTCTCTATCTCTTGGCCATTTGAACTTTCCCCACTCTTTTGCGTCTGAGGTCTACGGAGAACCTTGCTCGACAATAAAATGTGTTTAACGGTTGAAATATTGCACAGCAGTTTCAGCAATAAAGGAACAGATGAGGTTTGGAGAAGAAGGCTGTGGAGGCCAGTTCATTGAGTGTCTTTAAGACAGAGAGATATAGGTTCTTAATTGATAAGGGGATCGGGGTTATGGGGAAAAGGCAGCAGAATGGGGATGAGAAAAAATATCAGCCATGATTGAATGGCGGAGCAGACTCGATGGGCCAAGTGGTCTAATGCTGCTCCTATGTCTTATGGTCTTCTGGTCTTTTGGCTAAAATATAATGCAGACTTTCAACTTCTACTCACGCTGGTGAAAACAATTAATCAGAATCTGCATAACAGAAGTAGAGATTATTGGAAAGTACACTATATCCTCAGACATATAGTACCAGAACGTGTTCTTTGCACTGAGCAGCACACTCACTGTTCCAATAACCACAACTGCCGTTTTCTCAGTGTAGTAGTTTATTTTCTGTTTCTGACAAGTAATGGCCACGAATCGATCAAAGGTGAAAGTGACAGTGAACAAGACAGAACAATCGGTGACTGCGTACAGCAGGACGGCATGGATGTTGCACACTTGAGTCTGATGCATGAAGATAAATTGATCATTAACTCTGATAGGAACTTGCCTCAATATGAGGTCGATGATGACGACCAGTACACACGCTGCTAACATGGAAATTAGGAACGTGTGACACATTTTGAAAGTCCACACCTTCCGCGAGACAGGATAAGAATCGTCGATAAGTTCACTGTAAGGAAGAGAGACACAATTAACTCATATTTCAGATTGAGAACGGGAGCAGCGGTCTGTCAGGATTCTGGGGAGCAGTTGAAGTATTTGTTTTCACATAATCCAGCCTCAGAATAATATGGATTCACTGGTTCCGCTGAGACCGAGTTCACAGTAGGAAAGCACCGCATTGATGTAGCAAGAAAGCAGATTCACCAACAGATCAGATCTCCACTTTCAAGCCTTCTCCATATTTGTATTTGGGAAACACAATGATGCCAATGGGTTTGGACCAAATGTCCCTGGTCCGGGTCACTCTGCTGTGACTCTGCTGTAGACTCTGCATTTGTAGATATTGCATCAGTTGATTTGGAATTGGCTGTGAATCACAGCACTGGAAATTATATATATATTTTTACTGAGGTCAGGACCCTTTAGATACTAAGGCAGGAACAGTGAAAGTGGCCGGTGGAGGTGGGGACGGAGTGGGTGGAGCGAGGAGATGGGGGGGGGGGGGGGGGGTGGGGGCGTGGTAGCGGGGAGGGGAGGGAGAGGGAAATAAAGAGCAACCAGGCGACAGTAGGGACAATGGCTGCTGAGAAGAGAGAGAATTTTTCCCACTGCATTAACACATAAGGAACATGACGTTTGCATATAATAACATTATTAACTGGATCTCATGGACAAGGTAATAAATATAGTGAAATTACACTCACCAGTCACACCAACGGAGTGGGTAGTAAATCCTTCAGACATCGTGACGTACCCAAATAATACGAAGTTCAAGTGGAATAATCCAGTACATGGTTCATCGACTCTGAGATTCAATGATCTCTGGTTGTACTGGAGACCACTCTTATTTTTAACACCGGTGGGCACAATGAAAGCATTGCCTATTTATGGAGTGAGTAAAGTCACCGGAGAAACAATTAAACTTTGTGCCTACACGATTATTCACAATCGCCGAACAAACAAGATGAATTCAGCTTTTCTTGCAAAATACATGTTTATTGAAAGTCCTTTGCAATCATAGAAAATGATCTGACTGAAGACAAACAAATTGGCCCAAGCAGTTTGGTGAAAAATAGGATTATTGATTAAGACTATGTTACTGAACTGACGTGAATTAAGACAGTAATGAATATTTCTATCTCATAATGTCAATCTACAATTTCAGAATTTCAATGAAACTGTAATAGTGAAATTGGTGCAGATTCGGGGAATAATGTTGATGCTTCTGCAAATAAAAGAGAGGTGTCAAAAGCAGGATGATTAGAAATATTACACTGCTGGTTTTCAGCAAGAAACAGGTCTTAATCCGATAAAACAACCATCTGCCCTTGTATTGTTCACAGATATTATTTTATGGAGATTAACCCGTGCAAGAGGTAAATCAGGTGTCCAACCTGCGTTCCGAAACACATGTAACATTTCCTGTACTTTTGATGATAAGTGAGGATGTGTCCTGTGCCCTTCACCCAACCTTACATCTTCCTCTGCATGCCGTGCTGCTTTCAGACTGTGTGGATGCAATTCCATCGATCTGCACGTTTTATCTTCTCGAAATATCTTTCACCTTCAATTCACTCTACTTAGTAATATTTAATTCCTTCTATTATTTTTGCTCGAATTTAAAACAAATGTCAGTCGAGCCTATTTATAAACCTGACAAAAAAGGACATTATCTTACACGAATTACACCCAATATTATTTATACATACCCATTCAGTTGCACAAAACTCTGGTGATAACTAGAAGAATGGAAAAGTAATGATGCCGAAACGGGCCATTCAGCCCATCATGCATACTCTGGATACAACGGAGACAAATGGAACTAGTGGCTCCGTCTAATCCCACATTCTATCATCTGCTCCGTGGCCTTGCAGGTTCAAGCCCTTCTGATAGTGAGCCCATATTAGAAATAACGTGTATACCTTTGGCTATCGATATATAAAGGGAAATGAAAATGTCTTTGAGACACTCCTGAGAAGGTTTACTAAACGATTTCCAGTAATGAGCGGGTTGTCTCATGGAGATGGTTGGAGAGAGTAGACATATACACACTGAAAGTTCGAATAGTAAGAGGCGGCTTAATGGAAGAGTTTAAGATCTTGAGGGATGTTGACATTGTGGATGTGCACAGAATGTTGCCATTTCGGAGAGAATCCAAAACCGGGTGAGAAAGTTTCAAAGAAGGGGTCGCTCATTAAAGACAATGATGTGGAATGTGTTGTCTCTCAGATCGTCGTATGAACAATCAAAATAGAAAGATACGTAGGACATTAAGCCCCTCAAGCCCGCTCCACCATTTCATAACTTAATTCTAACATCAAATTTGCAGTCCACCTACACCTGATCACCAATCACGTATGACTCAGCAAAAACTTATCCACATCTACCTTAAAAATAATGAAAGCTCTGTTGCCACCGATTATTGAGAAAGAGAGTTCCAAAGCATGAGGACCAACAATGCCATAAGGAATAGGGACAAGGGCAGGCCGCTCAGCCTTTCGAGCCTCTTCAGTCATTAATGCAATTGTATACGGTGTTAGTGAGACCACACCGTGAGTATTGTGTGCAGTTTTGGTGTCCTTATCTGGGGAAGGATTTCATTGCCCTACAGGGAGTACAGCGAACGTTTACCAGGCTTATATCTGGGATGACAGGTCTGTCACATGAGGAGGGACTAAGTCGGTTAGCATTACATTCATTCTAGTTTAGAAGAATAAGGGAGGAGTCATAGCAACGACAAAATTCTAACAGAGTTAGACAGGGTAGATTCAGAGAGAATGTTCCTAATGGTGGGGGAGGCCGGAAGTGGACTAGAATATCTCATCAGGTCTGAAGGCATTTTTGCAGAGAGACCATCAGAAAGACATGGGTGTGATGGAACTTGGGAAAATAAATAGCAATATCTTGAGGAGTTTAGGTTTTCCAGAGAAGGATATGCTGGAGTCTTAAAGCGCATCCCGGTAGATAAATCCTCAGCACCTGATGAAGTGTATCCTAGGACGTTGTAGGAGGCTAGGGAGGAAATTGTGTATCCACTAGCAGAGATATTTTAAACATCGATAGCAATAGGTGAGGTGCCCGAAGATTGGAGGGTGGCAAATGTTGTGTCTTTGTTTAAAAGCGAAAAGCCTGGGAACTACAGGCCGGTGAGCCTCACAGCTGTAGTTTTTTTACGTGTTCATGGGACATGGGCGTCGCTGGCTGGCCAGCATTTATTGCCCATCCTCAGTTGCCCGAAAGCAGTTGAGAGGCAATCACATTGCTGTGGCTCTGGAGTCACATATAGGCCAGACCGTGTAATGACAGCAAATGTCCTCCCCTAAAGAGCATTAGTGAACCAGATAAGTCTTTCCAACAATCAACAATAGTTTCATGGTCATCAGTAGATTCTTAATTCCAGAATTTTTTTATTGAATTCAAATTCCACCGGCTGTCATGACCGAGTTCGAACCCCGGTCCGCAGAACTTAGTTGAGTTTCTGGATTAATAGTCTAGCGTTAATACCACGAGGCTATCGCCCCCCTCCCCCTCACCCCGCCCCCCCCACCCCCGCCGCCCCGCCCAACTAAGTTGATCGAAGGAATTCTTACAGATCGGATCGACAGGCATTTGGAGAGTCAAAGACTGATTAGGGACAGTCAGCATCGCTTTGCGAGTGGAAAATCATGTCTCACAAATTTGATTGAGTTTTTTTTGAAGGGGTAACCAAGAAGGTAGATGAGGGCCGTGCCGTCGATGTTGTCTATATGAACTTTAGCAAGGCCTTTGACAAGGTACCGCATGGTAGGTTGTTGCATGAGATTAAAACTCACGGGATCCAGCTAGGTCGCCAAATTGATATAAAATTAACTTGATGACAGAACACAGAGGGTGGTGTAGAGGCTTGTTTTTCAAACTGGAAGGCTGTGAGCAGCGGTGTGCCATAGGGATCGATGTTGGGTCCACTGTCACTTGTCATTTATATTAATGATATGGATGAGAATTTAGGAGGCATGGTTAGTAAGTTTGCACATGACACCAAGAATGATGGCATAGTGCACAGTGAAGAACGTTATCTCATATTTCAACGGGAACTTGATCAATTCAGCCAGTGGGCTGACGAATGGCAGATGGAGTTTAATTTAGATAAATGCGAGGTGATGCATTTTGGTAGATCGAACAAGGGCAGGACTTGCTCAGTTAATGGTAGGGCGTGGCGAGAGTTATAGAGCAAAGAGATCTGGGGGTACATGTTCATAGCTCATTGAAAGTGGTGTCACAGGTGGATAGGGTGGTGAATACGGCATTCGGTATGCTTGGTTTCATTGGTCAGAACAGTGAATACAGAAACTGGGACGTATTGTTGAAGTTGTGCAATCATTGGTAAGCCAAACTTGGAATACTGTGTACTGTTCTGGTCATTCTATTATAGAAAGGACATTATTAAACTAGAAAGAATGCAGAAACGATTTACTAGAATGCTCCGAGAACTTGATGGTTTGAGTTACAAGGAGTGGTTGGATAGACTGGGACTTTTTTCTCTGGAATGTAGGAGGCTCAGGACGATCTTATAAAGGTCTATGAAATACTGAGAGACATAGATCAGCTAGATAGTCAATATCATTTCCCAGTGGTAGGGGAGTCTAAAACTGGAAGGCATAGGTTTAAGATGAGAGCGGAGAGATACAAAAGGATCCAGAGGAGCATTCTTTTTTCACACTGAGGGTGGTGAGTGTCTGTAACAATCTACCAGAGATAGTAGTAGAGGCGGGTACAATTGTGTCTTTTAACAAGCGTTTAGAAAGTTACATGAGCAAGATTGCTATCGAGGGATATGGGCCAAACGCTGGCAATTGGGACTGGCTTGGTCGTTAAAAAAAGGTGGCATGGACAAGCCTGGCAGAAGGGCCTTTTTCCATGCTGTAAACCTGTGACTCTAAGACTCTTTGACTCTATGAGATTGGAGCCAACGTTTCGAAATCAACTTGTCAGAGGCTCAGAGCTCTGACGGCGGGTCATCAGGACTCGAAACGTTGTCTCTATTCTCTATCCACTGATACTGTTAAAACTGTTGACATTATCCAGCATTTTCTGTTTCTGTTTCAGTTTCCAGCATAAGCAATAATTTGTTTTATTAAGCAAAGGAGAGTGATAGGCTGCAACGCACTGACGATAGAGATGGTGTTGCAAAGTATATTTGGGTGGTAATGGGTCAGACTTTACCTTTTACACTGACACAAACATCGCCTCGATCTCGCTCCAAATCTCGGACTAAATGATAATCTTCGCATTGAATCTACTCAGTCCCATGAGGTCACAAGAGCTGAACACAAGTGAAGAAGGTGGATTTTGCAGTAATGGGTTGTAGGATGAAAGAAATATTGTGAAGGCAGCAGCAGTGGGGATGAAAATGAAACAATTATAGAAAGTTACAGTCGAGGAACAGCTTATTAGTCTTGGCATATTGCTTTGAAACAACAGTTGTGATTAGTTGATCAGGAATAAGAAAGAGACAAGTTGTTTCATACGAAATTCTATTTTCACAATTTGTCACCTGTCATTGAACCTGGGCCTTGGCGGTTAAAGCCTTGAATCTGAACCACGAGACCACCCGCTCTCCAGCATCACCTGCTCAATGTTTGCGTGTCTATCATTCCTTGTGTCAATTAATCCACCTTGCCTTGCTCTCTACCACAGACCTTCACTTTTGTTGTTTTTACCGAGTGACTCCTGACTTTGCAATCAGAAAATGCTGGAAATACTCAGCATATCAGTTGACATTTACCAAAAACACAAATTATGAAACGTTTCCCTGACTCTGTATTGAAAAGCATGCAGAAATATTGCTGTCCGGTTTCGAACCCTCAGAAAGAATGTAATAATTGAAGTGGCGAGTTTGTTGTATGTTGTCAATGGCTGAACATATCACTGGTATTGAAGCAGATTGTGTCATTTTTCAGGAGAATCCCTTTGGTTCAAGTGTGCTTTCAGCGAGCTTAACAATAACAAAAGGAGCGTGGATAAAGCAAATTTTAAAACATGCTGTAACTGCTGGTCTGATGGATAGAGTTTGACACTTTCACTGCTGTTTTGATTACAGGTCAGGATATGAAGATTTATTGCTCGTGTCCAAATCATGAAACACATTTCAGTTATTTCCCTGTAGAATGCAGGAATCCTGGTCTCGCCTCATGTCCTGCCCTTATTGAAGTGAAGACCCTGACCAAATTCAACAGGAAGTATTCTTGTCATTTCTGGCGGGAGATTAGGAACCAGACGAGGTTAAGGACAGTTTAAATCGTAAAGGCCCTTCACTGAAGTTCATTGTGTTTCTGACTGGAGAAGAGTTCTCTTTGTTGCATGGATCACTTCTCTGATTAACTGACGGAACGGACTCGAAGTACCCAATGGTTCATACCAAATTCTTTGCCTCTGAGCTATTTCACTAGCAATACCGTTAAAATACCTGGTGATCGTTTGCACTTCCGTGATAGCGGGTCCGAGTGGTCTCAGACGTTGGGTTGAGGTTCCAGTCTTTGGGGAGGCGTGAATTCCAATTCAAACGCTGCTACAAGTGGTTTTAGTTCTGGACACTACGCTGGAGATTTTCAGCTGTGAAGAGGGGCGAAATACATTGGGGCTGATTTCGCCTGAGCATTGAATGCTGAGGGCCGACATGATTGAGTGTGCAAAATTTTGAGGGACATGGATTGGCAGATAGGAATAGTCGTTTCCCCATAGCAGAAGGGTGAACAACCAGGCGGCATAGATTTAAGGTATGGAGAAAGAGCTTCAGAGAGGATCAGAGGGTGATGGCAATCTGGAACCCACTGCCTGAAAGGTTGTTAGAGGCGAGAACACCAACACTAAGAACACTTAAGAACCATTTAGAAGAGCACTTTAAATGCCTCGATATTACAGGCAGCCACATTCGTCACACCTCTGGAGTACAGCTCTTTTGTCCATGTGTGACATTGGCAAACTTCCAGCAAATTGGGACCCGGCTTCAATTCCAGCCTTCGGTAATTGTGCGGCGTTTGCACGTTCTCCCCGTGTGTGCCTGAGTTTCCTGCCGGTGTTCAAGTTTCCTCCCACAGTGACCAGTTGTGCATGTTAGGTGGATTGGCCACGTATTTGCTGTAATTGCTTATAAATGATAGATTGGCTGTGTGACTATCTAGCAAAGTTTAGACAATGACATGAAATGAGGCAGTGGGAAAATAGATGATTATGGTCTAATTGCAAATCTCTCTTATGAGCTTTTCTAGTGGTCAGGATTAGGCGCCGTGCCCGGGATTTATTCCCAGTCACGGGGTGAACATTTTTTTGTTTAACTCATCATTAAATCAAATTAGGCCTCTGTGAAGCGAGATCGGTTCGAAGTCTGTCCCATTAAACACGGTGATAGTGCCACATAACACAATGGAGGCTATTCTCAATGCAAAGGTGGGACTTCATCTCCACACGGATTATGCAGTGATCACTCTTGCTGATACCGTCGTGGACAGTTGCATCTGCAGCCGGCAGATTGGTAAGGATGAGGTCAAGTATGTTGTTTCCTCTTGTTGGTTCCTTCACCAGCTGCTGTAGATCAAGTCTAACAGTTACATATTTTAGGACCCGACCAGCTCGATCAGTATTGCTGCTACTGAACCATTCTCGTTGGTGGACATTGAAATCCCCCATCCAGAGTACATTCTGCGCCCTTGCCACCCTCAGTGCTTCCTTCAAGTGTATTTCAACATGGAGGATCACTGATTCATGAGCCGAAGGAGGACGGTACCTGGTATCCAGTAAGAGGTTTCCTTCCACATGTTTAACCTGAAGCCATGAGACTACAGAGTCGATGTTAAGAATTCCCAGGGCAACTCACTCCCGATTGTATCCCACTGCGCTGCCATCTCTGCTAGGTGGCGGCACTGTGGTATACAGTCGCTAGGAGTTCGCTGGGGCATGAAATTTACACTGAGGCGAAATCGTCCCACAAGATGCTGAAGTGATCGAATTATATAAAATTTTAAGAGGGATTGATAGAGTAAACGTAGACAAAATGTTTCTTCTTATTGGGCAGTCGAGATCAAGAGGTCACAATTACACAAAAAAACAAAACACGATGAATGCTGGAATCTGTGCAAAAAACAGAAAATGCTTGGAAATCTCAACTGATCTGACAGCATCTGTGGGGAAGGAATAGAACCAACCTACTGTCACATGGATAGGTTGAGAGGCGGTAGATTTAAAACGGAGATGTTGGGGAACTACTTATTGCTAATGGTCGTCGATTTGTGGAACTCGCTGCTCCATTGAAGGGTGGAGTCTGAATCCTTAAAAAGGTTTAAAGAAGGAGACAGATATATTTCCAACACAAAATGAATTAACAGATAAGGGGCAGTGGATTTGAGACCAGGGAATGATCAGCCATGAACTGATTGAATGCTGGAGCAGGCTCGAGGCGCTGAATTTGCCCACTGCTGATCTTAATTCCTATGTTCCTAAGTGAAACTTTCAATCTTTAGAACCCACCAACCACATCAATGAGGCAGGTGTGCAACCTATCTGCCAAAATACTTGTTTTGGCAGATAAGGCAAAGGAGAATCCAAAGAGCTTCGACAAAGACAGAAAGGGCAAAAGAGTAGGAAGGGAGAGAGTAGGGCCTCTTAAGGATCAACAAGATCATCTATGTGCGGATCCACAAGAGATGGGTGGGATCCTAAATGAATATTTCTCATCAGTATTTGCTGTAGAGAAAAGCATGGATGTTCGGGAACTTCAGGAAATAAATTGTGATGTCTTGAGGAGTGTACATTTTACAGATAAGGAGGTGCTGGAAGTCTTAACGCGCATTGAGGCGGATAAATCCCGGGACCTGATGAAGTATATCCCAGGACATTGTGGGAGGCTAAGGAGGAAATTGAGGGTCCCCTAGCAGAGATATTCGAATCGCTGATAGTCGCAGGTGAGGTGCCTGAAGATTGGAGTGTGGTAAATGTTGTGCTTGTTTAAAAAGGGCTGCAGGGAAAAGCCTGGGAACTACAGGCCAGTGAGCCCCACATCTGTGATGGGTAAGTTGTTGGAAGGTATTTTAAGAGACAGGACCTACAGGCATTTTGAGACGGAATGACTTATTAGAGATAGTCAACGACTTGCCTGTGCTTGCAAAATCTCACTAACTGTCCTGGCTGGAGACAATACACATCTCTTTAACCTGTGCTTAACCCTCTCTCCACTCAAATTGTCTGTACCTTTAAGACCTGATTACCTGTAAAGACTCGCATTCCAACCATTGTTTTGTAAATTGAGTTTGTGTCTATATATGCCTTGTTTGTGAACACAACTCCCACTCACCTAATCAAGGGGCAGTGCTCCGAAAGCTTGTGGCTTGTGCTAACAAATAAACCTATTGGACTTTAACCTGGTGTTGTGAGACTTCGTACTGTGCTTACCCCAGCGGGCGGTGGTGGGGGTGGGGAGGAGGAGAACTGGGGGGAGTGGTGGAAACAATCCCTCAGCATGTACACTATCAAACAGTCTCGCCGTTGCAGACTTGTCAATGGGATCACTTTTTATTACAGAGAAAGGGATAACCACAATGAATCTCTCCTCCAAGGGCAACTGTCTCATCACAGCAATCAATCCATTGAACCTTCGTTACACAGACACTGCGAGAATAGAGGGAAATAAGAACACACGATGGAAAGTGGATAGAGGCACAGTGAGAGACCGAGAGAGTGAAAAATAATGAGGTCGTTCCACAGAAACAAAGAGAGACAGATATAGACAGTGCGTGGGGGAGTCAGCCACATCGTATGAATGAATAACAATGTACACAAAGCTAGCGGCCGGAACCCACAAGCATTGTGTCCTCTGAATTGTTGACGAGGGGTAAAGAGAATGTCCAAAAGAACAGAAAACTTTTGAAAACATCTTGAATTGCCTGTGAGTGCGTTGTGCTGTTAGATTCCTTGTGCTATCAGTTTCCCAAACGCAACCACTGGAAAACACATCCTGCCGTGTGCACAGCAAAGAAATGAACAAGACTTTGCCATTGCAATGGGGCTCGTCCGGGATTTGAACCCAGGACCTCTCGCAGCCTTGCACATCATAACACCCAAAGCGAGAATCATACCCCTAGACCAACGAGCCGCTGTTGCGGGAGTTGCTCAAATACGGATATTATATTGTCACACAAATCTGACCAGACAGCTGCACTGAAAGCTGGAAGCGCTGGAAAAACTCAGGACGTCAGGCAGCAAGTGCGCACAGGGAAAGGACTCTCTTCTTACACCTTCATAACCTTTCATTTTACCCTTTAAGCTTGTAAAGTTTGGAAATATAGGAAGTTTTAAACAAGTGAAATCCAGGAGCGAGGAAACATAACAACAGGAAAGGGCCCTGACCGGGTACAATTCAAGAGAGATAAATGAACAACTTGTTTACAGTCCATGGTCTGAGCGTGACGAAAGCAGAGTATCATACAACGTTTGCACCGCAGAATGAGACCATTCACAAAATCTTTGAAAAAGTCACGTGTGCTGTGGATAATAGGGAGCCAGTGGGTGTACTGTACAGCGATTTCACAGGAGCTGCAGTGATGAGGTTGGTGGATTTGGGAAATTGAGAGGAACACATGAGTAGCTTGTCTGACTATTTCGTCTCATTGCCGCTTTCATGCTGCAGCGAAAAGTAATCCTTGTTGCCATTGGATGAAGGACTAACTTGTGTTCTACCTGAACAGAACATTTTGAAAGAGAGACTTGCCTCTGGTGGAGATAGATCTGAGATGAAAATAATGAAATATAAAACGAAGTAAATTTGATTAAACATCCAACGTATTAGAAATATTGGGTCATCCAAACTATTAGAAATATTGGGTTGACAGTAAGTGGCATGAATTGATGCTGTGATCGCAGATATAGAACTGGAACCCACCATCACACCGGGTGAATCCGCTGTCTGTTTAAATGTTGATCAAAGAAAAATGTTAATCACCTTGCACAATGGAACGTACGGTAACTCAGTCAATAAGCACCCTCCACTCACAAATAACAGAAAGGGTCAATTTCATCTCACAACTTTAAACTTCTTGCTATGTTCCGTACATTTACCATGAAGTTTAATAAAGTAAGTGAATAGAGTTTGTGATGGTAAAAAAAATGTCCACGCCCATGAGGTACGTGAGCATAGTGACGGACACAGAGGAACAAACATAACCATAGACCACCGAGACAGAGGAATAAGGAGAGACAAAACGGAGGTTAGACATTAAGGGTATATAGCTTAGGGGTCGGGCATTTGACTGCAAGTCAAGACGCTTCTGCATTCAAATCGGATGCCTCCTTCCGCGCTTAATAGATTTTGTTTTCAATCTAAACTGCCCTTCATTGGCTGGAAAGCGCTTTGTGACGTCCACTGGACGGGAGAGGTTCTATATCAATGCAAACATTTCATGACCTTCAGTCCCAGTCCTCTGTTACTGAGCCCAATCAGTGGGAACAATCTGTCCCTCCCTGCTCTATCAAACGGCCCTTTTCCCATGTTAGGAGAAGGGATTAACCATTACACCACAACAACACTGTGGGGTAAAATAGTAAAACATACATGTTTAGATTTGTAAACGATGCCATCATTTGGTCTTTCTGTGTCAGGCTTGGTGAAAATTGAAATGGCACCGAATTTGCAGCCAACACTTTAACACTATGATTTAAGATGCCACGTGGGCTACAGATGTGTCAGTCTCTGTGGCGCAATTGACCAGCGCGTTCGGCTGTTAATTGAAAAGTTGGTGGTTCGAAAACATCCAAGGATGGCGCTTGCACTTTTTTTTCTCTCCATCTGCTTTCATTGTCTCTCGGTTTTTGAGTACCACTGACTCCTTAGGCAACACTAAAAAAAACTTATCGTGTGTTTCTGCCTCTACTGTTAGCCGACGTTAGTTTATTGAACATTTATCTCATATTATTTGTAACAATTTATATATTTCAAATATTATTAAACTCAATAACTGAACTCGAAACTTCAACCCATGTTTGACCTTGGTTTTCCATTTTCCTGCTTTCCAGCCAATGAAGGACAGTTTAGATTGAAAACAAAATCTATTAAGCGCGGAAAGAGGCATCCGATTTGAATGCAGAAACGTCTTGACTTGCAGTCAAATGCCCGACCCCTAAGCTATATTCCCTTAATATCAATGAGCTATACCCCCTCAGGGCATTTTTGTAATCAATCATGAAGTACAAACTAACATTTTGTTTGCTCTAATTCAGTTCATATGCAACAACGATCTAGAATCGGGGAAAATTAAAAGAAATGTTAATTTCAATTATGTTTCGACCTTATTTTAAATCGGGGAGCCTTTCGTATATGAAATGAACATGTTAACCCCTACAATCCAGAAGCTCTGCTCATGACCAATGTGACCGGCCTAGAATATCAAACAGTGCAGTCTGATTGCAATTTAAATCCTTGCTTTGTAGAATTATAATTCTGTGGAAAACCTTAGCCATGTGGCAGAGTCATTGATCTAACATAAGATTTAGAAAATAGCATTTGTCCCGAATTTTATCTTTCTCCATGACTGCAGTTGCAGAATATTATTGAAGCATTGGTGAATTGTAAATGCCACATGGCTGTGAGATAATGTGATTCCTTAATATTTAATAACACTGAGAGATGGGACAGCTGTTTTGCAAAGGTATTATCAGTTTTTATGAACACAATAATCAGTATACTTCAGGAACACAGGTGACAAATGGAAGTGTTTAGAATTTGATGCGTGTCCACAGATTCTGTCAAACCAGCTGAGAATTTCCACCATCTTATGCTTGTATTATAAATACAGGTTTTATCAGAACATAAAACACACTGCAAGACGGCAACGATAAATGAATTAGTCCCACAAGCTGTTCACGTGTAAATTTTAATTTCCGAAACCCACCAATCTCATCATTACTGATCCTGTGAAACTTACCTTGTAAAACACGGCAGGCATTCATCTCTCAAAGAACTGAAACGCCTCAAATGTGAACTCTCTGCTCTCAATCTCAGGACTTTGCAATTATAAAAACAGCATTCTAGTGAAAGTGTAACTCAGTCCTCACTCCACTGATCTTTGCCGACTTACTGTGTATTTCCCTCATTGAACTCATTTCAGGTTGGGACAGACAAATTCCTGATCTATTGGCAGCGCTTTGCAGCCTATCACTGTCCTTCACTATCTGTGTTTGTTCTTGAACTGTTGCCCATGTGACATTTCCAATTCGGACACAAATATAGATCTAACTCCACTGCTTCTGACAGAGCTGTTTTCGATCAGGAAACAACTCAGGTTTGTTAAATGGAATACCAAAAACTTTAAATCTTAGCATATTGAAGCCGATCAATGACCCTGAAAGCGCCAAATCCGAAGCACTGGACCATGAGGATTTCCTTCTCCTGGTTCTCCCATAGACTGAATACAGGAATTCCACAGTGCCAATTATTCACAGTCGCATTCTCCTTCCAGTCTTGTGCACGTTGTTCAGCTTTGAAATTATTCATCTTTTCACATTAGCTTCCAGTGTGATGAAAGCAGAGCAGTGATAAGCTGAAGGTTTTCAACAGATTTACCACAATAAGGTTTATAACAAACATTACTCTTTGAATGTGGTGAGCTGCAGTGACATTTAATGCAGTCGAAGGTAACTCACTCATTCTGACAGTTGGTACCAGCAATTGCAATGTAAGTATGATGTCGAGATACCGGCGTTGGACTGGGGTGGGCACAATAAGAAGTCTCACAGCATCATGTTAAAGTCCAACAGGTTCATTTGCTCCGATAATAAAATCAATTTGCTTTATTTTATCAGCGCCCGGAAAGCTCCTGACTCCAAATAGACCTGGTGTTGTAAGACTTCCTAATGTAAATATGAATTGTTGTGGGTAATTGACAGGATTGTGGAATGGGGCAGATTTTTCCTTCTTCCTGTTCAACCTGCCACAAGTATCTCTCCCGTTTTCGACCAGGAAGCAATATCCACTCTCCTTAATTCATGTGTTGCACGAGAGCAATGAATCATCATTCCCGACCCGCGAATCGAACCCAAACCATGGCAGTTAAAGCAGCGAATTCCATCGACTAGACCAACAGGGAAATTGAGGTGACCTGAGCATTATTGAGCAATTGTGGGCGTGTGTGTGTGTGTGTGATTTGGGAGAAAGGTCACGTGCTTTCGGGTAATCCCTGATGAATGAAGCCTCCGACCTCGTTATCGCTGAGCGTTTTGTGTTCTTGAGAAATCGTCCTCTGGAGCTGATGCAATGAGGCCAGGAGAGTAACTCACTGCACCGTCCGCAATGTGATTGCGGTGCGATTTGCTGAAAGCTGTTCATTTTATTAAAATAATCTTTTTGCGAATTGTAAATGAAATGCCCGTCAGTACCCGGTATGAATTCTCACAACACCAGGTTAAAGTGCAACAGGTTTGTTTGAAATCACGAGCTTTCGGAGCGCAGCTCCTTCATCACTCACGCTGAGGATTCACCACATTTTTCTGGCTTTGAATGAAAGCAATAGATATCTCGTCAATTCCCCTGTATCCTGAGTGTACGACACTGATTTCCACAGTACACTGCTTTAAATGTTTGTTTTCAATGTGAAATTAAGTATTTTGATTCCATGTGAAGGATTTAAACTTACACTCTTCCGGGAAGATTGTGACATAGTGGTAAAATCAGTGGAGCATGAATCCTGTGGCCCAGGCTCACAGGTCACGATCCCACCGCAGTCTAGAACTGAAACGGAAGTGAAAACTAGTCTCAGTAATGAAGCTTTGTTTTCTGATTGTCATGAAAACACATCTTGCAGAAGGAAATCTGTCATAAAGAACAAAGAACAAAGAACAGTACAGCACAGGAAACAGGCCCTTCGGCCCTCCAAGCCTGTGCCGCTCCTTGGTCCAACGAGACCAATCGTTGGACCAAGGGCGGCACGGTAGCACAGTGGTTAGCACTGCTGCTTCACAGCTCCAGGGTCCCAGGTTCGATTCCCGGCTCGGGTCACTGTCTGTGTGGAGTTTGCACATTCTCCGCGTGTCTGCGTGGGTTTCCTCCGGGTGCTTCGGTTTCCTCCCACAGTCCAAAGATGTGCTGGTTAGGTTGATTGGCTAGGTTAAAAATTGCCCCTTAGAATCCTGAGGTGCGTAGGTTAGAGCGATTAGCGAGTAAAATATGTGGGGGTAGGGCCTGGGTGGGATTGTAGTCGGTGCAGACTCGATGGGCTGAATGGCCTCCTTCTGCACTGTAGGGTTTCCATGTTTGTATCCCTCCATTCCCAGGCTGCTCATGTGACTATCCAGGTAAGTCTTAAACGATGTCAGCGTGCCTGCCTCCACCACCCTACTTGGCAGCGCATTCCAGGCCCCCACCACCCTCTGTGTAAAAAACGTCCCTCTGATATCTGAGTTATACTTCGCCCCTCTCACCTTGAGCCCGTGACCCCTCGTGATCGTCACCTCCGACCTGGGAAAAAGCTTCCCACTGTTCACCCTATCTATACCCTTCATAATCTTGTACACCTCTATTAGATCTCCCCTCATTCTCCGTCTTTGCAAGGAGAACAACCCCAGTCTCCCCAATATCTCCTCATAGCTAAGACCCTCCATACCAGGCAACATCCTGGTAAACCTTCTCTGCACTCTTTCTAACGCCTCCACGTCCTTCTGGTAGTGCGGCGACCAGAACTGGATGCAGTACTTCAAATGTGGCCTAACCAGCGTTCTATACAGCTGCATCATCAGACTCCAGCTTTTATACTCTATACCCCGTCCTATAAAGGCAAGCATACCATATGCCTTCTTCACCACCTTCTCCACCTGTGTTGCCACCTTCAAGGATTTGTGGACTTGCACACCTAGGTCCCTCTGTGTTTCTATACTCCTGATGACTCTGCCATTTATTGTATAACTCCTCCCTACATTATTTCTTCCAAAATGCATCACTTCGCATTTATCCGGATTAAACTCCATCTGCCACCTCTGCGCCCAATTTTCCAGCCTATCTATATCCTGCTGTATTGCCCGACAATGCTCTTCGCTATCTGCAATTCCAGCCATCTTCGTGTCATCAGCACACTTGCTGATTACACCAGTTACACCTTCTTCCAAATCATTTATATATATCACAAATAGCAGAGGTCCCAGTACAGAGCCCTGCGGAATACCACTGGTCACAGACCTCCAGCCGGAAAAAGACCCTTCGACCACTACCCTCTGTCTCCTATGTCCAAGCCAGTTCTCCACCCATCTAGCCACTTCTCCTTGTATCCCATGAGCCTTAACCTTCTTAACCAACCTGCCATGTGGGACTTTGTCAAATGCCTTACTGAAATCCATATAGACGACATCCACGGCCCTTCCTTCATCAACCGTTTTTGTCACTTCCTCAAAAAAGTCCACCAAATTTGTAAGGCACGACCTCCCTCTTACAAAACCATGCTGTCTGTCACTAATGAGATTGTTCCGTTCTAAATGCACATACATGCTGTCTCTAAGAATCCTCTCCAACAACTTCCCTACCACGGACGTCAAGCTCACCGGCCTATAATTTCCTGGGTTATCCCTGCTACCCTTCTTAAACAACGGGACCACATTCGCTATCCTCCAATCCTCAGGGACCTCACCCGTGTCCAAAGAAGCGACAAAGATTTCCGTCAGAGTCCCAGCAATTTCATCTCTCGTCTCCCTGAGCAGTCGAGGATAGATGCCATCAGGCCCTGGTGCTTTGTCAGTTTTAATGTTCCCTAAAAAACCTAACACTACCTCTCTCGTAATGGAGATTTTCTCTAACGGGTCAACACCTCCCTCCGAGACACTCCCAGTTAACGCGCCCCTCTCCGTCGTGAATACCGATGCAAAGTATTCATTTAGGATCTCCCCTATTCCCTTGGGTTCTAAGCATAATTCCCCTCCTTTGTCCCTGAGAGGTCCGATTTTCTCCCTGACAACTCTTTTGTTCCTAACGTATGAATAGAATGCCTTAGGATTCTCCTTCATCCTGCCTGCCAAGAACATCTCGTGACCTCTTTTTGCCCATCTAACTCCCCGTTTGAGTTCTTTCCTACTCTCTCTGTATTCCTCCAGAGCTCCATCTGTTTTCAGTTGCCTGGACTTAACGTACGCCTCCCTTTTCATTTTAATCAGATCCTCAATTTCCCTGGTTATCCACGGCTCTCGACCCTACCTTTCCTATCTTTCCTTTTTACAGGCACATGCCTATCCTGCAGCCTTATCAATAGTTCCTTAAAAGACTCCCACATGCCAGACGCGGACTTACCCTCGAACATCCTCTCCCAATCAACATCCACCAATTCCTGCCTCATCCGGCTATAGTTAGCCTTCCCCCAATTTAGCACCCTGCCCGTAGGACAGCACTCATCCTTGTCCATTACTATCCTAAAGTTAACATAGTTGTGGTCACTATTTGCCACATGTTCCCCTACCGAAACGTTGACGACCTGACCGGGCTCATTTCCCAGAACTAGGTCCAGTATAGCCCCCTCCCTAGTCGGGCTATCTACATACTGTTCCAAAGAACCTTCCAGTACGCATTTTACAAATTCCTCCCCGTCCGGACCCCCAGCTCTAAGCACTTTCCAGTCTGTGCCAGGGAAATTAAAGTCCCCCACTACAACAACCCTATTCTTTCTGCACCTATCCAGAATCTCCTGACATATCCTTTCCTCCACTTCCCGTGGGCTGTTGGGTGGTCTGTAGTACACCCCCAGCATAGTGACTGCACCCTTCCTGTTTCTGAGTTCCACCCACAGCGACTCAGTACATGACCCCTCTAAGTTGTCTACCCTCTGCACCGCGGTAGTATGCTCCTTAACTAATATCGCTACTCCCCCACCTTTTTTAGCCCCTCCTCTGTCTCGCCTAAAACACTTATACCCCGGAATATTCAGCTGCCAGTCCTGTCCTTCTTTTAACCAAGTTTCCGTCACCGCAACCACATCCAAATTCCGCACAAGCATTAAGGCCTTAAGTTCGTCTGTTTTACCCGTTACGCTCCTCGCATTGAAGCAGATGCACTCCAGACCTCCAGGCCCACTCAGGTCATCCTCCTCCAGAGTGCTCCTCTTCTTCGCTAGCCTTGCCCTGGCCCGCAGCTCAACCCCAGCCTCAGTATTTACTGACCTACTGTTTTGTTCCACACCCCCCTGCCACACTAGTTTAAATCCTGCCGAAACACTCTAGCAAAACTCCCAGCCAGGATATTTGCTCCCTTCCAGTTGAGGTGTAACCCATCCTTTCTGGACAGTTGCCATCCTGACTTGAAGATTTCCCAGTTATCTATGAATTTAAAACCCTCCCTCTTGCACCAGTCCTTTAGCCACGCGTTCAACTGTAGAATCTCCCTGTTCCGAGCCTCACTTGCACTAGACACCGGGAGCAATCCAAAGATTGCTACACTGGAGGTCTTACTTTTTAGCCTAGCACCCAACTCCCTGAATTTCTCTCGTATGACCCCCCTGCTCTTCCTACCTACATAATTTTCACCAATGTGTACAATCACATCCGTTTGACTACCTTCCTTTTTAAATATGCTTCCTACCCTCTCGGAGACATCCAGTACCCCGGCACCAGGGAGGCAGACTACCATCCTGGATTCTCGTTCAGTCCCACAGAAGCGACTGTCCGTGCCTCTAACCATTGCGTCCCCCACAACTATCGCTCTCCTAAACCCCTTCTTTCCCTTCCGGACCCCTGAGCCTGTCTCCGTGGAGGCGATCTGGTCCTCGTTGCTTACCCCTGGAGGGTCATCCCCCTCCACAGAATCCAAAACAATATACATATTTTGGAGGGGGACAACCACTGGGGATCCCTCCACAGACTGCTCACTCCCTTCCCTTCTCCCATCTGTTGCCCATCCCTTTCTTTTATGGGAGACTGCCACTGGGGTACTTTCTGGCACATCACCCTTCTGACTATTACCCCTCCTAACTGTGACCCACGTGTCTTCCTTCCGAGACCCTGGTGTCACTACCTGACTATAACTTTTATCTATTAATCTCTCATTTTCCCTAACTAAATTGAGTTCATCGAGCCTCAGCTCCAACTCCCTTACACGATCCTTCAGGACTTGCAGTTCCACACATCTGGCACAGATATGGACTTCCGGGAGGCAAGTTGTCTCCAGGAACTCCCACATCCCACACCGAATGCAGTATACTGGCCTCCCACTCATACCAGCCATGTCCTTTTTAGTTTTTGGGAGATAAAACAAAAAAGGGGGTGTAACAGAAGAAAAACAAACAACCTTCCTCGCCTTCGCCGAAGCCCTGTGAGCCAAAGCCCTTATAGCTCACACTCTGCTTCCCACACACTCCACTGCCCGCTCCCGACGCTGCCCGCTGTATACTGCAGCCTACCTTTTATACTTCACGCGCTTAAAAAACCCTTCCCAAACTCCTTAGCAGCCCACTTCCAGTTTTCACTTTAAACTTAAAATTCTACTGCAAAAGTAAAGGCCAAAAAAAAAAACACACACTGAGCTGACTAATTAAATAAAAAAACAATTCAATTAATCTCTCACCAGCACTGCTGCCTCCAATCACTCCCTCTCAGCTTGCTCCAGTGGAACAATGAGCCTTCTCCTTCATCCTTCTCCTTTCTGCCCTCCATGGGACTCCAGAGGAAAGGCAATGTGATTGACTCTTAACTGCCCTCTGAAATGGCCCAGCAAAATACTCAGTTCAGAGGGAAATAGGGATGGACAACAAATGCTGGCATTGACAATGAAATATATATTGCATGAGCAGCATTTTAAGAAATGATTAATTCTCATTTTGTTTCATTTCATGTCAAACAGGGTGACACATTCTGGTGTCTTAATATTTAAAACCTCAACCTTTCAACTGTTCAAACAGGTAAGATTCAGTCAGAGAAAAGTGAACCACTGTGATCGAAAACTAGGTTTTGTCGTTGCTGCGAATCCCACCTCAAAACAGAAAATGTTGGAAGCACTCATCGGCTTCAACAGCTTCTGTGGAGAGGGAAAGAGAGTGAATGATTCAGGTTGCTGACTTTTGACCCTAACTGGAAAAAAGTAGTGATTGAATGGTTTACAAACAAGTACACAGTCGAGTAAAATAGAGAGGGAGAGGAGGAAAGAACAAGCGGTCTTTTGATCGGTTGGAAGACTGGAGTGATTGAATTACAATGGAGGTGATTATTGTTCCCACTGACACAATCTCGCTGATCTGGGTTTAAATCTCATAATAAATAAGAACAAAACCTCTCGCTGAGTTCAGCGCTGAATTCCCCGCCTTCCAGTGAGCTGGAGGCAGTTTTCAGTCAGAAACCCACAACTGTGAGATAAACAACGCAGAAAGCAGAAAGACTCAGTTTGAGCGGTGACACTTCTGGAGGAACGGAGATCTGGAATTCACCCAAGAATGAGGGAAAGTTTAAAAATCAATGTCGCCCAACGTGGGGCTCGAACCCACGACCCTGAGATTAAGAGTCTCATGCTCTACCGACTGAGCTAGCCGGGCACATGCATTCAAATCATTTCCATAACCTAAAATGCATGGCGACAAATACGGTTTTTCCAACTGGTGTCTTCAGCTTGTTCTGATTTCAAACTTTACAATGAATCCACCGACAGAATCCCCAAATTTCCTATCCATTCCTCTGAATCATTAATTACATTATTCACATCTTCCAATTCTTAGCTTCACCTCTCCCAAATATTCCAAACTCCTCTTACATCATTCTCCTTATTTTTCTTTGTTCTTAATAATTTATCTCGGGGTGGAGGAAACTCAACACTTACACTGTCTAACTGTTTCCCAGTTTCAGACTTTTCAATAAGATCACCTCTGATTATTCTAAACTCCAGACCGAACAGACTCATCCCACTGATTCTCTCCTCGCAGGAGAAACGCAGAAATCAATCCAGTGAACCTCGGTTACACACAGACAGCGAAATAATGGACAGAGCAAGGAGCAAAATATGTCAACGTAATAAAAACATAGACAGAGAGTCTGAGGGAGATATATCGAGACAATTAAAAACAGAAATAGCGAGTGGGGTAGAAATCCACAACCCACGAATGAATAACAATAATCACGCAGCCAGCTGTCTCAACCAACAAATATGGGGTTCTCTAAACTGGTGAACAGAGTTAAAGTGAATGGCCATAAGCGTATTAACCACTTAATGTCTTGATTTTCTTGTGTGAGTGTTGTGTTGATAGATTGCCTGCACTGTGTGCTCAGGTTCTCAAACCAAACCCCACCGTTTGCACTGAAAATACATGTATAAATCCCATGACTTGTCCAATACGAAACAACAGCTGATTGAGGGATCGAGCCCGGCATGTGAACCCGAGATCGCTGATACGTTTGTAGATGTTTACTCGCCAGGTCTGAGTCATACCTCTCGTCCAACGAGCCGCTGCTGAGAGTGCTGTTCAATGAAAATATTTCCATTGACATCCAAAGCTGCTCAGACTTCTGCAGTGAAAGGTGAAAATGCTGGAAAAACTCAGAAAGCCAGACAGCTTGTGTGCACAGGAAAACAAATCTTATATTTTAGCTCCATAACCTTTCATTGGGAATAACTGGGAATTTTTAGAAATGTAGGAAGTTTTAAACAAGTGTTATCCAGCCGCATAACAAGAGGGTGTAAATCAGGAGAGATTAAATGAGGGAAACGAAGAATTTTAAAGTAATTACACCACAGAATGGGGCCATTCCTAAGTCCCTTAATGGACTCAGTTGTGGTGTGGATGAAGGGGAACCTGTGCATGTAATGTACATAGATAACATTGGAGCCAAAGTGATGAGTTGGTGGGTTTTGAAAATTGGAAGTTACACGTAGGAACATAGAATTAGGAGCAGAAGTGGGCAAATTCAGCGCTTCGAGCCTGAACCGTCATGCAATCAGTTCATGACTGATCTCTCCCTGTTCTCAAATCCACCTCCCTACCTGTTCCAATATCCCCTCATCCCTTTAATTATCAGGAATATGTCTGTCTCTTCCTCCAAATCATTTAATGATTCAGACTCAACCATGCTATGGGGCGATGCATTCCACAAATTCACGACCCTCAGTGAGAAGCAGTTCCTCCTCATCTCAGTTTTAAATCTATCACCTCTCAACCTATACATTTGACATGGTGTTCCCGATTGCGCATAAGAAAAAAGATTTTACTTTCTTCAATCCTATTTAGAATTTTATATACCACGATCACTTCAGCATCTTGTGGGAGTATTTCAACTCACTGTCAATTTCATGTCCCAGCAAGCACAATCGGTGTTGTCATTTGCTGAAGCAGTCACTTATGTTCCATCCAAACTGGACACATTCAGGGATATATGGTAAGTCATATTGAAAAACACAGTTCACCCGTGACTCTGGGAGTCCAGTGGGTTGTATTCAGTACTCCCCAGTGTTGTTTGTTTTCAATTCCCGCTCAGGAAACGATTATTTATAGCTCGCGGCAAACTATTAAAAAATAACCTGATTTACTATCTGATCGAAAGCAGATCTACTAATATCAGCCGAGTGAGTTTTGCAAGTCGACATCACAGCTGGAAATGTCACATGTGCAACAGGTCAAGAACGAACACAGTAGCAAGAAAGATGGTGATCGGCTGGAAAGCGCTGACAATAGAGATGGTGATGTAAGGTAACATTTGGATGGTAAAAAGGTCAGATTTTGGCGTACAAACTGAATTATTCAACTTTCCCCTCACTCTGCAACGAAAATATTTGGAAAAGGTTCTCTCCAGTTTTGAACAGTCGGAAGTGAAATTAATAACTGTAAGTGGAATGCCTGTTGTATGTTGTCACTGATTGAATGTATCACTGGGGTGGAAACAGAAAGTGCCATTTTGCAACAGAGACTTGCTTGTGGTGAATGTAGTCTGGCCTGGCGCGAAAAGCAAAGCAACACATGCAGTGTGTGTAAAGCAAGTTGTAAAACAGGCGAAAATCAGCTGGTCTGGTGGTTAGAGTTTGACACTTTCACTGCTGTTTGGATTGGTGGTCAGGTAATGGAGATTTGTTTCTCTCATCCAAACCGTAAAAACAAATGTCAGTTATTGCCTGGTGGAACATATAAAACACAATCTCGCCTCGTGTCCTGAAGTGAAGAGTGAGCAAATTCAACAGGAGGTTTTTTTTTGTCATTTCTGGCAGGATATTGGGAACCAGACAAGGTTAAGGGCAGTTTCAATGGTGCTGGTCCTTCACTGCAGCTCATTCTGTTTCTGACTGGATGTGATTCCTGCTTGTTACAGAGTTCAGGATAAATTGATTCAGTGAAGGAGCAGGCTCAAGCCAACTGATGGACTGTCGCAGCTCCTTTGCTGATAATTTCACTGGCGATACCAGTAAAGGACACAGTTGCAGGCGTGGTAACGTAGCCGAGTAATCTAAGGCAGTGGCTGAAAGTCCAGTTAAGATAGAGTTGTTGGTTCGACTGCAGCCACTGCCAGAATGGGCTTACGTTTTGGTCCCTGCAGTTGAAGTCCAGCATTTCAGATTGAATGCAATAATTTGTGCTGTGTCGTTCTTGCCATGAAGAAAGAGGAGCGACATACCAATGTAAACAGTTGTTGAGGTAAAGGAACGACTGCGGAAGGAGTGGAGCAAATTATCGTGGATTCTGGAATCGGAAACAAAAAGAGAAAATGCTGGAAAACCTCACCAGCATCTGTAAGGAGTGAAGAAAGCTGGCATTTCGAGTCCAGATGACCCTTTGTCAAAGCTGGGAGGAGTGGAGCTGCTCCGACAGAGAATACAAACGGGAACACCGGTTGAATGGTTGTCTGTCGAAATAAACAGCAGGATTGTAAACATTGAGACTGCAGTCCCGGCCCAGGGGATGTATTGGGATTTTCTAACTGAGGTTCAAATCCTGTCATGAGCGCTTCCCGTCATTCCTCATTGTGACTTTTTTTAAATTGAAAGTTATTGGAAATGAAGCAATGGGTGCAGAGATGATCAACTCCTGCAAAATTCTCACATCAGCGTCACTGAGGGTCCAGTGATCAGCGTCGGCGCCGTGACGCGTTTTGGATTCCCAGTCACGGAGTGAGTACATTTTTGTTCATTTCTTCATTTAATAAAAGCAGAGTCCGTGAAGTGAACAACAAGCTAAATCTTCCAGCTGGATGAACTTGTATCAGAGATGGAAAAATCAGAGATGCAATATTGACGATAAACTCTGAAGAAGAACCACATGACACACACAACATACATGTCAAGTACATACACAAAGACAAAACATGTGGTCATCTCTGGTACGCTACCGGTGCCACGTGATAGCGAGTTGAGGAACAGGGAGAGAGTGCACTTAAACATGTGGTTGCAGGGATGGTGCAGGACAGAAGGTTTCAGATACGTGGATAATTGGAACACGTTCTGGGGAAGGTGGGACCTCTACAAACAGGACGGGGTGCACCTGAACCAGAGGGGCACCAATATCCTGGGAGGGAAATTTGCTACGGCTCTTCAGGGGGATTTAAACTAATTTGTCAGGGGAGTGGGAAAAGGAGTTGTAGTCCAGAAGTCAGTGTTGAGGGTGGTGAGGTATTGGGGAAGGTATCAAGGTCAAGGGTGGGTACCGGTAGACAGGAAGATGGGTTGAAGTGTGTCTACTTCAATGCAAGGAGCATCCGGAACAAGGTGGATGAACTTGGGGCGTGGATTGCTACTTGGGACTACGATGTTGTGGCCATTACGGAGACGTGGGTAGAACAAGGACAGGAATGGTTGTTGGACGTTCCGGGGTATAGATGTTTCAGTAAGTGTAGGGAAGCTGGTAAAAGAGGTGGAGGAGTAGCATTGTTAATCAAGGATAGTTTAACGGCTGCGGAAAAGCACTTTGAGGGGGATATGCACACTGAGGTAATATGGGCTGCAGTTAGAAACAGGAAAGGAGCGGTCACGTTGCTAGGAGTTTACTATAGGCCCCCAAATAGTAATAGAGATGTGGAGGAAGAAATTGCTAAGCAGATTATGGATACGTGTGGGGGTCACAGGGTAGTTGTCATGGGGGACTTTAACTTTCCAAATATTGATTGGAACCTTTGTAGGTCAAATAGTTTGGATGGGGCACTTTTTGTGCAGTGTGTGCAGGAGGGTTTCCTGACACAATATGTGGATAGGCTGACAAGGGGTGAGGCCACATTGGATTTGGTACTGGGAAATGAACCGGGCCAAGTGTTAGATTTGGTTGTGGGAGAGAACTTTGGAGATAGTGACCACAATTCGGTGTCTTTTGTTATTGCAATGGAGAGGGATAGGGCCGGACGGCAGGGCAAGGCTTACAATTGGGGGAGAGGTAATTATGATGCGATTCGGCAAGAATTAGGGGGCATAAGATGGGAACAGAAACTGTCAGGGAAAGGCACTGATGAAAAGTGGAACTTTTTCAAGGAACAAATACTGGGTGTCCTTGATAGGTATGTCCCTGTCAGGCAGGGAGGAAATGGCCGAGTGAGGGAACCGTGGTTCACAAAAGAGGTGGAATGTCTTGTGAAAAGGAAGAGGGAAGCTTATGTAGGGATGAGGAAACAAGGTTCAGATGGCTCGACTGAGGGTTACAAGTTAGCAAGGAACGAGCTGAAAAAGGGGCTGAGGAGAGCTAGGAGGGGACATGAGAAGTCCTTGGCGGGTCGGATCAAGGAAAACCCCAAGGCTTTTTACTCTTATGTGAGGAATAAAAGAATGACCAGGGTGAGGTTAGGGCCGGTCAAGGACAGTGGTGGGAACTTGTGTATGGAATCAGTAGAGATAGGCGAGGTGATGAATGAATACTTTTCTTCAGTGTTCACCAAGGAGAGGGGCCATGTTTTTCAGGAAGAGAAGGTGTGACAGGCTAATAGGCTGGAGGAAATAGATGTTCGGAGGGAGGATGTATTGGCAGTTTTGAATGAACTGAAGGTCGATAAGTCCCCTGGGCCTGATGAAATGTATCCTAGGATTCTTTGGGAGGCGAGGGATGAGATTGCAGAGCCTTTGGCTTTGATCTTTGGGTCCTCGCTGTCCACGGGGATGGTGCCAGAGGACTGGAGAGTGGCAAATGTTGTTCCTCTGTTTAAGAAAGGGAATAGAAATGACCCTGGTAATTATAGACCGGTTAGTCTGACTTCGGTGGTTGGTAAATTGATGGAAAAGGTCCTTAGGGATGGGATTTACGACCATTTAGAAAGATGCGGATTAATCCGGGATAGTCAGCACGGATTTGTGAAGGGCAAATCGTGCCTCACAAATTTGATAGAATTTTTTGAGGAGGTAACTAGGTGTGTTGATGAAGGTAGGGCGGTTGATGTCATATACATGGATTTTAGTAAGGCGTTTGATAAGGTCCCCCATGGTCGGCTTATGATGAAAGTAAGGAGGTGTGGGATAGAGGGAAAGTTGGCCGATTGGATAGGTAACTGGCTGTCTGATCGAAGACAGAGGGTGGTGGTGGATGGAAAATTTTCGGACTGGAGGCAGGTTGCTAGCGGAGTGCCGCAGGGATCGGTGTTTGGTCCTCTGCTCTTTGTGATTTTTATTAATGACTTAGAGGAGGGGGCTGAAGGGTGGATCAGTAAATTTGCTGATGACACCAAGATTGGTGGAGTAGTGGATGAGGTGGAGGGGTGTTGTAGGCTGCAAAGAGACATAGATAGGATGCAAAGCTGGGCTGAAAAATGGCAAATGGAGTTTAACCCTGATAAATGTGAGGTGATTCATTTTGGTAGGACTAATTTAAATGTGGATTACAGGGTCAAAGGTAGGGTTCTGAAGACTGTGGAGGAACAGAGAGATCTTGGGGTCCATATCCACAGATCTCTAAAGGTTGCCACTCAAGTGGATAGAGCTGTGAAGAAGGCATATAGTGTGTTAGCTTTTATTAACAGGGGGTTGGAGTTTAAGAGTCGTGGGGTTATGCTGCAACTGTACAGGACCTTGGTGAGACCGCATTTGGAATATTGCGTGCAGTTCTGGTCACCTCACTATTAGAAGGATGTGGAAGCGCTGGAAAGAGTGCAGAGGAGATTTACCAGGATGCTGCCTGGTTTGGAGTTTCGGTCTTATGAGGAAAGGTTGAGGGAGCTGGGGCTGTTCTCTTTGGAGCGGAGGAGATTGAGGGGAGACTTAATAGAGGTTTATAAAATGATGAAGGGGATAGATCGAGTGAACGTTCAAAGACTATTTCCTCGGGTGGATGGAGCTATTACGAGGGGGCATAACTATAGGGTTCATGGTGGGAGATATAGGAAGGATATCAGAGGTAGGTTCTTCACGCAGAGAGTGGTTGGGGTGTGGAATGGACTGCCTGCAGTGATAGTGGAGTCAGACACTTTAGGAACATTTAAGCGGTTATTGGATAGGCACATGGAGCACACCAGGATGGTAGGGAGTGGGATAGCTTGATCTTGGTTTCAGATGAAGGTCGGCACAACATCGTGGGCCGAAGGGCCTGTTCTGTGCTGTACTGTTCTATGTTCTATGTTCTAATACACATGTCAAATCATGTCACTTTCAACTTCTATCTTTTAACTTCTGGCTCTCCACCTCAGACATTTCCACATTCATCAAAAATCTCCGTCCTCAAACCCGATCCTGGTCCTCGATCCACGGATAATGCTGCACTTTCTGGAAGCTTGTTGCAGCATTTGGTTCCATAGCTCAGTGGTTAGAGCACTGGTCTTGTAAACCAGGGGTCGCGAGTTCAATTCTCGCTGGAGCCTATGGGCGAAGTTTAGCTTATAGAAGCTGTCGGAAAGGGGAAGAAAGTTCGTAAAAATAGGGAGCTTTGATGAGTGGAGGCGCAGATCGGCTGTCGCTTGGGTAAGCGAATAGATATTTCCTTCTTCGTAAAAAAAATAGAAAGAGTGAGACATATTTGAAGAGCTGAAAAAGGTAAGTGTCGATATTGAGCAGAGAATAGATGCGTTTGTACAAGGAATGCATAAAGCTGGCATGTAGGTGCAGGCAATGATTGGAAGGAAAATTGCATTTTGGTGTTTATTGACGGCAGACTGGAGTCCAAGTATAATGAGGTGTTGCTGAAGTTGCACAGGGTTTTGTTGAGACCACATGTTGAATATTCTGTGCAGATATGATATTCACATTTAATAAAGGATATGTTTACGTTGGAAACGGTGCAGATAAGGTTCAGCAGATGATCCCTGGGATGATGGAGTTGTCGTATGATGAGAGGCTGAGTAAATTGGGCTGAAAATCTCTGGAGTTTGCATGAATGAGAGGCGATTTCATTAAACCTACACAAGTCTGATTGGGTTTGACAGGGTCGAGGCTGAGAGATTTCTTCTGCTCGTCGGGAAATCTAACCCACGGCAGTACAGTCTCAGGAAAATGGGCTGATCATTTCGGCCTAAGATAAGGCGAAATTACTTCACTGAAATGGTTGTGAATCTTTGAAATTCTTTATGCCAGACAGTTATGGATGCTCCATCATCGAATACATTCAAGGTTGGGACAGACAGGTTTCTGGCCTCTCGGGGAATTCAGGGATATGGGGAGCTGGTGAAAAACTGAGTTGTACCCCAAGATCAGCCATCACGGTACTGAATTTCGGGAACACGCTCAATGGACCGAGTGGTCTACTCCTGCTCCGATTTATTGTGTTCATGTGGATGATCAAGCTAATAATTCATGTTAAAATAAAAACAGAAAGTGCTGGAAGTTCTCAGCAGGTATTGCAGCAAATGTGAATCGGACAGAGAGTTAAGGTTCTGAGTCTAATATGGCTCTTTTTAAACTAGCAACTGAGTGTGAGTTACAACAATTAGCACAATACCGAGACTGGGAATTGAATTGAATCCAGGCAGTGAAAGCCCTGAATTTAAACTCCTGTATTATTTCTGCAGTAAACTTGTTCTGGAAACTTACCTGCCAATTGAAAGTGTGGAGGTTTGAGAGCACCCCGAGCCAAATGGACTCCCGCTATTCCTGTTTCTGCTTATATTCCCGACACAGATTTACTTTGTTCCCTTCTGTAACAGAGAAATATTGTCCAAACTTTGTCAGTCTTGCTGTTATTCAGTAGATTACCATACTGTTATGACACATAGGCTCATCCCCTTTATCTCACATCGTAATCTGGAAAAACTATTTGTGAAACTGCGAACTGTTTTTTATTAACGTTCAGAGGCTTATTAATGATAAAAATTCCTGTCACTCACTTTGAGTGAATAATCAACAAGCTAGTTTATTCAAATAACCAAGAACATTAAGTAAACAAGTAAAACATGTTAATTAAGGTACGGTTCGACTGAAATGCTGTTCAAATAATACTAGGAACATTCATTACCAATACTGTAATAACAGAATTTCAGTCACTCTCAGAGAAATTATACAAAGAGCCTCGATGGGATTCAGAAGATTTTGGAGTTCTGCAGTAGTTGTGCGGTCTGTAAGGTCTTTCTAACTCCGTATCCTTCAGTTAGATAGTTTTCTTAAGCGAATGTTAATCTGTCAGGGGTGGAGAACTGCTGCAGAGGCAAATGTTTTTTTGACTTGCTGCCCTGGCCTCTGGAGATGGTCACCCAAGATATTATCGAGCGATGGCTGTTCCTCTGGCCTTTTTTTACCTGATATGGAGATGCCGACGTTGGACTGGGGTAAACACACTGAGAGTTTTAACAACACCAGGTTAAAGTCCAACAGGTTTATTTGGGAGCAAATGCCATTAGCTTTCGGAGCGCTGCCCCTTCGTCAGATGGAGTGGATATCTGCTCGCAAACAAGGCACACAGAGACAGAAAATCAAGTGACAGAATACTGATTAGAATGCCAATCCTGACAGCCAACCAGGTCTTAAAGATACAGACAATGTGAGTGGAGGGAGCATTAGGCACAGGTTAAACAAATGTGTATTGTCTCCAGACAGGAGAGCCAGTGAGATTCTGCAAGTCCAGGAGGCAAGCTGTGGGGGTTACCGAAAGTGTGACATGAATCCAATATCCCGGTTGAAGCCGTCCTCTTGTGTGCGGAATTTGGCTATCCATTTCTGCTCAGCGACTCTGCGCTGTCGTGTGTCGTGAAGGCCGCCTTGGAGAACGCTTACCCGGAGATCAGAGGCTGAATGCCCGTGACCGCTGAAGTGCTCCCCCACAGGAAGAGAACAGTCTTGCCTGGTGATTGTCGAGCAGTGTTCATTCATCCGTTGTAGTAGCGTTTGCATGGTTTCCCCAATGTACCATGCCTCGGGACATCCTTTCCTGCAGCGTATCAGGTAGACAACGTTGACCGAGTTGCAAGAGTAGGTACTGTGTACCTGATAGATACTGTTCTCACGTGCGATGATGGCATCCGTGTCGATGATCCGGCACATCTTGCAGATGTTGCTGTGGCAGGGTTGTGTGGTGTCATGGTCACTGTTCTCCTGAAGGCTGGGTAGTTTGCTGCGGACAATAGACTGTTTGAGGTTGTGCGGTTGTTTGAAGGCAAGACGTGGGGGTGTGGGGATGGCCGTGGCGAGATGTTCGTCTTCATCAATGACATGTTGAAGGCTCCGGAGGAGATGCCGTAGCTTCTCCGCTCCGGGGAAGTACTGGACGACGAAGGGTACTCTGTCCACCGTGTCCCATGTTTGTCTTCTGAGGAGGTCGGTGCGGTTTTTCGTTGTGGCGCGTCGGAACTGTCGATCGATGAGTCGAGCGCCATATCCTGTTCTTATGAGGGCATCTTTCAGCGTCTGGAGGTGTCTGTTGCGATCCTCCTCATCAGAGCAGATCCTGTGTGTACGGAGGGCTTGTCCGTATGGGATGGCGGCACGGTAGCACAGTGGTTAGCACTGCTGCTTCACAGCTCCAGCGACCTGGGTTCGATTCCCGGCTTGGGTCACTGTCTGTGTGGAGTTTGCACATTCTCCTCGCGTCTGCGTGGGTTTCCTCCGGTGCTCCGGTTTCCTCCCACAGTCCAAAGATGTGCGGGTTATGTCGATTGGCCATGCTAAAAATTGCCCTTAGTGTCCTGAGATGCATAGGTTAGAGGGATTAGTGGGTAAATATGTAGGGATATGGGGGTAGGGCCTGGGTGGGATTGTGGTCGGTGCAGACTCGATGGGCCGAATGGCCTCTTTCTGTACTGTAGGGTTTCTTTCTATGATTAACGTGTTCAGGGTGGAAGCTGGAGAGTGGAGCATCGTGAGGTTATCTGTGGGCTTGCGGTACAGTGATTTGCTGAGGTGAGCGTCCTTAATGGAGATGCGTGTGTCCAAGAATGCAACCAATTCCGGAGAGTAGTCCATGGTGAGTCTGATGGTGGGATGGAACTTGTTGATGTCATCATATAGTTGTTTCAGTGATTGTTCACCACGAGTCCAAAGGAAGAAAATGTCATCGATGTATCTAGTGTATAGCATCGATTGAAGGCACTGTGCAGTGAAGTCGTCTTGGTCGAACCTGTGCATGAAGAGGTTGGCATATTGAGGTGCGAATTTGGCCCCCACGGCTGTTCGGTGTGTCTGGATGAAGAACTTGTTGTTGAAGGTGAAGACATTGTGGTCCAGGATGAAGCGGATGAGTTGTAAAATTGCATCTGGAAACTGGCAGTTTTCGGCGTTGAGTACTGAGGCCGTTGCAGCAATGCCATCATCGTGGGGGATGGTGGTGTAGAGTGCCGAGACATACATTGTGACGAGGAGTGCTCCTGGTTCAACTGCTCCATGTGTGTTGAGTTTCTGTAGGAAGACCGTCGTGTCGCGACAAAGCTGGGGGTTCTTTGTACCATGGGTTTCAGGATGCCTTCGACATAGCCAGAGAGGTTCTCGCACAGGGTCCCATTGCCCGATACGATGGGACGGCCGGGTGTTTTTACCTTGTGTATCTTTGGGAGGCAGTAGTGATCTCCAACGCGGGGAGTATGTGGGATGAGAGCACGGAGGGTGCTCTGAAGGCCCGGATCAAAGGTTTTGATCGGAGTGCTGAGTTGACGGGTGTGTTCTTTAGTCGGATCTGTGGGTAACTGTCTGTAGTGTTCCTCGTTGTTCAGTTGTCGGTACACCTCTTTGCAGTAATCCCTTCTGTTCAGTATGACGATGGCCTCTGAGTGCGGAATTGTCTCCTCAACTCAGTCCTAAATGGTTGACACACCATCCGGATAACGTGAGCCCAGTTCAAAGCGCTCCAGGCTCCAGCAAGAGGCGGGGGAGGAGTGGGGGTGGGGGGTGGAGGGGGTGTTGCGGGGTTGGGGGCTGGGGGAGAGGGGCGGTGGAAACAATCTCTCAGCATGTACACTGTCAAACAGTCTCACCTTTCCAGACTTTTCAATGGGATCACTTTTCATTATTCCATACCCCAGGGAGAACATGGTCACAGCAATGAATCTCTCCTCCAAGGGCAACTGCCTCATCACAACAATCAATCCAGTGAATCTTGGTTTCACAAACAGCGCGAGAATAGAGGGAAGTAAGAGCAAAGTATGGAAAGTTGATAGAGGCACAAAGAGAGACTGAGACAGTGAAAGAGACTGACGTCGATACACAGAAACAAAGAGACAGATATAGACAGTGAGTGGGGGAGTCAGCCACATCTAATGCATGAATAACAATGTAGACAAAGCCAGCGGCCGGAGTCCACAAGCATTGGGTCCTCTGAATCGTTGACTAGGGACAAAGAGAATGTTCAAAAGCATAGTCAACTTTTGAAAACATATCGAATTGCTTGAGAGGCAGTTTCCCAAACCGAACGGTGAGTAAACTCATCCTGCCCTGTCTACGGCAAAGAAATGAGCAAGACTTTGCCATTGCTAACAACAACGGGGCTTGTCTGGGATTTGAACCCAGGGCCTCTCGCAAACTGGCAAATCACAACACCCAAAGCGAGAATCATACCCCTAGACCAACGAGCCACTGCTGCAAGGTGGGCTCAAATACAGATATTATATTGCCATCCGAATCTGATCTGACAACTGCAGTGGAAGTTGGAAGCGCTGGAAAAACTCAGGAAGCCAGGCAGCATGTGCACACAGGGAAAGGAATCTCCTCTTACACCTGCATAACTTTTCTTTTCAACGGGTAAAGGTTGGAAATGTAGGAAGTTTTAAACAAGTGAAATCCAGGAGCTAGAAAACATAACAACAGGAAACAGCTCTGAGAAGGAACAATTCAGGAGAGATAAATGAACAAGTACTGTGTCGTCCATGGCCTGAGAGTGAGGAAAGCAGAGTATCACAGAATGTCTGCACCGCAGCATGAGACCATTCACAAGATATTTGAAGCAGTCGCGTGTCCTGTGGATAATAGGGAGCCGGTGGGTGTACTGTACAGTGATTACACAGGAGCTGCAGTGATGAGGTTGGTGGATTTTGGAAATTGAGAGGAACACATGAGCAGCTTGTGTGACTACTTCACCTCATTGCCGCTTTTATACGGCAGCGAAAAGTAATCGTTGTTGACACTGCATGAAGGACTAACTTATGTTCAACCTGAACAGAACACTTTGAAAGAGAGACTTGCCTCTGGTGGAAATAGATCTGAGATGGAAATAATGAAATATAAAATGAAGTAAATTAGATTAAACTTCCAACGTATTAGAAATATTGGGACGTCCAACCTATTAGAAATATTGGATTTACAGTAAGTGACGTGAACTGATGCTGTGATCGCAGATATGGAACTGGGACCACCATCACACCGAGTGAATCCGCTGTCTGTTTAAATGTTGATCAAAGAAAACTTTTAATCATCTTGCACAATGGAACATACGGGAACTCAGTCAAGAAGCACACTTCACTCACAAATAACAGAAAAGGTCAATTTCATCTCGCAACTTTCAGCCTATGGCCATCTTCTGTACATTTACCAAGAAGATTCATAAAGTAAGTGAATAGAGTTTGTGATGGTTAAAAAAAAACGCGTTCACACCCTTGGTGTACGTAAGCACAGTGACGCACACAGAGGAGCAAACATAAGTATAGACCACGCGAGACAGAGGACTAACGAGCGACAAAACGGGAGCTGAGCAGAAACGGAAGATAGCTTAGGGATAGAGCATTTGACTGCAAGTCACGACGTTTCTCCATTCAAATCGAATGCCTGCTTCCGCGCTTAATTGCTTTTTTTTCAATTAAAACTGCCCTTCATTGACTGGAAAGTGCTTTGTGACGTCTGCAGGTCGGGATAGGTTCTATATAAATGCAATTATTTCATGATCTTCATTCCAAGTCCTCTGTTTTTTGGGTTTAAACCCAGTTGTTGTGGGTTTAATCTCAGTTGTTTGGATTTAATCTCAGTTGTTTGGGTTTACTCTCCGTTATTTGGGTTTAATCTCAGTGGTTTGGGTTTAATATCAGTTGTTTGGATTTAATCTCAGTTGTTTGGATTTAATCTCAGTTGTTTGGATTTAATCTCAGTTGTTTGGGTTTAATCTCAGTTGTTTGGGTTTAATCTCAGTTGTTCGGGTTTAATCCCAGTTGTTGTGGATTTAATCTCAGTTGTTTGGATTTAATCTCAGTTGTTTGGGTTTAATCTCAGTTGTTTGGGTTTAATCTCAGTTGTTTGGGTTTAATCTCAGTTGTTTGGATGTAATATCAGTTGTTTGGGTTTAATCTCAGTTGTTTGGGTTTAATATCAGTTGTTTGGATTTAATCTCAGTTGTTTGGGTTTAATATCAGTTGTTTGGGTTTAATATCAGTTGTTCTGGGTTTAATCTCAGTTGTTTGGGTTTAATATCAGTTGTTTAGGTTTAATCTCAGTTGTTTTGGGTTTAATCTCAGTTGTTTGGGTTTAATATCAGTTGTTCTGGGTTTAATCTCAGTTGTTCTGGGTTTAATATCAGTTGTTTGGGTTTAATCTCAGTTGTTTGGGTTTAATCTCAGTTGTTTGGGTTTAATATCAGTTGTTAATATCAGGGATTTGTTCCCAGGAGCAGGCTGAGGGTAAGAGAGTGGGTTTTCTGACTTTAATTAATTATTTATTTTTTCAGTTAATTTTGGGTTTAAAATCGGAGGTTTTTTTCAAAACCGGAAGTCGGGCCAGGAGAGGCCTGGGGAAGTTTTTGGAGGGTTTAAAAGCGCACCAAAGTATACAGCGGGCAGCATCGTAGCGGGCAGCAGAGTGAGTGGGAAGTTGAGTGAGCTGTCAGGGCTTTGGCTCACAGGGCTTGGACGAGCAGGGATGAGTTTTTGTTTCCTTACACTCTTATTAACTTTTCACTGTCTTACTTGACATAAAGTGTCCAGTATGAGTGTGAAACCAATGTGTTGTTCCCAGTGTAGGATGTGGGAGGTCCTGGAGGCATCTGGCCTCCCGGACATCCACATCTGTGAGGGGTGTGTCGAGCTGCGGTTCCTGAGGGACCGTGTTAGGGAGCTGGAACTACAGCTCGAGGATCTTAGGCTGATGAGGGAGAATGAGGAGGTGATAGACAAGAGCTATCATCAGGTGGTCACACCAGGGCAACGGGAGGAGGCCAAGTGGGTGATGGCCAGGAAGGGTAAGGCTAGGGTGGTTGAGAGCACCCCAGTGGATTTGCCCCTGCACAACAAGTACTCCTGCTTGAGTACTGCTGGGGGGGACAGCCCGCCTGGGGGAAGCAGCAGTGGCCGTGTCTCCGCAGTGGAGTCCAGCCCTGTAACTCAGAGGGCTAAGGAAAAGAGGAGGAAGGCGGTATTAATCGGGGACTCGATGGTGAAGGGGACAGACAGGCGTTTCTGCGGAGGTAGGCGGGATTCTCGCATGGTGGTCTGCCTCCCTGGGGCCGGGATCCAGGATGTCGCTAGTCGCGTCCCGGAAATCCTGAGGTGGGAGGGAGAGGAGCCTGAGGTAGCGGTACATATTGGTACCGCTGATGTGGGTAGGAAGGGAGAAGGGGTCATGAAAAGGGAGTACAGGGAATTAGGGAGACAGCTGAGAAAGAGGAAAGCAAAGGTAGTAATCTCAGGATTACTGCCTGTGCCACGGGTAGGTGAGGGCAGGAATGGAGTGAGGTGGAGGATGAATGTGTGGCTGAGGGACTGGTGCAGGGGGCAGGGATTCAGGTTCCTGGACCATTGGGACCTCTTTAGGGGCAGGGGTGATCTGTATACAAAAACCGGGTGGAACTTGAATCACACGGGGACCAATATCCTGGCCGGTAGGTTGGCTAAGGTTACTGGGGAGAATTTAAACTAGATAGGTTGGGGGGAGGGGAGCTAGAAGAGTTGACTAGGATCAAGGAACTAATTGATGGGGTGGAGGATGCAGGGGTAAGGGGAATTACAAAATTAATGGTAGAGGAGAGGGTGCAAGTGAATGAAGGCGGTAATTTAGATAAGGGAGTAGAGGGAGAGGGTGTTCGCGACTCATCAAAGCGGGTCCAGATAAAAGCTGGAATAAGGACACTTTGCCTGAATGCACGAAGCATTCGGAACAAGGTAAATGAGTTGATGGTGCAAATCAGCACGAGTGGGTACGATCTAGTGGCCATTACAGAAACGTGGCTGAAAGGTGACCAGGACTGGGAGATGAATATCCAGTGGTATCAGGCGTTTAGGAAGAATAGACAGGAAGGAAAAGGTGGTGGGGTCGCGCTATTAATAAGAGATAATATCAGGGTAGTACTGAGGGATGACATAGGCTCTGAGGAACAAAACGTGGAATCATTATGGGTAGAGATGAGGAATAGTAGAGGGAGAAAGACACTAGTAGGTGTGGTATATAGGCCCCCAAATAATAATGTTGAGGTAGGGAGGGCTATAAACAAGCAGATAAGGGATGCGTGTAAAAACGGAACGGCAATAATCATGGGGGACTTCAACATGCACATTGACTGGCAGACTCAAGTCGGTAAGGGTGGAATGGAGGAAGAGTTCTTAGAATGCTGTCGGGATAGTTTCCTTGAACAGCATGTTACGGAACCGACGAGGGAACGAGCTATTTTGGATCTGGTATTGTGTAACGAGGTAGGTAGAATTAAGGATCTTATTGTGAAGGACCCTCTTGGGTCTAGTGACCACAATATGGTCGAATTTCTGATTCAGATGGAAGAGGAGAAAGTTTGGTCCCAAACCAGTGTCCTCTGTTTGAACAGAGGGAAATATGATAGGATGAGGGATGAATTGGCTAAGGTAGACTGGGAGAGCAGGCTGGCAGGTAGGATAGCTGAGGAACAGTGGAGGATTTTTAAGGAGATCCTTTTCAGTTCTCAGCAAAAATATATTCCAGCAAAAAACAAGGATTGTAAGAAAAGGGAGAACCAGCCGTGGATAACGAAGGAAATAAAGGAGAGTATTAAAATAAAAACAGCTGCGTACAGAGTGGCCAAAAATAGTGGAGAAACAAGTGATTGGGAAAAATTTAAGAAACAACAAAGAGAGACTAAGAAAGCGATAAAGAAAGGAAGGATAAACTATGAAGCTAGGCTAGCAATTAATATAAAAAATGATAGTAAAAGTTTTTATAAATATATAAAAAGGAATAGAGTGGCTAGAGTGAATGTTGGACCCTTGGAGGACGAGAGGGGGGAGTTAATAGTGGGAAATGAGGATATGGCTGAGTCTTTAAATAAGTTTTTTGTGTCGGTCTTCATGGTGGAGGACACAAATAGTTTGCCAAATATTAACGATAGAGGGTTGGCAGCAGGAGAAATACTTAATACAATTAATGTTACCAGAGAGGCAGTGCTGGGTAGACTAATGGGACTGAAGGTGGATAAGTCCCCGGGTCCGGATGGAATGCATCCCAGGGTATTGAAAGAAATGTCAGAGGTAATAGTGGATGCGTTAGTGATTATTTATCAAAACTCGTTGCATTCTGGGGTAGTGCCGGTTGATTGGAAAACGGCTAATGTTACGCCGCTGTTTAAAAAAGGAAGGAGACAAAAGGCGGGTAACGATAGGCCGGTCAGCTTAACGTCTGTAGTAGGGAAAATGCTGGAATCCATTATTAAAGAGGAGATAGCAGGGCATCTGGATAGAAATGGTTCGATCAATCAGACGCAGCATGGATTCATGAGGGGAAAGTCGTGCTTGACGAACATGTTGGATTTTTATGAAGATGTGACTAGGGCGGTTGATGGAGGAGAACCGGTGGATGCGGTGTTTTTGGATTTCCAAAAGGCATTTGATAAGGTGCCCCATAAAAGGCTACTGAAGAAGATTAGGGCACACGGAGTTGGGGGTAGTGTGTTAAAGTGGATTGGGGACTGGCTATCCGACAGGAAGCAAAGAGTCGGAATAAATGGGTGTTTTTCCGGTTGGAGGAAGGTAACTAGTGGCGTGCCGCAGGGATCGGTACTCGGGCCGCAACTATTTACCATTTATATAGACGATCTGGAGGAGGGGACGGAGTGTAGGGTAACGAAGTTTGCAGACGACACAAAGATAAGTGGAAAAGTGAATCGTGTGGAGGACGGAGAAGATCTGCAGAGAGATTTGGACAGGCTGAGTGAGTGGGCGAGGATATGGCAAATGGAGTATAACGTTGAGAAATGCGAGGTTATACACTTTGGAGGAAATAATAACAAATGGGATTACTATCTCAATGGAAACAAATTAAAACATGCTACCGTGCAAAGGACCTGGGGGTCCTTGTGCATGAGACGCAAAAGCCCAGTCTGCAGGTACAACAGGTGATCAAGAAGGCAAATGGGATGTTGGCCTATATTGCGAAGGGGATAGAATATAAAAGCAGGGATGTCTTGATGCACCTGTACAGGGCATTGGTGAGGCCGCAGCTGGAATACTGTGTGCAGTATTGGTCCCCTTATATGAGGAAGGATATATTGGCATTGGAGGGAGTGCAGAGAAGGTTCACCAGGTTGATACCGGAGATGAGGGGTTTGGATTATGAGGAGAGGCTGAGGAGATTGGGTTTGTACTCGTTGGAGTTTAGAAGGATGAGGGGGGATCTTATGGAGACTTATAAGATAATGCGGGGGCTGGATAGGGTGGAGGCGGAGAGATTCTTTCCACTTAGTAAGGAAGTTAAAACTAGAGGACACAGCCTCAAAATAAAGGGGGGTCGGTTTAAGACAGAGTTGAGGAGGAACTTCTTCTCCCAGAGGGTGGTGAATCTCTGGAATTCTCTGCCCACTGAGGTGGTGGAGGCTCCCTCGCTGAATATGTTTAAAGCGCGGATGGACGGATTCCTGATCGGTAAGGGAATTAAGGGTTATGGGGATCAGGCGGGTAAGTGGTACTGATCCACGTCAGATCAGCCATGATCTTATTGAATGGCGGGGCAGGCTCGAGGGGCTAGATGGCCTACTCCTGCTCCTATTTCTTATGTTCTTATGTTACTGAGCCCAGTCAGTGGGAACAGTCTGTCCCTCTCTGCTCTTTCAAACGGCCCTTTTCCATGTTAGGAGAAGGGATTAACCATTACACCACAACAACACTGCGGGGTAAAATAATAAAATATACATGTTTAGATTTGTAAACGATGCCATCATTTGGTCTTTCTGTGTCAGGTTTGGTGAAAATTGAATTGGCGTCTAACTTGCAGCCAACACGCTGTCACCCTGATTTAGGATGCCTTGTAGGGTCCAGTTGTGTCAGTCTCTGTGGCGCAATTGGTTAGCGCGTTCGGCTGTTAATCGAAAGGTTGATGGTTCGAGACCATCCAGGGACGGCGTTTTCAGTTTTTTTTCCACTCCATCTACTTTCATTGTCTCTCGGTTTTTGAGTGTCACTGAGTCCTTGGGCAACCCAAAAAAAAAAACTTATCGTGTGTTTCTGCCTCTACTGTTAGCCGACGTTAGTTTATTGAACATTTATCTCTGACATATTATTTGTAACAATTTATATATTTCAAAATTATTAAACTCAATAACTGAACTCGAAACTTTAACCTATGTTTGATCTTGGGTTTCCATTTTCCTGCCCATTCCTCTTCTTTCTCAGATAGATCAGGAATCTGTCTGTCCCAACCTGAAATGTGTTCAATGAGGGAAATACACAGCAAGTCGGCAAAGATCAGTGGAATGAGGACTGAGTTAAACTTTCACCAGAATGCTGCTTTTATAATTGAAAAGTCCTGAGATTGAGAGCAGAGAGTTCACATTTGAGGCGTTTCAGTTCTTTGAGAGATGAATGCCTGCCGTGTTTTACAAGGTACGTTTTCACAGGATCAGTAATGATGAGGTTGGTGGGTTTTGGAAATTGAAAGTTACACGTGAACAGCCTGTGGGACTATTTCATTTATCATTGCCGTCTTGCCGTTTTATGTTCTGATAAAACCTGTATTTATAATACAAGCATGAGATGGTGGAAATTCTCAGCAGGTTTGGCAGAATCTGTGGACACGCATCAAATTCCAAATACTTCCATGTGTCACCTGTGTTCCTGAAGTATACTGATCCTTGTGTTCAAAAAAACTGATGAAACCTTTTCAAAGCAGCTGTCCCATCTCTAAGTGTTATTAAATATTAAGGAATCACATTATCTCACAGCCATGTGGCATTTACACTTCCCCAATGCTTGAATAATATTCGGCAACTGCATTCATGGAGAAAGAGATAAAATTCGGGACAAATGTTATTTTCTGAACCTTATGTTAGATCAATGACTCTGCCACATGGCTAAGGTTTGCAACCGAATTATAATTCAACAAAACAAGGATTTAAATTGCAATCAGACTGCACTGTTTGATATTCTCGGCCGGTCACATTGGTCATCAGCAGAGTTTCTGGATTGTAGGAGTTAACATGTTCATTTCATATACGATGAGCTCCCCGATTCAAAATAAGGTCGGAACATTATCGAAATTAATATTTTTTTGAATTTTCCCCGATTCTTGATCGCTGTTGCATATGAACTGGATTGGAGCAGACAAAATGTTAATTTGTTCTTCGCCATTTATTGAAAAGAATACCCTCAGCAAAGTCGCCACTGGCATATTGTTGCTTTTCTGCTTCCACTGTCACACTCACGGTGCAGCTGATGCAGGCTGGATGGATTAGCCATGGCAAATGAGTGATGTTCCGGTTCGACAGTGGCAAAAGTGCCTCAGTAAGGTACTCTGGGCTTACATTTTCTGGTTAATGTTTCAGCCATTTCTGACTGAGGTATGGAGATATTTCTTCACTCAAAGGCTTGTGAATCTTTGGAATTATTTGACTTATTATTGTCACATATATTAGCATACAATAAAAAGTATTGTTTCTTGCGCGCTGTACAGACAAAGCATACCGTTCATAGAGAAGGAAACGAGAGAGTGCAGAGTGTAGTGTTACAGTCATAGCTGGGATGTAAGAAATTGAATTGAAGCATTGTGAGAGAGTTTAAAAGAGTTAGAATGACGTTTTAAAAGCAGAGAACGAGAGTAAAAGATATAGTTAGAAGGTATGCTGGGCACAGCTTGCAAGAGGTCGCCTCGCTCGGGTGCCATCTTGCATCAATTCTGGAGCTGCACAGAGGTCTGTGGATTTTCAATTCATGAAGACATTGAAGGTAGAGGTGGAAAGTTGTTAGAATCTAAGTGAATGAAGGGCTATCGGGATAAACTTGGAAATTGGGGTTGAGGCTGTGGATCTGCCTCGATTCAGTGGTGGAGGAGGCTCAATGGGTCATGTGACCCAATTCTACTCCATTGATTCTGTTCACTTGCAATACCAGATACGGCATCAACAGGTTCTACTGGTAGCATTGATGAGTTCAGGACAGTAATGATGTGGAGTTGCCGGCGTTGGACTGGGATAGGCACAGTAAGTAATCTCACAACACCAGGTTAAAGTCCAAAAGGTTTATTTGGCAGCACAAGCTTTCGGAGCACTGCCCTTTCATGACGTGAGTCACGTGCTACCAAATAAATCTGTTGGACTTTCACCTGGTGCTGTGAGACTCGTTCCAAGGCAGTCATATGAGTTGAAGCGTGTGATCGAATCTAATCACCGCTATATGTCCAGTTAATTAACTTTACGAAATATCTCTGTTATCACACGAATTCCATGCAACTCAAATGTAAATTATTGTTGGTAATTGACGGGTTTGTGGAACCAGTTTCCTTGAATCAGTGCATCGCAATGTTTCTGTGGTGTAGTCGTTGTCACATTCACGTTACACGTGAAAGATCCGCGGTTTAATCCCGGCAGAAATACTTTCATCATACAGAGAAAATGTTGGAAGATCTGAACTAACCTGACAGCATCTGTGGAGAAAGAATAGAGCCAACGTTTAAAGTCCGGATGACCCTTCGTCAGAGCTCCGGACTCGAAACGTTGGCTCTATTCTGTCTCTACAGATGCTGTCAGTCCTGCTAAGATTTTCCAGCAGTTTTCTATTTCTGTTTCAGGTTCCAGCATCCGCAATATTTTGCCTTCACAGAAAAAAAAATTCAAATGGTTTTAATTTCAGAGGGATTCGACTACTGGAATTATTTGCGTGTTTGTCACTAAATATGAACTGACCTGCTGAGTATTCCCAGTATTTTCTGATTGTAAAGTGAGGAATCACTCAGCGAAAGGATCAAAAGGAATCTCTGTGATAGAGAACAAGACAGAATGGATTACATGACACCAGGAATGGTGGACAAGGCAACATTGAACCAGTAATAGTGGAGCCTGGGTGGTCTAGTGGTTCAGAGTCAATGTTTCCACCGCTATGCCCCGGAATTGATGACAAACTGTTAACTAAACAGAGCACTTTGCTCAGCACGTACTGAATTTCTGGAGTTGAAAGTATCTGAACATAAAGGAAGAAGACATAATTTGTTTTAGTTGGTTATAAGATGTTGGAATGACTGTGTGACAATGTCAGTTGCGAAATTGACCTGAAATGAAGCGGTGGAGACAGAGATGGTTATCAACGAATTTCAAATCTCTGATATTAGCTTTCCTGGTGTCCCGTGGTCAGGTTTCGGCGCCATGTCTCGCGTTGGAGTCCCAGGCAAGTAATGAATAACTTATTATTTAACTCTTCATTAAATGAAAACACAGCTCACAGTGTCTGTTGAGGGAGAAAGAAGATTAATCTTCAGCAGATGAATTGTATCAGAGCTGGAAAAATCAGAGATGTAACAACAGCAATAAACTCTGAAGAAGAATGAGACGGCAGACATTTATCACAAAAGCAACTGACACACATGTCAAATTCTTCCTCTTTCAAGTCTCATCGATTAACTCCTTGTTCTCCACCTCGGATATTTCCACATCCATTAAATATCACCCACCTGAAAATTCAACCCCTTCTTCGCTCCACTGATGATGATACAGCAGCTCCGTACTGGGCGCAGGAATTGGCTCTGTAGCTCAGTGGTTGCAGCAGATCGGGTGTAAGGTTAGACAGTTTAAATTTTATTTATTAGTCCCACAATTAAGCTTACATTAAGACCGCAATGAAGTTTCTGTGACAATTCCCTCGTCGGCAGAACCGGCACCTTCTCGGGTAAATTGACAGCTAATTTAGCATGGCCAATGTACCTAACCACCACATCTTTCACTCTGTGGGAATAAGAAGGAGCACCCGCAGGAAACCCACGCAACACTGGGAAAGCATGCAGACTCTGCACAGACAGTAACCAATGACGGAAATCAAAACCGGGTCCCTGGCGCTGTGAGGCAGCAGTGCCACCATGTTGCCCAAAAAGATATTCTCTTGTTCATAAACGGAGAAAGAGCAGACAATGTTTGGAAAGATGACCTAGTTCTGTCTTAATTCATTAAAAATGGGCGTCGCTGGCTGGCCAGCATTTATTGCCCATCCTGGTTGCCCTAGGACAGTTTGGAGTCAACCACTTTGCTGCAGCTCTGGAATCAATGTCGGCCAGGCCGGATAAGGGACGGCAGATTTCCTTTCCTAAAGCACATTACCGAACTCCATGTTTATTTTTCCGACAATCGACAATGGTTTCATGGTCATCAGTAGATTCTTAATTCCAGATAGTTTTAATTGAATACAAATTGCACAACGTGCCGTGGCAGGATTCAAAAGCGGGGCCCCGTAAAATTGGATGAGTTTCTGGATAAATAATCTCGCGATAATACCACAAGGCCATCGTCCTTCCTAATATAAGCATTTATCTTGAGAGATTTGGGTGTGTTTGTCCAAGGAACGCAGGAAGATAGCGTGGTGGTGCAGCAAACAATAGGAAGGGAAATGACATTTTGGTCTTTATTGCCAACAGATTGCTGTATAAGAATAAAAACACCAACCTACATTTATACAGGGTTTTGTTGGGAGCAAGTGTGGAATATTCGGTGCAGTTCTGATATCCACAATGTTTTTTTCAGAAAAAGGCTACCCTTCCATTGGAGACGGTCCACTTGGTAGGTTCCTGTGATGAGAGAGTTCTCCTGAGATGTGAGGCTGTGTTAATTGGGCTGAAATTCCCTGGAGTTTGGAAGACTGAGAGGCAATCTTATTGAACCTACAGAATAATGAGAGATTGTTTCCCAGTCTCAGATGAGGACTCATCGGAGAACTGACACACAAACACATCCAGCCAAGACTCTAATTCTTAACTTTAATTGCATATTTGAAATGAATATATATTATACCATGTGATATGTATGATATGAATATTCATTAAATAAATAACGTTGACAACACCTGACAACAGTCGAGCGGCAACACTTGAGGAATATTTTTATTGTTGCCTCGGTTCACAAGCCGGAACTGCGCGACAATGAATGCTTATGGGGAAAATAAAAGTACAACCACCGCCTCTGGATGGTACTGAGCCACCAACCATTTGCTTAAAGTCGAACGCAATAACGAATTCCGCCACTGAGATGAAGACACGCTGTATTAGGGTGTCAGCGAGTGCTGTAAATATCCAACCCCAATTCTCTTTATAAAAACATAGTCGAGAACTACAACATGACCACATCGTTTACAATACTATGCAAGCCCCTTTGACAACTTCATTCCCCACAGTGTTGCAGCGATTTAGTGGTTTCCCGCTTCTCCCAACATGGGAAAGAGCCGTTTGATAGAGCAGAAAGGGACAAACTGTTTCCACTGACGATTGTCAGTAACCAAATAATAGGGATTGAAGGTAATTTATGAAAGACCGATTTGTATTTATGTAACGCTTTTCAGGGTTGGTGGACGTCACAATGCGCTTTGCAGCCAAAGAAAAACAGTCACAATTGAAACTAAGTTAACAATTAGACAAGGAAGGGGGCACTCGGATTTGAACCGAGGGCCGTTTGATCTGCAGTCAAACGCTCTACCACTGAGCTACGCCCCCTCAGCTGTAAACTAGTGCTCGGGATCGAGCATAGTCTTATTAAGTGGTGGAGGGGGATCCAGTGGTCAGACTGCATCCCGCTTTGTCTCAGAGTTTCTGAGCGAAGTCGGAGAGCTTAGCGTTTAAGTTAGCGAGATGCTTTCTTGTGATTTGGCTGAGATTTGGATCCAGGTCTAGGAGATGTTTGTGTCAATCTAATCGATACAATCTACCCCATTGTCATACAGATTTGACCTTGTATCCCCATCTCTATTGGCAGCGCTTTGCAGCCTATCACTGTCCTTCACTATCTGTGTTTGTTCTTGAACTGTTGCCCATGTAACATTTCCAATTCGGACAGAAATATAGATCTAACTCCACTGCTTCGGACAGAGCTGTTTTCAATCAGGAAGCAATTCAGGTTTGTGAAATAGATTAGCAAAAACTTTAAATCTTGGCATATCGAAGCCGACCTATGACCCTGAAAGCGCCAAATCCTAAGCACTGGACCACCAGGGTTTCATTCTCCTGGTTCTCCCATAGACTGGATACAGGAATATGCACAGTGCCAATTATTCACAGTCGCATTCTCCTTCCAGTCTTGTGCACGTTGTTCAGCTTTGAAATTATTCATCTTTTCACATCAGCTTCCAGTGTGATGAAAGCAGAGCAGTGATAAGCTGATGTTTTTCAACAGATTTACCACAATACGGTTTATAACAAACATTACTCTTTGAATGTGGTGAGCCACAGTGAAATTTAATGCAGTAGAAAGTAACTCACTCATTCTGACAGTAGGTGCCAGCAATTGCAATGTAAATATGATGTCGAGATACCGGGTTGGACTGGGGTGGGCACAATAATAAGTCTCACAGCACATTGTTAAAGTCCAACAGGTTCATTTGCTCCAATAATAAAATCAATTTGCTTTATTTTATCAGCGCCCCGAAAGCTCCTGACTCCAAATAGACCTGGTGTTGTAAGACTTCCTAATGTAAATATGAATTGTTGTGGGCAATTGACAGGATTGTGGAATGGGGCAGATTTTTCCTTCTTCCTGTTCAACCTGCCACAAGTATCGCTCCCGTTTTTGACCAGGAAGCAATACCCACTCTCCTTAATTCATCTGTTGCACGAGAGCAATGAATCATCATTCCCGACCCGCGAATCGAACCCAGACCATGGCAGTGAAAACAGCGAATTTTATCAACGAAACCAACACGGAAATTGAGGTGACCTGAGCATTATTGAGCAATTGTGTGCTTGTGTGTGCGTGCGTGATTTCGGAGAAAGGTCACGTGCTCCAGGGTAATCCTTGATGAATGAAGCCACCAACATCTTTTTCGCTGAGCTTTTTGTGTTCTTGAGAAATCGTCCTCTGGAGCTGATACAATGAGGCCAGGAGAGTAACTCACTGCACCGTCCGCAATGTGATTGCGGTGTGATTTGCTGAAAGCTGTTAATTTTATAAAAATAATCTTTTTGCGAATTGTAAATGAAATGCCCTTCAGTACCCGGTAAGAATTCGCACAACACCAGGTTAAAGTGCAACAGGTTTGTTTGAAATCACGAGCTTTCGGAGCGCAGCTCCTTCATCACTCACGCTGAGGATTCACCACATTTTTCTGTCTTTAAATGAAAGCAATAGATATCTCGTCAATTCCCCGGTATCCTGAGTGTAAGACACTGATTTCCACAGTACACTGCTTTAAATGATTGTGTTCAATGTGAAATTAGGTGGTTTGATTCCATGTGAAGGATTTAAACTTACACTCTTCCGGGAAGATGGTGACATAGTGGTAAAATCAGTGGAGTATGAATCCTGTGGCCCCGGCTCACAGGTCACGATCCCACCGCAGTCTAGAACTGAAACGGAAGTGAAAGCTAGTCTCAGTAATGAAGCTTTGTTTTCTGATTGTCATGAAAACACATCTTGCAGAAGGAAATCTGCCATCCTTCCCCTTTCTGCCCTCCATGGGACTCCAGAGGAAAGGCAATGTGATTGACTCTTAACTGCCCTCTGAAATGGCCCAGCAAAATACTCAGTTCAGTGGGAAATAGGGATTGACAACAAATGATGGCATTGACAACAAAATATATATTGCATTAGCAGCATTTTAAGAAATGATTAATTCTCATTTTGTTTCATTTCATGTGAAAGGGTGATATATTCCAGTGTCTTATTATTTAAAACCTCAGCCTTTCAACTTTTCAAACAGGTAAGATTCAGTCAGAGAAAAGTGAACCACTGTGATCCAAAACAAGGAATTTTAGTTGCTGCGAATCCCACCTCAAAACAGAAAATGTTGGAAGCACTCATCGGCTTCAACAGCTTCTGTGGAGAGGGTAAGAGCGTGAATGATTCAGGTTGCTGACCTTAACTGGAAGAAAATAGTGATTTAATCGTTGACAAACAAGGACAGAGTCAAGGAAAATAGAGAGGGAGAGGAGGAAAAAACAAGCGGTCGTTTGATCGGATGGAAGGCTGGAGTGATTGAATTACAATGGAGATGATTATTGTTTCCACTGACACAATCTCGCAGATCTGGGTTTAAATCTCATAATAAGTGAGAACAAAACCACTCGCTGAGTTCAGCGCTCAACTCCCCGCCTTCCAGTGAACTGGAGACAGTTTTCAGTCACAAATCCACAACTGTGAGAAAGGAGAAAGACTCAGTTTGAGCGGTGACACTTCTGGAAGGACGGAGATCTGGAATTCACCCAGGAAAGAGGCAAAGTTTAAAAAGCAATAACGCCCAACGTGGGGCTCGAACGAACGACCCTGAGATTAAGAGTCTCATGCTTTACCGACTGAGCTAGCCGGGAACATGTACTACACTGCTTTCCATAACCTAAAATGCATGGAGACAAATACGGTTTTTCCACCTGGTGTCTCAGCTTGTTCTGATTTCAAAGTTTACAATCAATCCACCGACAGAATCCCCAAAGTTCCTATCCATTCCTCTCAATTATTAATTACGTTATTCACATCTTCCAATTCTTAGCTTCACCTCTCCCAAATATTCCAAACTCCTCTTACATCATTCACCTTATTTTTCTTTGTTCTTAATAATTTAGCCAGGGGTGGAGGGAACTCAACATTTACACTGGCAAACTGTTTCCCAGTTACAGACTTTTCAATAAGATCACCTCTGATTATTCTAAACTCCAGACCGAACAGACTCATCCCACTGATTCTCTCCTCGCAGGAGAAACGCAGAAATCAATCCAGTGAAGCTCGGTTACACACAGACAGCGAAATAATGGACAGAGCAAGGAGCAAAAGATGTCAACGTAATAAAAACATAGTCAGAGAGTCTGAGGGAGATATATAGAGACAATGAAAAACAGAAATAGCGAGGGCGGTACTCATCCAGAACCCACGAATGAATAACAATAATCAGACAGTCAGCTGTCTCAACCAACAAACATGGGGTCCTCTAAACTGGTGAACAGAGATCAAGTGAGTGGCCACAAGCATATTAACCTTTTGATGTCTTGATTTTCTTGTGTGAGTGTTGTGTTGATAGATTGCCTGTACGATGTGCTCAGGTTCTCAAACCAAATCCCACGTAAACCAATCCCAACGTTTGCACTGAGAAAACCTATGACTTGTCCAATACGAAACAACAGCTGATTAAGGGATCGAGCCCGGCATGTGAACCCGAGGTCGCTCACACGTTTGTAGATGTTTACGCCCCAGGCCCGAGCCATACCTCTCGTCCAACGAGCCGCTGCTGCGGATGTTGTTCAATGAAAACATTTCCATTGACATCCAAAGCTGCTCAGACTTCTGCAGTGAAAGGTGAAAATGCTGGAAAAACTCAGAAAGCCAGACAGCTTCAGTGCACAGGAAAACAAATCTTATATTTTAGCTCCATAACCTTTCATTGGGAATAATTGGGAATTTTTAGAAATGTAGGAAGTTTTAAACAAGTGTTATCCAGCAGCATAGCAAGAGGTTTGAGGCCTCTGGCCGGGTGTAAATCAGGAGAGATTAAATGAGGGAAACAAAGAAATTTAAAGTAATTAAACCACAGATTGGGGCCATTCCTCAGTCCCTTACAGAACTCAGTTGTGTTGTGGATGAAGGGGAACCTGTGGATGTAATGTACGTAGATTACATTGGAGCCACAGTGATGAGTTGGTGGGTTTTGAAAATTGAAATTTACACGTAGGAACATAGAATTAGGAGCAGAAGTGGACAAATTCAGCGCTTCGAGCCTGAACCGTCATGCAATCAGTTCATGACTGATCTCTCCCTGTTCTCAAATCCACCTCCCTACCTGTTCCAATATCCCCTCATCCCTTTAATTATCAGGAATATATCTGTCTCTTCCTTGAAATCATTTAATGATTCAGACTCAACCGCGCTATAGGGCTATGCATTCCACAAATTCACGACCCTCAGTGAGAAGCAGTTCCTCCTCATCTCAGTTTTAAATCTACCACCTCTCAACCTATACATTTGACATGGTGTTCCCGATTGCGCATAAGAAAAATGATTTTACTTTCTTCAATCCTATTTAGAATTTTATATACCACGATCACTCCCGCATCTTGTGGGAGTATTTCACCTCACTGTCGATTTCATTTCCCAGCAAGCACAATCGGTGTTGTCATTCGCTGAAGCAGTCACTTATGTTCCATCCAAACTGGACACATTAAGGGATATATGGTAAGTCATTTTGAAAAACACAGTTCACCCGTGGCCCTGGGAGTCCAGTGGGTTGTATTCAGTACTCCCCAGTGTTGTTTGTTTTCAATTCCCGTTCAGAGAACGATTATTTTTAGCTCTCAGCGAACTATTAAAAAATAACCTGATTTACTATCTGATCGAAAGCAGATCTATTAATATGAGCCGAGTGAGTTTTGCAAGTCTACATCACAGCTGGAAATGTCACATGCGCAACAGGTCAAGAACAAACACAGTAGCAGAAAGATAGTGATAGGCTGCAAAGCGCTGACAATAGAGACGGTGATGTAAGGTAACATTTGGATGGTAAAAAGATCAGATTTTGGCGTTCACACTGAATTATTCAACTTTTCCCTCACGCTGCAATGGAAATATTTGGAAAAGGTTCTCTCTCGTTTCAAACAGTCGGAAGTGGAATTAATAATTGTAAGTGGAATGTCTGTTGTATGTTGTCACGAATTGAATGTATCACTGGGGTGGAAACAGAAGGTGCGATATTGCAACAGAGACTTGCTTGTGGTGAATGTAGTCTGGCCTGGCGCGAAAAATAAAGCAACACATGCAGTGTGTGTAAAGCAAGTTGTAAAACAGGCAACAAGCAGCTGATCTGTTGGTTAGAGTTTGACACTTTCACTGCTGTTTGGATTGGTGGTCAGGTAATGGAGATTTGTTGCTCTCATCCAAACCGTAAAAACAAGTGTCAGTTATTGCCTGGTGGAACATATAAAACACAATCTCGCCTCGTGTCCTGAAGTGAAGACTGAGCAAATTCAACAGGAGGTTTTTTTGTCATTTCTGGCACGATATTGGGAACCAGACAAGGTTAAGGGCAGTTTAAATGGTGCTGGTCCTTCACTGCAGCTCATTCTGTTTCTGACTGGATGTGATCCCTGCTTGTTACACAGTTCAGGATAAATTGATTCAGTGAAGGAGCAGGCTCAAGCCAACTGATGGACTGTTGCAGCTCCTTTGCTGCTAATTTCAATAACAATACCAGTAAAGGGCACAGCTGCATACGTGGTAACGGAGCTGAGTAATCTAAGCCCGTAGCTGAAGGTCCAGTCTCTACGGAGTTGTTGTGTTCGACTGCAGCCACTGCCAGAATGGGTTTGAGTTTTGGTCCCTGCAGTTGAAGTCCAGCATTTCAGATTGAATGCAAGAGTTTGTGCCATGTCGTTTTTGGCATGAAGAAAGAGGAGCGACAGAGCAATGTAAACAGTTGTTGAGGTAAAGGAACGAGTGTGGAAGGACTGGAGCAAATTATCGTGGATTCTGGATTCGGAAACAAAAAGAGAAAATGCTGGAAAATCTCACCATGTCTGGCAGCATCTGTAAGGAGTGAAGAAAGCTGACATTTCGAGTCCAGATGACCCTTTGTCAAAGCTGGGAGGAGTGGAGCTGCTCCGATGGAGAATACAAACGGGAACACCGGTTGAATGGCTGTCTGTCGAATTAAACAGCAGGATTGCAAACATTGAGACTGCAGTCCCGGCCCAGGGGATGGATTGGGATTTTCTAACTGAGGTTCAAATCCTGTCATGTGCGCTTCCCGTCATTCCTCATTGTGACTTTTTTTTATTTGAAAGTTATCGGAAATGAAGCAATGGGTGCAGAGATGATCAACTCACTCCATATTTGTCACATCAGCGTCACTGAGTGTCTAGTGATCAGCGTCGGCGCCGTGACGCGGTTTCGATTCCCAGTCACGGAGTGAATAAATTTTTGTTCATTTCTTCATTCAATAAAAACAGCGTCCGTGAAGGTAACAACAAGCTAAATCTTCCAGCTGGATGAACTTGTATCAGAGCTGGAAAAATCAGAGGTGTAACATTAACGATAAACTCTGAAGAAGAACCACATGACACACACAACATACATGTCAAGTACATACACAATACACATGTCAAATCATGTCACTTTCAACTTCTGTCTTTTAACTTCCGGCTCTCCACCTCAGACATTTCCACATTCATCAAAAATCTCCGTCCTCAAACCCCATCCTGGTCCTCAATCCACGGATAATGCTGCACTTAGTGGCAGCTTCTGGCAGCATTTGGCTCCAGTGGTTAGAGCAGTGGTCTTGTAAACCAGGGGTCGCGAGTTCCATTCTCGCTGGAGCCTACGGGCAAAGTTTAGCTGATAGAAGCTGTAGGAAAGGGGAAGGGAGTCTAAAAGTCAAAGAAGAGCTAAATCGAGGTTCAGATCGGGTGTGATTTTGGAAAGCGAAAAGATATGTCCTTCTTCGTAAAAAAATCGAAAGAGCAGGACATATTTGAAGAGCTAAAAAAGGTTAGTGTCGATATTGAGAATAGATGCGTTTGTACAAGGAATGCATAAAGCTGGCATGTAGGTGCAGGCAATGATTGGAAGGAAACTTGCATTTTAGTCTTACTTGACGGCAGACTGGAGTCCAAGTATAACGAGGTGTTGCTGCAGTTGCACAGAGTTTTGTTGAGACCACATGTTGAATATTCTGTGCAGATATGATATTCACATTTAATAAAGGGTTTATTTGCATTGGAAACGGTGCAGATAAGGTTCAGCAGATGATCCCTGGGATGAGGGAGTTGTCGTATGATGAGAGGCTGAGTAAATTGGGCTGAAAGTCTCTGGAGTTTGGAAGAATGAGAGGCGATTTCATTAAACCTACACAAGTCTGATTGGGTTTGACAGGGTGGAGGCTGAGAGATTTCTTCTGCTTGTCGGGAAATCTAACCCACGGCAGTACAGTCTCAGGAAAATGGGCTGATCATTTCGGCCTATGATAAGGCGAAATTACTTCACTGAAATGGTTGTGAATCTTTGAAATTCCCAATGCCAGACAGTTATGGAAGCTCCATCATCGAATATATTTAAGGTTGGGATAGACAGGTTTCTGGCCTCTCGGGAATTCAGGGATATGGGGAGCTGGTGAAAAACTGAGTTGTACTCCAAGATCAGCCATAAGAAGCTATTTTATTCAAATAACCAAGAACTTTAAGGAAACAAGTAAAACATGTTAATTAAGGTACTGCCCTTCATTGACTGGAAAGTGCTTTGTGACGTCCGCTGGTCGGGATAGGTTCTATATAAATGCAAATATTTCATGATCTTCAATCCTCGTCCTCTGTTACTGAGCCCAGTCAGTGGGAACAGTCTGTCCCTCCCTGCTCTATCAAACGGTCGTTTTCCATGTTAGAAGGGATGAACCATTACACCACAACAACACTGTGGGGTAAAATAATAAAATATACATGTTTAGATTTGTAAACGATGCCATCATTTGGTCTTTCTGTGTCAGGTTTGGTGAAAATTGAATTGGCGTCTAACTTGCAGCCAACACGCTGTCACCCTGATTTAGGATGCCATGTAAGCGTCATTTTCGTCAGTCTCTGTGGCGCAATTGGTTAGCGCGTTCGGCTGTTAACTGAAAGGTTGATGGTTCGAGACCATCCAGGGACGGGGCTTTCACTTTTTTTTCCTCTCCATCTGCTTTCATTGTCTCTCGGTTTTTGAGTGTCACTGAGTCCTTGGGCAACACTAAAAAAAAACTTATCGTGTGTTTCTGCCTCTACTGTTAGCCGACGTTAGTTTATTGAACATTTATCTCCAACAGCTTATTTGTAACAATTTATATATTTCAAATATTATTAAACTCAATAACTGAACTCGAAACTTTAACCCATGTTTGATCTTGGGTTTCCATTTTCCTGCACACTCCCCTTCTTTCTCAGATTTCTCAGGAATCTGTCTGTCGCAACCTGAAATGTGTTCAATAAGGAAAATACACAGCAAGTCGGCAAAGATCAGTGGAATGAGGACTGAGTTAAACTTTCACCAGAATGCTGTTTTTATAATTGCAAAGTCCTGAGATTGAGAGCAGATAGTTCACATGGGAAAGGGCTGTTTGATAGAGCAGATAGGGACACACTGTTTCCACTGACGAGGGTCAGTAACCAAAGGATTGGGATTAAAGATAATTAATGAAAGACCGACTTGTATTTCTGTCGCGCCTTTCCCGGTTGCTGGACGTCACAAAGCGCTGTTCAGCCAATGGAAGACAGTTCCAATTGAAAAAAAAGTATCAGCTCGACAAGGAAGGAGGCATTCGGATTTGAACCGAGGACCTCTTGATCTGCAGTCAAATGCGCTACCGCTGAGCTACACCCCCTCAATCGCAAGCTGGTTCACGGGATCCAGCATATTCTTATTAAGTGTGGAGGGGGATCGAGTGGTCAGACTGCATCCCGCTTTGTCTCAGAGTTACTGGTTTCTGAGTGAAGTCGGAAAGCTTAGTGTTTAAGTTAGCGAGATGTTTTCTTGTGATTTGGCTGAGATTTGGATCCAGGTCGATGAGATATTTGTGTCAACCTAATCGATAAAATCTACCCCATTGTCATACAGATTTGTATCCCCATCTCTATTGGCAGCGCTTTGCAGCCTATCACGGCCTTTCACTATCTGTGTTTATTCTTAAACTGTTGCCCGTGTGACATTTCCAATTCAGACACAGAATTATAGATCTAACTGCACTGCTTCTGACAGAGCTGTTTTCGATCAGGAAGCAATTCAGGTTTGTTGAACGGATTATGAAAAACTTTAAATCTTAGCATATCGAAGCCGATCTATGACTCTGAAAGCGCCGAATCCTAACCACTGGAACACCAGAATTTCATCTTCCTGATTCTCCCAGAAACTGAGTACAGGATTATGCACAGTGCCAATTACTCACGGTTGCACTCACCTTCCAATCTTGTGCACGTTGTTCAGCTTTGAAATTGTTCATATTTTCACATTAGCTTCCAGTGTGATGAAAGCGGAGCTGTGATAAGCTGAATCGTTTCAACAGATTTACTGCAATAAGGTTTATAACAAACATTACTCTTTGAATGTGGTGAGCTGCAGTGAAATTTAATGCAGCAGAAGGTAGCTCACTCATTTTGACAGGAGGTGCCAGCAATTGCAATGTAAATATGATGTCGAGATACGGGCGTTGGACTGGGATGGGCAGAATAAGAAGACTCAGAGCATCATGTTAAAGTCCAACTGGTTCAATTGCTCCAATAATAAAATAAATTTGCTTTATTTTATCAGCGCCCCGAAAGCTCTTGATTCCAAATTGATCGCGTGTTGTGAGACTTCGTAATGTAAATATTAATTGTTGTGGGTAATTGACAGGATTGTGGATTGTGGCAAATTTGTCCTCCCTGCTGTTCAACCTGCCACAAGTATCGCTCCCGTTTTGAATCAGGAAGCAATACCCACTCTCCTTAATTCATGTGTTGCACGAGAGAATGAATCATCATTCCCTAACCGGGAATCGAACCCAGACCATGGCATTGAAGGCGGCGAATTCTAACGACGAGACCATCAAGGAAATTGAGGTGTCCTGAGCATTATTGAGCAAGTGTGCGTGTGCGTGCGGCTGGGTGCGTGCGTGCGTGTGTGGGTGGGTGCGTGCGGGTGGGCGGGCAGGCGGGTGTGTGCGTGCGTGCGTGTGTGGTTTAGGAGAAAGGTCTCGTGCTCTACGGTAATCCTTGATGAATGAAGCAAGTGTGCTTGCTGCTATCCCTCTTTGCATCAGCTCTTGTCTATCGAGTCTGTGTAACTACATCTTTATCGGTGAGCTTTTTGTGTTCTTGAGCAATCGTCCTCTGGAGCTGATGCAGACGGAGAGTAACTCACTGCACCGTCTGCAATGTGATTGCAGTGCGATTTGATGAAAGCTGTTAATTTTATAAAAATCATCTTTTTGCGAATTGTAAATCAAATGCCCTTCAGTGCCCGGTAAGAATTCTCACCAGCTAAAAGTGCAACAGGTTTATTTGGAATCTCTAGCTTTCGGATCGCAGCTCCTTCATCACTCACACTGAGGATTCACCACATTTTTCTGCCTTTGAATGAACGCAATCGATATCTCATCAATTCCCCGGTATCCTGAGTCTCTGACGCCGATTTCTACAGTACACTGCTTTAAATCTTTGTTTTCAATGTGAAATTAAGCGGTTTGTTCCATGTGAAGGATTTACACTTATACCCTTCGGGGATGATGGTGACGTAGTGGTAAAATCAGTGGAGCATGAATCCCGTGGCTCAGGCTCACAGGTCCCGATCCCACCACAGTCGAGAACTGAAACGGAAGTGAAAGTTAGTCTCAGTAATGCAGCTTGTTTTCTGATTGTCATGAAAACTCATCTGGACCTTTTGCAGAAGGAAATCTGCCATTCTTCCCCATTTCTGGTATCCATTGGACTCCAAACCCAAGGCAATGTGATTGACTCTTAACTGCCCTCTGAAATGGCCCAGCAAAATACGCAGTTCAGTGGGAAATAGGGGTGGACAACAAATGCTGGCATTGATAATGAAATATATATTGCATTCGCAGCATTTTATGAAATGATTAATTCTCATTTTGTTTCATTTCATGTGAAATAGGGTGACATATTCTGCTGTCTCATTATTTAAAACCTCAGCCCTTTAACTGTTCAAACAGGTAAGGTTCAGTCAGAGAAAAGTGATCCACTGTGATCCCAAACAAGATATTGTAGTTGCTGCAAATCCCACCTCAAAACAGAAAATGTTAGAAGCACACAACTTCTGTGGGGAGGGAAAGAGAGTGAATGATTCAGGTTGCTGATCTTTGACCCTCACTGGAAGAAATTGGTGATTTAATGGTTTACAAACACGTACAGAATCAAGGAAAATAGAGAGGGAGAGGAGGAAAGAACAGACGGTCTTTTGATCGGATGGAAGGCTGGAGTGATTGAATTACAATGGAGATGATTATTGTTCCCACTGACACAATCGCGCCGATCTGGGTTTGAATCTCACAATAAATGAGAACAAAACCTCTCGCTGAGTTCAGCGCTGAAGTCCCGCCTTCCAGTGAACTGCAGGCAGTTTTCAGTCACAAACCCACAACTCTGAGATAAACAACGCAGAAAGGAGAAAGACTCAGTTTGAGCGGTGATGCTTCTCGAGGAACAGAGATCGGGAATTCACCCAAGAATGGGGCAAAGTTCAAAACGATGACGCCCAACGTGGGGCTCGAACCCACGGAGCTGTGATTAAGAGTCTTATGCTCTACCGACTGAGCTCGCCAGGCACATGGATCAGGTTGGTTTCCATAACCTAAAATGCATGGAGACAAATATTGTTTTTCCAACTGGTGTCGATGCTTGCTCTGATTTCAAAGTTTACAATGAATCGACCTGCAGAATCCCCAAGGTTCCTATCCCTTCCTCTCAATCATCAATTACATCATTCACATCTTCCAATGCTCAGCTTCGCCTCTCCCAAACATTCCAAACTCCTCTTACAAAATTCACATTTTTTTGTTCATAATAAACTAGCCAGGGGTGGGGGGAACAGCCTCTCAGCATGTACACTGTCAAACTGTTTCCTACTTTCAGACTTTTCAATAAGATCACCTCTGATTATTCTAAACTCCAGAGCGAACAGATTCATCCCACTGAATCTCTCCTCCCAGGAGAAACGCAGAAATTAATTCAGTGAACCTCGGATGCACAGAGACAGCGAATGAATGAAGACAGCAAGGATCAAAATCGGTCAACGTAATAAAAACACAGTCAGAGACACTGACAGATTCTGAAGGAGATATATAGAGACAATGAAAAACAGAAATAGCGAGTGAGGTACACATCAACAACCCATGAATGAATAACAATATACACACAGCCAGCTGCCTGAACCAACAAACATGGGGTCCTCTAAACTGATGACCAGAGATCAAGTGAGTGGCCACAAGCATATTCACCTTTTAATGTCTTGATTTCCTTGTGTGGGTGTTGTGTTGATAGATTGCCTGCACTGTGTGCTCAGGTTCTCAAACCAAATCCCACGAAAACCAATCCCACCGTTTGCACTGCAAATGCATTTACAAAACCTTTGACTTGTCCAATACGAAACGACAGCTGATTGAGAACTCTCGCTCGGCCTTTGAACCCGGGATATCTCGCATGTTGGTGATGTTAACACCCTCAGCCCGAATCATACCCCTCGTCCAACGAGCCGCTGCTGGGGAAGTTGTTCAATGAAAATATTTCCATTGCCATTCAAAGCTGCACAGATTTCTGCAGTGAAAGGTGAAAATGCTCGAAAAAGTCAGAAAGTCAGACAGCTTGAGTACATAGGAAAACAAATCTCATATTTTAGCTCCATAATCTATGATTACTACGGGGCATGGTAAGAAATTAGGAGGTTTTAAACAAGTGTTATCCAGCAGCATAACAAGAGGGGAGACCTCTGGCCGGGTGTAAATCAGGAGAGCTTAAATGAGGGAAAAAAAGAATTTTAAAGTAATTACACCACAGAATGGGGCCATTCCCAAGTCATTTACAGGACGCAGTTGCGTTGTGGATGAAGGGGAACCTGTGGATGTAATGTACGTAGATTACATTGGAGCCACAGTGATGAATTGGTGGGTTTTGAAAATTGAAAGTTACACTTAGGAAATAGAATTAGGAGCAGAAGTGGGCAAATTCAGTGCTTCGAGCCTGAACCGTCATGCAATCAGTTCATGACTGATCTCTCCCTGTTCTCAAATCCACCTCCCTACCTGTTCCAATATCCCCTCGTCCCTGTTATTATTAGGAATATATCTGTCGCTTTCTTGAAATCATTTAATGATTCAGACTCCACCGCGCTATGGGGCAATGAATTCAACAAATTCACGACCCTCTGCGAGAAGCAGTTCCTCCTCATCTCAGTTTTAAATCTACCGCCTCTCAACCTACATATTTGACCTGTTGTTCTCCATTGCCCCATGAGAAGAAACATTTCGTCAACGTTCAATCTATCAATTATTTTAGAATTTTATATACCCCGATCACTTCAGCATGTTGTGGGACTATTTTACCTCACTGTCGAATTCATGTCCCAGCGAACTCAATCGGTGTTATCATTAGCTGAAGCAGTCCATGTTCCATCCAAACTGGACATATTAAGAGATGTATCGTAAGTCAATTTGAAAAACACATTTCACCCGTGACCCTGGATGTCCAGTGGGTTGTGTTCAGTACCAACCCAGTGTTGTTTGGTTTCAATTCCCGCTCAGGAAACGATTATATTTTGCTCTCGGCAAACTATTAAAAATAAAAGCAGATCTCCTAAAATCAACCGAGTGAGCTTTGCATGTCTACATCACAGCTGGAAAGGTCACATTTGCAACAGGTCAAGAACAAATATAGCAGCAGAAAGATAGTGATGCGCTGCAAAGCGCTGACGATAGAGATGGTGATGTAAGCTAACATCTGGATAGTAAATCGGTCAGATTTTAGCGTTCATACTGAATTATTAAACCTTTCCCTCACTCTGCAACGACAATATTTGAAAAGGTTTCTGTCCAGTTTTGAACCGTCGGAAGCGAAAGTAATAACTGTGCGTGGAATGCCTGTTGTCTGTTGTAATGGACTGAATATATCAATGTGGTGCAAACAGAAGGTGCCATTTTGCGGCAGAGTCTTGCTTGTGGTGAATGTGATCTGGCGCGAAAATTAAAATAACAAAAGCAGCGTGGATAAGAAAAAACTGTAAAATAGGTTGGTCTGATGTTTAGAGTTTGACACTTTCACTGCTTTTCAGATTACAGGTCAGGAAATGAAGATTTGTTGCTCTCATCCAAACCATAAAAACAAATGTCAGGTATTGCCTGGTGGAACATATAAAACACAATCTTTCCTCGTGTCCTGAGGTGAAGACTGAGCAAATTCAACAGGAGGTTTTCATGTCATATCTGGCAGGATATTGGGAATCAGACAAGGTTAAGGCAGTTTAAATGGTGCCGGTCCTTCACTGCAGCTGATTCTGTTTCTGACTGGATGTGATTTCTGTTTGTTCCACAGTTCAGGATGAATTGATTCAGTGAAGGAGCAGGCTCAAACCGACTGATGGCCTTTCTCAGCTCCTTTGCTGCTACTGAATTTCAGTAACGCTTTCAGTAAAGAGCAGGATCGTTACGGGGTAGCGTGGCGGAGCAGTTTAAACCCGTAGTTAGGTCCAGTTTCTGTATAAGCTGTGGGTTCAAATCCCGCCATTGCTCGAGTGGGCTTGAGTTTTGGTCCCTGCAGCTGAAATCCAGCAGTTCAGATTGAATGCAGGAGTTTGTGCCGTGTCGTTTTTGGCAGGAAGAAAGCGGAGACACTGACCAATGTAAACAGTTGTTGAGGTAAAGAAGCGCATGTGGAAGGAGTGGAGCAAATTATTGTCGATGCTGGAATCGGAAACAAAACGGGAAAATGCTGGAAAATGTCAGCAAGTCTGGCAGCATCAGTTATGAGAGAAGAGAGCTGACGTTTCTAGTCCAGATCACCCTTTGTCAAGACTGGAAGGAATTGAGTTGCTCCGACAGAGAATACAAACGGGAACACAGGCTGAATGGCTGTCTGCTGATATAACCACAGGGTTGCAAACATTGAGACTGCAGTCCCGGCCCAGGGGTAGATTGGGATTTTCTAACTGAGGCTCAAATCCTGTCATGGACGCCTCCCGTCATTCCGTATTTTTAATGAAAGTTATTGGAAATGAAGCATTGGGTACAGAGATGATCAACTCATTGCAAATCTCTCACATCAGCGTCTCTGAGGGTCTAGTGACCAGAATCGGCGCCGTGACGTCGTTTCAATTCCCAGTCACAGAGTGAATAACTTTTTGTCCAATTCTTCATTTAATTAAAACCCGCCTCATAGCGTTTGTGAAGGGAGCAATATCTAAATCTTCCAGCTGGATGAACTTGCATCGGAGTTGGAAAAGTCAGAGATGCAAGTCCAGGATGCTACCGGGACTTGATGGATTAAGTTATAAGGAGAGGCTGGATAGACTGCGACTTTTTTCTCTGGAGCATAGGAGGCTGAGGGGTGATCTTATAGAGGTCTATAAAATAATGAGGGGCACAGATCAACTAGATAGTCAATATATTTTCCCAAAGGTAGGGGAGTCTAAAACTAGAGGGCATAGGTTTAAGGTGAAAGGGGAGAGATACAAAAGCCTCCAGTGGGCCAATTTTTTCATACAGAGGGTGGTGAGTGTCTGGAACAAGCTGCCAGATGCAGTAGGAGAGGCGGGTACAATTTTGTATTTTAAAAGGCATTTAGATGGTCACATGGGTACGATTGGTATCGAGGGATATGGGCCAAATGCGGGCAATTGGGATTAGGTTAGGGGTTTAAAAAAAAGGCGGCAAGGACAAGTTGGGCCGAAGGGTCTATTTCCATGCTGTAAACCTCTATGACTCTATGACTCTATGAATCCATGTAACACTAACGATAAACTCTGAAGAAGAATCACATAACAAGCACAACATACATGTCAGATACACACAGAGCACACATGTCAAATCATGTCATTTTCAAGTTGCCTCTTTTAATTTCCTGCTCTCCACCAAATCAAAATCTCCACCAGATTAAAAATCTCCGACCTCAATCCCTATGCTGCTCCTCAATCCACTGATAATACTACACGCAATGTATAAAACTTGCAGCGCTTGGCTCCGTAGCTGAGTGGATAGAGCCCTGGTCTTGGTCAACCAGGGATCGTGCCTTCAACTCTCGCTGTCGACCAAGCTTAGTTGATAGAAGCTGTGGGGTGGAATCCAACAGACTGCGAGATGAAACAGAGAGCTTTTCTGAGTGAAGGAGCAGATCAGGTGCAAACTTGAAAAACGAGAAGTTATTCTTCTTCATAAAAAAATAGAAAGAGCAGGATATATTTGATGAGTTGAAAATGTAAATGTTGATATTAAGAATAGAATAGATTCGTTGGTACAAGGAATGCATTCAGCTCGCATGTAGGTGCAGCAGGTAATTGGAAGTGGAATTACATTTTGGTCTTTATTGCCGGCAGACTGGAGTCCAAGAATAACGAGGTGTTTCTGCTGTTGCACAGGGCTGGTTGGGACCACATGTTGAATATTCTGTGCAGGTGTGATAGTCAAAGGGACGTGCTTGCATTGGAAACGGTAAAGAGAAGATTCACCAGATTGCTCCCTGGGGTGAGGGAGTTGTCCTGTGATGAAATTCTCTGGAGTTTAGAAGAATAAGAGGCGATCTCATTAAACCGACACAGCTCTGAGTAGGTTTGATGGGAGATTGTTTTTTTTCTGCTGGTCGGGGAATCTAACCCACTGTGGAACAGATAAGGGGCTGATCATTTCGGGCTAAGATAAGGAGAAATTACTTTACTCAAAGGGCTGAGAATCTTTGGCATTCTCTGTACCTGACAGTTATGTACGCCCCATCATCGAGTACATTTAAGGTTGGATGAACAAGTTTCTGGTCTCTTGGGGAATTCAGCGATAAGGGGAGATGGTGGAAAAACTGAGTTGTAGCCCAAGATCGATCAAGATGGTATTGAATAGCGGAACAATCCCGATGGACTGAGTGGTCTGCTTCTTCTCCTATTATTCATTTTATAATAAAAGCAGAAAGTGCTGTAAGTTCTCAACAGGGCTTGCAACAAATGTGGAGCAAGATATAGAATTAAGTTTCCGAGTCCAATATGACTCTTTGCAAACCAGTAACTGATTGCGAGTTACAGCAATTAGCACAGCATCGAGAATGGGAATTGAATTGGATCCAGGCAGTGAAACGCTGAATTTAAACTGCCGCAGGATTTCTGTTGGAAAATTGTTCAGGAAAGTTGCTGCCAACTGAAAGGGAGGAGGTTTGAGAGCATCCTGCGCCAAATAGAACCCCTCTAACAGACGAGATTGTTTGACAGTGTACACGCTGAGAGCTTGTTTCCACCGACCCTCTCCCCGCCCTGCCCCCAAATAGACCCCCTCTACCCCCTCATGCTGTTGTATATTTCCAATCGATTAGAAATATGGGATTCACAGTAACTGATAGAAATTGATGCTGTAGTTGTAGATATAGAACTGGAATGCAACATCACACCGAGTGAATCCACTGTCTGTTTAAATGTTGATCAGTGAAAATTTCAATCATCCTCTGCTGTGCAACACACGGCGACTGAGTCAATAAGCAATAGCCAGTCAAAAAAAGCCTGTACCAGTCAATCTTTCTCGCAACTTTCAAACATGTTGTTATTCTCTACCATTTGCCACTGACGTATATCAATAAGTGAACTCAGTTTGTGATGTTAAAAAATGTCTTCACCCCCTCTGGGAACTGAATCACATTGATGCACAGAGGAACACACACAGACACCGAGAGTCACAGAGGGCTGACAAGACACAAACACCCATAGATCAAGGATGTCACTAACTGGGTTCAGTTTTGTTCCATTTCTGGCTGGGGTTTTGGTGATTTCTAGCTGATGAACAGAAATGAAGGAATGCGAAGTGAAGCAGGAAAAACAGATGGGAATATTTGAAAGATTTTGATTCCATTGAAAGAATAATAATTCTGCAGTCATCGAAAGGAATGAATGCTGAGCAGCGCATTGGGTGAGGTTCAAATCTCCGTGAGAAAACAATAATTTCAAATCCACCGCCTGAGCCGCTTGGCCACCACTGCAACCGGTGTCAATGTGTTCGTGTTACTCATATTAAATCATTGAATAGTAACAGCAACAAAAGTTGCTGTCGAGAACCTTCTGTTCTAGAAGGTCACGCTGCACCTTTCATCCCTCCTTTTTCGTTCTTACAGAATGCCATTCGCTGAAAAGACAAACGAGCTGCACTTTTCGGCAGTGGTGGGATTTGAATCCACAGCAATTCAGATATTGAAACTTAAATTTAGTAATTAAGACCATGCGGCTCCGCTAACAGTCGAAGGTAACTATTGCTCAGAATAATACCGGCAATGGGTTAGAATATGATTGAGATTTTGGATAGAACATTTAGCCCCTCAAGCCCCTCACAATATTTTGGAATCACAGCCAAGCAGTTGTTTTCCAGCTGTTACATTTCCGACTTTTCCAGCTTTGATGAAAGATCCAGCTGGAAGATTAACTTTGTTTCTCTCTCCACGGACGCTGCCAGATCTGGTTTCATTCAATGCAGAATTCCTTTTCATGGTGTCAGTTCACACAGCAATACAAACGAGTTACCCTCTGGCTGGGGATTGAATCCAGTCCACAGTGATGAACGTGCCGAATCCAAACCACTCGACCAGCAGGGAAGCTGACAGTGACTTCCCCAATCAGCGGATCATCGTCATTTTAGCCATTCTCTTCCTCCTCTTCCGTCACACAATCGACGGGTTTCTCATTTAAAAAAATACTCAACTTATTTCCACATTTGTCACCTGCCATCGAGACCATGGCCGTGAAGACGTTGACTTTGCACCATTGGAACACCCGAGTTCCGCCATCACCAGCTCAATGTTGCCTTGTCTATCATTCCTTGTGTCAAATAATACATCCTCCCTCGTTTTCTGTGCCGAACCTTACCTTCTGCCCTTTTCAAGGAGTGACCCCTGACTTCACAACTAGAAAATGCAGGGGAAACCCATCAGACTCGTTAAAATTTGCAAATATATGAATAATATAACTTTTCCCTCAGTCTGCAGTGAAAATGATTTGGAAAACAAATTCTACCAGTTTCACGCCGTGGGAGGCGGACGCGATAACTGTCGTGGAATTATTCCTGTAATTGGCTGAACACTTCTCTGGTGTTGAAACGGAAGGTGCCATTTTGCAGGAGAAGTTTCTGGTGCAAGTGGTCTGGCGTGGAAACTAAAATAACAAAAGGATCGTGGGCAAAGCAAATTGTAAAACGCGCTGTAATCTGTTGGTCTGCTGGTTAGAGTTTGAAACTTTCACTGCTGTTTTGATTGCAGGTCAGGAAATGAAGATTTATTGCTCTCCTCCAATGCGTGAGAACAAATATCAGTTATTTCCCGGCAGAACGCACAAATCCCAGTCTCGCCTTGTGTCCTGTCCTTTCTCAAGTGAAGACCCTGAGAAAATTCAACAGGAAGCCATATTGTCCTTTCTGGGAGCTAAACGAGGTTAAGGACAGTTTAAAAGGAGCCGGCCCTTCACTGCAGCTCATTGGGTTCCTGACTGGAGATGATTTTTGTTTGCTACGCATTTCAGGATCATCTGATTCGGTTACGATTTAGTCAGGGCCCATCCCAACTCCACGGATTTTGATATATTTCAGTATTAATGCAATGAAATTACATGATTATCAAGTCTTTCCGTGTGGTAGCGTGGCCGAGCGGTCTAAGGCGCTGGGTTTAGGCTCCAGTCTCTCTCGAGGCGTGGGTTCGAATCCCAGCGCTGCCAGAGTTGACGGAAGTTTTTGTCCTTGGAGCTGAAGTCCAACAGCTCGGGTTGAACGCAGGAGTCTGAGCGGTGTCGTTTTTGACAGACGGCCTTGTAAGAACAGGATATTGCGCTTGACTCATGGATGGACAGTTCCGACACGCCACAGCAAAAAAGCGCACCGACCTCCTCAGAAGACAAGTACGGGACACAGCCCTCAGAGTGCCCTTCCTCCTCCAGTACGTCCCCAGAGTGCAGAAGCCAAGACGTCTTCGGAGTGGAGAAACTATGACATCTTCTTCGGAGCCTTCAGCGTACAATCGATGAAGACGAATATCGCGCGAAGGCCATCTCCACGCCCCCACTACTTGCCTTCAAAAAACAGAACAACCTCAAGCAGACCATTGTTCGCAGAAAACTACCCAGCCTGCAAGAGAACAGCGACCACGACACCACACAACCCTGCCACAGCAACCTCTGCAAGATGTGTTGGATCATCGACCCGGATGCCATCATCACACGTGAGAACAGAATCCACCAGGTAGACGATACATACACATGCAACTCGGCCAACGTTGTCTCCCTCATACGCTGCAGGAAAGGATATCCCGAAGCATGGTACATCGCCGAGACTATGCAGACGCTACGACAACAGAAGAAGTTCAAGATAAGTTGAGAAATCAGGTTGAAAGTAACAGATTTGTTCTTCTATTCAGTGGCGCACTGAGAGGAATGTTCGATTTTGACGCTGAGCACATATTCGCATCTCGTTCAGTCTACAACAAAATTAAATGAGTTGATAGATGCAGACTATTATGGTTAATCACCATCTGTAATATCTAACAGTAGTGTGTGCTCAGAAAGGCAGATACAAGTGATACTGTAAGTGAACTAGAGGAAGTGGCGCACATTTCACAGAATATCTATTTTTAAATCGTTTTTCATCACTGAGAAACAGGAAAAGCCACTCAGACAGATGAGGGAATCGAGACTCTGTGCGGATCGACTGGACTTTCCGGTAAAGGTCTGGAAGTTATGCGCCTAAATGTTTCACGCCCTTAAAAAAAAGGCTCAAGTGTCACGAACAGGTAATTCTTGATTTTTCTCCATTTAAATGGAGTTGACTTTGTTTAAAATCTGACGATATTCAACCTCAAAATTACGATCTGTATTACCCAGTGATTCGCTTCGTTCTGTTGGGCAGTTATGTTTGCAATTCAGTGATGTTCAATTTCTGAGATATACAATTCATAATAAGGAACAAAGAACAATACAGCACAGGAACAGGCCCTTCGGAGCTCCAAGCCCGCGCCGCTCCCTGGTGCAAACTAGACCATTCTTTTGTATCCCTCCATTCCCACTTCGTTCATGTGGCTCCCTCGATCAGTCTTAAACGTTCCCAGTGTGTCCGCCTCCAACGCCTTGCCCGGCAGGGCATTCCAGGCCCCCACCACCCTCTGTGTAAAATGCGCCCTTCTGATATCCGTGTTAAAACTCCACCCGCCCCCGCCCCTCACCTTGAACCTATGACCCCTCGTGAACGTCACCACCGACTTGGGAAAAAGCTTCCCACCGTTCACCATATCAATGCCTTTCATAATTTTATACACCTCTATTAAGTCACCCCTCATCCTCCGTCTTTCCAGTGAGAACAACCCCAGTTTACCCAATCTCTCCTCATAACTCAGCCCTTCCATACCAGGCAACATCCTGGTAAACCTCCTCTGCACTCTCTCTATAGCGTCCACGCCCTACTGGTCGTGTGGCGACAAGAAGTGGACGCAGTATTCCAAATGCGGCCGAATCAACGTTCTATACAACTGCAACATCAGATCCCAACTTTATGAAGACATAAGTGTTAAATAATGCACTGAAAGTAAATAGTGAAACAATTGTACAATGACCTTTGAAAAAGTTTCATCTGGACTCGAAACGTCCGCTCTTTTCACTCCTTACAGGCGCTGTCAGACATTGTGAGATTTTGCAGCATTGTCTGTTTTCTCATCCGCAGTAATTTGATTTCATTACTGAGTACAATTGACTGAGATTATTCGAAGAAAGATGAAAATGATGCATTAACGAATGGGCAGAAATCATTGCTCCCTTAGATATTTGCCAGAAGAACGATTTTGAATTTTGATGTTCAGGATAAGTCGCAGAATCAGATTGAAAGTAACGGTTATCTTCCTGAATTCAGTGACATGGGCTCTCAGTCTCACCATCGGAACCTGCAGCAACACAGCGTAGTTGAATATTGCAGAGAGGCAGATTTGCTGCGTTGTGCCTCAAGCTGTTTCTGTAGTGTAGTGGTTATCACGTTCGCCTTACACGCGGAAGGTCCCTGGTTCGAAACCAGGCAGAAGCATTCTTTAAGCTTCCTCATGTCATGTAAGAGAAAATTGTTTGATTGCATTTTGTTGCTCATCATGATCAGAGCCTCGATGTTAAAGGCATGTCATCATTACTCTGGCATCACCCTCAAATGCTTTCTGTGAAATAAGTAACGCTTTTTTTTTGACGCACTGACAGGAAAGTTCGATTTTGACACAGCACTTATTCGCATCTCGTTCAGTCGACAACAGAATTTAATGGGTTTATAGGTGCAGACTAATATGGTTAATCACCATCTGAAATATCTGATAGCAGTGTGTGCTCAAAAAGACAGATACAAGTGACACTGTAAGTGAACTAGAAGAAGAATCTTTTTTAAAATCATTTTTCATCACTGAGAAACAGGAAAAGCCACTCAGACAGATGAGGGAATCGAGACTCGGTGTGGATCTACTGGACTTTCCTGTAAAGGGCCGGAATTTATGAGCCTGAATGTTTCAAGCTCATAATAAAAAAGGCTCAAGGGTCACGAACAGATAATTCCTGATTCTCCTCCATTTAAATGGAGTTGACTTTGTTTAAAAGCTGACCATAATCAAGCTCAAATGTGCGATCTGTATTACCCGGTGATTCGCTTCGTTCTGTTGGTCAGTTATGTTTGCAATTCAGTGATGTTCAATTTCAGAGATATTCAATTCATAATGAAGTCATATGTGTTAAATAACGCATTGAGACTAAATAGTGAAACAAATACTGAGTACAATTGTACAATGAGCTTTGATAAAGGTTCATCTGGACTCGAAACGTCCGCCCTTTTCACTCCTTACAGGTGCTGCCAGACATTGTGAGATTTTGCAGCATTTTCTCTTTTGTCATCCGCAGTAATTTGCTTTTATTACTGAGTACAATTGATTGCGATTATTCGAAGAAAAATGAAGATGATGCATTAACGAATGGGCAGAAATCATTGCTCCCTTAGATATTTGCCAGAAGGACGGTTTTGAATTTTGATGTTCGGGATAAGTCGTACAATCAGATTGAACGTAACGGTTATCTTCCTGAATTCAGTGACATGGGCTCTCAGTCTCACCATCCCAACCTGCAGCATCACAGCGTAGTTGAACATTGCAGACAGGCAGATTTGCTCCAGTGCAATTACAGCTGTTTCTGTAGTGTAGTGGTTATCACATTCGCCTAACACGCGAAAGGTCCCTGGTTTGAAACCAGGCAGAAACACTCATTGAGCTTCCTCATGTCGCGTAAGGGAAAATTGATTGATTTTTGTTTGTTCCTCATCATTATACGAGCCGCGATGTTAACGGCATGTTATCATTGCTCTGACGTCACCCTCAATTGCTTTCTGTGAAATAAGAAACGCTTTTTTTTGACGCACTGACAGGAAAGTTCGATTTTGACACCGAACACTTATTCGCATCTCGTTCAGTCTACAACAGAATTTAATGGGTTTATAGGTGCAGACTAATATGGTTAATCGCCATCTGAAATATCTGACAGTAGTGTGTGCTCAAAAAGACAGATACAAGTCATACTGTAAGTGAACTCGAGGAAATGGCGCACATTTCACAGAAGAATCTTTTTAAAATCGTTTTCATCACTGAGAAATAGGAAAAGCCACTCAGACAGATGAGGGAATCGAGACTCAGTGCGGATCTACTGGACTTTCCTGTAATCGGCCGGAATTTATGCGCCTGAATGTTTCACGCCCGTAATAAAAAAGGCTCAACTGTCACGAACAGATCATTCTTGATTCTCCTCCATTTAAATGCAGTTGACTTTGTTGAAAAGCTGACCAGAGTCAATCTCAAATTTGTGATCTGTATTTCCCGGTGATTCGCTTTGTCCTGTTGGTCAGTTATGTTTGCAATTCAGTGATGTTCAGTTTCAGAGATATTCAATTCATAATGAAGACATATGTGTTAAATAAGGCATGAATATTAAATATTGAAAGAAATACTGTGTACAATTGGACAATGAGCTTTGATAAAGTGCCATCTGGATTCGAAACATCCGCCCTTTTCACTCCTTACAGGTGCTGCCAGACATTGGGAGATTTTGCAGCATTTTCTCTTTTGTCATCCGCAGGAATTTGCTTTTATTACTGAGTACAATTGATTGAGATGATTCGAAGAAAAATGAAAATGATGCATTAACGAATGGGCAGAAATCATTGCTCCCTTAGATATTTGCCAGAAGAACGGTTTTGAATTTTGATGTTCGGGATAAGTCGCACAATCAGATTGAAAGTGACGGTTATCTTCCTGAATTCAGTGACAATGGGCTCTCAGTCTAACCATCGGAACCTGCAGCAACACAGCGTAGTTGAACATTGCAGACAGGCAGATTTGCTCCACTGCTATTCAAGCTGTTTCTGTAGTGTAGTGGTTATCACGTTCGCCGATCACGCGAAAGGTCCCTGGTTCGAAACCAGGCAGAAACATTCATTAAGCTTCCTCATGTCGTGGAAGGGAAAATTGCTTGTTTTCAGTTCGTTGCTCATCATTATCCGAGCCTCGATGTGAAAGGCATGTTATCATTAAACTGTTTCTGTGGTGTCGTGGTTATCACATTCGCCTAACACGTGGAAAGTCACCGGTTCGAAACCAGGCCGAAACATAGGGTAGCACAGTGCATAGCAGTTAAGACTGCTGCCTCAAGGCGCCAGGGTCCCAGGTTCGATTCCCAGTTTGGATCACTGTCTGCGCGGAGTCTGCATCTTCTCCCCGTGTCTGCATGGGTTTCCTCCGGGTGCGCCGGTCTCCTCCCACAGTCTGAAAGACATGCTGGCATCACCCTCAAATGCTTTCTGTGAAATAAGAAACGGTTTTTTTGACGCACTGACAGGAAATCTCGATTTTGACACCAGCACTTATTCGCATCTCGTTCAGTCTACAACAGAATTTAATGGGTTTATAGGTGCAGACTAATATGGTTAATCAGCATCTGAAATATCTGACAGTAGTGTGTGCTCAAAAAGACAGATACAAGTCATACTGCAAGTGAACTAGAGGAAATGACGCACATTTCACACAAGATCTATTTTTAAATCGTTTTTCATCACTGAGAAACAGGAAAAGCCACTCAGACAGATGAGGGAATCGAGGCTCAGTGCGGATCTACTGGACTTTCCGGTAAAGGTCCGGAAGTTATGCGCCTAAATGTTTCAGGCCCATAATTAAAAAGGCTCAAGTGTCACGAACAGATAATTCTTGATTTTTCTCCATTTAAATGCAGTTGACTTTGTTTAAAAGCTGACGATAGTCAATCTCAAATTTGCGATCTGTATTTCCCGGTGATTCGATTCGTTCTGTTGGGCAGTTTTGTTTGCAATTCAATGATGTTCAATTTCAGAGATATTCAATTCATAATGAAGACATATATGTTAAATAACGCATTGATATTAAATATTGAAACAAATACTGTGTACAATTGTACAATAAGCTTTGATAAAGTGTCATCTGGACTCGAAACGTCCGCCCTTTTCACTCCTTACAGGTGCTGCCAGACATTGGGAGATTTTGCAGCATTTTCTCTTTTGTCATCCGCAGTAATTTGCTTTTATTACTGAGTACAATTGATTGAGATGATTCGAAGAAAGATGAAGATGATGCATTAACGAATGAGCAGAAATCATTGCTCCCTTAGATATTTGCCAGAAGGACGGTTTTGAATTTTGATGTTCGGGATAAGTCGTACAATCAGATTGAACGTAACGGTTATCTTCCTGAATTCAGTGACATGGGCTCTCAGTCTCACCATCCGAACCTGCAGCATCACAGCGCAGTTGAACATTGCAGACAGGCAGATTTGCTCCAGTGCAATTACAGCTGTTTCTGTAGTGTAGTAGTTATCACATTCGCCTCACACGCGAAAGGTCCCTGGTTCGAGACCAGGCCGAAACACTCATTGAGCTTCCTCATGTCGCGTAAGGGAAAATTGATTGATTTTTGTTTGTTCCTCATCATTATACGAGCCTCGATGTTAACGGCATGTTATCATTGCTCTGACGTCACCCTCAATTGCTTTCTGTGAAATAAGAAACGCTTTTTTTTGACGCACTGACAGGAAAGTTCGATTTTGACACCGAACACTTATTCGCATCTCGTTCAGTCTACAACAGAATTTAATGGGTTTATAGGTGCAGACTAATATGGTTAATCGCCATCTGAAATATCTGACAGTAGTGTGTGCTCAAAAAGACAGATACAAGTCATACTGTAAGTGAACTCGAGGAAATGGCGCACATTTCACAGAAGAATCTTTTTAAAATCGTTTTCATCACTGAGAAATAGGAAAAGCCACTCAGACAGATGAGGGAATCGAGACTCAGTGCGGATCTACTGGACTTTCCTGTAATCGGCCGGAATTTATGCGCCTGAATGTTTCACGCCCGTAATAAAAAAGGCTCAACTGTCACGAACAGATCATTCTTGATTCTCTTCCATTTAAATGCAGTTGACTTTGTTGAAAAGCTGACCAGAGTCAATCTCAAATTTGTGATCTGTATTTCCCGGTGATTCGCTTCGTTCTGTTGGTCAGTTATGTTTGCAATTCAGTGATGTTCAGTTTCAGAGATATTCAATTCATAATGAAGACATATGTGTTAAATAAGGCATGAATATTAAATATTGAAAGAAATACTGTGTACAATTGGACAATGAGCTTTGATAAAGTGCCATCTGGATTCGAAACATCCGCCCTTTTCACTCCTTACAGGTGCTGCCAGACATTGGGAGATTTTGCAGCATTTTCTCTTTTGTCATCCGCAGTAATTTGCTTTTATTACTGAGTACAATTGATTGAGATGATTCGAAGAAAAATGAAAATGATGCATTAACGAATGGGCAGAAATCATTGCTCCCTTAGATATTTGCCAGAAGAACGGTTTTGAATTTTGATGTTCGGGATAAGTCGCACAATCAGATTGAAAGTGACGGTTATCTTCCTGAATTCAGTGACAATGGGCTCTCAGTCTAACCATCGGAACCTGCAGCAACACAGCGTAGTTGAACATTGCAGACAGGCAGATTTGCTCCACTGCTATTCCAGCTGTTTCTGTAGTGTAGTGGTTATCACGTTCGCCTAACACGCGAAAGGTCCCTGGTTCGAAACCAGGCAGAAACATTCATTAAGCTTCCTCATGTCGTGGAAGGGAAAATTGCTTGTTTTCAGTTCGTTGCTCATCATTATCCGAGCCTCGATGTGAAAGGCATGTTATCATTAAGCTGTTTCTGTGGTGTCGTGGTTATCACATTCGCCTAACACGTGGAAAGTCACCGGTTCGAAACCAGGCAGAAACATAGGGTAGCACAGTGGCACAGCAGTTAAGACTGCTGCCTCAAGGCGCCAGGGTCCCAGGTTCGATTCCCAGTTTGGATCACTGTCTGCGCGGAGTCTGCATCTTCTCCCCGTGTCTGCATCTTCTCCCCGTGTCTGCATGGGTTTCCTCCGGGTGCGCCGGTCTCCTCCCACAGTCTGAAAGACATGCTGGCATCACCCTCAAATGCTTTCTGTGAAATAAGAAACGTTTTTTTTGACGCACTGACAGGAAATTTCGATTTTGACACCAGCACTTATTCGCATCTCGTTCAGTCTACAGCAGAATTTAATGGGTTTATAGGTGCAGACTAATATGGTTAATCAGCATCTGAAATATCTGACAGTAGTGTGTGCTCAAAAAGACAGATACAAGTCATACTGCAAGTGAACTAGAGGAAATGACGCACATTTCACACAAGATCTATTTTTAAATCGTTTTTCAACACTGAGAAACAGGAAAAGCCACTCAGACAGATGAGGGAATCGAGGCTCAGTGCGGATCTACTGGACTTTCCGGTAAAGGACCGGAAGTTATGCGCCTAAATGTTTCAGGCCCATAATTAAAAGGCTCAAGTGTCACGAACAGATAACTCTTGACTTTTCTCCATTTAAATGCAGTTGACTTTGTTTAAAAGCTGACGATAGTCAATCTCAAATTTGCGATCTGTATTTCCCGGTGATTCGATTCGTTCTGTTGGGCAGTTTTGTTTGCAATTCAGTGATGTTCAATTTCAGAGATATTCAATTCATAATGAAGACATATATGTTAAATAACGCATTGATATTAAATATTGAAACAAATACTGTGTACAATTGTACAATAAGCTTTGATAAAGTGTCATCTGGACTCGAAACGTCCGCCCTTTTCATTCCTTACAGGTGCTGCCAGACATTGGGAGATTTTGCAGCATTTTCTCTTTTCTCATCCGCAGTAATTTGCTTTTATTACTGAGTACAATTGATTGAGATGATTCGAAGAAAGATGAAGATGATGCATTAACGAATGAGCAGAAATCATTGCTCCCTTAGATATTTGCCAGAAGGACGGTTTTGAATTTTGATGATCGGGATAAGTCGTACAATCAGATTGAACGTAACGGTTATCTTCCTGAATTCAGTGACATGGGCTCTCAGTCTCACCATCCTAACCTGCAGCATCACAGCGTAGTTGAACATTGCAGACAGGCAGATTTGCTCCAGTGCAATTGCAGCTGTTTCTGTAGTGTAGTGGTTATCACATTCGCCTAACACGCGAAAGGTCCCTGGTTTGAAACCAGGCAGAAACACTCATTGAGCTTCCTCATGTCGCGTAAGGGAAAATTGATTGATTTTTGTTTGTTCCTAATCATTATACGAGCCTCGATGTTAACGGCATGTTATCATTGCTCTGACGTCACCCTCAATTGCTTTCTGTGAAATAAGAAACGCTTTTTTTTGACGCACTGACAGGAAAGTTCGATTTTGACACCGAACACTTATTCGCATCTCGTTCAGTCTACAACAGAATTTAATGGGTTTATAGGTGCAGACTAATATGGTTAATCGCCATCTGAAATATCTGACAGTAGTGTGTGCTCAAAAAGACAGATACAAGTCATACTGTAAGTGAACTCGAGGAAATGGCGCACATTTCACAGAAGAATCTTTTTAAAATCGTTTTCATCACTGAGAAATAGGAAAAGCCACTCAGACAGATGAGGGAATCGAGACTCAGTGCGGATCTACTGGACTTTCCTGTAATCGGCCGGAATTTATGCGCCTGAATGTTTCACGCCCGTAATAAAAAAGGCTCAACTGTCACGAACAGATCATTCTTGATTCTCCTCCATTTAAATGCAGTTGACTTTGTTGAAAAGCTGACCAGAGTCAATCTCAAATTTGTGATCTGTATTTCCCGGTGATTCGCTTCGTTCTGTTGGGCAGTTTTGTTTGCAATTCAATGATGTTCAATTTCAGAGATATTCAATTCATAATGAAGACATATATGTTAAATAACGCATTGATATTAAATATTGAAACAAATACTGTGTACAATTGTACAATAAGCTTTGATAAAGTGTCATCTGGACTCGAAACGTCCGCCCTTTTCACTCCTTACAGGTGCTGCCAGACATTGGGAGGTTTTGCAGCATTTTCTCTTTTGTCATCCGCAGTAATTTGCTTTTATTACTGAGTACAATTGATTGAGATGATTCGAAGAAAGATGAAGATGATGCATTAACGAATGAGCAGAAATCATTGCTCCCTTAGATATTTGCCAGAAGGACGGTTTTGAATTTTGATGTTCGGGATAAGTCGTACAATCAGATTGAACGTAACGGTTATCTTCCTGAATTCAGTGACATGGGCTCTCAGTCTCACCATCCGAACCTGCAGCATCACAGCGCAGTTGAACATTGCAGACAGGCAGATTTGCTCCAGTGCAATTACAGCTGTTTCTGTAGTGTAGTAGTTATCACATTCGCCTCACACGCGAAAGGTCCCTGGTTCGAGACCAGGCCGAAACACTCATTGAGCTTCCTCATGTCGCGTAAGGGAAAATTGATTGATTTTTGTTTGTTCCTCATCATTATACGAGCCTCGATGTTAACGGCATGTTATCATTGCTCTGACGTCACCCTCAATTGCTTTCTGTGAAATAAGAAACGCTTTTTTTTGACGCACTGACAGGAAAGTTCGATTTTGACACCGAACACTTATTCGCATCTCGTTCAGTCTACAACAGAATTTAATGGGTTTATAGGTGCAGACTAATATGGTTAATCGCCATCTGAAATATCTGACAGTAGTGTGTGCTCAAAAAGACAGATGCAAGTCATACTGTAAGTGAACTCGAGGAAATGGCGCACATTTCACAGAAGAATCTTTTTAAAATCGTTTTCATCACTGAGAAATAGGAAAAGCCACTCAGACAGATGAGGGAATCGAGACTCAGTGCGGATCTACTGGACTTTCCTGTAATCGGCCGGAATTTATGCGCCTGAATGTTTCACGCCCGTAATAAAAAAGGCTCAACTGTCACGAACAGATCATTCTTGATTCTCTTCCATTTAAATGCAGTTGACTTTGTTGAAAAGCTGACCAGAGTCAATCTCAAATTTGTGATCTGTATTTCCCGGTGATTCGCTTCGTTCTGTTGGGCAGTTTTGTTTGCAATTCAATGATGTTCAATTTCAGAGATATTCAATTCATAATGAAGACATATATGTTAAATAACGCATTGATATTAAATATTGAAACAAATACTGTGTACAATTGTACAATAAGCTTTGATAAAGTGTCATCTGGACTCGAAACGTCCGCCCTTTTCACTCCTTACAGGTGCTGCCAGACATTGGGAGGTTTTGCAGCATTTTCTCTTTTGTCATCCGCAGTAATTTGCTTTTATTACTGAGTACAATTGATTGAGATGATTCGAAGAAAGATGAAGATGATGCATTAACGAATGAGCAGAAATCATTGCTCCCTTAGATATTTGCCAGAAGGACGGTTTTGAATTTTGATGTTCGGGATAAGTCGTACAATCAGATTGAACGTAACGGTTATCTTCCTGAATTCAGTGACATGGGCTCTCAGTCTCACCATCCGAACCTGCAGCATCACAGCGCAGTTGAACATTGCAGACAGGCAGATTTGCTCCAGTGCAATTACAGCTGTTTCTGTAGTGTAGTAGTTATCACATTCGCCTCACACGCGAAAGGTCCCTGGTTCGAGACCAGGCCGAAACACTCATTGAGCTTCCTCATGTCGCGTAAGGGAAAATTGATTGATTTTTGTTTGTTCCTCATCATTATACGAGCCTCGATGTTAACGGCATGTTATCATTGCTCTGACGTCACCCTCAATTGCTTTCTGTGAAATAAGAAACGCTTTTTTTTGACGCACTGACAGGAAAGTTCGATTTTGACACCGAACACTTATTCGCATCTCGTTCAGTCTACAACAGAATTTAATGGGTTTATAGGTGCAGACTAATATGGTTAATCGCCATCTGAAATATCTGACAGTAGTGTGTGCTCAAAAAGACAGATGCAAGTCATACTGTAAGTGAACTCGAGGAAATGGCGCACATTTCACAGAAGAATCTTTTTAAAATCGTTTTCATCACTGAGAAATAGGAAAAGCCACTCAGACAGATGAGGGAATCGAGACTCAGTGCGGATCTACTGGACTTTCCTGTAATCGGCCGGAATTTATGCGCCTGAATGTTTCACGCCCGTAATAAAAAAGGCTCAACTGTCACGAACAGATCATTCTTGATTCTCTTCCATTTAAATGCAGTTGACTTTGTTGAAAAGCTGACCAGAGTCAATCTCAAATTTGTGATCTGTATTTCCCGGTGATTCGCTTCGTTCTGTTGGTCAGTTATGTTTGCAATTCAGTGATGTTCAGTTTCAGAGATATTCAATTCATAATGAAGACATATGTGTTAAATAAGGCATGAATATTAAATATTGAAAGAAATACTGTGTACAATTGGACAATGAGCTTTGATAAAGTGCCATCTGGATTCGAAACATCCGCCCTTTTCACTCCTTACAGGTGCTGCCAGACATTGGGAGATTTTGCAGCATTTTCTCTTTTGTCATCCGCAGTAATTTGCTTTTATTACTGAGTACAATTGATTGAGATGATTCGAAGAAAAATGAAAATGATGCATTAACGAATGGGCAGAAATCATTGCTCCCTTAGATATTTGCCAGAAGAACGGTTTTGAATTTTGATGTTCGGGATAAGTCGCACAATCAGATTGAAAGTGACGGTTATCTTCCTGAATTCAGTGACAATGGGCTCTCAGTCTAACCATCGGAACCTGCAGCAACACAGCGTAGTTGAACATTGCAGACAGGCAGATTTGCTCCACTGCTATTCCAGCTGTTTCTGTAGTGTAGTGGTTATCACGTTCGCCTAACACGCGAAAGGTCCCTGGTTCGAAACCAGGCAGAAACATTCATTAAGCTTCCTCATGTCGTGGAAGGGAAAATTGCTTGTTTTCAGTTCGTTGCTCATCATTATCCGAGCCTCGATGTGAAAGGCATGTTATCATTAAGCTGTTTCTGTGGTGTCGTGGTTATCACATTCGCCTAACACGTGGAAAGTCACCGGTTCGAAACCAGGCAGAAACATAGGGTAGCACAGTGGCACAGCAGTTAAGACTGCTGCCTCAAGGCGCCAGGGTCCCAGGTTCGATTCCCAGTTTGGATCACTGTCTGCGCGGAGTCTGCATCTTCTCCCCGTGTCTGCATGGGTTTCCTCCGGGTGCGCCGGTCTCCTCCCACAGTCTGAAAGACATGCTGGCATCACCCTCAAATGCTTTCTGTGAAATAAGAAACGTTTTTTTTGACGCACTGACAGGAAATTTCGATTTTGACACCAGCACTTATTCGCATCTCGTTCAGTCTACAGCAGAATTTAATGGGTTTATAGGTGCAGACTAATATGGTTAATCAGCATCTGAAATATCTGACAGTAGTGTGTGCTCAAAAAGACAGATACAAGTCATACTGCAAGTGAACTAGAGGAAATGACGCACATTTCACACAAGATCTATTTTTAAATCGTTTTTCAACACTGAGAAACAGGAAAAGCCACTCAGACAGATGAGGGAATCGAGGCTCAGTGCGGATCTACTGGACTTTCCGGTAAAGGTCCGGAAGTTATGCGCCTAAATGTTTCAGGCCCATAATTAAAAGGCTCAAGTGTCACGAACAGATAACTCTTGACTTTTCTCCATTTAAATGCAGTTGACTTTGTTGAAAAGCTGACCAGAGTCAATCTCAAATTTGCGATCTGTATTTCCCGGTGATTCGATTCGTTCTGTTGGGCAGTTTTGTTTGCAATTCAGTGATGTTCAATTTCAGAGATATTCAATTCATAATGAAGACATATATGTTAAATAACGCATTGATATTAAATATTGAAACAAATACTGTGTACAATTGTACAATAAGCTTTGATAAAGTGTCATCTGGACTCGAAACGTCCGCCCTTTTCATTCCTTACAGGTGCTGCCAGACATTGGGAGATTTTGCAGCATTTTCTCTTTTCTCATCCGCAGTAATTTGCTTTTATTACTGAGTACAATTGATTGAGATGATTCGAAGAAAGATGAAGATGATGCATTAACGAATGAGCAGAAATCATTGCTCCCTTAGATATTTGCCAGAAGGACGGTTTTGAATTTTGATGATCGGGATAAGTCGTACAATCAGATTGAACGTAACGGTTATCTTCCTGAATTCAGTGACATGGGCTCTCAGTCTCACCATCCTAACCTGCAGCATCACAGCGTAGTTGAACATTGCAGACAGGCAGATTTGCTCCAGTGCAATTGCAGCTGTTTCTGTAGTGTAGTGGTTATCACATTCGCCTAACACGCGAAAGGTCCCTGGTTTGAAACCAGGCAGAAACACTCATTGAGCTTCCTCATGTCGCGTAAGGGAAAATTGATTGATTTTTGTTTGTTCCTAATCATTATACGAGCCTCGATGTTAACGGCATGTTATCATTGCTCTGACGTCACCCTCAATTGCTTTCTGTGAAATAAGAAACGCTTTTTTTTGACGCACTGACAGGAAAGTTCGATTTTGACACCGAACACTTATTCGCATCTCGTTCAGTCTACAACAGAATTTAATGGGTTTATAGGTGCAGACTAATATGGTTAATCGCCATCTGAAATATCTGACAGTAGTGTGTGCTCAAAAAGACAGATACAAGTCATACTGTAAGTGAACTCGAGGAAATGGCGCACATTTCACAGAAGAATCTTTTTAAAATCGTTTTCATCACTGAGAAATAGGAAAAGCCACTCAGACAGATGAGGGAATCGAGACTCAGTGCGGATCTACTGGACTTTCCTGTAATCGGCCGGAATTTATGCGCCTGAATGTTTCACGCCCGTAATAAAAAAGGCTCAACTGTCACGAACAGATCATTCTTGATTCTCCTCCATTTAAATGCAGTTGACTTTGTTGAAAAGCTGACCAGAGTCAATCTCAAATTTGTGATCTGTATTTCCCGGTGATTCGCTTCGTTCTGTTGGGCAGTTTTGTTTGCAATTCAATGATGTTCAATTTCAGAGATATTCAATTCATAATGAAGACATATATGTTAAATAACGCATTGATATTAAATATTGAAACAAATACTGTGTACAATTGTACAATAAGCTTTGATAAAGTGTCATCTGGACTCGAAACGTCCGCCCTTTTCACTCCTTACAGGTGCTGCCAGACATTGGGAGATTTTGCAGCATTTTCTCTTTTGTCATCCGCAGTAATTTGCTTTTATTACTGAGTACAATTGATTGAGATGATTCGAAGAAAGATGAAGATGATGCATTAACGAATGAGCAGAAATCATTGCTCCCTTAGATATTTGCCAGAAGGACGGTTTTGAATTTTGATGTTCGGGATAAGTCGTACAATCAGATTGAACGTAACGGTTATCTTCCTGAATTCAGTGACATGGGCTCTCAGTCTCACCATCCGAACCTGCAGCATCACAGCGCAGTTGAACATTGCAGACAGGCAGATTTGCTCCAGTGCAATTGCAGCTGTTTCTGTAGTGTAGTGGTTATCACATTCGCCTAACACGCGAAAGGTCCCTGGTTTGAAACCAGGCAGAAACACTCATTGAGCTTCCTCATGTCGCGTAAGGGAAAATTGATTGATTTTTGTTTGTTCCTAATCATTATACGAGCCTCGATGTTAACGGCATGTTATCATTGCTCTGACGTCACCCTCAATTGCTTTCTGTGAAATAAGAAACGCTTTTTTTTGACGCACTGACAGGAAAGTTCGATTTTGACACCGAACACTTATTCGCATCTCGTTCAGTCTACAACAGAATTTAATGGGTTTATAGGTGCAGACTAATATGGTTAATCGCCATCTGAAATATCTGACAGTAGTGTGTGCTCAAAAAGACAGATACAAGTCATACTGTAAGTGAACTCGAGGAAATGGCGCACATTTCACAGAAGAATCTTTTTAAAATCGTTTTCATCACTGAGAAATAGGAAAAGCCACTCAGACAGATGAGGGAATCGAGACTCAGTGCGGATCTACTGGACTTTCCTGTAATCGGCCGGAATTTATGCGCCTGAATGTTTCACGCCCGTAATAAAAAAGGCTCAACTGTCACGAACAGATCATTCTTGATTCTCCTCCATTTAAATGCAGTTGACTTTGTTGAAAAGCTGACCAGAGTCAATCTCAAATTTGTGATCTGTATTTCCCGGTGATTCGCTTCGTTCTGTTGGGCAGTTTTGTTTGCAATTCAATGATGTTCAATTTCAGAGATATTCAATTCATAATGAAGACATATATGTTAAATAACGCATTGATATTAAATATTGAAACAAATACTGTGTACAATTGTACAATAAGCTTTGATAAAGTGTCATCTGGACTCGAAACGTCCGCCCTTTTCACTCCTTACATGTGCTGCCAGACATTGGGAGATTTTGCAGCATTTTCTCTTTTGTCATCCGCAGTAATTTGCTTTTATTACTGAGTACAATTGATTGAGATGATTCGAAGAAAGATGAAGATGATGCATTAACGAATGAGCAGAAATCATTGCTCCCTTAGATATTTGCCAGAAGGACGGTTTTGAATTTTGATGTTCGGGATAAGTCGTACAATCAGATTGAACGTAACGGTTATCTTCCTGAATTCAGTGACATGGGCTCTCAGTCTCACCATCCGAACCTGCAGCATCACAGCGTAGTTGAACATTGCAGACAGGCAGATTTGCTCCAGTGCAATTACAGCTGTTTCTGTAGTGTAGTAGTTATCACATTCGCCTCACACGCGAAAGGTCCCTGGTTCGAGACCAGGCCGAAACACTCATTGAGCTTCCTCATGTCGCGTAAGGGAAAATTGATTGATTTTTGTTTGTTCCTCATCATTATACGAGCCTCGATGTTAACGGCATGTTATCATTGCTCTGACGTCACCCTCAATTGCTTTCTGTGAAATAAGAAACGCTTTTTTTTGACGCACTGACAGGAAAGTTCGATTTTGACACCGAACACTTATTCGCATCTCGTTCAGTCTACAACAGAATTTAATGGGTTTATAGGTGCAGACTAATATGGTTAATCGCCATCTGAAATATCTGACAGTAGTGTGTGCTCAAAAAGACAGATACAAGTCATACTGTAAGTGAACTCGAGGAAATGGCGCACATTTCACAGAAGAATCTTTTTAAAATCGTTTTCATCACTGAGAAATAGGAAAAGCCACTCAGACAGATGAGGGAATCGAGACTCAGTGCGGATCTACTGGACTTTCCTGTAATCGGCCGGAATTTATGCGCCTGAATGTTTCACGCCCGTAATAAAAAAGGCTCAACTGTCACGAACAGATCATTCTTGATTCTCTTCCATTTAAATGCAGTTGACTTTGTTGAAAAGCTGACCAGAGTCAATCTCAAATTTGTGATCTGTATTTCCCGGTGATTCGCTTCGTTCTGTTGGTCAGTTATGTTTGCAATTCAGTGATGTTCAGTTTCAGAGATATTCAATTCATAATGAAGACATATGTGTTAAATAAGGCATGAATATTAAATATTGAAAGAAATACTGTGTACAATTGGACAATGAGCTTTGATAAAGTGCCATCTGGATTCGAAACATCCGCCCTTTTCACTCCTTACAGGTGCTGCCAGACATTGGGAGATTTTGCAGCATTTTCTCTTTTGTCATCCGCAGTAATTTGCTTTTATTACTGAGTACAATTGATTGAGATGATTCGAAGAAAAATGAAAATGATGCATTAACGAATGGGCAGAAATCATTGCTCCCTTAGATATTTGCCAGAAGAACGGTTTTGAATTTTGATGTTCGGGATAAGTCGCACAATCAGATTGAAAGTGACGGTTATCTTCCTGAATTCAGTGACAATGGGCTCTCAGTCTAACCATCGGAACCTGCAGCAACACAGCGTAGTTGAACATTGCAGACAGGCAGATTTGCTCCACTGCTATTCAAGCTGTTTCTGTAGTGTAGTGGTTATCACGTTCGCCTAACACGCGAAAGGTCCCTGGTTCGAAACCAGGCAGAAACATTCATTAAGCTTCCTCATGTCGTGGAAGGGAAAATTGCTTGTTTTCAGTTCGTTGCTCATCATTATCCGATCCTCGATGTGAAAGGCATGTTATCATTAAACTGTTTCTGTGGTGTCGTGGTTATCACATTCGCCTAACAAGCGGAAAGTCGCCGGTTCGAAACCAGGCAGAAACATAGGGTAGCACAGTGGCATAGCAGTTAAGACTGCTGCCTCAAGGCGCCAGGGTCCCAGGTTCGGTTCCCGGTTTGGATCACTGTCTGCGCAGAGTCTGCATCTTCTCCCGTGCCTGCATGCGTTTCCTCCGGGTGCTCCGGTTTCCTCCCACAGTCTGAAAGACATGCTGGCATCACCCTCAAATGCTTTCTGTGGAATAAGAAACGCTTTTTTTGACGCACTGACAGGAAATTTCGATTTTGACACCGAGCACTTATTCGCGTCTCGTTCAGTCTACAGCAGAATTTAATGGGTTTATAGGTGCAGACTAATATGGTTAATCAGCATCTGAAATATCTGAACAGCAGTGTGTGCTCAAAAAGACAGATACAAGTCATACTGCAAGTGAACTAGAGGAAATGACGCACATTTCACACAAGATCTATTTTTAAATCGTTTTTCATCACTGAGAAACAGGAAAAGCCACTCAGACAGATGAGGGAATCGAGGCTCAGTGCGGATCTTTCCGGTAAAGGTCCGGAAGCTATGCGCCCAAATGTTTCACGCCCAGAATTAAAAAGGCTCAAGTGTCACGAATAGATCATTCTTGATTTTTCTCCATTTAAATGTCGTTGACTTTGTTTAAAAGCTGACGATAGTCAATCTCAAATTTGTGATCTGTATTACCCGGTGATTCGATTCGTTCTGTTGGTCAGTTATGTTTGCAATTCAGTGATGTTCAATTTCAGAGATATTCAATTCATAATGAAGACATATGTGTTAAATAGTGCATTGATACTAAATAGTGAAACAAATACTGAGTACAATTGTACAATAAGCTTTGATAAAGTGTCATCTGGACTCGAAACGTCCGCCCTTTTCACTCCTTACAGGTGCTGTCAGACATTGGGAGATTTTGCAGCATTTTCGCTTTTCTCATCCGCAGTAATTTGCTTTTATTACTGAGTACAATTGATTGAGATTATTCGAAGAAAGATGAAAATGATGCATTCACGAATGGGCAGAAATCATTGCTCACTTAGATATTTGCCAGAAGAACGATTTTGAATTTTGATGTTCGGGATAAGTCGCAGAATCAGATTGAAAGTAACGGTTATCTTCCTGAATTCAGTGACATGGGCTCTCTGCCTAACCATCGGAACCTGCAGCATCACAGCGTAGTTGAACATTGCAGACAGGCAGATTTGTTGCAGTGCGCTTCAAGCTGTTTCTGTAGTGTAGTGGTTATCACGGTCGCCTAACACCCGAAACGTCCCCGGTTCGAAACCAGGCAGAAACACTCATTAATCTTCCTCATGTCGTGGAAGGGAAAATTGCGAGTTTTCAGTTCGTTGCTCATCATTATCCGAGCCTCGATGTGAAAGGCATGTTATCATTACGTTGTTTCTGTGGTGTAGTGGTTATCACATTCGCCTAACACGCGGAAAGTCGCCGGTTCGAAACCAAGCAGGAACATATGGCGGCACAGCAGTTAAGACTGCTGCCTCAAGGCACCAGGGTCCCAGGTTTGATTCCCAGTTTGGATCACTGTCTGCCCGGAGTCTGCATCTTCTCCCCGTGCCTGCATTGGTTTCCTCCGGGTGCTCCGGTCTCCTCCCACAGTCTGAAAGACATGCTGGCACCACCCTTAAATGCTTTCTGTGAAATAAGAAACGCTTTTTTTGACGCACTGACAGGAAATCTCGATTTTGACACCAGCACATATTCGCATCTCGTTCAGTCTACAGCAGAATTTAATGGGTTTATAGGTGCAGACTAATATGGTTAATCAGCATCTGAAATATCTGACAGTAGTGTGTGCTCAAAAAGACAGATACAAGTCATACTGTAAGTGAACGAGAGGAAGTGGCGCACATTTCACAGAAGATCTATTTTTAAATCGTTTTTCATCACTGAGAAACAGGAAAAGCCAGTCAGACAGATGAGGGAATCGAGACTCAGTGCGGATCTACTGGACTTTCCTGTAAACATTGGGTTTCGTGAATTTTGTTGTTTCAACTGTGGATGTCGGCTCTGCAACGTTCACATTTGCATCACTTCCAGTGTTTTCCTCAGCTGAGATTCCAGACTCTGTTGTCTCAGTAGCAGAGGCACTGGGCTGTGGTTGTTTTGGACTTCGGTGATCACCTTGGGTTTGTCGATCCTTATCTGTTTCTGGAGTAAAGTAACTGTCAACGTTTGGTAATTTTTTGAGTTGCTCTTCAAGCTGGTGCTTTCTTTTTCTTTTCTGGTATCTGCTCTTAAATGTTCCCTTCATTGTAAACATTCTGAAATTTTGTGAGGCCCCTGCGGATTGTGAGGCCCTAAGCTGTAGCTTATTTAGCTTATGCCTAAATCCGGCACTGGGATCACCGTTACTCATCTCTGAAAATAGACAACAGACACGCAGCGTGTTAGAAGGAATAACAACAGCGGAATAATGTCCTAGAGATGGAAATGGGCAATGAATATGGTGATTGGCGGATTTCATTCAAAGGTTCAAAATGGCCGCCCTGTGATCAGGACAATATGTGGAGATGCCGGCGTTGGACTGGGGTAAACACAGTAAGAAGTTTAACAACACAAGGTTAAAGTCCAACAGGTTTATTTGGTAGCTTTTGTGGCTGAGAAAAGGTGTGGCTTTTGCTACCAAATAAACCTGTTGGACTTTAACCTGGTGTTGTTAAACTTATTATCAGGACAATAACCAGAGACAGACAGAGCTTCACCCCCATAGTTCCAGTCTGAACACCAGAAACAGAGGCAGTGATCACTGTCTGCATAAGACCTAGAAACGGAGAAGTTGAAACAGTCAGTGGACTGGTATGAGGTCGAAAGTGACTCCGTCTCTCCGCACATTTTTACATCTTCAAACAGTCGCTTCCTCGAGAAGGGAATCGTGATTTTTCATAAGTGATCAGAGAGCGCCCTCCCGTGGACAGCAATGCCGCATATTGGATACACACACGGTCACCTGCAAAGACTGACACATATCTAGATAATAGAATCATAGAATTTGTACAGAACAGAAAAATGCCATTCGGCCCACCGATCTGTACCGATCACAAGCCTCCCAGGCCCTATTCCCGTAACCTCATACATTTACTCCTCTAATCCTCCTGATACTACGGTCAATTTAGCATAGCCAATCAAACTAACCTGCACATCTTTGGACCGTGGGAGGAAACCGGAGCAGCCGAGGAAACCCACACAGACACGGGGAGAGCAGATACACACACGGCCACGTGCAAAGACCAACACGTGTAAGGATATATAACCATATAGATACATGCCCAGACACTGACATCAATTCTAACGTCCCTCGTTATAAATCCAGAATTATTCTGTAGATTTCTGACACATTAGTCTGAGTTGCTAACTATGAAAATACACGAATAACTCCAACTCCGTGTTCACTAGAAGCCTCGTATACCGCACAGAATCAACAAAAGCATAGACACAGGGACAAGTAAACACAGTGATCGATTCTCAAACTGACCGACTCAAACATAGACACACAGACAATCACTGAGGAAGATAAACAAACAGATTAACACAGCCACTGACACACTCAAGAGAAGTGCACTCATTGACAATCTCAAAAACCCACTAGCTCCAGAGTAACTTACTGAACTGGAATTCCCGAGGGTCATGTCAGTGCGGCAATATCGTGTTAGATATTCATTGCGATGGAACTGCCCATTTTAACAACAGGAACAGCCAGAAATCTATTTCTCATCAATGGTGATCATTAATTGATGACTCAACAGTGGACACTTTTGGAGAATAAGCAATAATGGATGTATTTATTTTAACAGCCAAACACATATCATGTTTAAAGTTTATTTATTAATGTCACAAGTAGGATTACATTAATACTGCAATGAAGTTACTGTGAAAATCCCCTAGTCACCATACTCCGCCGCCTGTTCGGGTACACTAAGGGAGAAATTTAGCATGGCAATGCACCTAACCAGCACGTCTTTCAGACTGTGGGAAGAAACTGGAGCAAATCCACACAGACACAGGAAGAACGTGCAAACTCCTCAGACCCAAGCCAGGAATCGAACCCGAATCCCTGGCGCTGTGAGGCAGCAGTGTGCCACTGTGCCACCGTGCCACCCCGTGTGAGGTCGCTGTAGGTAAGATAGATTCCCCACCCATTCTCGAGGTTGCCAGATCGGATGTTTGGGACACAGGAGGACAACACAAGGAGATTGCTTCAGGTATAGGTGATTAATTCTCCTCTGTTATATTCCACACTCTGTGGAAAGTTGTGGAGTTAATATCATATATAATTCAGAAATAATGAGGCGATGCTTTATCCGATTAAACCCGTTTTGTAAATTCCATTTGAAATCAATTGCATAAATAAATATATGCTTACGTTGAAAACTATATTGGGAAGCTATATCCAATACTTCATGCCATTGAGTCAGTGAAACGTTGTTACCTAAAGCAAACTGTACATGGATTCCACAGAAACGCCTTCTTCCAATGGGGATTGGACAATGACTTGAAAGGGAGAAAAATCAGCTTCATGGAATGAGAGGAGGAAATTGAAATGAGAACAAAGAACAGTGCAGCACAGGAACAGGCCCTTCGGCCCACCAAGCCCGCACCAACACGTCAGTTTGGTAACTCGTCATAAAATAACTGGCAGAGGCATGGTGGGTCGAAGGGCCTCTTATTGTTCTCTGCCATTGTCAACCATATTCAATCATTGCAACAATCTGAGGTCCCTATCTGCTTCAAGAAGACGCCCATCATCCCGGTACCTAAGAAAAATCAAGCAGCATGCCTTAATGACTATTGGCCGGTGGCTCTGACATCCATCATTATGAAGTGCTTTGAAAGGTGTGTCATGGCACGAATCAATTGCAGCCTCCCGGACTACCTGGATCCACTACAGTTGCCTATCGGCGCAACAGGTCCACAGCAGACGGCATTTCCCTGGCCTTGCACTCAACCCTGGATCACCTAGATAACAAGGACACAGTCCTATTTATTGACTATAGCTCAGCCTTCAACACTATTAAACCACGGAACTCATCTCCAAACTCCGTGACCTGGACCTCGGCACCTCCTCTGTGACTGGATCCTGAACTTCCTAACTCACAGACCATAATCTGTAAAGATAGGCAACAACACCTCCTCCACAATCATCCTCAACACCGGTGCCCCACAATGCTGTGTTCTCAGCCCCCTACTATACTCCTTATATACCTATGACTGTGTGGCCAAATTCCCCTCCAATTCGATTTTCAAGTTTGCTGACGATGCCACCGTAGTGGGTCAGATCTCAAACACTGATGAGAAAGAGTACAGGAATGAGGTAAAGAATCTGGTGAACTGGTGCAGCAACAATAATCTCTCCCTCAATGTCAACTAAATGAAGGAGATTGTCATCGACTTCAGGAAGCGTAAAGGAGAACATGTCCCTGTCTATATCAACAGGGACGAAGTAGAAAGGGTCGGGAGCTTCATGTTTTTAGGTGTCCGGATCACCAACTATCTGTCCTGGTCCCCCCATGACGACACTATAGTTAAGAAAGCCCACCAACACCTCCACGTCCTCAGAAGACGAAGGAAATTTTGCACGTCAGCTACGACTCTCACCAACTTTTACAGATGTACCATAGAAAGCATTCTTTCTGGTTGTATCACAGCTTGCTATGGCTCCTTCTCTGCCCAAGACTGCAAGGAACTACAAAAGGGCGTGATTGTGCCCAATCCATCACACAAACCAGCCTCCCATCCATTGACTCTGTCTATACTTCCCGCTGCCTGGGCAAAGCAGCCAGCATAATTAAGGACCCCACGTCCCCGGACATTCTCTCTTTCACCTTCTTCCTTCGGGAAAAAGATACAAAAGTCTGAGGTCACGTACCAACCGACTCAAGAATAGCTTCTTCCCTGCTGCTGTCAAACGTTGAATGGACTTACCTTGCGTTAAGTTGATCTTTCTCTACACCCTAGCTATGACTGTAACACTGCAAAGTGCACACTCTCACTTCCTTCTCTATGAACGGTATGTTTTGTCTGTATAGCGCGCAAGAAGCAATACTTTTCACTGTACGTTAATACATGTGACAATAATAAATCAAATCAAATCAAAATCATTCTTCGATCAATATGTCTACAGCAGTCCCAATGAGTGTTGCAACATTTCAAGAGAGTCCCATTGGGTCCTACAGACGCCAACAGTTTCTGTAGTGTAATGGTGGTTGCATTCGCCTCACACACGGAAAATCCCTCGTTCAAAACCATGCCGAAATATGATTAAAATTTGTTCATTAAGGGTGAGGGAAGTTTACATGATTGAAATTTGTTGCTGAACATTATCCGAAACTCAATATTAAAGCCATGTTATCTTTGCTCTGACCTCGGCCTCAAAATCTTTCAGCAAAATCAGAGATCTTGTATTTTTATGACGCAATGAGAGGAAATAGATGCTGCTGTTTTGACACCGTGGACATATCAGCAACTCATTCAGTCCACAACAGAATTTAATGGCTTTGTTGATGCAGACTAACAAAGTGAATCATCATCTGAACCATGTCGAATAGTATTGTGTGCTCAAAAAGGCAGACACAAGTGAAACTGTAACTGAACGAGAGGAAATGACGCACATTACGCGGAACCATTATTTAACATCGTTCTTCAGAGGAAACAAATAGGGAAAACCACTCAGACAGTTGAGGAAATCGAGAATCAGTGCGGATCTACTGGACTTTCCTGCAGCTGAACGGGATTTAGACACCTGAGTGTTTCACACACAGAATAAAGAGGGATCAAGTATAACTAACAAGTCATTCTTAAATCTATTCCCTTGAAAGATATTTGATTTTGTTTAAAAGCTGATAGTGGTCAATCTCAATTAAGCACCGTGACATGTGACTCGATTCATGTTTGCAATTCAATATTGTCTACTTCGGAGATATTTCATTCAGAATGAGGAGATATGTAATTAATAATAATATATTAATATTAAACATTGAACAACGAACAAATACTGGGTAGAACTGGTTGAAATTATTCGAAGGAAGATGAGAATGATGCATTAATGATTGAGCAGAAATCATTGCTTCCTTCGATATTTGCCGGACGACCGCTTTTAAAGGTTGAAGTTCAAGATAAGTTGAGAAATCAGGTTGAAAGAAACTGTTTTTGTCTTGTATTGAGTGACATGGGCTCTCAGTCGAACCATTCAAACCTGCGGCAACACAATGGTGTTGAACATTGTGGCCAGGCCAATTGGCGGCGCTATACTATCAGTTGTTTCTGTAGTGTAGTGGTTATCACGTTCGCCTCACACGCGAAAGGTCCCCGGTTCGAAACCGGGCAGAAACATTAATTATAGTTCTTCATTTAGCGTGAGGGAAGTTTTGCATGGTCGTTGTTGCTGAACATTATCCGATTCTCCATGTTGTAACCATGTTATCTTTGCTCTGAACTCGGCCACAAATGCTTTCAGCAAAATCAGAAATGCTGTGTTTTAAGACGCAATGAGGAAATAAATGTGTGTATTTTGACACTGTGCGCATATTAGCAACTTGTTCAGTCCATAACAGAATATAATGGTTTTACAAGTGCAGATTAACATAGTTAATCATCATCTGAAACATGTGTCATAGTCGTGTGTGCTCATAAAGACAGACACAAGTGAAACTGTAACTGAACGAGAGGAAATGGCGCACATTTCCTGGAAGCATATTTTTAAAATTGTTCTTCATTATAAAGAAATGGGGAAAAATCACTCAGGGAGATGAGTAAATCGAAACTCAGTGTAGATCTGCTGGACTTTTCTATAGATGAACGGGATTTAGGCGCCAGAATGTTTCACATGCAGAATAAAGAGGGATCAAGTATAACTAGCAAATCATTATTAAATCTTTTCCCTTTTAGGATGTTTGATATTGTTTAAAAGCTGACTGTCTCAAATAAGCACCATGGAATGTGTATTACCCAGTAACTCGATTTCTTTTATTGGTCAGTAATGTTTGCAATGCAATGTTGCATATTCCCGAGATATTCAACTCAGAATGAAGATGTATGTATTAAATACATGGATTCATACTTAATATTGAATAACGAAACAAATATTGAGTAACTCGCCAACGTTTCGAGTTTGGATGACCCTTCATCAGAGCTAAGGGCAAAGAAAATCAGACAAGATTTATATTATGAGGGTGGAAGGGGGGGGGGGGGGTGCTGTAATTGGACAAGGGGAATGAAAAGGAGAATGCAGAAGGCTGAGAGAGGTGTGAAAAATGTTAATCAGAATGGTAGAGCAGAGGTACAGATGGTTTGCCCTGAATGGAGAGGGGGGTTGGTGGGGGAGAGGATGGGGGGGTTGGTGGGGGGGAGGAGGGGGGTTGGTGGGGCGGAGGGGGGGGAGGGGGCGGGTGTGGGCGAGAAGGAGAGCAGGGATGAAGAAGTTGAAAAATGGAAGTGAGAAAGAAATATGATAAAATGGATGAATGAGATGAAAAGAAGAAACAAAATAAAATACAATAAATGGAAATGGGGTGAAGCTGGAGGGGAGAATCATGCTCTGAAGTTGTTGAACTCAATGTTCAGTCTGGAAGGCTGTAAAGTGCCCAATCGGAAGATGAGGTTCTGTTCCTCCAATTTGCATTGGGGTTCACTAGAACATTGCAAAAGGCCAAGGACGGACATGTGGTCAGGAGAGCAGGGTGGTGTGTTGAAGTGGCAAGTGACAGGAAGGTCTGGGTCCTGCTTGCGGACGCACTGAAGGTTTTCAACAAAGTGGTCACCCAATTTGTGTTTGGTCTCTCTGATGTAGAGTAGACTGCATTGGGAGCAGTGAATTGAATAGACCAGATTGAAGAAGGTGCATGTGAAGCGCTGCCTCACTTGAAAGGGGTGTTTAGAACCCGGGAAGTGAATAGGGAGGAGCTAAAGCGGCAGGTGTTGCACCTTCTACGATGGCATGGGAAGGTGCCATGGGTAGAGGATAGGATGTTGGTTGGATGGAGGCATGAACCAGGGTATCCCAGAGAGAACGATCCTTGTGGAATGCTGGGAAGTGGGCGGGGGGCTGAGGGGAAGATGTGTTGGGTAGTGGCATCATGCTGGAATTGGCAGCAATGGCAGCGGATGATCCTTTGAATGCGGAGGCTGGTTGGGTGAAAAGTGAAGACAAGGGGAACCCTGTCCTGGTTCTGAGAGGGAGGGGAGGGAATGAGAGCAGTGGCTCGGGGGATGGGTGGACAGGGGCAAGAGCCCTGTCAACAACGTTGGGTGGAAAACCACAACTGGTGAAGAAGAAAGACATATCTGCAATGCTATTTAGGAAAGTGGTAAGATCAGAGCAGATGCAGCGGAGACGAAAGAATGAAGAGAATGGGATGGAGTCGTTTCAGGATGTGGGTGTGAAGAGCTGCAGTCACGATAGTTGTTGGAGTTGGTGGGCTTGTAATAGATACTGGTGGATAGTGTAACCATGAGAACCTGCGGCAACACAGCAGAGTTGAACCTTGCAGACAGGTCGATTGGCTGCACCTAACTGCTGGTAGTTTCTGTAGTGTAGTGGTTATCATGTTTGCCTAACGCGTAAGAAGTCTCTGGTTCAAAACCAGACAGAAACTTTATCATTTCAGGAAGTATGCATGATTTTGGTTATTTGCTGAACATTATCCAATTCTCAATGTTGTCGCCATGTTATCTTTGTTTTGACCTCGGTCTCAAATGCTTTCAGGAAAATCAGAAATGCTGCATTTTAAGATGTCATTGCAGGAAAGAAATGTTTGTATTTTGACACCGTGCATATATTAGCAACTTGTTCAATCCATGAAACATGTCTAATCGTAGTGTGTGCTCATAAAGACAGACACAAGTGATACTGTAACTGAACTAGAGGAAGTGGTGCACATTGCACAGAAACATCTTTTTAAAATCGTTTTCATAATAATATAGGGAAAACCATTCATGCTGTTGAGGGAATCGAGGCTCACTGCAGATCTACTGGACTTTCCGATAGATGAATGGGATTTAGGCGCCAGCATATTTCACACCCAGAATAAACTAACTGATCATTCTTAAATCTCTTCCCATTAAACATATTTGATTTTGTTGATAAACTGACTGTGGTCAATCTCAAATAAGCATGGGGTGTGCATTAACCAGTGACTCGATCTGTTTTGTTGGCCAGTCATAGTTGCAATTCAATGCTGCATATGTCAGAGATATTCAATTCAGAATGAGGACTTGCAGAATAAATAAATGTATTGATGTTAAATGTTGAATAATGAACAGGGGTTCATTATCAGTTTTTGTTTCAGATTCCAGCATCCACAGATTTTTGCTTTTATTTATTCGCTCTGACTTGAACCTCAAAATTTATTCAGAGCGATCGGAAATACTGAATTTTCATGAGAAGAAAAAGATGATGTGTGGGAGGAAACAGGAGCACCTGGAGAACGTGCGGACTCCACACAGTCACCCCAAGCCGAGAAACAAACCTGAGTCCCTGGTGCTGTAATGGCTGTCCACAGAGAGAATGTGGACAACCTGTGGTGATCCATTGTTGGTTGCCACCAGGAGTGCTGAGCCATGGTATGGCCAGTACTATGAGTCTGTAGATATGTTACTGTTGGGGTTAGGGTTGGGCTGTTCTACCTGTTAATATAGTCCTATGGTACACCCCAGTTGGCTCCGCCTCCTGGGAGAGGTATAAAGGTCACTGCTCTGCCTGGTGACCCTGTAGTCTGAGATTGTATATTGTATATAGTAGCTCTGTTATTGTTGGCAATAAAAGCCTTTATTTCCCGAGTACATCTTGCCTCCCGTGTGATATATCGCGCATCACAACCATTAGCAGTATTTTCCCCTGGTTTCATTCCCTCACCCTGCAGTATAAATATCTTCCACTTTCTATGTCTTTTTGCTTTGACAAAGGGTCATCTGGACTCAATATTGCAAATATCTCTGACATTAAGTGATGTCCATCGGGGCAAACGTGCTCCATTTGGCCAGAAGGTGAAGAGTCGGAACAGATGTGCCCCGAACAAAGATGACGACGATGTGGGGGCGGGGCTTTGGGCGGTGCACGCAGGGCGGTGCACGCAGAACGCTGAGGCGTTTGGGATCGCACATGCGCATTGCAGCGGGAGTGTTTTGTTGACGGAAGCGTGCGGCTTCTTCTCTTGATCTGAATCAGATTTGAAAGCGGGGGGCGGTTAACGGTCGGCGGCGTTGTCATGGCGGCAGGGGCGGGGCTTGTCCACGGCGCGCGCTGGCACAAGTGGACCCTCGAGCTTAACTTGAGCGGCAGCAGCAGGTGCGGAGGCCGCGCGGGAAGCCGGGGGCTCGAGTAGGAGGCAAGCCGGGTCAGCCCGTCTCTCCTGAGGGGAGGCCATCGCACACTGACCCGGGGATGTGGCACCAACCCAAAACTTCCCAACCCCGGGTTTTTCACGCCTCTTTTACCCCTCACCGAGCTCCTCAGCACAAAGCAGCCCCTCAAATCCCCCAGAAATCACTCAGACCCCACTTGGCATCTTTTCCCCAGGTCATGACCCTGAGATGCCCTTTTGGTTTCGGCCCCTCCACCTGATCAGGTGCCAACTGCGGTGGTGGTTGGAGGAACGATTGCTCGTTTCCAGGGCCGGGTGCTGAACTGGATCTCTCTCAATGTCCCGCAGTGTTTGTTTTCAAGATACAATTTGGTACATCTGGTGATTTGTCACTTTGTCCCTAAATGGAGGGCAAGCGGATTGGCACCCTGATTATCAATTGACACTAATCCACTTCTGCATCTCTCCATTCCCCTGGCAGTTCAATGGACACAACGGCAGTGTGTGTCCGAGGTTTGCCCAAGCTTTAGTTCATGCTGGCACTATTGCCACCACGTTGGGGTTCTCAACAGAGAGACTCCCTCTTTAAAGAAGGTCTTGAAAGGGTGACCAATTTGTGTTTTCTGTTTCTCACAGGAGCCGTGATCAACAGTGTGGCCAGAGAGACTCCATGTACCCAGTCGCATATTCAGACAAACAGCTGCCAGACATCTGTGTCCAAGAAACAGACCGGATCCTGGTTGAGAAAGTAAGTTGGATTTGAATGTGTCTTTAGTGTGTGACTGACAACGCCCCTGGTTTGTCCACGGTGGTGAAGTACCTTGGTGAACCACAGCAGCCTGTGTGATAAAGGGTTAATCATCATGCTTACTTCAAGGCCTGGGTATAAGATCAGTATATGGCCTCCCCTAACCGGCCCCCTTTATTGATACCCTGCTCACTTTCTGTTTTTAGCGCTGCTGGGACATCGCCTTGGGCCCATTGAAACAGCTGCCCATGAATCTGTTCATCATATACATGGCTGGCAACACCATCTCCATCCTCCCTATCATGATGGTGTGCATGATGGCCTGGAGACCTATACAGGCCTTGATGTCCATGTCTGCAAGTGAGTATTGTATCGAATCTGCAGCTCAGAAACAGCTCTGAACCGGCATCACTTGAATGTAGCTTAGAATAGAGTTCTGGGAGTTGGGTAATTAAGGGAGTTAGAGAAGAAAGGGAAAGAGGTGCTGTTTTGCTTTCTAACTTTCTCAGCCGTCAGGAAGTGATCTTACTCTTCTACAGGAGAAGAAGCTAGATTTTTGGTGAGGATCTGCTAAGTGACTACGGTTTATTCTATTCTTAAGGATTAAAATAGTACAGCAACTGGTGGTAAGGTTAATAAAATACTTAAAAACTAAAATACTTGAAAACAAAAATAAAATATGTAATTAGGTAAAATAATTAAACAGTTTATTTGCACACATTAAAGATGTGTCACAGCTGCAGCATGTGGGAGCTCCTGGCTGTCAGTTTGATCCAGGGCAACCATGTCTGCAGTAAGTGAAGTTCAAGCAGCTCTGGTTCAGAGTTTATGAGCTGGAGGCTGAACTACAGACACTGCAATGCATCAGGGAGGGGGAAAGTTACCTGGATTCTTTGTATCAGGCAGCAGTCACACCTCTTGGCCCAGGGTCTGCTGATTTGGTCAGTGGTCAGGAACAGGAGAGTGAGGCAGATAAGGGAACTCACAGACAGGAGCCTTAGCCTTTAACATTGTCCAGCCAGTTTGAGGTATTTTCAGCTTGTTTGGATGAATGGGAGCTGCAGGATGGATGAACCAATTACCCATGGCACTGTGGTACAGGAAGCCATTCTAGTGAGGGGAGCAAAAAGGAATGCAGTGATAATGGGGGACAGTATAGTCAGAGGGATTGGCACATTCTCTGCAGCAAAGAATGTGAATCAAGGCAGCTGTGGTGCCTGTCTGGGGCCGGGGTTCAGGACATCTGATCAGGGCTGGAGAGGAACTTTCAGTGGGGAGGGGAAGGTTCCAGTTGTCGTCGTCAATGTAGGTATAAACAACAGAGATAAAGAAGGAGGTTTTCAGTGTCGATATGAGGACCTAAGCACTAAATTAAGAAGCAGAACCTCAATGGTTATAATCTCTGAATTATTACCTGAGCCACATGCTAATAGGTATAGGACAGATCAGATCGGAGGGATGAATGCGTGACTGAAAGGCTGCGTTAAAGTTTATTTATTAGTGTCACAAGTAGGCTTACGTTAACACTGCAATGAAGTTACTGTGAGAATCCCCGAGTCGCCACACTCCAGTACATGTTCGGGTACACTGAGGGAGAATTTAGCGTGGCCAGTGCACCTAACCAGCACGTCTTTCAGACTGGGAGAAAACCGGAGCACCCGGAGAAAACCCACACAGATACAGGGTGAACGTGCAAACTCTGCACAGATAGTGACCCAAGGGGTGGCACAGTGGTTAGCACTGCTGCCTCACAGCGGCAGGGACCCAGGTTCAATTCCAGCCTCGAGTGACCGTGTGTGTGGAGTTTTCATGTTCTCTGTCTGTCTGCGTGGTTTTCCTCCGGGTCCTCCGGTTTCCTCCCACAGTTCAAAGATGTGCGGGTTAAATTGATTGGCTATGGTTCGTTGTCCCATAGTGTCAGGGGGACTAACAGAGTAAATACGTTGTGTTACAGGGATAGGGCTGGGGTGGGATTATGGTCGGTGCAGAAGCGATGGGCTGAATGGCCTCCTTCTGAATTGTAGGGATTCTAAGCCAGTATAGAACCGAGTCCCTGGTGTTGTGCGGCAGCAGTACTAACCACTGTGCCGCCCTAACTGGTGTGGGAGGTGGGTTCTGGTTCATGGGACACTGACATCAGTACTGGGTAAAGTGGGATCTGTGCCATTGGGACAGTCAACACCTGAACTGTGCTGGGGCCGGTGTTCTTGCGAACCCCATGATGAGGAAAATAGAGACGGTTTTAAACTAAATAGTGGACAAGGAATCAAATTTGGGGCAAGGAATCAAATTTATATGAATGACTGGATGAAGGGATGTTTGGCAAATTTGCCGATGACACACAGATAGATGGAAAGTAAGTTGTGAAGCGGACATACAGAGAGTACAGAAAGATAGAAAGGTTAAGTGAGTGGGGAAATATCTGGTAAATGGAGTAGAATGTGGGCAAATTTGAAATTGTCCATTTCGGCAGGAAGAATGAAAAAGAAGCATTTTGTCTAAATTTTGAGAGATTGCAGAGCTCAGAGATTCAGAGAGATCGAGTCATAGAGGTTTACAGCATGGAAACAGGCCCTTCGACCCAACTTGTCCATGCCGCCCTTCCTTTTTTAAAATCCCGAACCTAATCCCAATTGCCCGCATTTGGCCCATATCTCTCTAAACCCATCGTACCCACGTAACTATCTAAATGCTTTTTTAAAGACAAAATTGTACTTGCCTCTGCTACTACCTCTGGCAGCTTGTTCCAGACATTCACCATCCTCTGTGTGAAAAAATTGCCTCTCTGGACACTTTTGTATCTCTCCCCTCTCACCTTAAACCTATGCCCTCTAGTTTTAGACTCCCCTACCTTTGGGAAAAGATATTGACCGTCCAGTTGATCTGTGCCCCCTCATTATTTTATAGACCTCTATAAGATCACACCTCAGCCTCCTACACTCCAAAGAAAAACGTCCCAGTCTATCTATCCTCTCCTTTTAACTCAATCCATCAAGTCCCGGTAGCATCCTGGTAAATCTTTTCTGCACTCTTTCTAGTTTAATAATATCCTTTCTATAATAGGGTGACCAGAACTGCACACAGTATTGCAAGTGTGGCCTTACCAATGTCTTGTACAACTTCAACAAGACATTCGAACTCCTGTATTCAATGTTCTGACCAATGAAACCAAGCATGCCGAATGCCTTCTTCACCACTCTGTCCACCTGTGACTCCACTGTCAATGAGCTATGAACATGTGCCCCTAGATCTCTTTGTTCTGTAACTCTCCCCAACGCCCTACCATTAACTGAGTAAGTCCTGCCCTAGCTCAATCTACCAAAATGCATCACCTCGCATTTGTCTAAATTAAATTCCATCTGCCATTCGTCAGCCCACTGGCACAATTGATCAAGATCTGGGTGTCCGAGTGCATAAATCACAAAAGTCTAATATGCAGGTACAGCAAGTAATTAGGAAAACTAATAGAATGTTATCATTCATTGTGATGGGAATTAAATACAGAACTAGGGAGGTTATGCTTCAGTTGTACAGGTCACTAGTGAGACCACATCTGGAGTACTGTGTGCAGTATTGGTCACCTTATTTAAGGAAGTGTGCAAGTATGCTGGAGACAGTTCAGAGACGGTTTACCAGACGCTGATACCTAAAATGGATGTGTTGTGTTATGAGGAAAGGTTCTCACATGTTCCTGAACTTCCTGCTTTTCCATTCTCGCTCTCAGTCTTTAGGGTCCTGGGGAATTCGAATCAGCACCGGCTGCAGCGTCTCATCTACTTCATCGGCAACCTGCTGGGGTTGGCCCTGGCCATCTACAAGTGCCAGGCAATGGGGCTGCTGCCCACACACGCCTCTGACTGGCTGGCATTCATCCAGCCGCCCCAGGTGAGATCCGCACTCTGTATGTGAGGGGGAGCCAGGAAAATAGGAAGAGGAAACCATTCAGGGCTGTGGAGCCTGAGAGGTTGAGTAGATTGGGCCCAATTCTTTTTATTCATTCGTGGGATATGGGCACCACTGGCTGGTCAGCATTTATTGTCCATCCCTCGTTGCTCTTGGAGGGCAGTTGAGAGTCAACCACAGGAAATCTGCCGCCCTTACCTGGTCTGGCCTACATGTGACTCCAGAGCTACAGCAACGTGGTTGACTCTCAACAGCCCTCGGGCAACTAGGGATGGGCAATAAATGCTGGCCAGTCAGAGACGGCCATATCCCACAATTGAACAAAAACAAATGAGGGATGGGGGAAGAGTGCAGGGAAAGTGGGGATGTCTTTGGGAATTGAGAGATAGGAGGAAGAGTGTGGGGAAAGTGGAGATATCTTTGGGAATTGAGGCATGGGGAGGAGTGCGGGGAAAGTGGGGATATCTTTGGGAATTGAAGAATGGGGAGGAGTGCGGGGAAAGTGGGGATATCTTTGGGAATTATGGGATGAGGGAAGACTGCAGGGAAAGTGGGGATATCTTTGGGAATTGAGGAGTGTGGGGAAAGTGGGGATATCTTTGGGAATTGAGGCATGGGGAGGAGTGCGGGGAAAGTGGAGGTGAGGTTGATGATGAATAGTGGAGCAGGCTCAACAGAAGCTATTCCCACTCTGATTCTTACCACCTTCTCCTTTCACACAGAGAGTGGAGAACACAGGCGGGGGCCTGGTCCTGTGATGGTCCCACTCTCCTGTCGCTCACTGAGACACGGCCCGAGGACGATCGACACCGGACACAACCTGCCGTCTGGCTAACCTGAGACCAGGCTTTCTGTAGGTAACATGCCCTCCCATCACTGCCCCCCACACACACACAGAGAGACACTGGCCCGTGTACCTGTGACCGATGTGGAATGGCCGGAGATATTGACAGCAGGGACTGTGTATTTTTTCACTGGGGATTCAGTTGTTTATCATGTTGACCCCCTTTGCTGAGCCTCGGATAAGGGACCTGTTGGAGTTGACGATGGGACTGGAGGTTCCTGGATCAGTCATTCCCAGCTTATCCTGGTGCCTCTCATTCTCTCTCTCACCCAGGTCAGAAGGTCACAGGTTTGTGTAACCTGTTCCTGAGATTCGAGCTGCTGTAACAGGTTCTCCCAGGGGTCCCTCAAACCGTCTCTGAAATTAAGTTCCCTGGCTGTGTGTTGCATGTGCCTTGTGGGATCTTGCTGTGCAGTCACCATCTCTTCCCACAGAACGGCAGGAGGGAACATCAAAAGGAGGGAATGATTTAGCTCCTGTGCTTGTTCTGGGCTGTTCCAGAGCGCTCTGAATCAACACAGCAGCTTCCTGTTTCCCAAACACAGTCACTGCTGTTCACCTGGGAAACCCGGCAGGCACTGCACACAGCAGATCCCACAAACTGTCGGATAACCACCAAATGTTAGGCTGTTTGAAGGATAAAGATCGACCCTCGGAAACCAGCGGGAGCTCTCCTTCGCTCCATCCAGTAATTGTCGTGGGATTTTACTATCCACCTGACACAGCAGTGAGTGAGGAGGGGGGGAGCTTGGTTTCACTTCCTCCGCACTGACAGCTGGAGGCAGGTGATTGACAGTGTAGTGTGTGCAGCTGTCTGTGTGCCCACCTGGGCAGCATGGTGGCACAGTGGTTAGCACTGCTGCCTCACAGCGCCAGGGCCCTGGGTTCGATTCCAGCCTTGGATAAATCATAGAATCCCGACAGTGCAGAAAGAGACCAATCGGCCCACCGAGCCTGCACCAACAACAACCCCACCCAGGCCCTATCCCCATAACCCCACGTATTTACACTGATCATATCCCCGACACTAAGGGGCAATTTAGCACGGCCAATCCACCTAAATCACACGTCTTTGGAGTGTGGGTGGAAACCGGAGCAACTGGAGGAAACCCTCACAGACACGGGGAGAATGCACAAACTTCACACAACCTGAGGCTTGATTTGAACCCAGGTCCCTGGTGCTGTGAGGCAGCAGTGCTCCCCATTGTGCCGCCCCTGTGTCTGTGTGGAGTTGGCACGTTCTCCCCGTGTCTGCATGGGTTTCCTCCGGAGGCTCTGGTTTCCTCCCAAACTTCAATATGTGCTGGTTAGGTGGATTGACCATGCTAAATTGCTGCTTTATGTAACAAAATATGTAGATCAGAGTGATTAGTGGGGTAAATATATGGGGTTACGGGAATAGGGCCCGGGTAAGATGCTCTGTCAGAGAGTCAGTGCAGACTCAAAGGGCTGAATGGTCTCTTCTGCACTGTAGGAATTCTACGACTTTGTCTGTGAGCAGGCACGCTTGTGTCTATGAGTGAGTGTGTGTCTATGTGGGTGTACACGCATTTCAGTTCATGTGTGTGTGTGTGTACCTGTGTGCGAGCACATACACGTTTGGTGTGTGCGTGCGTGTGTTCACTTTATTTAATGATTGTGTTTGAGTCGTTCCTCTTTGTGTGTGTTTGTGGGGGGAGGGGGGTGCGGGGAGGTGGTCACTAATCCGTCCCCTCCCCATTCTGAGACCACACCCGAAGCAGGAGTGAACGGAAGAGGCCGGAGGCGAATCGATAACCTCGAGGTGAGTGAGGAAACAGTCAGTGTGAGTTTGATGCTGCTGTGAAGAATGTGTCATGTCTTTTCACTGATTCTGTAACTGTGGAAATAAAGAGTTTCAGCAAAATGGGATAAAAGCAAATTACTGCAGATACTGGAATCTGAAACCAAAAGAGAAAAGGGTTTGACAAAGGGTCATCCAGACTTGAAACTTCAGCTCTTTTCTCTCCTGACAGATGCTGCCAGACCTGCTGAGATTTTCCAGCGTTTTCTCTATTGGTTTCAGCAAAACGGGGCCTCTGTAAAATGACAGCAGACAAAAACGAGACTCAGATTTCACTGACTCCACCAGCTTAAAGCTCTCTTGTTCCACTTTAAACTCTGCAACACTCTCACCTTTTCTCTCCCACAATATTCAGGCTTCAGTAACCTGAGCTGGTGGTTAAATAACCGTTCCCTATTTGCTGACTCATTTCACCATCACTCCTGTTCTTCCAGCGCAATCCTGATCCCCACTTCCACTGCTGAAGAACACTAACAGACATCCCTCCCTCCGTGTTCGAGTCTTCAATGTTCACCTTTTCAGTTGGGTAGGGTTTCAATTGAGAATCATAACACATCCCATTTCCTCGTGGTGTCTGGGCCAGATCAGGTGAATTTTCCACTAAAAGGTCTGTTTAATCCTTCTCCCCAAACTCCAGCATCTACAAGGCACAACTCTTGTGTCTAATTGAATAAGCTCCAATTTTCTGAATTAGTGCAGCTCCAACAACTCAGGAAGCTCAACACCATCCAAGACAAAGCAGCTTGATTGGCAATCCTTCTACAAACATCTACTCCCTCCAACATTGACTCACATGGCAGCTGGAGGTGTACCACCTACAAGATGCACTGCAAGCACTCACCAAGGCTTCTTTGACAGCATCTTGCAAACCCGCAACCTCGAGCACCTTGGAGAAGGGCAGCAAATGCATGGGAACATCATCACCTGCACGTTCCCCTCCAAGTCACTCACCATCTATACTCAGAGATTGATCACAATGTGAAATTCACTGCCACAGGAACTAGCTGGACAACTCATCATTTAAAAAGAAAATGTGATGAGTACGTGAGGGAAAGGAGATTAGAAAGATGAGCTGAAAGGCTGAAATGAGGGAGATGGAATGGGAGGTGTCTTGTATGAAATATAAACACCAGCACAGACTAGTTAAACCGAACAATGTCTTTCTGGTCTGGATATTCATAGAATCCCTATAGTGTCGAAGGAGGCCATTCGGCCCATTGAGTCTGCACCCACCACAATCCCACCCAGGCCCTTTCCCCATAACCTCGTGCATTTACCCTAGCTAGCCCCCCTGACACTCAGGGCAATTTAGCATGGCCAATCCACCTAACCCACACACCTTTGGACTGTGGAAGGAAACCGGAGCAAACCCATGCAGACACAGGGAGAATGTGCAAACTCCACACAGACAGTGACCCAAGCCGGGATTCGAACCTGGGACCCTGGCACTGTGAGTCAGCAGCGCTAACCACTGTGTCACCATGTCGCCCAAGAATGAGAGAATTCTCTGTGATTCAATGTAATCTCTGACCGGTTCTTGATCAGTAAGTTCCACCATTTGCACTGCACCGGTCAGAGTATAACCTGATGCTGAGTAATCACACTGAGATTCTGTCATGTGTGAAATTACAAATTACAACATTGTCATTGAAATTGGTGCACAGAAATTTTCATCAATCAGATCCACTCTCAAAAATGTTCTCCCAAACAACGCACTCTCTCAGATCTTTTCAGCAAGGATCCACTTCCAGGATTTCAATCTCTCCTTTCACTATTCTTCTGCCTCAGATTATCACATGCACTCAAGCTTCCACACAATCTCTCAGGTACCCAGCCATATCAACAGAACACCACTGTTTCACAGGTGGTACCAAAGTCCCAACCTTCGGATTACTTCAGAGTCTGGCTTTTTGCCAGCCAACTTCACCATGTGTGTTGCCTTTAACTGGAAGCCTCTCTCTCCCCCTTTCTTTAATTTCAGGGAACAGTATCTTGTTCAGATTCCCTTTGACTTCAGTTTTCCTCAGACTTTTTTCATTCCCTGGTTTCTAGAACTATCTGTTCTTCAACTTCTGGGACTTTCTTTCTTGCCCTTACTCCATTGTTCTGCCTAATGGTTCTGGCAGTTTCCTCTTCAGCTAACTCAAAAATTATTTCTGACCCAAAATGGCCACTGGTTGCCAAGTCTTTCCTTACCTAGTCTTTCCTTATGTGTGTTTTCACATTGTAAACTCTCTGAACACAATACAGGCACAGTTTGAAATGAAACCAAAACCCCATACATGCAAATACCTTTATTTAACATTAATCTATGAAAGTTTTAACCCTTCTGTACACAGAAACACCGAATTAAACTCACTTAAATGTATATCTTATTTCTAATATCCAACAATAAAAATATAGGTTACTAAATCGACTGCTTGACAGAGAGAAACTAAAGAAAGATGAGTTTAGGGTTGGGCAAATTGTTAGACACAGTTTGACCCAATGGAAGCGAGGGAAACAGCAGAGGCAGCTGATCAGACTGTCTCAATCTTAGTGACAAAGGAGCTCCATGAGCTCCTCAGACTTGCTGTTGTCGGTGAGGATGGAGGAGAGAGGGAGAACCCTTCAAAAGGAACTAAAACAGAAAATGCTGGGACGGTAGGTTTTGTCTGCAAAGCGCACAATAAACAATACTTTTCACTGTATCCCAATCCATGCAACAATAATAAATCAAACAAAAAATCAGATCAAAATAAGATACTGCAGATACTGGAAATCGAATCTCAAAACTGAGTGGATCTCTTCCCAAACTCAGAGCAGGTGAATAGCCTCTCCCCAGTGTGAACTCGCTGGTGTACAGGGAGTTGGAATGATTCCCTGAACCCTGTCTCACAGTAAAAGCAGCTGAATGGTCTCTCATCAATGTGAACACGTTGATGAGACATCAGTTCTCTACAGCTTTTATAGCAGTTCTCACAGTCTGGGCATTTAAAAGGTCTCTCCCCAGAGTGAAGCGGGGGTGGTTGGAGGGTAGATTATGGAGTGAATCCCTTCCAAAAGTGTCCTGGACCAGAACCCATAAATTATGTTCGGAAGCCAGATTAGATCCAAACAAATCTTTCTATTTTGGCATAAATGTGAGGATCGGATGCTTCACTCCAGGAGTAATTCCACTGACAAATTAGGAATCTTTCATGGTAAAACAAACTTTATTTAACAACAGCTTAAATATAATTCCAAAAAATGAAGCAGCTCAACTATTAACAGTTGAACAATATTTAAAAGTGAAAGGAAACAACTTTAATTTCTAATTTAGCACAATTTCAGTTCCAAATATGCAACATTCCTCAGAGATGTAGATCCCACTTCAATTACAGTTAGAAACCATAAATATACTTGCTATAATGAGTATGGACTGTCCTGAAGTTTCAGAGAGAAGACAAATCTTAGAGCAGCTTGTAGAAACCCTCCATCTTCAAACAGCCCCCGGTGCTTCCAGCTCTGACAGGTAACTGAAACTCTCCTCACAGTCTGCACATTTTCATGGTTTCTCCCTAATTTTAAATCCAATTACAATAGTTAGTTGTGAATTCGCTGGTGCGTCAGAAGATTCGACGAGGTAACGTATCCCTTCCCACACTGCAAGCAGGTGAATGGCCTCTCCCCAGTGTGAACCCGCTGATGTATTGCTAGTTTAGACGACTGATTGAATCCCTTCTCACACACAGAGCAGGTGAATGGCCTGTCCTCTGTGTGGATTCGCTGGTGTATTGCTAGGTTGGATGAGTGATTGAATCCTTTCCCGCACACAGAGCAGATGAATGGTTTCTCCCCAGTGTGAACTCGCTGGTGTGTCAGCAGAGTTGATGACCGACTGAATCCTTTCCCACACACAGAGCAGGTGAATGGCCTCTCCCCAGTGTGAATTCGCTGGTGTGTGAACAAGGTGGCTGACTGAGCAAATCCCTTTCCACACTGGGAACAGGTGAATGGCCTCTCCCCAGTGTGAACTCGCTGGTGTTTCAACAAAGTAGATGAGTCAGCAAATCCCTTCCCACACTGGGAGCAAGTGAATGGCCTCTCCTGAGTGTGAGTTCGCTGGTGTATCAGCAGAGTGGATGAGTGAGAAAATCCCTTCCCACATTCAGAGCAGGTTAACGGTTTCTCCCCAGTATGAACTCGCTGGTGTGTTGCTAGATTGGATGACTGATTGAATCCCTTCCCACATTGGGAGCAGGTAAACGGCCTCTCCTCAGCATGAGTCCTCTGGTGTACATGTAAGCTGGATAACTGAGTGAATCCCTTCCCACACTGAGAGCAGATGAATGGCCTCTCCCCAGTGTGACTGCGTCGATGAGTTTCCAGCAGGGATGGGTAATTGAATTCCTTCCCACAATCCTCACACTTCCATGCCATCTCCCTGTTGTGACTGCAATTATGTTCCCAAAGGCCAGATGATTGGTTGAAGTCTTGTCCACAAACAGAACACATGTACAGTTTCTCTCCACTGTGAACGGTGCTTTTTTCTTCCAATTTCAAAATACAATGATATTCAGGTTACAATAAATTGGCCGACTCATCAGGTTCTGATATCATGTTTTGTTTCAGTTTCTCAACTGCAAATCTTCTTCTTGTAAAACCCTGTGAAATTGATTTAAAACAGAAAAAAGTGAGTGAGAAAGAACCCACCACAAAAACACAAAGGTGGGTTGTGTAATTGAGCTGAATGAATCTGCTAATTTGTGGGGCTGCCGTGAGGAAAGGGTAACCAAGAAAGCTGCTGGATTGTCATACAAACCCAACTGGTTCACTGATATCCTTCAGGGAATGAAACCTGCCACACAGCCTGGGTCTACATAAGACTCTTTCGGCACTTTGGAAGGAGATAGAGAGAAGTAGGAGTGGCCGTGGTGAAGGCAAGGGATTTTATAGATCTACAACTTGACAAGAACTTTGACAGAATCTCACAAACCCTCAACTCCACCAACTAGAAGGACCGAGATAGCAGATGGGTATAAACACCATCACCTCAGAGTTCCCCCAACTCACACACCATCCTGACTTATCTGACTTCCAGTACTAAACAAACAGAAATTTCTTTCATATAAATACTGGGAAGACTGAACCCACTGTCTTCAGTCCCCTCTCCAAACTCCACTCGCTTGCCAACAACTCTATCCCTCTTCCTGGCAACATGTCAAAGAACATGTTGTTTGTCATCTATATCAATGATCTGGATGATAATGTGGTAAATTGGATCAGCAAGTTTGCTGATGATACAAAGATTGGAGGTGTCGTGGACAGTGAGGAAGGTTTTCAAAGCTTGCAGAGGGATTTGGACCAACTAGAAAAATGGGCTGAAAAATGGCAAATGGAATTTAACGCAGACAAGTGTGAGATATTGCACTTTGGAAGGACAAACCAAAGTAGAACGTACAGGGTAAATGGTAGGACTCTGAAGAGTGCAGTTGAACAGAGGGATCTGGGAATACAGGTACAGAATTTCCTAAAAGTGACATCACAGGTGGATAGGGTCGTAAAGAGTGCCTTTGGTACATTGGCCTTTATAAATCGGAGTATCGAGTATAAAAGTTGGAGTGTTATGGTAAGGTTATATAAGGCATTGGTGAGGCCAAATTTGGAGTATTGTGTACAGTTTTGGTCATCGAGTTACAGGAAGGATATAAATAAGGTTGAAAGAGTGCAGAGAAGTTTCACAAGGATGTTGCCGGGACTTGAGAAGCTGAGTTACAGAGAGAGATTGAATAGGTTGGGACTTTATTCCCTGGAGCGTAGAAGATTGAGGGGAGATTTGATAGAGGTGTATAAGATTTTGATGGGTATAGATAGAGTGAATGCAAGCAAGCTTTTTCCACTGAGGCGAGGGGAGAAAAAGACCAGAGGGCATGGGTTAAGGATGAAAGGAGAAAAGTTTAAAGGGAATATTAGGGGGGGCTTCTTCATGCAGAGAGTGGTGGGAGTGTGGAATGAGCTGCCGGATAAAGTGGTAAATGTGGGGTCACTTTTAACATTTAAGAAAAACTTGGACGGGTTCATGGGTGAGAGGGGTGTGGAGGGATATGGTCCAAGTGCAGGTCAGTGGGACGAGGCAAAAAATGGTTCGGCACAGACTAGAAGGGCCAAAAGGCTTGTTTCTGAGCTGTAATTTTCTATGGTTCTAACAAAGAACAATACAGCACAGGAACAGGCCCTTCGGCCCTCCAAGCCTGTGCCGCTCCCTGGTCCAAACTAGACCATTCTTTTGTATCCCTCCATTCCCACTCCGTTCATATGACTATCTAGATAAGTCTTAAACGTTCCCAGTGTGTCTGCCTCCACCACCTTGCCTGGCCAGATATCCTTCTGATATCTGTGTTGAACCTCCCCCCCTTCACCTTGAACCTATGACCCCTCGTGAACGTCACCACCGACCTGGGGAAAAGCTTCTCACCGTTCACCCTATCTATGCCTTTCATAATTTTATACACCTCTATTAAGTCTCCCCTCATCCTCCGTCTTTCCAGGGAGAACAACCCCAGTTTACCCAATCTCTCCACATAACTAAGCCCCTCCATACCAGGCAACATCCTGGTAAACCTCCTCTGTACTCTCTCCAAAGCCTCCACGTCCTTCTGATAGTGTGGCGACCAGAACTGGATGCAGTATTCCAAATGTGGTCGAAGCAACATTCTATACATCTGCAACATCAGACCCCAACTTTTATACTCTATGCCCCGTCCTATAAAGGCAAGCATGCCATATGCCTTCTTCACCACCTTCTCCACCTGTGACGTCACCTTCAAGGATCTGTGGACTTGCACACCCAGGTCCCTCTGCGTATCTACACCCTTTATGGTTCTGCCATTTATCGTATAGCTTCTCCCTACATTATTTCTACCAAAATGCATCACTTCGCATTCATCAGGATTGAACTCCATCTGCCATTTCTTTGCCCAAATTTCCAGCCTATCTATATCCTTCTGTAGCTTCTGACAATGCTCCTCTAAGGAGTGGCATGGTAGCACAGTGGTTAGCACTGCTGCTTCACAGCTCTAGGGTCCTGGGTTCGATTCCCGGCTCGGGTCACTGTCTGTGTGGAGTTTGCACATTCTCCTCGTGTCTGCGTGGGTTTCCTCCGGGTGCTCCGGTTTCCTCCCACAGTCCAACGGTGTGCGGGTTAGGTTGATTGGCCAGGTTAAAAATTGCCCCTTAGAGTCCTGAGATGCGTAGGTTAGCGGGTAAATATGTGGGGGTAGGGCCTGGGTGGGATTGTGGTCGGTGCAGACTTGATGGGCCGAATGGCCTCCTTCTGCACTGTAGGGTTTCTATGATTCCTCACTATCTGCAAGTCCTGCCAATTTTGTGTCGTCCGCAAACTTACTGATCACCCCAGTTGCACCTTCTTCCAGATCGTTTATATAAATCACAAACATGTCTGACCTGAAACAGGCTGTTCACAACCCTGGTGAAATATTTCACCCCAAGATGAGCTTCCAGCCACACATCCACATCATCATCACTATTTCCACCTCAGTAACATCACCCGACTCCACCCCAGTCTCAGCTCATCTGGAATTCTCATCCATTCCATTGTGATGTGAAACTCAGGGGAATGGGAGTACAGAGAGGGAATGGGACTGACTGAATTGCTCCACAGAGGGTTGGCATGGATTTGAGTTGCCAAATGGATTCCTTCTATGTTGGAATGTCTCCATCAGTGGAAATAGGCAATGTTGACACAGTGCCTTTTATATATCAAGACAAGAAATAGGGAATCATAAATAACACAGCACGTACCATATAACTACATTAAACATATCTCTGTCCCAGTGAATTTACTGTTCATTTAAACAGTCTTCTCCGCCTTTAATTGTGAGCATTAGGTAAGAGGTTATCTTGTTAGATAAATAAATGTGACAACCTGAGGGAGCCAAAAGATGTCAATATCTGAGAGAGAGAAAGAAAAAGATACCTGGGTCTCGTCCTGCTCCTAATTCCGATGTTCGTCTGTAATAGTTCCAGTCTGCAGCCTCCCTGAATTCACTTCCTCTCCCTTCAGTTGCTGCGAGTCCCCAATTTCCCCCAGAATGAGAAAAGAAATGGAAAGGGGGAAACATTGATTTCCTCCCAGATGTTCCCAGAGGAGGAAGTTTCACTCTGAAAATCATCAACAAACTTCCGCATTGTGATGTCAATGGAGGCCTGCCTATATCAGCCAATAGGAATCAGTCTGCACCGCAGTGACATCCTCGGGTTCCAGTGCGCAGGCCCGGGCGAGCGGACACGGGAGCCCCGCCCCCACCCATTGTTCCCCTCCCTCTGCACCTCCTCGAGCCAAGGTTTCCGGGCAACCGGCTGGCGGCTCCGGCCAGAGCGAGAAGCCGCTCGGTGATCTCCCCCTCCCCCCTCTCTCTACGGCGGCTGCTGCTCCAAAAAGAGATCGAGAGCGACCGCTGGCGGCAGCCGCACTGCGCCTGCTCCGGACAGCTCGGCTGAGCAGCGCTCTGTGCGCCTGCTCCGGACAGCTCGGCTCAGCAGCGCTCTCTGCGCCTGCGTGCTGGGCTGCCAGCTTCCCATCATTTTCTTCCAAGTCCCGCAGTTTGATTTGAAACAGAACAGCTTCTGTTTGTAGCTTCACCACAGACTCCAACTTCACACACAGACTCAAACTTCACCACAGACTCAAACTTCACCACAGACTCAAACTTCACACACAGACTCAAACTTCACACACAGACTCAAACTTCACCACAGACTCAAACTTCACCACAGACTCAAACTTCACACACAGACTCAAACTTCACCACAGACTCAAACTTCACCACAGACTCAAACTTCACCACAGACTCAAACTTCACCACAGACTCAAACTTCACCACAGACTCAAACTTCACACACAGACTCAAACTTCACCACAGACTCAAACTTCACACACAGACTCAAACTTCACACACAGACTCAAACTTCACCACAGACTCAAACTTCACCACAGACTCAAACTTCACACACAGACTCAAACTTCACCACAGACTCAAACTTCACCACAGACTCAAACTTCACCACAGACTCAAACTTCACACACAGACTCAAACTTCACCACAGACTCAAACTTCACACACAGACTCAAACTTCATCCTCTGGACAACAGCTGTGAGTAAAACACTTTCTTTCTCCCCCTGGGAATTACAGAGAGTTGTGGGACTCTGTAACTGGAATGAGAGCCAAATATACTGAGGGGGAAATGTTTGTGATTTTGTGAAACCTGTTTTTATTGTCTGAGCTTTTTAAAGTGTAATTTATCTTGTGCATTCAAATAGTGTTTCTCTCTTTGCATGATTTAGTGATGCTGGTTTTAGATTGATTTGTAAAGTATTTTTTAAAATGTGAAACCTTGTCCTTCAGTATTCCATTGGAACTTTCTGGAAATTTGTTTACTTTTTAAATTAGTCACAACAGAGATATAGCTTGTGTTCATATGTTTGGTATATTTATGTTTCGGTAATAAGATTCATTGTTTTATTCTTGTAATTATAGCATGTAGTTATGTTATATAGTTCCAGTCAAAGAGACATTACAATTCAAAAAGATTGCTTTTAAAATCTGGAGTAAATATAGTTTTCTCAAATCTCCTTCCCATCACCTATCTAATTAAGAAATGCAGCATTGTATACCACATGTTTTTAGTCCAGTTATATTCAGAATTATCTGTTCTGAATTTCTATCCAGCTCTGACGGTGATGACTTTTGTCAACTCCTTTTACAGGATAATGGAGGGAAGGATTTACTGATTGAAATCTCAAAGGAAACATCAAGTGAAGAATTAACAGAATTGTTCGATTATTGGTACCAGAATATTATCGGCATTTGAGTCCAGGAGAAATGTTTCTCTCTTTTATCTACTTGAAAAGATTTTAAACATTGGTGTAACACATACACACACACCAACCGCAACTAATCAGCAAACCTGGAGAGATACAAGGACACTGGCACCATGGAGAAACTGTGGAAATGTGGACATTGTGGGAAGGGATTCAGATTCCCCTCGGAGCTGGAAATTCATCGGCGCAGTCACACTGGGGAGAGACCATTCACCTGCACTAAGTGTGCAAAGGGATTTACTAATTCATCCGACTGAATGACACACCAGCGGGTTCACACAGGGGAGAGGCCGTTCATCTGTTCACAGTGTGGAAAGGGATTCTCTCGCTCCTCCAACCTCCGGATACACCAGCGAATTCACAGTGGGGAGAGGCCATTTACCTGCTCCAAGTGTATGATGAGTTTCAGTCGGTTATCTCAGTTGCAGACACACCAGCGAGTTCACACTGGGGAGAGGCCATTCACCTGCTCTGAATGTGGAAAGGGATTCTCTCTCTCCTACAACCTACAGATACACCAGCGAGTTCACACCAGGGAGAGACCGTTCACCTGCTCTGAGTGTGGGAAAGCATTCACTACTTCATCTGACCTGCTGAGACATGAACGAGTTCACACAGGGGAGAGGCCATTCAGCTGTCCAGAGTGTGAGAAGAGATTTAATCGATTATCTCACTTGCAGACACACCAGCGAGTTCACAGTAGGGAGAGGCTGTTCAGCTGAGTGAGAAAGCAATCATTGATTCATCCAACCTTATGACACACCAGTGTCTTCATGTTGGGGAGAGGCCGTTCACTGGGTCTGTGCAGGATGGCATTCATTCAGTTATCCAATCTGTTCAGATACCAGCGAGTTCACAAGTGATGACAGGGACTGGATTCTGCTGTTATTGCTGCTGTTATTCACATCCAGAACTGAACCATGTTCACTCTGACAGTTTTATTTTTATTCAGTGTGGGACATGGGTGTCGCTGGTCAGCATTTATTGCCCATCCCTAGTTTCTCTCGAGAGGACAGTTGAGTGTCAGTCACATTGCTGTGGCTCTGGAATCACATGTTGGCCAGACCAGGTAAGGATGACAAATTTCCTTCCCTCAAGAACGCTGACCATCGACAACGATTTCATGGTCATCAGTAGATTCTTAATTCCAGATATTTTTTAGTCAAATTCCACCATCTGCCGTGGTGGGATTCGAACCCATGTTCCCAGAACATTAGCTGAGTTTCTGGATTAATAGTCTAGCAATAATACCACTAGGCCATCGCCTCCCCAAAGTGGGACGGTCGGAGGGTTTCTTTCTGCTGGACTGACCAATCTCATGACTTTGCTTCCAGTGGGCTGATGCTCTTTGAGCTGCTCCGCCATTCAATATGATCATGGCTGTTATTAATATGTACAGAAAATTGTAATATTCTAAATAGGATATTTAGATGGTGATACATTTTCATTTCTTCCTGAGGAAGAGGTTTGTGTCTGTCTAATCATTCCTGTTTTACAAATTAACTTTGAGCTTGAGAATTAGTTTTTTTTAAATCAAAAATCTGGGTTGAGAATCTGGTAAAAACACCCGAAGGGACTTTGCAATCACAAGATGTGGCCCATGTTGATTTAAGGAGTCAAAGCTGGAAGGATAAGAACTGTAAAAGGGCAGCTGGACTCTTCCTCTTTGAGTCACAGTGAGACATTTCTAATTAAATACACAGAGGGAATTCCTTCAGTTTTGACATGTTCATTCAAGAAGATTGCAAGTAATTTGATTTAGAAAAAAACAGCCACGGGATATTTGATTATTGTAGATGCTGAAAATCACATTTTCTACTGTGAAAATCAGCTGGAAGTAGCACAATTAACACAAGATTTGGGACATTTAAACTCTTATTGAGAAGAGTACAGCAGCTAATGCTGTAAAAAGGGGGCTGGGCTCAGCCTCTTTTAGCAGGAGACCTGGAGACATTGGCCGGAATTTTACTGGCCCGCCCGAGGCTCGTAAGATCGTGCCCGAGGACAATGGAGAATTCCGTTCTATGAGCCTCGTCCGCCCAAATTTAGGGCGGGTGTGCTGGTAAAATGAGGGCCATTGGGTCTGACACTTATCGTCCTGCCTTTGTTACAGAGGTGAACTCATCAGGCAGACCTCAGGGTTACATGTTTGGTTTTGAAATTACAAGTTAATTAATTTAAACATCTATTGGACATCCCAATTGGTCTCTGTTACCATGGGGATAAGTGATTCAGGGTCGAGCCTTGATTGGAATTCTGGGTGTTTCTCACAGAAAGCAGGCAGTCTGCAGTTAGCTTGGAAACCGTCAGCTGTGGGACCAGGAGCTGTGAACCAGCTGTGGGACCTGGAGCCAAGAGGGTCATTAGGAATCAGGGGTGTTCCCAATGTTTAAATCCCTCAGGAAGAAGGCAGTGAAGCCTATGCTTGAACTGAGGAGGCCACAGGTTTGAGGTCTTAAAGAAAAGTTGTTTAGTCGAAAGCTAATGGAAGGATCCCCATAAAATCTTGGAGAATAGCTGGAAAAGTGAGGAGAATTAAAGTGAATCTTGGAGAGCATTGACATTCCTTTGGGATGGTTCCAGGAACAGAAGTGAATGAACCTTCAAGAAGAAATTAGATATAGCTCTTGGGTCAAAAAGGGTCAAGAGATATGGGAGGCAGGGAGGGATCAGGATATTGAATTCGATGATCAGCCATGGTCACGATAAATGGTGGAGCAGGTTCAAAGGGCCAAATGACCTACTCCTGCCTCTAGTTTCTATGTTTCTATGTTGTTAAATATAAGGGAACTCTTTTGTGTGTGTGTGTGCGCGCGCAGGGAGGAGGGGGGGATAAAAAGTACAAACAAAAGCTGAAAAATACTGCAAAAACTCAGTAGGTCTGACAGCATCTGTGGTGAGTGAAAATAGGATTCATGTTTTGAGTCCACGTGACTCTTCAGAGCTAAAGAGGGGTTGAAAAGTAGAACTGAGTTTACAGCATAAATCTTCACAAAATATAATTAATCATGCTGGTTTTTAATATTTCTTTTGTTTTATATGAAGTAAAGTTTGTTTTTGTTTAAAAACCTGGAATCTTCTGATGTAATTTTTTCAGTTAATCACTGGGTGTTTAAATTTCTCTTGAAACGTTAATGTTTCCAACCTGAATTGTAACAACTCACACAACAATATTTCAAAACAAATTGTAGAAGAAAAATATGATGTTCTTTATTTTGTACAAAGTATTACATTATAAGACACCGCTCTTCTAGGATCCACAATTTCTTCGCTCGAGCAATTATTTTAGTGAAACAATTCGATAATAAATGAATAAAAATTGTGCTAATTGTCATCCCTTCGAAAGCAGGAGGGCGATCGCCCGGCACAGAGGGTAATTTGGGATTTCTCCCATAGACCAATTGACAGGGATTATACCCTCCAACCATCTGAAGTGAATTCTTTCCCTGAATCGTCCAGGCCAGTGCAGTTATCAACTTGTAGTTTGGCTGATCAGCTAAGATTTTCTGCAGCATTTCATTGATCACCGTGTGATTCCTTTCACAGAGTCCATCACTGAAAGGACTTTCAGCTGCCGTGTTCATGTTTTCACACACGTCTCCAAACTCATCATTAACAAATTCCCCTCCATTATCAGTCAGAAACCTAGCTGGTGCCCCAGGTCCAGTCCCTGTCCACTTCTCAATGACTTGTTCTAGAATCATCCTTTTGTCCTTACCATGTATTATTGGAGAAAGACTAAATTGGGTCACCATGTCGATCATGTGTAGAATGAAAATATTTCTGTCTTTGTCTCATACCTTTAGATGCACAGCAACTTCTTCATGAGCCAAGGGAAGGATGTAATGGCTTTGTCCGATACTTTGTACTAATCTGTTCTGAGTCTCGTATCCTCTTCACCAACCAGCCTTGCATCTTGTAGCAGGATTTTTAATCTTTGTTCGATAGGACAAGCAAATTGTTTGTGCAGCTTTAAGACAATTTGTAATTTTTTTCTGATTCTCTTCACCTGATGTCATGAATCCTTCTCGAACCCGAGGATTAGAAACATCAAATTTGTTAAGAGGATACGATAATGTCCTGATTGAGTAAACTGCAGATCACTGACTTTCCAAATAAAACAATCATACCTTGTTCCATGTCCAGTTGCATTTGTGCCTTTTTCATGGAAGATTCACTCAACATTAAACTGAGGAGGTTCACTGTCAGACACACCAGACTACACCAGTCCTGGAGTGCTGACTCCAGCTACTTTACATGGAATCAACACTCTCTTTAGTGGCTTCAATCTATTGATATCACCAACTGGAAACCTTTCATACTCCTTAACCTTGTGTCACTCTTCACCATGAGGTGAATCTGGGTAACATCTTCAATCTGATCCACACACTGTCGAGGTGCAGTCACTGTGGAATGGGATTATGAGGCAAGGTTAGACTGGAGTTTTGAAGAGTAAGAGGCAACTTGAATCAAACATATAAGATCCAGAGGGGTTTTGACAGGAGGTGGATGTGGAGGGCATGTTTCCTCTAGTAGGAGAATCTAGAATAAGGGGTTACTGTTTAAAATAAATGATCATTCATTTACGGCAGAGATGAGGAAAGTATTTTTTTCAGAGGGTTGTGAGTTTCTGGAACTCTTCCTCAAAAGTTGCTGTAAGAATCACCTTTGAATATCTTGAAGGCAGAGCTGGATATATTCTTGATTAACAAGGGGGTGAAAGGTTATGGGGTAAGTAACAGAACAGGTGACTGAGTCTGTGACTAACACACTCATCATTGGACCAAATTCCTTATGACATTCCAATTCCTTCAGAGTGATAACCATCATCATTGTGTTCAGCCTCAGAATTCTCTGTGTTGTGTCTCACTGCGAGTGTTTATCACACGATGATATTTTCATTCAGACCTGAAACACCTGTTAATAGTTCCCCAGTCTTTGCTGGGGTTCAATCGCGTATTAGTGCTGTTCCAATCCTGTCTTTTGTTGCGATATCCAGATGCACTAAAGATGCTTTCACCCTCACACAAAACCTGTCAAAATCCAATCATGCTTCATAGGCAACCAATACATCATCTATCTTGTAAATCTCAAAATGAACCCTAATCAAAGATTCAAACCTTCAGCGTCCAACTGATGGGTTTTCAGCTGTCAAAGTACTTGGCTTCCGATTTTCCTTTTGTTAGGAAGTGACAATGCCAAGGCCAATGTTTCCTCCTTGGTAAAGATATAACCCATGTCCACATCTCCACTTCATTCTTCCACTGGTCATGTGATTCAGACTCCGAGAACATTGGCAGTTAATCAGACCCTGACAATACCATGTTATAATGCTGATAGGGAATCCTACAGTGGAGGAGGCTAGGGAGGAAATTGCAGGTCTCCGAGCAGAGATATTTGAATCATCGACAGCCATAGGTGAGGTGCCTGAAGATTGGAGGATGGCAAATGTTGTGCCTTTGTTTAAAAAGGGTTGCAAGGAAAAGCCTGGGAACTATAGGCCAGTGAGCCTCACATCTGTAGTGGGTAAGTTGTTCGAAGGTATTCTGAGAGATAGGATCTACACGCATTTAAAGGGCAAGGACTGATTAGGGACAGTCAGCATAGCTTTGTGAGTGGAAAATCATCTCTCACAAATTTGATTGAGTTTTTTGAAAGAGTAACCAAGAAGGTAGATGAGAGTAGTGCAGTTGATGTTGTCTACATGGACTTTAGCAAGGCCTTTGACAAGGTACCGCATGGTAGGTTGTTGCATGAGGTTAAATCTCACGGGATCCAGGGTGAGTTAGCCAAATGGATTCAAAATTGGCTTGATGACAGAAGGTGGTTGTAGAGGGTTGTTTTTCAAACTGGAGGCCTGTGACCAGTGGTCTGCCTCAGGGATCGGTGCTGTGTTCACTGTTATTTGTCATTTATATTAATGATTTGGATGAGAATTTAGTAGGCATGGTAGTAGGTGTAAGTTTGCAGATTACACCAAGATTGGTGGCATAGTGGACAGTAAAGAAGGTTATCTCGGATTGCAACGGGATCTTGATCAATTGTACCAGTGGGCTGACAATTGGCAGATGGAGTTTAATTTATCTAAATGCGAGGTGATGCATTTTGGTCAATTGAACCAGGGCAAGACTTACTCAGTTAATGGTAGGACATTGGGGAGAGTTACAGAACAAAGAGATCTGGGGGTTCAGGTTCATAGCTCCTTAAAAGTGGAGTCACAGGTGGTGAAGAAGGCATTCGGCATGCTTGGTTCCATTGGTCAGAACATTGAATACAGGAGTTGAGACATCTCATTGAAGTTGTACAATAAGGCGACACTTGGAATACTGTGTACAGTTCTGGTCATCCCATCATAGAAAGAATATTAAACTAGAAAGAGTGCAGAAAACATTTACTAGGATGCTACCAGGACTTGATGGTTTGAGTTATAAGGAGAGGCTGGATAGACTGGGATGTTTTTCTCTGGAGTGTAGGCGGTTTAAGGGTGACCTATTGAGGTCTAAAAAATAATGAGGCGTAGATCAGTTAGATAATCAATATCTTTTCCCAAAGGTAGGGGAGAATAAACTAGAGAGTATGGGTTTAAGGTGAGAGGGGAGAGATACAAAAGGGTCCAGAGGGGCAGTTTTTTCAGAGGGTGGTGAGTGTCTGGAACAAGCTGCCAGAGGTAGTAGTAGAGGTGGGTACAATTCTGTCCTTAAAAAGCGTTGACAGTTACATGGATAAGATGGATATAGAGGGATATGGGCCAAACAAGGGCAATTGGGACCAGCTTAGGGGTTTAAAAAAAAAGAGCGGCATGGACAAGTTGGGCCAAAGGACCTGTTTTCATGCTGTAAACCTCTGACCCTAAGGAAGAAACAGGAGTCAATCTTTTACTTGGAATAGATTTATTTACAGAGTGAAGCATTACAGGTACATACTTCCTCAATGTGACAGTGTCTCTCTTTATTTGCACTCAATCATCCAATCAATGCCCTCCATCTTTATATATTTAATCTCAAATAATTTAGTTAACACCCAGAGTCAGAGCAGATAATAGGTCTAAGCTGAGTGATTGCCATAATGTCTCAACAGGGGTTGAATTATTCTTTTACTTCCACACTTAGTGCAAATAAATGGCCTCTCCAATATGAACTCTCTGGTGTCTCCACAGACTGGATGGCTCAGAGAATCCTTTCCCAAACTCAGAGCAGGTGGACGGTCTCTCCCCGGTGTGAACTCGCTGTTTCTGCAGAGCAGATAACAGTGAATCCCTTCCCACAGTCAGCACTACTGAACAGCCTCGACCCCAGTGTGACTGCATTGATGAGTTTTCAGTGCAGATGGGTAATTGAATCCCTTCCCACAATCCTCCCATTTCCACTGTTTCTCCATGGTGCCAGAGTCCTTGTGTCTCTCCAGGTTGAAGCCTCGTCCACACACAGAAAATGTCTACTGTTTCTGCCCACTCTGCACGTTGTGATGTTTTTTCAGGCTGTGTAACCAGTCTACAAAGCGTCAAATAGACTTGAGAAACCCAATGGATTCCTTCTGTGGGGTAATGACTCTGGAAAGATACAGCATAGCTACATGTAATATAATTTAAGTTTATTTATTAATGCAACAAGTAGGCATACATTTACACAGCAATGAAGTTACTGTGAAAATCCCTGAGTTGCCACACTTCGACGCCTGTTCGGGTACTCAGAGGGAGAATTTAGCATAGCCAATGTACCCAACCAGCATGTCTTTCCAACTGTGGGAGGAAACCAGAGCACCCAGAGGAACCCCACACAGACACAGGGAGAATGTGCAGACTCCGCACAGGCAGTGACCCAACCCAGAAATTGAACCTAGGTCCCTGGCGCTATGAGGCAACAGTGCTAACCACTGTGCCACCATGCCGTCCCATAATATATTAAACTCGTAAAAATAGAAATGTGCTGAATTTAAAAACCATAAGAAATGGTCCGCCAGGAAACTGAATCACTCAGTCTCCACATTTGCAGTTTCTCCCTAACGTGATTGTGAACAGAGCTGTTTCCTTCCATGTACAAAATTATCTGCTGTTCAGGTTGTGATAAATTAATCTGATGTTTTGTGCAAGTTTCCTGACCCCAAAATCCTACTCTTCTCAGACCAACTTGAACATCTCTTGAAGAGTATACGGGGTGTAGGAGTAGAGTTAAGAGAGAAATCAGGAGGGCAAAAAGGGGGACACGAGATTGTTTTCGCAGATAAGGGAAAGGAGAATCCAAAGAGCTTCTACAAATAGATAAAGGGCAAAAGAGTAACAAGGGAGAGAGTAGGGCCTCTTAAGGATCAACAAGGTCATCTATGTGTGGATCCACAAGAGATGGGCGAGATCCGAAATGAATATTTCTCATCAGTATTTACTGTTGAGAAAAGCATGGATGTTAGGTAACTTGGGGAAATAAATAGTGAAGTCTTGAGGACTGTACATATTACAGAGAAGGAGGTGCTGGAAGTCTTAAAGCGCATCAAGATAGATACATCCCCAGGACCTGATGAAGTGTATCCCAGGACATTGTGGGAGGCTAGGGAGGAAATTGCGGGTGCTCTAGCCGAGATATTTGAATCATCGAAAGTCACGGGTGAGGTGCCTGAAGATTGGAGAATGGCAAATGTTGTGCCTTTGTTTAAAAAAGGGCTGCAGGGAAAAGCCTGGGAACTACAGGCCAATGAGCCTCACATCTGTGGTGGGTAAATTGTTGGAAGGTATTTTGAGAGACAGGATCTACAGGCATTTAGAGATGCAAGGACGGATTAGGGAGTCAGCATGGCTTTGTGAATGGAAAATCATGTCTCCCAAATTTGATTGAGTTTTTTGAAGGGATAACCAAGAAGGTAGATGAGGATAACCAAGAAGGTAGACTTCCATAGTTAATGATAGGGTGTTGGGAAAGTTATAGAACAAAGAGATCGGGGGGGTACATGTTCATAGCTCCCTGAAAGTGGAGTCACAGGTGGACAGAGTGGTGAAGAAGGCATTCGGCATGCTTGATTTCATCGGTCAGAACATTGAATACAGGAGTTGAGATGTCTTGTTGAAGTTGTACAAGACATTGGTAAGGCCACACTTGGAATAGTGTGTGCAATTCTGGGCACCCTATTGTAGAAAGGATATTAAAAACTAGAAAGAGTGCAGAAAAGATTTACTAGGATGCTACCGGGACTTGATGGATCGAGGTATAAGGAGAGGCTGGATAGACTGGGAGTTTTTTCTCTGGAGTATAGGAGGTTGAGGGGTGATCTTACAGAGGTCTATAAAATAATGAGGGGCACAGATCAGCTAGATAGTCAATATCTTTTCCCAAAGGTAGGGTAGTCTAAAACTAGAGCGCATAGGTTTAAGGTGAGAGGGGAGAGATATAAAAGTGTCCAGAGGGGCAATTTTTTCACACAGAGGGTGGTGAGTGTCTGGAACAAGCTGCCAGAGATAGTAGTAGAGGCGGGTACAATTTTGTCTTTTAAAAAGCATTTAGATAGTTACATGGGTACGATGGATATAGAGGGATATGGGCCAAATGCGGGCAACTGGGATTAGAACATAGAAAAACTACAGCACAAACAGGCCCTTCGGCCCACAAGTTGCGCCGGTCATGTCCCTACCTACCTAGGCTTATATATAGGCTTACCTATCACCCTCAATCCTATTAAGTCCCATGTACTCATCCAGAAGTCTCTTAAAAGACCCTATTGAGTTTGCCTCCACCACCCTGACGGCAGCCGATTCCACTACCCACCACCCTCTGAGTGAAAAACTTACCCCTGACATCTCCTCTGTACCTACTCCCCAGGACCTTAAACCTGTGTCCTCTCGTAGCAGCCATTTCAGCCCTGGGAAAAAGCCTCTGAGAATCCACCCGATCTATACCTCTCAACATCTTGTAAACCTCTATCAGGTCACCTCTCATCCTTCATCTCTCCAAGGAGAAAAGACCGAGCTCCCTCAACCTATCCTCATAAGGCATGCCACCCAATCCAGGCAACATCCTTGTAAATCTCCTCTGCACCCTTTCTATGGCTTCCACATCCTTTCTGTAATGAGGCGACCAGAACTGGGCACAGTACTCCAGGTGGGGTCTGACCAGGGTCCTATACAGCTGCATCATTACCTCCCGACTCCTTAACTCAATCCCTCGATTGCCAGCATACCATATGCCTTCTTAACCACCTCCTCCACCTGCGAGGCCGATTTAAGAGTCCTATGGACCCGGACCCCAAGGTCCTTCTGATCCTCTACACTGCTAAGAGTCTTACCCCTGATATTATACTCCTTCATCCTGAGGAGTACTTATTGTGAAGGGGCACATCCACCAAGGTGCTCTCTATCACCCGAGCTTTCCCCTTCCTGGACGTTACCCGCTTGTCTGCCTTCCGTGGCCCTGGTGTGACCACCTGCTGATAGCTCCTGTCTATCGCCTCCTCATTTTCCCTAACCTGACGAAGATCCTCGAGCTGCAGTTCCAGTTCTCTAACACGGTCCCTTAGGAACCGCAGCTCGACATACCATCACAGATATGGACGTCCGGGAGGCCAGGAGCCTCCAGGACCTCCCACATTGTACATTGGGAACAACAGACTGGCCTCACACGCATAGTTTCCCTTCTTATTTCAAGGGACACAGAGAAATGTACTTAAGAATTAAACTTACCCCGCCTCGCCCTTTCCGCCCAAGCCCTTAGAGCCAAAGCCCTTTCAGCTCTCACTCTACTCCCTGCTCACTCGGCTGCCCACTAACGCCGCTGCCCGCTGTATAGTGTGGCCTGCTTTTTAAACCTCCCGCACTACAAAAAAAAATTCAAACACCCTTCCCACAACACCCCGCACGCGGCCTACTTCCGGTCTCGAGTTTAAAAGTTTAGAATAAATAAATAAATACACCAAGCCCGCGAAAAAGTGATTTAAAAGTCGATCTCTTACCCCAGCACTCCTGCAACAAATCGCTCCTCCTTGCCTCTCTCAGGATAAACAATTAGCTTATGGGTTTCCAAAAAAAAAGAACGGCATGGACAAGTTGGGCCGAAGGGCCTGTTTCCATGCTGTAAACCTCTATGACTCTATAACTACATTAACACCTAAACAGAGCTGGAGTTATTTTACAATTCAGGAGAAACAGACCCAAAGGAACATGGTTCAGTCTAAATATGATCAAGAGGAAAATCACAAAATCACAACAGTTCCTTGTGAATTTGCTGGTGTCTCAGAAGAGTGGATGAGGTAACGTATCCCTTCCCACACTGGGAGCAAGTGAACGGCCTCTCCTCTTCGTGAATTCGCTGGTGTATTGCTAGGTTCGATGAGTCAATGAATCTCTTCCCACACATAGAGCAAGTAAATGGCCTCTCTCCAGTGTGAATTCGCTGGTGTACTGTTAATTTGGATGACTGATTAAATCCCTTCCCACACTGGGAGCAAGTGAATGGCCTCTCCTCTTCATGAATTCGCCGGTGTATTGCTAGGTTGGACGAGTCAGCGAATCTCTTCTCACACCGGGAGCAGGTGAATGGCTTTTCGCCAGTGTGAACTCGCTGGTGTGTCAGTAGACTGGATGACCGACTGAATCCTTTCCCACACACAGAGCAGGTGAATGGCCTCGCCCCAGTGTGAATTTGCTGGTGTCTCAGCAGAGTGGATGAGTGAGCAAATCCCTTCCCACATTGGGAACAGATGAATGGCCTCTCCCCAGTGTGACTGCGTCGATGTGTTTCCAGCAGGGATGGGTAATTGAATTCCTTTCCACAGTCCCCACATTTCCATGCCATCTCCCTGTTGTGACTGCAATTATGTTCCCAAAGGCCAGATGATTGGTTGAAGCCTTCTCCACACACAGAACACATGTACAGTTTCTCTCCACTGTGAACGGTGCTTTTTTCTTCCATGTTCAAAATCTGATGATTTTAAGATTTCAATAAATTGGGCGACTCCATCAGGTTCTGATATCATTCTCTTCTGAAACCCTGTGAAATTGATTTAAAACAGAAAAAGGGAGTGAGAGAACACCCAGAAAAACACAAAGGCAGGTTGTGAAATTGAGCTGAATGAATCTGGTAATTTGTGGGTCCTGCACGAGGAATACGTGACTATAAAAACTGCTGGATTGTCATAAAAACACAATTGCCTCAATGTCCTTCAGGGAAGAAAACCTGCACCTAGTCTGGCTCTACACAAGACACTGGGCACTGTGGGAGGAGACAGAGAGAAATAGGAGAGGCCAGGGATGGAGAAGAGGAATTTTATGCATCTACATCTCGACAAGAATTTTGACAGAATATCCCAAGTCCTCAACCTCCACCATCAAGAAGGACCAAGGTAGCAGGTAGATGTGAACACCATCAGCTCCAAGTTCCCCTCCAACTCACACACCATCCTGACTTATCTGACTTCCAGGAATAAAAGAACAGAAATTTCTTCCATATTAAATACTGGGAAGACTGAACCCATTGTCTTCCATCTCCACTACAAACTCCATCCCTCACCAGCAACTCTATCCCTCTTCCTGGCAACTGTGAGAGGCTGAACCAGGCTGTTCACAACCATGGTGAAATATTTACTATAAGATGAGCTTTCAGCCACATATTCACATCATCATCAAAACCATCCTATTTCCACCTCAGTGACATGACCCGACTCGACCCCAGTCTCAGCTCATCTGGAACTCTCATCAATTCCATTATGACGTGGAAACTCTTATCCATGCCTTTGTTAATTTGGATTTAACTGTCCTAATACAAGTGCAGCATGGTGGCACAGTGGTTATCACTGCTGCCTCACAGCACCAGGGATCCAGATTCGATTCCCGGCTTGGGTCATTGTCTGTGTGAAGTCTGCATGCTCTCCCGTGTCTGCGCTGCTTTCCTCCCAGTGCTCCCACAGTCTGAAAGATGTGCTGGTTATGTGCATTGGCCATGCTAAATTCTCCCTCAGTGTACCCCAACAGGCGACGAGGGGATTTTCAAGTAACTTAATTGCAGTGTTAATGCAACCCGACTTGTGACACTAATGAGTAAATTTAAAACGCAAGAACAATCCCTGCCGGCCTGCTGCATTCAGCCTCCCTGTCATCTTGAGATATCAATAACGCCACTGCCTGTGTGCTTAGTCACACCAAGAGGTATTCACCCTTCACCCCCGTGCTTGCTAACCCACAAAACCCTCCAGAATATGTATTTATCTAATTCCGGCCTTCATGAATATTTCTAATATTAATCACTTACTGTTGGTGACTGTTCTTTCAGTTGCCTGGGCCCTAAGCTCTGGAATTTCCTCCTTAAACCATTCCTTCTAACTCACTTTCCTCCTTTAAGATGCTCCTTAAAATCTAGCTCTTTAATCAATCTTTATATCGTCTGCCCTAACATCTCCTTATGTGGCTCAGTGTCAAATGTTGTTTTGTAACATTTCCATGAAATGTATTGGAACGATGCATTGTATCAAAAGTGTGATCTAAACACAAATTAGTGTCATTGACTTGGAGATATAACACTGGGTAAATAACCTGTAACTCCATACCCGATAGCATTGTGGGAGCACTTTCACCACACAGACTGCAGCGGTTCAAGAAGGTCAAACATCATCTTCCCCACAGGCAACACATTCATTTATCTATGGAGAAAGACACAACGTTAAAATTTCACAGTATTTTGAATGAATAACAGGAAATAAAATGCTGTAGATTTGACTATCAATATAAGCTAAGAAGCAGAAGAGAAATGGACTAATGTGCAGAAAAAAACAATCCCTGACTACGAAAGAAACAGTGGGAAGATCAGTGAGTGCAGAATAGAAATTCCCCCCATTCTCTCCTCCTGCTCCAGGGTCAGTCAAGTGAGTTAAAGATGATTCTCATTAACAAACCCATTGCTGCATTTCCTTCCTGAAGCCACATTTGTCCACTGGGGCCTGGCCCCGGGAGAAAGCGCTGCAGCTGCCGTTGTGTTGGGTGTTGAGGCGGTGCCGCTAGTTCCTTATTGGGGGTGTTGAAGCCTCCACTGGGTGTGTGGAGCCTCCCCTCCCACCCACTGCCCCTAACGCTGCCTCCGCTTATCCGCCTCCTTCCCGCCTGAAGATCAGACAAACAAGCGCCTGTCCCTGGACATGAGCCGCACTGCGCATGCCCAACGTCACAATGTCCCATGAACTGATTGATGGCAATTCCGGACCAATGGAAAAAGGGGGTGGGGCTGGAGGACCGACCGGGAGCAGCTGGTCCTCCAACCAATCGGAGTGAACGAAGGGGCGGGACCGAGCTGTCACTGAGACATGCGCATTGCGGGCAATGGCGACAGAGAGAGGCTTTCTTGGCTCCACAATTGGTAAGAGGGTATTAAAGGTTCGCAGCGAGCAATGGATCTAGCGGGTGGGTGAAGAGGTTTTGCAAACGTGTTGTACAAACGCAAACCCCGAACAAGAACGTTTCAATTCCCTCTTTTTGTACCGAGCGGGGCTGCAGCTCCTCATGTTTGGCCCAGGTTAACGATCGCCATCTTTATTGAGGGCAATGTGCAGCAGACCGCATGCGCGGCTGCCATCTTTGTAGGGGGCAATATTGTCAATGAGTGGGAGGAGCTTGCTCCCCATTGTTCAGAACGGACACAATTTGTCCATCAAACATCAGCAACCCTCTGAGTCCCAACGGAAAGAAAGGGAAACAAATCCTGCTCTCCAGATCCCACTCCATCATGGGACCTCCTGCTCCATGTATCTATAGATCTGCGGCTCAGTTCAGTCACATGAAGACCCATGGCAGAAACTCAGCACCCTGAGGAGACGCCCTCCTCGAATCGAGGGACTGCTGATGATGACAAGATGCAATGTGCAATAGGGAATTGGTGTGGACATCCTGGACCAGGGAGCAGGAGAAGAGAGTGTTGTGAATTTCTATCCTGGACTGCCAGTGATGAATTTTGTAATCTTCTTTGCAGGGTATTAGAAGTGAATTTGCAGACAGAAAACTTCCAAACATCACATCAGAATCTTGTAGAATAACTCAATTCACCAGGACCTAGATAGGATCTCCGTTTTAGAGTCAGCATTGAGTTCCAGGTCATTACCACTCACTGTTTAAAATTTCATTCTCATATCTGCTCTATAGATCTTGCTCAAAACCTTAAATCTGTGTCCTGTCATTCTGATAGGAACAGCTTTTCCTCACTTACCTTGTCTACACCTATTATAATCTTGTACTCAAATCTACCCTCAATCTCCTTCACTTCAAGGAGAAGAACCCCACTTTCTCCAGCGTAAAATTGTAACTATAATCCCTGATCCCTGAACCATTCTGGTAAATCTCTTCTGCACCCTCCTAAGGAGCCTCACATCCTCCATAATGTGTGGTGATCACTGGTTTGCGCAGACCCAGATGTTCTGTGTTCCTGTCTGTGACTCATCACACACCCACAATTGTGCGGTGACATCACCCCCGCTTCCTGGGGATTTCCTCACCTGGGAGATTTTTCTCTGACTCCAGTGTTTCTGATATCTTTTCAGCTGCAGTCTCCAGGAGGAGATTTTAAAACAGAAAACAGTGAAAGTGTTTCACAATTGAGTATTTTTGACCATTGCTCTACACTTTAGAGTTTTTGGTGCTGTGAGAGGTGCTGGTATCTGAGAGAGGTTCCATGTCTCTGGGGCTGGTCTGACTCCTTTACTGTGGATGTGAATCCATATCCATCCATGGCTCTGTTTCACCTCTGCCCTCCCTGATCACCTAGAATCCATAGAATCCTTACAGTGCAAAAGGAGAGTGCACCGACCACAATCCCACCCAGGCCCTATTCCTCGCATATTTTCCCTGTTAATCCCCCTGACACTAGGGTCAATTGAGCATGACCAATCAACCTAACCCGTACATCTTTGGACTGTGGGAGGAAACTGGAGCACCTGGAGGAAACCGACGCAGACACGGGGAGAATGTGCAAACTCCACACAGACAGTGACCAGAGGCCGGAATTGAACCCGGGTCTCTGACAGTAGTGCTAACCACTGTGCCACCATGCTGCCCACCTCTCTGCCATTGTCTGACTTCCTCTGTGTGTTGGGTGTATTTTAGCTGTGTTTAGTATTTTACTGTTAATCTGCCTACTGTGTCTGAATGAGGTTCCCATAGCTGCCCATTCTCTGACCATGTACTGCTGGCTTAACAGCTTTATCATAGAATAGAATCATAGAATCCCTACAGTGCAGAAGGAGGCCATTTGGCCCATCGAGTCTGCACCTACCACAATCCAACCCAGGCCCTATTCCCGTAACCCCACATATTTACCCTGCTAATCACTCTGACACTAAGGGTCAATTTAGCATGGCCAATCAACCTAACCCGCACATCTTTGGACTGTGGGAGGAAACCGGAGCACCCGGAGGAAACCCACGCAGACACGAGGAGAATGTGCAAACTCCGCACAGACAGTGACCCAAGCCGGGAATTGAACCCAGGTCCCTGGCGCTGTGAGGCAGCAGTGCTAACCATTGTGCCACCGTGCCACCCATTGTGCCACCGTGCCAATCTTTATCTTTATCTTTCCACAGAATCTTTCACAGTCAGGAGTTGTTTTTCCCGTGCTATTGTCCACTTCTCTTCCATTTCTGAGTGTATTTGGACCATCAAGCTCTTCACCATTTTTATTCAATTTAATTATTTCCACACATACTGAAACGTTAACTGTGTTTCTCTCTCCACAGGTACTGCCTGGCCTGCTGAGTATTTCTGACATTTTCTCTTTTTATTTTAGATTTCCAGCAGCTGTAGTATTTTGCTATTATTTTATTGCGGATGTTGCTGACGAACCAGGTCCAGAAACACAGGCGCACCAATTCAGAGCCAGTTTGTAACAAAGTGGGTGTTGGTTGTAGAAGTTAGTCCCTGGTCTCCAGTGGAGGTCTTTTTTCATTGACGTCATTGTGCCTGCGCAAGATTTCAATGAAGGAAATTACTGTTCATCCAGTACTGAATGTCAGACAAGTCAGGGCAGTGTGTGAGTTGGAGGGGAACTTGGAGGTGATGGTGTTCACATCTGTCTGTTATCCTTGACCCTTTAAGTTGTTGCTGCTGAGAACTGAACATCCACACTCTCTGGAGTAGAAAATTCTAAAGATTCACAGCTCTTGAGTGAAGAAATTCCTCGGCATCTCAGTCCCATTTGGTCAGCCACTTTTTCTGAATGTGCCCCCATCCTCATTCTATATTCCCCAGCCAGGGGCAACCTTTACTGACCATCTACCCTGTCAGGCTCCTGAAGAATTTTAAATTTCAACCAGATCATCTCTCATTCCGTTAACCTCCATTCATTATCAGAATGAATATTTGGGATCAGAGCGTTGCTCCTTCATCAGGTACGTTCAGACCATACACAGTGTGTCCATCGACATCAAATCCAGGGGCAGAGCTCAGACCACACACAGTGTGTCCATCGACATCAAATCCAGGGGCAGAGCTCAGACCACACACAGTGTGTCCATCGACATCAAATCCAGGGGCAGAGCTCAGACCACGCAGTGTGTCCATCGACATCAAATACAGGTACAGAGCTCAGACCACACAGTGTGTCCATCGACATCAAATCCAGGGACAGAGCTCAGACCACACAGTGTCTCCATAGACATCAAATCCAGGTACAGAGCTCAGACCACACAGTGTGTCCACAGACATCAAATCCAGGTACAGAGCTCAGACCACACACAGTGTGTCCACAGACATCAAATCCAGGTACAGAGCTCAGACCACACAGTGTGTCCACAGACATCAAATCCAGGTAAAGGGCTCAGGCCACACAGTGTCTCCATAGACATCAAATCCAGGTACAGAGCTCAGACCACACAGTGTCTCCACAGACATCAAATCCAGGTACAGAGCTCAGACCACACAGTGTGTCCATCGACATCAAATCCAGGTACAGAGCTCAGACCACACAGTGTGTCCATCGACACCAAATCCAGGGAAATAGATCAGACCACACAGTGTCTCCATAGACATCAAATCCAGGTACAGAGCTCAGACCACACAGTGTAACAATGGACATCAAAGCCAGGGGCAGAGCTTCGACCACACACTGGGTTTGGTTTTGCCATTTTGATTCTAAGTACTGAATCTGGGAGTGATTCAGATCCTTGTAAACCTGTTCTCTGGTGCCCCCATGCACACTCTGCCTGAAGAGAAAGCAGCGATTCCGAATCACGGTGTAGGAGTCTGTGGGTGGGGCTCATCGCGCCCAAAATCCTGCAGCTCTGATCGGCGTTTCCAACTGCGCATGCGCAGAAAAATGATAGAATGCTGCTCCCCTACCACATCGCGCCCGGGCTGGAGAATACCTCCCCCTGGCCCCCACAGACATTGCCCTTCCTCCACAGCATTACTGACCCCCTTATCTCCCCACCGCCTCCCCCCCCCCACCGCCACTCAGACCGATCACAACCCCCTCCCCTCCTTCCCCCTCCCCCCCTTCCCCCCAACAATCTCTGGCAGAGAGTCAGCGGACGCCCCCTTCCCCCTCACTGATGTCAGGCAGAGAGATCCACCCTCCCCCCTGCAGGTATCAGGCAGGGTAATTCCCCCTCACTCCCACCCCCGGATCCTCCCGCACAAAGCTGCCATCTCCTCGACTCCGATGGCTGTGTGACACCTCCCTCTCTCACCCCTGTCCCCAATCACTGAGGCTCTGATCCACCCCCTGCCCTCCTCCCTATCAACACACCTGCAAGTGCTCACTTGCCTTCCCCTCAATGCTAACAAACTGCATGGAACTTGCTGGAATGTTCTGCCAAACTGCTGCAGCTGATCTGCCCTAACGAGGGGCAGCTCCATTAAAAACCCAAGAATGGACAGGCAGGCAGGCAGTGCAGGAAGAAGATGAGCACACGACCGCTCCCCGATTTTCTGAGGGCGACTTGGGGAGACTGCTGGTGCAGCAGAGGCAAGGTGGGACACCCTCTTCACCCCAGGAGGATGCAGACCAAGGGGGGCTGATGGAAATGCAGCCCGGGATGAAGTCGCCGCCTTGGTCAGTTCCAGGGCACTGGCCCCCCCGAACTGGGAAGCAGTGCTGCAAAAAAGACAATGACCCCATCCGTGCTGCAAGGGTGAGGGGTGAACCCCATTCTGCATCTTCCCCATATGTCCCCAGATCCTCCCATCCCCAGCACCCTGCATGATTCCAGCTCCTGGCCCCCAAGCACCTCCTTCCTATCCCCCCAATGAGCCCCACTGTGTTTGCCCTCTCAGGGCCACCACCTGATACTCTGCAGGAGTCACGCCACCATTTATTTCATGACTCCTTCTGTCTCCACAGAAGGAGACTGAGCACGACACACGTGAGAGAGCGAAGACAGGGGGTGGTGAGCCAGACCTCCGGGTCCTCACCCCCTTTGAGGAGTGGGCGCTGGAGCTCTCCAGAGAAGGGGAGATGTGGGCTGCCAGTGACAGCATGGTTCGGCTGCCATCAAGACATGAGCACCTGTCATTCCTTCAGTCACCTCGGGGCAACTTCTCAGGGGCACGAGGTTCGGATGCAAGGGGCAAGGTTCAAAGGAGATGTACGAGGCATGTTTATTTGCACAGAGGGTAGTGTGTGCCTGGAACTCGCTGCTGGGGGAGATTGTGGATGCAGATACGATAGTGACCTTTAAAGGGCATCTCAACAGCTATGTGAATGGGATGGGAATAGAGGCATATGGTCCCAGGAAGGGTAGGGGGTTACAAATCAGATGGGCACTTGGTCGCTACAGGCTTGGAGGGCCGAAGGGCCTGTTCCTGTGATGTAATTTTCTTGGTTCTTTGTTCTATGTTCAATGGAGACATGTGACTCCTGTGTTTGGCATCCCGGATTCCTCTCCCTCCCTTGCATTGAGCCTTGTGTCCTGTGCTGCAGAGACAGAACTGGATGCCCTGGGGGATTCTGGACTACAGGCCCCGGTTACAGCTCCCGCCCTTCCTGGTCCAGGCAGCTCGGATCAGTTCTCGGAGGGTGTGGGTGAAGGGACTCTGAGGGTGACACTGTTTTGGCGTCAGCTGTCACCTCACAACTCACCATCCCAGATACTGACACGTCGGTGGGTGCAGTTAGTGGTGAGGCTTCTGGGTCACTCTCTGGTGCGCATGACACATCTGATAATGTACATCGGGTGGAGGAGGGAACTTCCGAGGCCTCTGGCAAGTGGGGGCCTGCCCGCGGCAAGGACTCAGCTGGCCCCAGGCTACATGCTGGTTCTCTGAGATCACTTCTCCCTCAGCTGCTGGAGATGCAGCAACAGAGCCAGGGGATGCAGGAGAGGCTGACGGCCACACTGGACTAACTGCGAGGCTGTTGGGAGGAGTCCCAAAGCTTTCAGGTGGACCAGCTATTGCCTGTCTTGTGTGATTCCCAGGCCAACACTGCAGTGAAAAACCTGGGGCAGGGGATCCTCACCATGAGTGGCAGGCTCCAAGCGATTCTGAGTCCCAGCAGGCCACAGCTGAGGGACTGAACAGGCTTCTCGAGATTCTGCAGCCCATGGCTGAGAGACCCGAGAGCTTGCAGGAGACCCAGCGGGACAGCACTGAGACACAGCGGGCTATAGCAGCAATCCTTGAGAACGTGGCCCAGTCTCAGAGGGCCACGGCTGAGAGCTTGCAGAGTGTGGCCCAGTCTCAGAGGGCACTTGCTGCGACCATTGAGAGATGGCCGCCGACTCGAGTGGCCATCGCAGAGGGGTCGATCACCATGGGTAGGACGCAGGTGGTCCTCCAGGACTGGCAGTGCCAGGTGACACCGTAGCTTCTGGAGCTCACTGCAGAAGCACCACTGTCCCATGGAGTGACCCGGGGCCAACAGGAACTCCAAGGGAGGAGGAAGGGCTCGAGCCCATGGCGGGGCCTTACAGCCAGGAGACTGTGGCAACACCGTCTGACTCCCCCCTTCCTGACACCGGGGAACTCAGGGACAGCGGGATGAAGAGGATGTCACGGAAACATCCCAGACACCGAGAAGTAGGCCAGGGCCTTCAACGTCCAGGGCCCCCTGAGGAAGTCCGCCATGGCAGCTGGCCCCCTCCACCTCTGATGTACAGTCTGGGGAGTCACTGAGACATCGTGGTCGGCCACGTACGGTTAGGGAGTTGTAGTTGGACTGAGATTGCACGGGCGAAGGGCTGCACTAGTTAAAAAGAAATGTCAGCACCTTAACGTTTTCTGTTCACAAGTTTTTTATGTTACAACAGCTTATCTAAACACCTTTATTGTAAATAAAAGTTTTTTTGCCACCCAACTGTGACTAATTGTCTCGATTATGATTTCTGTCCCATTGATGATCACCCGACGGATCCTCATGCTGATGTCAGTTGGGGAGGCCCCTCAATGCCATGTCCCTGAGAAAAGGAAGACATTGGTTTCACAGACCCCACGGGCGATTCCTCCCATAGCCCACCCCACTCCCCCCAGGGCCCTGTATGGGGGTTTCAGATCCCTTACCCACTACACAGACGTGGGCCCAGGTGCCAGTGTGCATGTGGAGCTCAGGTAGGAGTCAGACTAGTTTGCACCAGAGCATCATCATAATGGTGTTTAGCGAGTCGTCATCACCCTCCTGCCTGCCAAAAACCCCACTAACACAGAGTACCCAGACCCACCACTCTGGTGTGACAATGTGCAGGATATATAGAAGGTATTTTTGGCAGGGGAGGTGGGGGAGGGGGTGAGAATGGAACCCACAATCACCATCCCCTAGCGACTGAACCACCTGGTTATCAGGGCCTCCCTTGCTGCCCTCACATGCTTCATCTGAGCTGTCAGCCCTCCACCACCTGGCTGGTGTTCCAAGGTGTGCTCTTCTTCCTCCTCCTCCGGCTGCTCATCCTTCATGTCCTCTTTCTCCTCCAAGAGTTCACCTCGCTGCAGAGCCAGATTGTGCAGGGCACAGCACACCACCACTCTGCGGGAGGAGATCAGGGGGCTGTACTGGAGGGCCCCTCCGGATTGGTCCAGGCACCGGAATCGCGTCTTGAGGAGCCCAATGCACCTTTCCACTATCGCGCGGGTGGCTCCATGGGCCTCATTATAGTGGATCTCTGCCTCAGACACAGGCCTCTGCACAGGCGTCATCAGCCATGTCTGAAGCGGGTAACCCATATCACCCAGGAGCCACCCCCGCAGCCTGGGCTCTTCCTCGAATGCCTCCGGGATGTCTGAGCTCCTGACGATGAAGCTGTCATGAACGCTGCCTGGATGTCTGGCACAGACGTGCATGATGGTCATGTTATGGTCACACACTAGCTGAACCTTCAGGGAGTGGAACCCCTTCCGATTAACAAATCTTTGTGGATTCTGTAGGGGGGCCTTGAGGGCGACGTGCGTGCAATCGATTACCCCCTGCACGTTCGGCATCCCCGCAATGGCAGCGAACCTTGCAGCCCGGGCTTCCTGATGGGCCTGGTCCAGGTTAAATTTGATGTACTGCCCAGCCCAGGCATACAGGGCTTCAGTGACCTATCTCACACAGGTGTGCACGGAAGATTGGGAGATGCCACAGACGTTTCCGCGAGGGGTCTGGAAAGAACCAGTCGCATAGAAGTTCAGAGTGGCCGTCAATTTGACAGCCACTGAGAGTGGGTGCCCCCCACTGCCTCGAGGTGCCAGGTCCTGCAACAGGTTGCACAGGTGTCGCATGGTCTCCTTTCGGAGCCGGAGACGGCGGCGGCACGTGGAGTCTGACATCTGCTCGAAAGACACTCGTGCACGGAACCGCCGGGGTCTCCGCTCCTTCCTTCTCCTACACCCCCCCTCTGGGTGAATGGCGGACACCTCCTCACTCTGGTGGTCGTCTCCCTTTGGTCCTGCAAGTGGTAAGGCCCGGGCCTCCTGTGCCCGCAATTCATCCTCCTGCTCCTCTTCCTCAGCTTCAGCAGCAACCAAAAGAACAGCAAGATCGATTGGTTGCATTGCAAAATCCATCTTGTCACTCTGAAAGGGGAGGGGGGGGGGCGAGAGAAGAGGAACAAATATGGAAGTTATGCAACGCTGCTTGCCCCTAGCACATCCACAATCACAGCCCCCCCGCCCCCCAATTCCCCCAGCCACATGCTCCCCACAATCACAGTTCCCCCACCTCCAAATTCACCCAGCCACATGCTCCCCACAATCACAGCCCCTCAATTCCCCCAGCCACATGCCCCCCACAATCACAGCCCCTCAATTCCCCCAGCCACATGCCCCCCACAATCACAGCCCCTCAATTCCCCCAGCCACATGCTCCCCACAATCACAGCCCCCCAAATCCCCCAGCCACTCGCTCCCCACAATCACAGCCCTCAATTCCCCAGCCACTCGCTCCCCACAATCACAGCCCCTCAATTCCCCAGCCACGTGCTCCCCACAATCACAGCCCCTCAATTCCCCAGCCACTCGCTCCCCACAATCACAGCCCCTCAATTCCCCAGCCACGTGCTCCCCACAATCACAGCCCCTCAATTCCCCAGCCACATGCTCCCCACAATCACAGCCCCTCAATTCCCCAGCCACATGCTCCCCACAATCACAGCCCCTCAATTCCCCAGCCACATGCTCCCCACAATCACAGCCCCTCAATTCCCCCAGCCACTTGCTCCCCACAATCACAGCCCCTCAATTCCCCCAGCCACATGCTCCCCACAATCACAGCCCCTCAATTCCCCAGCCACTCGCTCCCCACAATCACAGCCCCTCAATTCCCCCAGCCATTCGCTCCCCACAATCACAGCCCCCCAATTCCCCAGCCACACGCTCCCCAAAATCACAGCTCCTTGCAAAGTTGAGAGGCTGCAGCAGTGCAATTTACAAGGGCTTTGTGCACATCCTTCAGCTGGAAGTGAGCTGAGTGCACTAGGACCCAGCAGCACTGCAAGACCTGAGGTCAGTGCTGAGACCCGGGTCCGTGCTGTAAGACAAATATCGAAGACCCTGCAGAGCAACAGCCCCCACACCCCCCCCCCCCCCCCCCCCCCCAACCACACACACACTCGCAGAGCCGCCACCGACCCGAGACAGAAAATGGCCACAATAACAGGACACCCATGAGTAGCAGAGAGCTGTCGGACGCCATGTACTTACCTCCTCGCTAACCCTCACTGATGAAGTGCCCGAATCAGACTTACATTGAGCATGTCTGGTTTGTGCTGATTCGGGATTGGTGAACGCGGTGGTAAAGGGGCAAGTGCTGGTAAAGTTGGGCGGGCAGCCCATTAATTCTATTTAAATGCATGCAAATACATTGAAATCGCCATTGCGCCAGTTTCGGGCATTGGTAAAGGAGGAATCGGCATGGACGCGGATTGTGCTATTCGCCTCACACCCGACTCTACCACGTTTTAGTGCCTGAAAATGGGCGCAATGAAATGGGAAAATCACCCCCTCAGTCTTTTTCCCAGGGTTGGGGAATCGAGAACTGGAGGGCATAAGTTTAAGTTAAGAAGGGAAAGAATTAATGGGAACCTGAGGAGCAACTTTTTTTTTCTTTACACAGAGGGTGGCACGTATGTGGAATGATCTGCCACAGGAAGTGGTTGAGGCAGCGACATTGACAGCATTTAAAAGACATTTGGACAGATACATGGATTGAAAAGGTTTAGAGGGATATGGGCCAAATGCAGGTAAATGGGATTAGCTTGGATGGGCATTTTGGTCAGTGTGGACCAGTTTGGGCCAATGGGCCTGTCTCCGTGCTGTAGATTCTGTGATTGGATAACCGACTGAATCCCTTCCCACACACTCCCCAGTGTGAACTCGCTGGTGAATCACACCAGTCCCAGAGCCATGAAACCTCTCACAGGTAACAGAACACAGCACTAAAAACTCTGAACGGCGGCACGGTAGCACAGTGGTGAGCACTGCTGCCTCACAGCACCAGGGACCCGGGTTCAATTCCAATCTCGGGTCACTGTCTGTGTGGAGCTTGCGCGTTCTCCCCATGTCTGCATGGGTTTCCTCCGGGTGCTCCGGTTTCCTCCCACAGTCTGAAAGACGTACTGGTTCGGTGCATTGATGCGAACAGGCACCGGACTGTGGCGACTCGGGGAATTTCACAGTAACTTCATTGCAGTGTTAATGTAAGCCTTACTTGTGACTAATAAATGAACTTTGAACTTTACTGAATTGTAGAAGAATGTTCAATAATACTCACCTCTGGAACAATTTCACTGTTTTCAATTTTAAAACCCCCTACTGGAGCCTGCAGCTGGAAAGATATCAGAAGTACTGGAATCAGAGAATAATTGCAGTCATCAAATCTTCTAACTCCCTGTAAAAGGAGATTACAAGAGTCATTTGTCAACTGTGGTTAGAAATTATGAGATAAACATTTTTCTTCGTTTGAGATTGCTGTGTAAATCCTCCCCTTGCAACTCCCTGTTAAAAGAGTTACCAAAATCCATCAGTCAGTCCATGGCCTCAGCAGTACAAGGTACTGGTGAGGCCGCAACTAGAGTACTGTGTGCAATTTTGGTCCCCTTGTTTGCGGAAGGATATATTGGCCTTGGAGGGAGTACAGAGAAGGTTCACCAGGTTGATACTGGAGATGAGGGGGTTAGCTTATGAGGAGAGATTGAGTAGAGTCGTTGGAGTTTAGAAGGTTGAGGGGAGATCTTATAGAGACATATAAGATAATGAAGGGGCTAGACAGGGTAGAGGCAGAGAGATTCTTTCCACTTAGAAAGGAAACAAGAACTAGAGGACACAGCCTCAAAATAAGGGGGAGTCAGTTTAGAACAGAGTTGAGGAGGAACTTCTTCTCTCAGAGGGTATTGAATCTCTGGAATTCTCTGCCAATAGAAGCAGTGGAGGCTACCTCATTAAATATGTTTAAGTCACAGGTAAATAGATTTCCGATCAATAAGGGAATTAAGGGTTATGGGGAGCGGGCGGGTAAGTGGAACTAAACCACTATCAGATCAGCCATGATCTTGTTGAATGGCGGGGCAGGCTCGAGGGGCTAGATGGCCTACTCCTACTCCTATTTCTTATGTTCTTATGGGTAGAAATTTGTAACATTCTCTCCTCCTGTTTCCTGGTGTAGGATTATTTAAGATTACTTACAGTCTGAGGATTTGGGGTAGACCATTTAGGATGGAGGTGAGGAGACATTTCTTCACCCAAAGAGTGGTGAGCCTGTGGAATTCATTACCACAGGAAGTAGTTGATGCCAAAACATTGAATGTATTCAAGAGGTGGCTGGATATAGCATTTGGGGCGAATGGGATCAAAGGTTATGGGGAGAAAGCAGGATTAGGCTATTGAGTTGGATGATCAGCCATGATCGTGATGAATGGCGGATGAGGCTCAAAGGGCCAAATGGCCTCCTCTTGCTCCTATCTTCTATGTTTCTATGTATGATCAATATGTTTACATTGGGAGCAGATCAGACAAGTTCCACTTGGCTGATTCCAAGCACAAATGTGTTTGTTTTATGAAGAAAGTTTGGGCCGGGTGCATCTGTACTCATTAAATTTTAGATAAATGAGAGATGAACTTACTGAAGCGTGTAAGATTGTGTGTGGGTGCTTGACAAGGTAAGTCCCAAAAGAACGTTTCTCCTCAACGGGGAATCTAGAACTGCAGGTTAATTTAAAAATAAGGTTCGAAGACAGAGATGAGGAGAAATTGCTTCTCTGAGGCCCAATAGAGTCATAGAGGTTTACAGCACGGAAACAGGCCCTTCGGCCCAACTTGTCCATACCGCCCTGTTTTTTTAAACCTCTAAACGAATCCCAATTGCCCTCATTTGGCCCATGTCCCTCGATATCCATCTCATCCATGTAACTATCTAAATGCTTTTCAAAAGACCCAAAATTGTACCCACCTCTACTACTACCTCTGGCAGCTTGTTCCAGACACTCACCACCCTCTGTGTGAAATAATTGGTCCTCTGGACATTTTTGTATCTCTCCCCTCTCACCTTAAACCTATGCCCTCTAGTTTTAGACTCCCCTACTTTTGGGAAAAGATATTGACTATCTAGCTGATCTGTGCCTCCCATTATTTTTAGACCTCTATCAGATCAGTCCAAAGATGTGCGAGTTAGTTTGATTGGCCATGCTAAAATTGATGCGTAGGTTAGAGGGATTAGCGGGTAAATATGTAGGAATATGGGGGTAGGGCCTGGGTGGGATTGTGGTCGGTGCAGACTCGATGGGCCCAATGACCTCTTTCTGCACTGTAGGGTTTCTATGATTCTATGATAGATCACCCCTCAGCTTCCGACACTCCAGAGAAAAAAATCCCAGTCAATCCAGCCTCTCCTTATGACCCAAACCATCAAGTTCCAGGAGCATCCTAGTAAATATTTTCTGCACTCTTTCTAGTTTAATAATATCCTTTCTATAATAGGGTGACCAGAACTGTACACAGTATTCCAAGTGTGGCCTTTCCAATGTCTTGTACAACTTCAACAAGACGTCCCAACTCCTGTATTCAATGTTCTGACCGATGAAACCAAGCATGCCGAATGCCTTCTTCACCACTCTGTCCACCTGTGACTCCACTTTCAAGGAGCTATGAACATGTCCCCCTCGATCTCTTTGTTCTGTAACTCTCCCCAACGCCCCACCATTAACTGAGTAAGTCCCTGCCCTGGTTCAATCTACCAAAATGCATCACCTCAAATTTGTCCAAATTAAACTCCATCTGCCATTGGTCAGCCCACTGGCCCAATTGATGAAGATCCCTGTGGAACAACAGCCTGTGGAATTCTCTCCCCCAGTGAGCAGTCAAGGCTGCTTCATTCAGTATATTCAAGAATGCGTTCTCCACCATTTCAACTGCAAGGCAGTCATGGGTTAGGGAAGTCGGCGCTGGAGGAAAAGACAATGATCAGATGAGACATGAGTTTAATGAATGGTAGAGCTGCCTCGGTGGGTCGAACCGCCTCCTCCTGCTCCTAATTCTGATTATCTTTTTCTTCTGTTATTCGGATGGCCGCACACTCGCCCTGCAGCACCTTCCCCCCTCTGAAGGGAGCATCCATTAACCCGTCAGTCATCTCCTGGTCACCGGGACCCCGGAGCTCCACCCACTGCGGATGCTGGAATCTGAAACAAAATCAGAAAATGCTGGAAAATTTCAGCAGGTCTGACAGCATCTGTGGGGAGAGAATAGAGCAAATGTTTCCAGTCTGGATGACCCTTCGTCAGAGCTAAGGGAAAAGAAAATCAGAAAAGATTTATACGAGGAGCATGGGGGAGGGGAGCTATAAAAGGACAAAAAGAATGTATAAGAGGATAAAGATGGCTGAGAGAGATGCTAAGAATGCCCATTAAGGGATCAGAATGTGTGAATGACAGAACAGAGGTACAGATGGTCCTGCCCTGAAAGGGGGATGGGCGGGGCAGGGGTGGGGGCGGTGGGGGGGGGGGGGGGGGCAAGAAGGCGAGCAGGAATGGAGAAGTGGAAAATGGAAGAGAGAAAGAACATAGAACATAGAACAGTACAGCACAGAACAGGCCCTTCGGCCCATGATGTTGTGCCGACCTTCATCTGAAACCAAGATCAAGCTATCCCACTCCCTACCATCCTGGTGTGCTCCATGTGCCTATCCAATAACCGCTTAAATGTTCCTAAAGTGTCTGACTCCACTATCACTGCAGGCAGTCCATTCCACACCCCAACCACTCTCTGCGTGAAGAACCTACCTCTGATATCCTTCCTATATCTCCCACCATGAACCCTATAGTTATGCCCCCTCGTAATAGCTCCATCCACCCGAGGAAATAGTCTTTGAACGTTCACTCGATCTATCCCCTTCATCATTTTATAAACCTCTATTAAGTCTCCCCTCAATCTCCTCCGCTCCAGAGAGAACAGCCCCAGCTCCCTCAACCTTTCCTCATAAGACCGACACTCCAAACCAGGCAGCATCCTGGTAAAATCTCCTTTGCACTCTTTCCAGCGCTTCCACATCCTTCTTATAGTGAGGTGACCAGAACTGCACGCAATATTCCAAATGCGGTCTCACCAAGGTCCTGTACAGTTGCAGCATAACCCCACGGCTCTTAAACTCCAACCCCCTGTTAATAAAAGCTAACACACTATATGCCTTCTTCACAGCTCTATCCACTTGAGTGGCAACCTTTAGAGATCTGTGGATATGGACCCCAAGATCTCTCTGTTCCTCCACAGTCTTCAGAACCCTACCTTTGACCCTGTAATCCACATTTAAATTAGTCCTACCAAAATGAATCACCTCACATTTATCAGGGTTAAACTCCATTTGCCATTTTTCAGCCCAGCTTTGCATCCTATCTATGTCTCTTTGCAGCCTACAACACCCCTCCACCTCATCCACTACTCCACCAATCTTGGTGTCATCAGCAAATTTACTGATCCACCCTTCAGCCCCCTCCTCTAAGTCATTAATAAAAATCACAAAGAGCAGAGGACCAAGCACCGATCCCTGCGGCACTCCGCTAGCAACCTGCCTCCAGTCCGAAAATTTTCCATCCACCACCACCCTCTGTCTTCGATCAGACAGCCAGTTACCTATCCAATCGGCCAACTTTCCCTCTATCCCACACCTCCTTACTTTCATCATAAGCCGACCATGGGGGACCTTATCAAACGCCTTACTAAAATCCATGTATATGACATCAACCGCCCTACCTTCATCAACACACCTAGTTACCTCCTCAAAAAATTCTATCAAATTTGTGAGGCACGATTTGCCCTTCACAAATCCGTGCTGACTATCCCGGATTAATCCGCATCTTTCTAAATGGTCGTAAATCCCATCCCTAAGGACCTTTTCCATCAATTTACCAACCACCGAAGTCAGACTAACCGGTCTATAATTACCAGGGTCATTTCTATTCCCTTTCTTAAACAGAGGAACAACATTTGCCACTCTCCAGTCCTCTGGCACCATCCCCGTGGACAGCGAGGACCCAAAGATCAAAGCCAAAGGCTCTGCAATCTCATCCCTCGCCTCCCAAAGAATCCTAGGATACATTTCATCAGGCCCAGGGGACTTATCGACCTTCAGTTTATTCAAAACTGCCAATACATCCTCCCTCCGAACATCTATTTCCTCCAGCCTATTAGCCTGTAACACCTTCTCTTCCTGAAAAACATGGCCCCTCTCCTTGGTGAACACTGAAGAAAAGTATTCATTCATCACCTCGCCTATCTCTACTGATTCCATACACAAGTTCCCACCACTGTCCTTGACCGGCCCTAACCTCACCCTGGTCATTCTTTTATTCCTCACATAAGAGTAAAGAAGGATGATAAAAATGGATAAATGAGATGAAAAGAAGAAACAAAATAAAATAAATGGAAATGGGGTGTATGTGGAGGGGAGTGTTAATGCTCTGAATTTAATGTTCAGTCCAGAAGGCTGTAAAGTGCCCAATCGGAAGATGAGGTGCTGTTCCACCACTTTGCGTTGGCGTTCACTAAAACATTGCAAAAGGCTAAGGATGGACACGTGGACAAGAGAGCAGGGTGGTGTTGAAGTGGCAAATGACAGGAAGGTCTGGGTCCTGCTTGTGAACAGACCAAAGGTGTTCAGCAAAGTGGTCACCCAGCCTACTTTGGTCTCTCCGATGTAGAGTAGACCACATTGACAGCAGCGAATGCAATAGACCAGACTGAAGGAGGTACATGTGAAGCGCTGCTTCACCTGAAAGGGGTGTTTAGAACCTGGGATGGTGAGCAGGGAGGAGGTAAAGGGGCAGGACCGAGGCTTCCTGTCATTTGCCACTTCAAAACACCACCCTGCCTTCCTGTCCACATGTCCATCCTTGGCCTTTTGCAATGTTCAAGTGAAGAGAGTCGTACAATGTTGGTCTGAGGAATCAGATGATCTCCTACGGGGCTGCTTAGAGTCAGTGGACTGGTCAGTGTTTAAAAACTCTGCGACCAGCCTGAACGAGTACGCCACTACGGTAACCGACTTCATTAGTAAGTGTGTAGAAGACTGTGTGCCAAAGAAGCAAATCTGTGTGTTCCCCAACCGGAAAACATGGATGAACAGGGATATCCACTGCTTGCTGAAGTCCAGGTCTGAGGCGATCAAGTCAGGCAACACTGACCTATACAAGAAAGCCAGATGCGATCTAAGGAGATCCATCAAAGATGCCAAAAGACAATATTGGACCAAGCTAGAGTCGCAGGCTAGCCACACCGACCCCCGTCGACTATGGCAAGGTCTGCAAGCCGTAACAGGCTACAAGATAAAGGCATGTAAAACCGCTGGTTCCAAGCTCAGTGCATTCTACGCCCATTTTGAGCAAGAGGTCAGCGAGAGCATGCCCTCCACCCTGGAAGCCCTGGATGAACCTGGATCTGGGGTCACTTTTGCAGATGTCAGAGCAGCTTTCTTGAAGGTCAACCACGGAAAGCAACTGGCCCGGATGGGGTACCTGGACGAGCACTCAGATCCTGCGTGGACCAGCTGGCGGGGGTATTCGCAGATATCTTCAACCTCTCTTTACAACAATCTGAGGTCCCTATCTGCTTCAAGAAGACGGCCATCATCCCGATAACTAAGAAAAATCAAGCAGCGTACCTTAATGACTATCGTCCGGTGGCTCTGACATCGATCATTATGAAGTGCCTCGAAAGGTTAGTCATGGCACAAATCAATTCCAGCCTCCCAGACTACCTGGATCCACTACAGTTTGCCTACCGCCGCAACAGGTCCACAGCAGACGCCATTTCCCAGGCCCTGCACTCAACCCTGGAACACCGAGATTACAAGGACACTATGTCAGACTCCTATTTATTGACTATAGCTCAGCCTTCAACACTATTATTCCCACAAAACTCATCTCCAAACTCCGTGGCCTGGGTCTCAACATCTCCCTCTGTGACTGGATCCTGAACTTCCTAACTCACAGACCACAATCAGTAAGGATAGGCAACAACACCTCCTCCACGATCATCCTCAACACCGGTGCCCAACAAGGCTGTGTTCTCAACCCCCTACTATACTCCTTTTACACCAATGACTGTGCGACCAAATTCCCCTCCAATTCGATTTTCAAGTTTGCCAATGACACCAGCATAGTGGGTCAGATCTCAAACAATGACAAGGCAGAGTACAGGAATGAGATAGAGAATCTGGTGAACTGGATGAGGGCGTGGAAGGATGGATTAGTAAATTTGCGGATGACACTAAAGTTGGTGGAGTTGTAGACAGTGCGGAGGGAAGTGGCAGGTTACAGAGGGACATAGATAAGCTGCAGAGCTGGGCTGAGAGGTGGCAAATGGAGTTTAATGCGGAAAAATGTGAGGTGATTCACTTTGGAAGGAGTAACAGGAATACAGAGTACTGGGCTAATGGTAAGATACTTGGTAGTGTGGATGAACAGAAGGATCTGGGTGTCCATGTGCATAGATCCCTGAAAGTTGGCACCCAGGTTGATAGGGTTGTTAAGAAGGCGTACGGTGTGTTAGCTTTTATTGGTAGAGGGATTGAGTTTCGGAGCCAGGAGGTCATGCTGCAAATGTACAAAACTCTGGTGTGGCCACATTTGGAGTATTGCATACAGTTCTGGTCGCCGTATTATAGGAAAGATGTGGAAGTGTTGGAAAGGGTGCAGAGGAGATTTACCAGGATGTTGCCTGGTATGGTGGGAAAATCGTATGAGGAAAGGCTGAGGGGCTTGAGGTTGTTTGCGTTAGAGAGAAGGTTAAGAGGTGACTTAATAGAGGCATACAAGATGATCAGATGATTAGATAGGGTGGATAGTGAGAACCTTTTTCCTCGGATGGTGTTGGCTAGCACGAGGGGACATAGCTTTAAATTGAGGGGTGAGAGATATAGGACTGATGTTAGAGGTAAGTTCTTTACTCAGAGAGTAGTAAGGCCGTGGAATGCCCTGCCTGCAGCAGTGGTGGACTCGTCAACGTTGAGAGCGTTCAACTGGTTATTGGATAAACATATGGATGATATTGGAATCGTGTAGATTAGAGGGGCTTTAGATTGGTACCACTGGTCGGCGCAACATCGAGGGCCGAACGGCCTGTACTGTGCTGTAATGTTCTATGGTGCGGCAGCAATAATCTCTCCCTCAATGTCAACAAAATGAAGGAGATTGTCATCGACCTCAGGAAGCGTAAAGAAGAACATGCCCCTGTCTACATCAATGAGGACAAAGTAGAAAGGGTCGAGAGCTTCAGGTTTTTAGATGTCCAGATCACCAACAACCTGTCCTGGTCCCCCCATGCCGACACTAGTTAAGAAAGCTCACCAATGCCTCTACTTTCTCAGAAGACTAAGGAAATTTGGCATTTCAGCTATGACTCTCACCAACTTTTACAGATGCACCATAGAAAGCATTATTTCTGGTTGTATCACAGCTTGGTATGGCTCTTGCACTGCCCAAGACCGCAAGGATCTACAAAAGGTCGTAAATGTAGCCCAATCCGTCACGCGAACCAGCCTCCCATCCATTGACTCTGTCTGCACTTTGCGCTGCCTCAGCAAAGCAGCCAGCATAATTAAGGACCCCACACACCCCGGACATTCTCTCTTCTACTTTCTTCCTTCGGGAAAAAGATACAAAAGTCTGAGGTCATGTACCAACTGACTCAAGAACAGCTTTTTCCCTGCTGCTGTCAGACTTTTGTATGGACTTACCTTGCATTAAGTTGACCTTTCTCGACACCCTAGCTATGAATGTAACACTACATTCTGCACTGTCTCATTTCCTTCTCTATGAACGGTATGTTTTGTCTGGATAGCGCGAAAGAAACAATACTTTTCACCGTATGATAATACATGTGACAATAATAAATCAAATCAAAAACCCCAAAGCAAACTGTAAGGACAGCACCTTATCTTCCAATTGGGCACCTTACAATCTTCCGGACTGAACAGTGAGTCAACAACTTCAGAGCATGAACTCTCCCCTCCACCATCACCCCATTTCCATTAGTTTTATTTAATTTTGTTTCTTCTTTTAATCTTATTCATCCATTTACATCATCCTCCTTTCTCTCCTCCATTTTTCCACTTCTCCATTCCCGCTCTCCTTCTTGACCCTCTCCCCTCCAGGCCAACTGCCTTAACCATCTAAACCTCTGCTCTGCCATTCAAAACATTCTGATCTTTTAATGGACATTTTCTGCAACTTCTCTGCCGTCTTTATCCTCATTTCCATTCCCTTTGTCCCATTCCACTCCCCCTTCTCTTAGTATGAATCTTTTCTGATTCTCTTTGTCCTTAGCTCTGATGAAGGCTCATCCAGACTGGAAACATTGGCTCGATTCTCTCCCCACAGAAGCTGCCAGACCTGCTGAGATTTTCCAGCATTGTCTGGTTTAGCTCCGCCCACTGACCGCGCATGCGCCCTGCTCCCGGCGGAACAAAGATGGCGGCCGCGGCACTGGGCCTGATCCCGGATAAAATCCCCGCAGTTGCAAACCCGGGACCCGCAGGCTCTTGTTCGGGCCTTGCGGCCTCCAGCGGGTGTTTATGAAGCCTCCGCTCCCTCCCCACCCCGACTCCGGGCTCCATTCCTCCCTCCGCCCGATCGACTCACCCGCTGAAAAAATCATCTCCCGTACTCGCAGGGCTCTAAGCAAAGTGGCATTGCGCATGTTCCAGATACAGCACCGCGCCTGCGCACTGGGGTCCTGTAGAGTGTATAGGGCACTTTCACACCCGCAGCGAATGCTGGGTAATAACGGCATCATTGAAACTTCAGTTAATATAAAGTAAAATTGTTAACATTTGAGATAAATTAACAAAATATTGTGAATTGGTGATCTGCTGTACTCCATTTCTGAAAGTTCTGCTGTGGATCCCACACAGAGATATCAAAGCTTTTACAGCTCTCACTCCTCCTTTGATGGGGCTGATTCTGGCTGGGTTCAATGGAACAGTCACTGGTTCCTCTCTCTGTCCCTGATATTGAATATTCACTCTTTTATAGAATAATACAGCAGAAGTAGAAACCATTTGGCCCATTATGCCTGTGCTGGCTCTCTGGCAGATCTAAGTTTAGTTTATTTATTCATTAATCATAAGTATGGCTTACATTAACACTGCAATGCAGTTACTGTGAAAATGCACTAGTCGCCACGCTCTGGCCTGTTCTCGTCAAAGCACCTAACCAGCACGTTTTTCAGACTGTGGGAGGAAACTGGAGTACCCGGAGGAAACCCACACAGACACGGGGAGAACGTGCAGACTCCACACAGGCAGTAACCCAAGCTGGGAATCAAACGCGGGTCCCTGGTGGTGTGAGGCAGCAGTGCTAACCACTGTGCCACCATGCCACCTCATCTATCTATCCAACAAATTCCACAGCCCTGCTGGCAGAGTCAGAACAATGTATATCTGCTGTAGTAATCTGAGACCTTAACATTATCAGTAGCTGAAGGTGAATCAGAACGTCGATCCATACCTGAAGCCGTGCCTCATCTGTGTCCAAACTAATCAGATCCTGCAAAATGTATTGTCCCAATTAACACATCCCATATTATTGATCTTACAGCAGCTTGATTATACAGGGCCACTCTCCACAATAAAATGAGACTGGTATATCCTCCTAATTACAGGGATGGTTACCTGGTGGATTGAAGCTTTCCCTGTTTGTGAAAATGATGCAGATGTTAAAGTCCTGTGGGAACATGTCTTTACCAGATGAGGCTTCCTGAAATGGATAAAGAGTGAAAACTGCTCTAATTTCACAGCAGAAATAATGTAACAGCTCTGCAGTCTTTGGAAAAGAAAAAAATCCAGAAACATAATTTTGAAAAAAAGTTGATTAATTTCATATTTATCCATAAGTAAAGCCCAGTTGTTAGGATTGTCATTGCTGTCAAAAACAAAAACAAACTCTCAGAATGAACATTGTTCAGTCCAACTGGATGGCATGGTGGCATAATGGTGAGCACTGCTGCATCACAGTGCCAAGGACCCAGATTCGATTCCCAGCTTGGGCCACTGTCTTTGTGGAGTCTGCATGTTCTCCCCGTGTCTGTGTGGGTTTCCTCCCATATTCAGAAAGATTTGGTTTGATTTATTATTGTCATATGTATGCACATGCAGTGAAAAGTATTGTTTCTTGCATGCTATACAGACAAAACATATCGTTCATAGAGGAGGAAACAAGAGAGTGCAGAATGTAGAGTTACAGTCATAGCTTGGGTGTAGAGAAAGATCAACTTAATGCAAGGTAGGTCCCTTCAAAAGTCTGACAGCAGCAGGGAAGAAGCTGTTTTTGAGTTGGTTGGCACATGACCTCAGACTTTTGTATCTTTTTCCTGAAGGAAGAAGGTGGAAAAGAGATTGTCCGGGGTACGTGGGGTCCTTAATTATGCTGGCTGCTTTGCTGAGGCAGCTGGAAGTGTAGACAGAGTCAATGGATGGGAGGCTGGTTTGTGTGATGGATTGGGCTACATTCACAACCTTTTGTAGTTCCTTGCGGTCTTCGGCAGAGCAGGAGTCATACCAAGCTGTGCTACAACCAGAGAGAATATTCTCTATGGTGCATCTGTAAAAGTTGGTGAGAGTCGTAGCTGACATGCCAAATTTCCTTAGATGTGCTGGTTAGGTGCATTGGCCATGCCAAGTTCTCTCAAATTCAGTGTACTCAAACAGACACCGGAGTGTGGCAACTAGGGGATTTTCACATGTAACTTCATTGCAGTCTTAATGTAACCCTGCTTGTGACACTAATAAATAAACTTAAAAAAACAGCAGTAATGACAGTAGAAGCCAACCTTCGTAGTCACTTGTGATCTCACTGGTGCCTAACCAGGGTGAATGACTGAATGAAGCTCTTCCCACACTCAAAACAACTACTCCCCTGTGTGAGCTCACTGGTGTCTCAACAGGTTGGAAGGGCAAATCCTTTCCCACAAATGGAGCAGGTGAATGACATCACCCTTTTGTGAATGAGTGATGTTTCAGCATTTCATGTCTGCTTTTAAAATTTTTACACATTTGGAACATTTTAAAGGACTATTTTCAGTGTTAAGAAATTAAATTTCAGTGAGACAGAATGACAGAGCGAATCCCTTCGCACACAGGGTTAGGGAATGTAATGCACTCCCTGAATGTGCGGTGCAGGCAGATTCAATTGAAGCAATCAAAGGGGAAATTAGACATTATCAGAATAGGAAGAATGTATAAGGATACAGGGAGAAGGCGGCAGAATGGAACGAGTTGAGTTACGCATTCTTAGAGTTGGTGCAGACACAATGGGCCAAATGACACCAAAACTCTTCAGTGATTCCGAAATCTTTAAAAGCCTAAAATGCTGCAATAAAACTCAGCAGGTTTGGCAGCATCTGTGCAGAGAGAGAAACAGAGTTAACATTTCAGGTCTGTGACCTCTTCAGAACTGGGAAAAGTTAGGAATGTAACAGGTTTGGAGAAAGGGGCGGGTGGGACAGGGACTAAAGGAAGGTCTGTGTGAGGGTGGAAGACAGGAGAGATTGAATGAGAGAAAAGTGAATGCCCCAGAGCCAAAGGGAATGGTGATGGAGCGAGAAAAGAAACAAAGAAACAAAAGCTGTGGCTGGAGCAGGGGGGCTGCCGACTGAAAAAAGGAAAAGTGAAACAATCAAAGAAAAAGAAACAGAACGGGCTGAGAGTTTACTCACTGAAACTGTTGGACTGAATATTGAGTCCAGGAGGCTGTAAAGTGTGGAGGGGATGGGTGAGTGGGAGGATCTTCTGGACCTGATCTGGACCCTGGTTAGAACAGTAATCCGTAGATCCAGGATGGGTGGGGCTGAAGGGAAAGGCGGGGGGTCTCTCTGGCTGCCGGATGATCTTCTGTGGTCTTTTCTGTGCCCAGGTGGCCCTGGAGAAGGAGATTCTGTTGGGACTTTGTTCCTGATTTTAGTCTTTTAGTTTGATTGAACCACAAGTTTGGGGAAACGAGAGGAAAGAATGTTCCAGAGAAAATAGAACTGTCTGTTCTGAATTTCTATCCTGCACTGATAGTGACACTGACACTGTCAACTCCTTTTACAGGGGATTAGAAGAGAAGAGTTTACTGAAAGAACATTAAAGCCAAACATCACATCAAAATCTGACAGAGTCACTCGATCCATCAGGACCTGAATATCACAGATTCATGGTGCAGAACGATGCTATTTGGCCCATCGTGTCTGCACCAACTCTCCAAATGAGCACTGTGGTTTAGTGCCATTTTCCTGCCTTTTGCCCATACCCCTTGTTGGGGAACTTCACTAGCTATCCAGCTATCAAATTCTTCACTGCCCCGAGAGGTCAGATGAAGATTTTCAGAGTTTAAAAACAGGCCTTTATTCAAGCTGTAGCAGAGGAAACCTGTTCTACACACATGGCTTACAGACTCCCAGAACAAAGGAATACAATTGCAATGAGTAACTAACAAACAGCAGGAGAAAATGTACACTTATTTGAAGAATCCCAAATAATAGTTAAGATTACTTCATGTGTTTCCCACAGTAGTCTTTAACTAATTACAGCAGCACTATGCTCCCCTAATTACAATATTCAATCATCAACAAGGCACATACTCAGAGCTACATTATCAATAAACAGATGTCTATGGTTCTTGACTGTCTAGCGCCCTGAGTTGTGACTTATGACTTCTATCAAAACACACTGCAGTCCTACGCTGTTACCTGAAAGCAGTGACGTTGTAGTTATAGCCTACTTGTGGTGTATCAAAACTCCCTTGTCGATTGCTTTTGTACCCATTCCAGGTATTAGTCGAAAGATCTTCTCTGAACTTCTTCTTACACATTTACATCCTTTCATAAACAAGAAGATCAATAATACTCCAGATGTTGTCACCAGTGATCTGTATAAGTGAAGAACATAGAACATAGAACATAGAACATTACAGCGCAGAACAGGCCCTTCGGCCCACGATGTTGCACCGACCAGTTAAAAAAAAACAAAAAAAAACTGTGACCCTCCAACCTAAACCAATTTCTTTTCGTCCATGAACCTATCTACGGATCTCTTAAACGCCCCCAAACTAGGCGCATTTACTACTGATGCTGGCAGGGCATTCCAATCCCTCACCACCCTCTGGGTAAAGAACCTACCCCTGACATCGGTTCTATAACTACCCCCCCTCAATTTAAAGCCATGCCCCCTCGTGCTGGATTTCTCCATCAGAGGAAAAAGGCTATCACTATCCACCCTATCTAAACCTCTAATCATCTTATATGTTTCAATAAGATCCCCTCTTAGCCGCCGCCTTTCCAGCGAAAACAATCCCAAATCCCTCAGCCTCTCCTCATAGGATCTCCCCTCCATACCAGGCAACATCCTGGTAAACCTCCTCTGCACCCTCTCCAAAGCCTCCACATCCTTCCTGTAATGTGGGGACCAGAACTGCACACAGTACTCCAAGTGCGGCCGCACCAGAGTTGTGTACAGTTGCAACATAACGCTACGACTCCTAAATTCAATCCCCCTACCAATAAACGCCAAGACACCATATGCCTTCTTAACAACCTTATCTACTTGATTCCCAACTTTCAGGGATCTATGCACACATACACCTAGATCCCTCTGCTCCTCCACACTATTCAAAGTCCTCCCGTTAGCCCTATACTCAACACATCTGTTATTCCTACCAAAGTGAATTACCTCACACTTCTCCGCATTAAACTCCATCCGCCACCTCTCGGCCCAACTTTGCAACCTGTCTAAGTCTTCCTGCAAACTACGACACCCTTCCTCACTGTCTACCACACCACCGACTTTGGTGTCATCAGCAAATTTGCTAATCCACCCAACTATACCCTCATCCAGATCATTAATAAATATTACAAACAGCAGTGGCCCCAAAACAGATCCCTGAGGTACACCACTTGTAACCGCACTCCATGATGAATATTTACTATCAACCACCACCCTCTGTTTCCTATCCGCTAGCCAATTCCTGATCCAATTTCCTAGATCACCCCCAATCCCATACATCTGCATTTTCTGCAGAAGCCTACCATGGTGAACCTTATCAAACGCCTTACTAAAATCCATATATACCACGTCCACTGCCTTGCCCCCATCCACCTCCTTGGTCACTTTCTCAAAAAACTCAATAAGGTTAGTAAGGCACGACCTACCTGCCACAAAACCATGCTGACTATCACCTATCAATTCATTACTCTCCAAATAACTATAAATCCTATCCCTTATAATTTTTTCCAACATCTTGCCGACAACAGAAGTGAGACTCACCGGTCTATAATTCCCGGGGAAGTCTCTGTTCCCCTTCTTAAACAATGGGACAACATTCGCTAACCTCCAATCTTCTGGTACTATACCAGAGGCCAACGACGACCTGAAGATCAGAGCCAGAGGCTCTGCAATCACTTCTCTTGCCTCCCAGAGAATCCTTGGATAAATCCCATCCGGACCAGGGGATTTATCTATTTTCAGACCCTCCAGAATATCCTGCACATCCTCCTTATCAACTGTAATACTGTCTATTCTACTCCCTTGCAACCCAGTGTCCTCCTCAGCTATATTCATGTCCCTTGCAACCCAGTGTCCTCCTCAGCTATATTCATGTCAAGAATACCAGGGGATTTATCTATTTTCAGACCCTCCAGAATATCCTGCACATCCTCCTTATCAACTGTAATACTGTCTATTCTACTCCCTTGCAACCCAGTGTCCTCCTCAGCTATATTCATGTCCCTTGCAACCCAGTGTCCTCCTCAGCTATATTCATGTCAAGAATACCGTATCAAATGCCTTCTGGAAATCTAAGTACATTCACCTTTAGTTCCCCTTTATCCACAGCACATGTGACTTCAAAGAACTTAATAAATGGGTTGAATATGATTTCCCTTTCTCAAAACTATGTTGACTCTCCCTTATTGCCTGAATCACTGCCCTGCTAGAACATCTTTAATAATAGCTTCTTACATTTTCCTATGAAATTTTAACTAGCATGTTGTTTCCAGCTTTTTTCTTCTTTTTTGAATAATGGAGTTACATTTGCTACTTTCTAATTTAAAGGAAATTTCCCCAAATTCAGGAAATTTGGGACAATTAAAAACAAAGCATCAACTATCTCACTGGCCATTTCTATCCCGCTTTAGCTGAATAACAGACATTTGGACTTGAAACGTTAACTCAGACCTGCTGAGTCTTTCCAGCACGTTCTGTTTTTATTTCAGATTTTCAGCATCCTCAGTACTTTATTTTTATCGCATGGACCACTTTTAAAACCCCCAGATGAAGTCCATCTGGACCCAGGGATTTGTGTGGACACCCGATCGGCACAGAGAACAGCCCAGAACTCGCGATCTCAAGCAATCCAGCAGCCTCAGCCTCAGCCTCCCAGTAGCGGGATTACAGGTGCGCGCCACAGCACCCGGCAAACGCAATCCTTGATTCAGCCGCCTTCAGTTCAAACAGCAGGAGGGCTCCACTGCAGACATCACTGCCAATATAATCGGCTGCTTCACTGACTCAACTGGTAATAATTTGAGGACGCTTCAACTTTGAATGCTCAAGTTAGTCGAATTGACAACGTAAATTCATTTGTGCGAATTATTCTTTGTATCATGGAACCTGTGTGAATATGTTGACTCAGTCCAGTCCTCAGCCCAGGTATCAGTGCCGTTGAAAATAAGGAGCCGTTTTCTCTGTTGGAATGGCACGCAGCAGCTCGGCTGTCTGCCCCTGAAATTCGCACGTTTACTGCGCGCATCACAGCAGAGTGGAACAGAGACCTTTCCTTTTCCAGATCTCTGAATGTGACGCACTTTTTGCCAAGTGAAATCTATTAAGCGCAATGCTTGGTTACTGCGCGTTCCCTCCGGGGCAGTCACCACCCCGGGGCTTATCTTTGAGAATAGACTCGGTCGAGGGGACATCGAATAATGGGGTGTCTGTGAATTGCCAAAGTGGCTTGGCGATCATCGCTGAAACTGGAAATTACAATGAACTGTCTTTCTCTCTCTCTTTCTTTCTCTCCCACTCTCTCATTTACAGCATTAGATTAAGTCAAAAGCGTCTAGACTTTCGATGTTGACAGTGGAGAAATTGTCAGAAGGGAATGAATAAACGAGAAGGAGTTATGAGAGCCGAGAGACAGGTTGAATGTTTGGTGGATGTGCTGGGAAGTGTGTGCGCGATATGAGTAGTGTGGAGGAGGTGAATAGGTTCGCGCTCTCTTGTGGCCGTGGCTGACATGATTGTGCAAGTTGAAGATTTTTAAAGTGCAGTTCCTGCCGTGAGCCCCAGGGGGCGGTAAATGTGAGGTGGATATTGAGGAGGCAAAGAATGGGGAGAGTGAGGAAAGTGGGAATTGCAGGATGGTGCGTGTGAGCGTGCAGGGCAGGTGGGGAGTTGGTTGGTCAAAAGTGTGTGTACTTGTTTTTGGTTTACTTGCGTAGTTTGCTGTGGTGATGGCATTGGATGTGAGAGTGAATGAAAGGGGCAGCAGAGGGAGTGAGTGTGGAGGCAGGAGAGAGGCATCGGGTTTCTCTGCATTGATGGGAACGGCAAAATAGTTTGTTTGCTGCGATTGAAGGTGTGGAGAAAAGGATGCGTCTCGCTGCATTGGTCAGGCGGCACTGCTGTTACTATTCACAGGTGCTATCCCACTGTCGAAGAGCACAGGGGATTTGACCTGCTCCGTTCCCGACCTGGGCCGGTTCACCCCTCCTTAGCACACCTGGTGCTCCCAGAGTCCTCTTGGAACACCATGCGGATACTGATCTTAGTGTGGACACCCGATCGGCACAGAGAACAACAGCCCAGAACTCCCGACCTCAAGCAATCCAGCAGCCTCAGCCTCCCAGCAGCGGGATTACAGGTGCGCGCCACAGCACCCGGCAAACGCAATCCTTGATTCAGCCGCCTTCAGTTCAAACAGCAGCAAGAGCTCGAATGCAGACATCACTGCAAATATAATAGGCTGCTTCACCGACTCAACTGACCATAATTTGAGGAAGCTTCAACTTTGTGTGCTCAAGTTAGTCTAATTGACATCTTAAAATTCATTTGTGCGAATTTTTGTTTGTATTCATGGAACCTGTGTGAATATGTTCACTCAGTCCAGTCCTCAGCCCAGGTATCAGTGCCGTTGAAAATAAGGAGCCGTTTTCCCTGTTGGAATGGCACGCAGCAGCTCGGCTGTCTGCCCCTGAAATACACGCGTTTACTGCGCGCATCACAGCAGAGTGGAACAGAGACCTTTCCTTTTCCAGATCTCTGAATGTGACGCAGTGTTTTGCCAAGTGGAAGCTATGATACCAGAAGACCATGAGACATAGAACATAGATAAACTACAGCACAAACAAGCCCTTCGGCCCACAAGTTGCGCCGGTCATGTCCCTACCTACCTCGGCCTATATATAGGCTTACCTATAACCCTCAATCCTATTAAGTCCCATGTACTCATCCAGGAGTCTCTTAAAAGACCCTAACGAGTTTGCCTCCACCACCATTGACGGCAGCCGATTCCACTCACCCACCACCCTCCGAGTGAAAAACTTACCTCTAACATCTCCCCTGTACCTACTCCCCAGGACCTTAAACCTGTGTCCTCTCGTAGCAGCCATTTCAGCCCTGGGAAAAAGCCTCTGAGAATCCACCCGATCTGTACCTCTCAACATCTTGTACAGCTCTATCACGTCACCTCTCATCCTTCGTCTCTCCAAGGAGAAAAGACCGAGCTCCCTCAACCTATCCTGATAAGGCATGCCACCCAATCCAGGCAACATCCTTGTAAATCTTCTCTGCACTCTTTCAATAATTTCTACATCCTTCCTGTAATGAGGCGACCAGAACGGAGCACAATACTCTACGTGGCGTCTGACGAGGGTCTTATAAAGCTGCATCATTATCTCCCGACTCCTAAACTCAATCCCTCGATTGATGAAGGCCAGCACACCATACGCCTTCTTAACCACCTCCTCTACCTGTGAGGCCGATTTAAGAGTCCTATGGACCTGAACCCCAAGGGCCTTCTGATCCTCTGCACTGCTTACCCTTGATATTATACTCCTTCATCCCATTTGACCTGCCAAAATGTACCACTGCACATTTATCCGGGTTCCAAAATGTACCACTGCACATTTATCCGGGTTCCAAAATGTCCCACTGCACATTTATCTGGGTTATCTGTGTTGTTTAAGTTTTTATGTAAACTTTTATCGTGCCTGTATAATATTTCACTCCTTTGTTTAGGTTCCTTCACAATTGAATTTCATAATGGACACCTCACTGTGAAGAGGTCAGTCAGAATTATCAGCAAGGATTAATCAGCACTTTCTCATTGGAGATGTTAATCAGTGGAATCTCTCACACACAGATTTGCAGAAAAGATTAATTAATTTAGGACTGAAGTAAAGTTCGTAATTTTATTGTTAACTTTATGAACAGGTTCTTGTTGAGGATTCTTGAATTAAGGAGAAAGATCACAGAAGGTGCTTTTAAAAAGGAACATTGCAGCTCTGAAAATCAGTGACATCTCCAGAATATTAAACTCCAACCACGGTGGCACAGTGGTTAGCACTGCTACCTCTTATTACCAGCGATCCGGGTTCGATTCCGGGCTTGGGTCATTGTGTGGAGTTTGCATGTTCTCCCCGTGCTTTGTAGATTTCTTCCAGGTGCCCCTGTTCCCTCCCACAGTCTGAAAGATGTGCTAGTTAGGTGCATTAACCCGAACAGGCACCGGAGTTTGGTGATTAGGGGCATTTCTCAGTAAGTTCATTGCAGTGTTAATGAAGCCTTGCTTGTGACTAATAATTTTTTTTTAAAAAAACTTTAAAGTTATAGGGATGATAACATCAGCAGAAACAAACCAGATATTGTCAGACTATCAATCCAGGCTGTGATTAAAAGCAGAATCCAATCCTTGCAGTCTATTATGAATTTGCTGGTGTCTCAGCTTGTGAATGCTTTTCCACACAAGGAGCAGGTGAAAGGCCTCTCCCCAGAGGAGTGCGTCGGTGAGTCAGAAGGTTGGATGACTGCTTGAAACTCTTTCCACAGGTACTGCAGCTGAATGGATTCTCCTGAGTGTGAGTGCGGTGGTGGGACTGGAGGGTGAATAACCGAGTGAATCCCTTCCCACACACCGAGCAGGTGAATGGTCTCTCCCCAGTGTGAAGTTAGTTGCTGATGTCTCACCAGATCAAATGACTGGGAGAATTTCTTCCCACACATGGAGCAGCTGAATGGTCTCTCCCCGGTGTGAGTGCGTTGGTGAGCAGTCAGGATGGATGACTGTCCAAAACTCTTTCCACAGGAGGTGCAGCTGAATGGTTTCTCCTCAGTGTGAGTGCGTTGGTGAGCAGTCAGTTTGGATGACTGTCCAAAACTCTTTCCACAGGAGGTGCAGCTGAATGGTTTCTCCTCAATGTGAATTTGCTTGTGTGTCCAAAGGCCAGATGACCGAGTGAATCTCTCACTGCACACAGAGCAGGTGAATGGCTTCTTCCCAGTGTGAATCCGCTGGTATGTAGCGAGGCTGGATGTGCTGTTGAACCTCTTCCCACAGTGAGTGCAGCTGAAGGGCCTCTCCTCAATGTGAATTCTCTGGTGTAACATCAGGTAGGTTGTCTTGGTAAATCCCTTCCCACACACACAACAGAGGAATGGTTTCTCCCCAGTGTGAATGTATCGATGGATTTCCAGCTGGAATGAAGATTTGAATCCTTTACCACAGGCCCCACATTTCCAAGGTTTCTCCATGGTGCCAGTGTCCTTGTGTCTCTCCAGGTTAGAGGGTCAGTTGAAGTCTCGTCCACACATAGAACAGGAGGTGCAGCTGAATGGCCTCTCCCCAGTGTGAACTCGCTGATGACTCACTAGACTGGATGACTGAGTGAATCCCTGTCCACAGACTGAACAGGTGAAAGGCCTCTCCCCAGTGTGAATTCGCTGGTGTTCTTCAAGGCTGTGTGAATACCTGAACCTCTTTTCACAGGACGTGCAGCTGAACGGCTTCTCCTCAGAGTGAATTCACTGGTGTGTCACCAGGTTGGAGGACTTTGTGAATCCCTTCCCACATGGAGCAGGTGAATGGCCTCTCCCCAGTGTGAACCCGCTGATGTTGACTGAGATCGGATGAAGACCTGAAACTTTTTCCACAGTGAGTGCAGCTGAACAACTACTCCTCAGTGTGAATGCGCTGGTGTAACATGAGGCCGGTTGGCTGAGTAAATCCCTTTCCACACACGGAACAGGTGAATGGCCGCTCGCCAGTGTGAATGCGTCGGTGATTGTCCAACAGGGATGGGTAATTGAATCCTTTCCCACAATCCTCACATTTCCAAGGTTTCTCCATGGTGCCGGTGTCCTTGTGTCTCTCCAGGTTGGATGATTAGTTGAAGCCTTGTCCACACACAGAACACGTGTATGGTTTCTCCTCGCTGTGAATGCTGCAATGTTTTATTAGGCTGTGCAACTGATTGAAGCTTTCTGCAGTCCGTTCACTGGAACACTCTCGGGGGTGTGTGTGTGTGTCGGTGCTTTTCCAGTCACACTGAAGTTTAAAATCTTTCCCTCAGACAGAACAAACGAACAATTCTCATTTAATCCTCAAAGGTGATGATATTCAGGTCCTGGTGAACCAGCTGACTGTCAGATGAAATTTGGCATGAATTTTGGTTTCCCATCTGTAATCCTCTTAATATTCTGTAAAAGGAGTTCACAAAAGTCATCACTGACAGTCCATTTTGAACAGACAATTCCAGTTTCTCCTGAACATTTTTTCCTCTCTCGTTCCCCCAAATCTGTAAATCTCGTCCCACCCACTCTCCCTCCTCCCCGGGCTGAAATCCAAAGTAAGAGTTTTAACAACACCAGGAAATTTCCACTCCATCTTACGAAGGAGCAGCGCTCCGAAAGCTAATGGCATTTGCCACCAAATAAACCTGTTGGATTTTAACGTGGTGTTGTTAAAACTCTTACTGTGTTTACCCCAGTCCAACGCCGGCATCTCCACATCCTGAAATCCAAACCCATCTCCCCATTTCTTTCATCCACTCCCAGTTTTCTCCCTCCCTCTCCTCTGTCTGGGTTCAGTTCTCCAGCTCCTGTCTGCAGACTGACAATAAAACCAATGGGTCTTATTGGGGGTGTTGGGGCCTCCAGCGGGTGTTTGTGAATCCTCCCCGCCCACCTCACAATGCCCCGGGGTGATTGACGGCAGGTCCGGACCAATAAAACAGGGAGCGGTTGGTCCTCCAACCAATCGGAGGGGGGGGGGGGGGCCGGGGTGGCGGCGGGAGGCCCGAGGCTTTCTCAGTGCGCATGCTCCGGGCCGCACAGGATCCCGATGGAGGGAATCTGGGCCTGTTCTGGGGAAAAGCCCGAGCTGATTTCCCCGGTTCACAACCCGCTCCCGAGCTTTGTATTCGGGGCTTGGGGCCTGACATCCACCGGCCGGCTCCATCCCCCCCTCATTCCCCACCCGCCGGCTCCGTCCCCCCCTCATTCCCCACCCGCCGGCTCCATCCCCCCCTCATTCCCCACCCGCCGGCTCCGTCCCTCCCTCATTCCCCACCCGCCGGCTCCGTCCCTCCCTCATTCCCCACCCGCCGGCTCCATCCCCCCCTCATTCCCCACCCGCTGGCTCCGTCCCTCCCTCATTCCCCACCCGCCGGCTCCATCCCCCCCCTCATTCCCCACCCGCCGGCTCCATCCCCTCCCTCATTCCCCACCCGCCAGCTCCATCCCCCCCTCATTCCCCACCCGCCGGCTCCATCCCCCCTTCATTCCCCACCCACCGGCTCCATCCCTCCCTCATTCCCCACCCGCCGGCTCCATCCCTCCCTCATTCCCCACCCGCCGGCTCCATCCCCCCCATTCCCCACTCGCCGGCTCCATCCCCCCCTCATTCCCCACCCGCCGGCTCCATCCCCCCCTCATTCCCCACCCGTCGGCTCCATCCCCCCCTCTTCCCCCACCGCCGGCTCCATCCCCCCCTCTTCCCCCACCGCCGGCTCCATCCCACCCTCATTCCCCACCCACCGGATCCATCCAAAGAACAAAGAACAATACAGCACAGGAACAGGCCCTTTGGCCCTCCAAGCCCATGCCGCTCCCTGGTCCAAACTAGACCATTCTTTTGTATCCCTCCATTCCCACCCACCGGCTCCGTCCCTCCCTCATTCCCCACCCGCCGGCTCCATCCCCCCCTCATTCCCCACCCGCCGGTTTCTGATGCAATGAGAATTTCCAGCGCCTCAATCCTGAGCTCCCAGCGGCACTGCGCATGCTCCACATCACAATGCCCGGGCAGTGATTGACGGTAACTCTGGACCAATAGGATGAGGGGGCGGAGCTGGAGGACCGAGCGGGAGCAGCTGGTCCTCCGAACAGTGGTTACCGTTGCTGCCTCATGGCGCCAGGGACCCGGGTTCAATTCTGGCCTCGGGTGTGGAGTTTGCATGTTCTCCCCGAATTTAACGTGGGTTTCCTCCGGTTTCCTCCCACAGCTCAAACATGTACGGATTTCATGGATTGACCATGATGAATATGTGGGGTTGCGGAGATAGGACAGAGGAAACGGCCTGGGTGAATGCTGGTTCGGCGAGTCGGTGCAGACCAGATGGGCTGAAGGGCCTCTTTCTCCACTGTCGGGATTCTATGGTTCAATCGGAGTGAATGAGGGAAATATCTGAGCCCAGATTGGCGGAGACTCTGCATCATTTTGAAAGCTGCTTTCTTTCAAACTCCACGAGAAAAATGGACCTTTTTGTTTGTGGCTTTAAGCAGATGATGGGAAAGGAAGGGATCTGGGAAGTAGCAGACACTTTATGTTGCTTTGGGAGAGTGGGACCTGTGTAGATGTCATGTTTCACACAACACACAGTCAGCTTGTGGTTTCAGCCTGAAGACAAATCTCCTAATTGTATAATTGAAATCAGTCAATGGAATTTTCAGGAAATTGTCTGCTTGGAGAGGAAGATTTATGTTACAGTAAATGAAAAGCAGAACAGACTGACACCTAAACACAGAGATCCACAAACACTCTCTCCCTCTGTCTCACATAGAAGCATCCTTTCCTCACATACAGATACAGGCACATGCGCACAGCTATATTCCTCAATACTCACACGCTCACGTATACACCAACTCCCACACATAAACACACAAGGGATACTTCATGTCCTTTTGGGCAGACAACACCTGCCAACCTGACTAATTTTGGAGTTAAAGTGTTCATGTCAGGGCCAAAAATTGCAAGGGATTCAAGGAAAAAATGATGCTCCAAAGATGATGTTGTTTTGACCATTCAATTCCACCTCTTTATTTGAACCTTAAATCTATACTGAACCACGCTTGGTACAGATACAACAGCAAAACATTAACATTGAGTGATCATTGCCACCTATGCAGTGTATAGACTGAGGTGATCAATCATATATTTGCTGTCAGGCATGGAAATGTTTGTCTGAAAAATGTAATGCCAGTGTGGTGGAAATCTGAGAAGTGATACATATCTTGATATATTTGGATACATGTTTGGATTTTGATCTCTGGAAATTGGGGAGTATTTGTGCAGAATTGTCCCTCATGAAATTAAATGAGTGTGGTAAAGTCCATGATGAGATGGACATGCAGAAGAGCAGAAGAAATGGACTTGAAGTCAAATGATCATTTCTCACAACTACAAGATTTATTGCAGTGATTAGTCAAGGCTCCTCCAATTGCACCTTCCAATCTTGTGAACTCTGAACCTAAAAGATCATGGACAGCAGGTGTGTATGAACTCCACCGCCTTCACGTTCCCCTCCAAATTGCACACCATCCTGACTTGGAATTATATTGCTATTATATTGCATTGCATCATTGTCACTGCATTGAAATCGTGGATCACCTCCCAAAGAGAAGTGGGGCGTGTACTGACACCATATGGACTGCAGCTGATCAAGAAGTTGGCTCACCACCATTTTGGAGTGTGGCTTTTGCCAGCCACACCCACATATCATGAAGTAAAAATCCATGTGTGCTAATCTTAACACCTTGTGAAGTAAACCTCAAAATTTCAAAATACCCCACTCATTGAGGGAAATATGCAAAGCTAATGTGTAAAAAGTAGCTGCATCTTGCTTGTTTCTGTACAGGATTTAGATATTACTATTTCCACAGCCTTCAGTAAAATCAATGGCATAAAATCAATTTCCGAAATAATTGAGATTCTAAGGGCAGCACAGTGGTTAGCACTACTGCCTCACAGCGCCAGTGACCCAGGTTTGATTCCTGGCTTGGGGCACTGTCTTTGCAGAATATGCCTGTTCTGCCAGTGTCTGTGTGTGTTTTCCTTCTTGGTGCTCTGGTTTCCTGCCACAGTCCAAAGACGTGCTGGTTGGGTGCATTGGTCATGCTAAATTCTCCCTCAGCGTACCTGAACAGATGCTGGAGTGTGGCGATGAGGGGATTTTCACAGGAACTTCATTGCAGTGGTAATGTAAGCCCAGTTGTGACACTAATAAATAAAATAAATTGTGTTATGAGCCCCATTTGGAGATAGTATGCAATATATAATTTAATTCTGGGATAATTGCAGTCACTAACTTTCCTCTTGTAATTTTGGCAGATCATAGATGCTAAATCCTGTCACACTAATGGCCTAGTTATTGAAGGAAATTCTGAGACAGGCTACAAGGAGACAGAGCATAATGTTGTTGTGACACTGTGATCCAATATTCCCCTCGCATTGACCATAGCTGCTCCAATGTGTTAGAACATTGCACTTTATCTAACAGTCACCGTTCACATTGTACATCTTCATAATTAATTGCAGTATTCCTGATATTCATGTGCTACTGAGATACCAGTGAGTTCACATATGACTGTAGGAGAGGGTTTCTGTTCTTATTTCTACCTTCAGGTGACTTTCGATTTCTGAACAATTCCAATTTCCTTCTCTGAATTGAGATAATGGTCTGTACAATCAGGTCTCTATATGATATGTATCCTAGTTTTATTATTGGCCCTTCAGCCCCAGCTTGCACGCGATAACAACAAAGAAATCACGACAAACCATTTGTTCTATTCAATGGCAGGGCGTTTACCCAGCGTCCCAAGCGACGAGGAATGCCTCCGATCCAGGCAATCACGACCGCGCAGGCGCAGTAGTGACCGTGTTCTGAGCATGCGCAGAGGGAGTGCTGGGGAGTCGAAGTTGTTGTTTCTTGTCTCCGTGGCGGGTAAGGAAGCGGCGTGTCTGAGGGAGCGATGGGCGCAAAGGGAGGGCGGTAAGGTTTCATGAACACTTCGTGAATTCAAACCTCAAACACGAAGGTCCTGGGCCAGTCCCGGGTTTGTCCAGAGCCATTCTACTTCTGCAGAGACAAGCATGGATAAACGGCCGCCATCTTTAATGGGGCGATGCGCAGCAATGCGCATGCGCGGCGCTCCCTGTCAGCAGGAGGAGAGAAGGTTCTGATTTTCACAGAATCCCAACAGCGCAGAAAGAGGCCATTCGGCCCATCGAGTCTGCACCGACCACAATCCCACCCAGGCCCCATCCCCTTAACCCTATGCATTTACCCTAGCTAGTCCCCCTGACACGAAGGGGCAATTTAACATGGTCAATCCACCTAACCTGTGGGAGGAAACAGGAGCACCCGGAGGAAACCCATACAGATGTCTAGGAGGAAAATGTACAAACTCCACACTGACAGTGACCCACGCCGGGAATCGAATCCATGTCCCTGCTGCTGTGAGGCAGCAGTGCCACCGTGCCACTCCCTCATTTAAAGGTCAGTGTTTTGTGCAGACCCAGACTGAGTGGCAGGTTCCTTTCCCTGAAGGACATTAATGTACCGGTTGCGTTTTTACAAAAATCCAGCAGCTTTCATGGTCACTTTTTCCTTCATGCTGTCCCCATAAATTACCAGATTTATTCAGCTCAATTTCACAACCTGCCTTTGTGTTTTTGTGGGTTATCTCTCACTCCCTTGTTTCTGTTTTAAATCAATTTCACAGGTTTTAGGAGGACTTGCAGTCAGGAAATTCAAACCATACATCACATCCGGACCTGGCAGTCGCACAACTTATCACAACGTGAATATCATCGGATTTTGAACATGGAAGGAAAAAGCACCATTCACAGTGGAGAGAAACCGTACGTGTGTTCTGTGTGTGGACGAGGCTTCAACCAATCATCTGACCTGTTGAGACACAAGCGCAGTCACACCAGGAAGAAACCGTGGAAATGTGAGGATTGTGGGAAGGGATTCAGATCCCCATCTCACCTTGAAAAGCATTGCCGCTGTCACACTGGGGAGAAGCCATTCACCTGCTCTGACTGTGGGAAGGGATTCACTCAGTTAACCAACTTGCTGACACACCAGCGAGTTCACAGTGGGGAGAGGCCATTGGCCTCCTCTGAGTGTGCAATGAAACGCCAACGAGTTCACACCGGGGAGAAGCCATTCATCTGCTCCGAGTGTGGGAAGAGATTCTCAAGGTCCTCTAACCTGCTGATGCACCAGCGAGTTCACACTGAAGAGAAACCTTTTAAATGCTCAGACTGTGGGAAGTGCTATAAAAGTTCTGGGGAACTTTTGTCCCATCAACGTGTTCACACTGATGCGAGACCGTTCAGGTGCTCTCACTGCGGGAGTGGGTTCAAGACATCCTCTGCCCTAACTAAACACCAACGCACTCACACTGATGAGAGACCTTTCAGATGCTCTCAGTGTGGCACTGCATTCAGGCAAATGAGTAACCTGTCTGAACACCAGCGCACTCACACTGCGGAGAGGCCATTCACTTGCTCTCAGTGTGGGAAGGGATTTGCTCATTCATCTACCCTGCAGAGACACCAGCGAGTTCACACTCACGAGAAACCTTACATCTGCTCCAAATGTGGAAGAGGATTCACTCAGTTATCGACCCTGCTGAAACACCAGCAAGTTCACACTACTGAGAGACCATTTAAATGTCCAGACTGTGGGAAGAGCTATAAAAGTTCTGGGGAACTGATGCGCCATCAACGTGTTCACACTGATGAGAGACCGTTCAGGTGCTCTCACTGTAAGACTGGGTTCAAGACATCATCTGCCCTCACTTCACACCAGCGCACTCACACTGAGGAGAGACCGTTTAAATGCCCAGACTGTGGGAAATGCTATAAAAGTTCAGGGGAACTGGTACGTCATCAACGTGTTCACACTGGGGAGAGACCGTTCAGGTGCTCTGACTGTGGGACTAGGTTCAGAGAATTATCTCATCTCACTGTGCACCGGCGCACTCACACTGGGGAGAGGCCATTCACCTGCTCTGTGTGTGGGAAGGGATTTGCTTCTTCATCCAACCTGCTGACACACCAGCGAGTTCATAAATGACGACAGTGATTGGATTTTGCCATTATTTACATCCAGAAATGAAGCATGTCGATTGGGCTGTGTTTCGGCTGATGTTCATAAACTCCATCTCAGCTGAGTTAATATTCCAGATAAATGTTAAATCAATCAGATTTGTGTTGAATCTTTTTAATATCTCGAACATAGGTCAATTCCTACTGAAGGTCTCTCCCTCACCCTTGTCTCCTCCATCCTCACCTCCAGCAACAAGCGAGGAGTTCATGGAGCTTCTTTGTCATTAAGCTTGAGACAATCTGATCAGCTGTTTCTGCTGCTTCCCTCCCTTCCACAAGCCCACCGGGCCAAACTGTCTTTACCGTGGTCAATCCACCCGACCTACTCATCTTTGGACTGTGGGAAACCGGAGCACCCGAAGGAAACCCACGCAGACATGGGAGAATGGACAAATTCGACAAAGACAGTCCCCTGAGGTCGGAATTGAACCCGGGTCGCCGGTGCTGTGAGGCAGCAGTGCTAACCACTGTGCCACCGTGCTGCCTACCTCATCTACTAACACCTCAATGAGTTCATGTGTCTTCAGGAGCTGCATTCTGCAGTTATTGCTGCTGTTAATCACATTCAAGACAAAATGTGTGGGATATTCCTGAGGTGTGTAAGAAATGTATCCCAACCACTCTCTTCCATGGTTCAGAGCTCCTCAACACAGGCGGCACTGTGGCACAGTGGTTGGAATGCTGCCTCACAGCTCCAGGGACCCGGGTTCAATTTCCAGCTTGGGTCACTGTCTGTGTGGAGTTTGCACATTTTCCCCATGTCTGCGTGGGTTTCCTCCGGGTGCTCCGGTTTCCTCCCACAGTCCAAAGATGTGAGGGTTAGGTGAATTGGCCATGATAAAATTCCCCTTAGTGTCGGGGCACTAGCTAAGATAAATTCATGGCGTTATGGGGATAGGGCCTGGGTAGGATTGTGGTCAGTGCAGATTCGATGGACCGAATGGCCTCCTTCTGCATTGTAGGATTCTAAGACACGGAACAAAGACTCCTTTACAACTGTGTTTAGAGTTGTGAAGAACAGCGGTGAATGCTGGCAGTGTGCTGTTAAATTAAAGATTGGTTTAAATCTGGGATCTGTTCCTGAAACAGCAGGTTTAAATTTGCAGACTGAAAATGACTGGTCAACATTTTGTGAAGATTATTTTTAATTCATTGCTTGTGGCCTATCCCTAACTGCCCTTGAACTGAGCAGCTTGCTTGCTGGACCATTCCAGAGTCAACCACATCGTGTGGACCTGGAGTCACATGAAAGACTTACAGATGCTGCCAGACCTGCTGAGATTTTCCAGCATCCTCTGGTCTTATCCTGGAGTCGTATAAATTCCTTCCCTAAAGGGCATCAGTGATCATCGGTGAACCAAATGGGTTTGAACAGCAATGGTTTCATGGTCATCGCTAGACCTTTAATTACAGACTTTTATTGACTTCAGATTTCACCATTTGCTGTGGTGTGATTGGAAGCTGGCTCCCCAGAGCATTACCCTCGGACTCTGGGTTACGAGCCCAGTGACAATACCACCACACCATCAGATTGAGAGCATTTGTGTGACAGTCCTGAGTCTACAACTTTCAGGCCTGTGTTAATATGTTTAAAATAAACCGTTTTAAAATAAATCAATTCAAGTCTACATTACATACTAGTTGAAGGAATTCACAGGAGCCTGGGACAATTATACAACAGACATGAGGAGCTGCAGTGTGTTTGCAGGAATGCCCTGTTTTATTGATGTGTGTGTGTTCTGACACCAGGATAACTAAAAATACACAAACCTAGAACATTCCCTGACTCCATTCCCAACAGTTTCTCTGGGATTACTCCTTCTGTTCAGTGAGTTCAGGGGAATGCTCACAGAGGGAATGGAGCAGGGAGCGAGGATCCCTGGGATGATGTTCAGTGAGTTCAGGGGGATGGAGTCAGAGGGAATGGAGCAAGGAGTGAGGATCCCTGGGGGGATGGAGTCAGGGGGATGGAGCAGGGAGAGAGGGTCCCTGGGATGATGTTCAGGGGGATGGAGCAGGGAGGGAGGATCCCTGGGGTGATGCTCAGTGAGTTCAGGGGGATGGAGTCAGAGGGAATGGAGCAGTGAGAGAGGGTCCCTGGGGTGATGCTCAGTGAGTTCAGGGGGATGGAGTCAGAGGGAATGGAGCAGGGAGAGAGGATCCCTGGGGTGATGCTCAGTGAGTTCAGGGGGATGGAGTCAGAGGGAATGGAGCAGGGAGGGAGGATCCCTGGGGTGATGTTCAGTGAGTTCAGGGGGATGGAGTCAGAGGGAATGGAGCAGGGAGGGAGGATCCCTGGGGTGATGTTCAGTGAGTTCAGGGGGATGGAGTCAGAGGGAATGGAGCAGGGAGGGAGGATCCCTGGGGTGATGTTCAGTGAGTTCAGGGGGATGGAGTCAGGGGGATGGAGCGGGGGGAAGGGTCCCTGGGGTGATGCTCAGTGAGTTCAGGGGGATGGAGTCAGAGGGAATGGAGCAGGGAGACAGGAGCCCTGGGGTGATGCTCTGAGTTCAGGGGGATGGAGTCAGAGGGAATGGAGCAGGGAGGGAGGAGCCCTGGGGTGATGTTCAGTGAGTTCAGGGGGATGGAGTCAGAGGGAATGGAGCCTATTGGGAACAATGAGTAATTGTAAAAGGAGTCAGAGTGTGAATTGGTACAAAGAGTAAAGCTTGAAGCAGAGAGTCAGTGTGTGTTCACCAGAAAGTGGAGCGTGTGCCTGTCTAACAGACGGGGGGGAGAGAGGATGAATGAGGATGAAGACCTTGCCAGCTTTGACAAAGGGTCATCTGGACTCGAAACGTCAGCTCTTTTCTCCCCTCACAGATGCTGCCAGACCTGCTGAGATTTTCCAGCCTTTTCTCTTTTGGTTTCAGATTCCAGCATCTGCAATAATTTGCTTTTATGTATGAAGACAGCTGGGAGAGGTGTTAAAAGTGTCCATGAAGTGATCAGAATATGTGAATGGCAGAACAGTGGTACAGATGTTTAAGGCAGTTGTCCTGAATGTGGGTGGGTGGGGGGAGGGGGAGTGGTTAGGGGGTGGACAAGGCAGAAACAGTTGCCCTGAATGGGGGGTGGGGGTGGACAAGGCAGAAAGCAAGAATGGAGAACTGGAAACATGGAAGTGAGAAAGAAGGATGATAAAATGGATGAATAAGACAAAAAGAAGAATCAGAATTAAATGAAATAAATGGAAATGGAGTGTAGGTGAAGGAGAGAGTTCACGCTGTGAATGTTGAATTCAATGTTCAGTCCTGTAAATGTTCAGGCTGTAAAGTGTCCAATTGGAAGATGAGGTGCTGTTCCACCAGTTTGCATTAGGGTTCACTAGAACATTGCAAGGACCGACATGTGGACAGGAGAGTAGGGTGGTGTATTGAACTGACAGGAAGGTCTGGGTTTTGCTTGTGGATGGTGTTCAGCAAAACAGACAACCAGTCTGCATTTGGTCTCTCCAGTGTGGAGTCGACCACATTGGGAGCAGCGAATGCAATAGACCAGATTGAAGGAGATGTCTGAAACGCTGCTTCACCTGAAATGGTGTTTGGGACCTGGGACAGTGAGCAGGGAGGAGGTAAAAGGGTAGGTGTTGCACCTTCAACCATTGCATGGGAAGGCTCCATGGACAGGGGGTGAGATGGTGGGTGTGATGGAGGAATGGACCAGGGTGTCCCAGAGAGAACGGTCCTTGTGAGTTCTTGCTGAGGAGGGTGGAGGTGGCGGGGGGGGGGGGGGGGGGGGGTGGGGGGGGGGAGAAGGGGTGAGGGGAAGGTGTGATGAGTAGTGGCATCATGCTGGAGTTGGCAGAAATGGCAGAGGATGATCCTTTGAATGCGGAGGCTGGTGGGGTGAAAAGTGAGGACACGGGGAAGCCTATTCTGGTTCTGGGAGGGAGAGGAGGGGGTGACAGCAGTGGCTGGGGAATGGGTCGGTCATGGTCAAGTGTACTGTCAACCACAGTAGGTGAAAAACCACAATTGGCGAAAGAAAGACATGGGCAACACTATTTTGGAAAATGGCATTATCAGGACAGATGTGGCGGAGGTGAAGGAACTGAGAGAATGAGATGGAGTCCTTTCAGGATATGGGGTGTGAAGAACTGTAGTCAAGGTAGTTGTAGGTGTCAGTGTGCTTGTAATAGATACCAGTGATATTATCACCAGAAATTGACACAGTAAAGAGTCTCAGAACACCAGGTTAAAGTCCAACAGGTTTATTTGGTATCACGAGCTTTCGGGGCACTGCTCCTTCATCAGGTGAGTCACTCAGACCTTAACCTGGTGTTGTGAGACTTCTTACTGTACCTACGCCAGTCCAACGCCGGCATCTCCACATCATGACTACCAGAAATGGAGTCAGAAATGTCAAGGAGGGGGAAGAGAAGTCTCAGAGATGGACCATGTGAAGGTCCATCTCTGACAATTCACGAGCATGAACTCTCCCCTCCACCTTCACCCATTTCACCAATTTCCATTTATTTTAAAAGCAAAATATTGTTGATGCTGTAATCTGAAACAAAAACAGAAAATGCTGGAAAATCTCAGCAGATCTGACAGAATCTGTGGGGAGAGAATAGAGCCAATGTTTCAAGTCGAGATGACCCTTCGTCAGAGCTCTGTCACATCTGAAGTGACATGGGCTCTTAGTCTCGCCATGAAAACCAGCAGCAACAGAGCAAAATTGAACATTGCAGACAGGTCGATTGTAGGCCTGGCGCTGTTGGCAGTTTTTGTAATGTTGTGATTATCCCATTTGCCTAACACACGAAGGTTCAAAACTGGGCAGAAACATGAATGAAACTTTACCATTTAGGGTGAGGGAAATCTGCATGATTTCAGTTATTTGCTGAACATTATCCAAATCTCGATGTTACAGACATATTGGCCAGTATTTTACAGCATCGCTCTGGTGAGGCTCATAAAATCCCACCCGAGGCCAATGGTAAAATTCCAGCTATTATCTTTGCTCTGACCTCGGTACAAATGCTTTCAGGAAAATCATGAATGCGATATTTTAAAACGCAACAAGGAAATAAATGTTTGCATTTTGACACCGTGCACATATTAGCAATTTGTTCAGTCCACAACAGAATTTGTAGGTGTAGACTAACATAGTTAATTACCACCTGAAACATGTCTAATAGTATTGCGTGCTCATAAAGACAGACTCAAAGGTGATACTGTAACTGAACTAGAGGAAATGACGCACATTGCGCAGAACAATCTTTTTTTAAAAATCGGTCTTCACAATAGAGAAATAGGAAAAACACTCGTCAGATGAGGAAATCGAGAATCAGTGCGGATCTGCTGGACTCTTCTGTAGACAAATGGGATTTAAGTGCCAGAATGTTTCACACCCAGAATAAAGAGGGATCAAGTATAACTAACTGATTATTTCTAACTCTCTTCCCATTAAAGATATTTGATTTTGTTTATAGACTGACCGTGGTCAATCTCAAATAAGCATCATGGGATGTGTGTTACCCAGTGACTCCATCTGTTTTGTTCGTCAGTCACATTTGCAATTCAATGTGATATAGTGCAGAGATATGCAATTCAGAATGAGGACATCTGTGTTCAATAAATGTATTGATATTAAATGTTGAATAATGAAACAAATACCGAGTAATATAGACTGAGAATGATGAATTTGGCACCGTGATTAGCACTGCTGCTTCATGGTGTCAAGGACCCAGGTTTGATTCCAGCCTTGGGAAGGAAATCTGTGTGGTGTCTGCGCATTGTCCCCATCTCTGTGTAGGTTTCCTAAAATGTGCAGGTTAGGTGGATTGGCCATGCTGAATTGCCCCTTGGTGTCATGGGATTAGCAGTGCAAATATATAGGGTTATGGGGATAGGATCTGCTTGGGATTGTTGCGTGCAGACTCGATGGGCTGAATGGCCTCTTTCTGCACTTTAGCGATTCTATAATTGAGCAGAAATCATTGCTCCCTAAGACATTTGCCAGATGGGCACTTTTAAATTTTGAAGTTCAATATAAGGTGAGACATCAGGTTGAAAGTAACAGTTGTCTTCTTGTATTAAGTGGCATGGGCTCTCAGTCTAACCATTGGAACCTGCAGTAACATAGCAGAGTTGAACATTGCCGACAGACCGATTGGCTGCCCTGTGCTGTCAACAGCTTCTGTAGTGTAGTGGTTATCACGTTTACCTAACATGTGAAAGGTCCCCTCCAAAACCAGGCTGAAACTGGTTTCAGGGCGGCACGGTAGCACAGTGGTTAGCACTGCTGCTTCACAGCTCCAGGGTCCCGGGTTCGATTCCAGGCTCGGGTCACTGTCTGTGTGGAGTTTGCACATTCTCCTCGTGTCTGCGTGGGTTTCCTCGGGTGCTCCAGTTTCCTCCCACAGTCCAAAGATGTGTGGATTAGGTTGATTGGCCAGGTTAAAAAAATTGCCCCTTAGATGTGTAGGTTAGAGGGGTTAGCGGGTAAAATATGTGCGGGTAGGGCCTGGGTGGGATTGTGGTCGGTGCAGACTCGATGGGCCGAATGGCCTCCTTCTGCACTGTAGGGTTTCTATGATTTCTATGAAACTTGAATGGCAATGTTTCCCGTTCAGTTTGAAGGACGTTTGCAGAATTTCTTGCTGAATTCTATGTGAATCTGGTATCTTATAGGGTTATTTATTCGCTGGCTCTCTTGGCTCTATTCTCTCTCCACAGATGCTGTCACACCTGCTGGGATTTTCCAGCATTTCCTGTTTTTGTTTCAGATTCCAGCATCCGCAGTTTTTTGCTTTTATTTATTCACTCTGACTTGGGCCTCAAAATTCATTCAGGACGAAATACTGAATTCTCATGTGAAGAAATGGATGGCGTATGGGAGGAAACTGGAGCACCCAGAGGAAACCCACACAGAACGTGCAAACTCCGCACAGACAGTGACGCAAGGATGGGAATCGATCCCAGGTTGTTGACGCTGTGAGGCAGCAATGCCAACGACTGTGCCACACTGACTTTAACCTGGTGTTGTGAGACTTCTTACCACACTGAAGGATCAGCCTGGTGGTAGCTTTACTCATGATATCCAGTTGCATTAGAGACAGAATAGAAAGGAGATAAAATTAAAATACTGCGGATGTTGGAATTGTGAAATTTAAACTGAAAATGCTGGACTGGCAGCATCTATGGAGAAACCTATTACAATAGATATTTATGATTTTGATTGCTGATTGAGGAGGCAAGGTCCTTTAGGTTTTATTGACGTTTTATACTGTGTTACACGTTTTTTGAGGCGAAAAAAGCGATGTAAATATCTCTAAGGTTAAGTGATGTCCATCTTTGTGCGGGGCAGACGTGCTCCGTTTGGACAGAAGGTGAAATGTCGGAGCTGATGCGTCCCTAACAAAGATGGCTGCGATGTGGGGGCGGGGGCAATGGGCGGAGGAGGTTGGGACCGCACATGCGCATTGCTGCGGTTGTGGTTTGTTGACGGAAGCGCGCGGCTTCTTCTTCGGATCGGAATCAGATTTTAAAGGAGGAACGTTTAACTGTCGCTGGCGTTGCCATGGCGGCAGGGGCGGGGCTTGCCAACCGCGCGCGCTGGCACAAGTGGACCCTCGAGCTTAACCTGAGCGGCAGCAGCAGCTGCGGAGGCCGCGCGGGGAGCCGGGGGCTCGAGTAGGCGGCAAGCCGGGTCAGCCCGCCTCTCCCGAGGGGACGCCACCGCACACTGACCCGGGGATGTGGCACCAACCCAAAACTTCCCAACCCCGGGTTTTTCGCGCCTCTTTTACCCCTCACCGAGCTCCTGATCACAAAGCAGCCCCTCAAATCCCCCAGAAACCACTCAGACCCCACTTGGCATCTTTTCCCCAGGTCATGACCCTGAGATGCCCTTTTGGTTTCAGCCCCTCCACCTGATCAGGTGCCAACTGCGGTGGTGGTTGGAGGAACGATTGCTCGTTTCCAGGGCCGGGTGCTGAACTGGATCTCTCTCAATGTCCCGCAGTGTTTGTTTTCAAGATACAATTTGGTATATTAGGTGATTTGTCACTTTGTCCCTAAATGGAGGGTAAGTGGATTGGCACCCTGATTATCAATTGACACTAATCCACTTCTGCAGCCCTCCATTCCCGTGGCAGTTCAGTGGACACAATGGCAATGTGTGTCTGAGGTTTGCCCAAGCTTTAGTTCGTGCTGGCAGCATTGCCACCACGTTGGGGTCCTCAACAGAGAGACTCCCTCTTTAAAGAAGGTCTTGAAAGGGTGACCAATTTGTGTTTTCTGTTTCTCACAGGAGCCGTGATCAACAGTGTGGCCAGGGCCACTCCACGTGCCCAATCGCATATTCGGACAAACAGCTACCGGACATCTGCGTCCAAGAAACAGACTGGATCCTGGTCGAGAAAGTAAGTTAGATTTGAATGTGTCCTTGGTGGGTAACAGGCAATGCCTGGGTTTGTCCATGGTGGTGAAGTGCCTTGCTGAACCACAGCAGCCTGTTTGGTAAAGGGACTTATTGAGTTAATTGTTACTTCCAGGCCTGGGTATAAGATCAGCATATGGCCTCCCCTAACCGGCCCCCTTGACTGATACCCTGCTCGCTTTCTGTTTCAGCGCTGCTGGGACATCGCCTTGGGCCCATTGAAACAGCTGCCCATGAATCTGTTCATCATGTACATGGCTGGCAACACCATCTCCATTCTCCCCATCATGATGTGTGCATGATGGCCTGGAGACCCATACAGGCACTGATGTCCATGTCTGCAAGTGAGTATTGTATTGAATCTGTAGCTCAGAAACAGCTCTGAACCGGCATCACTTGAATGCAGCTTAGAACAGAGTGCTAAGAGTTGGGTAATTAAGGGACTTAGGGAAGGAAGGGAACGAGGTACCCTTTTGCTTTCTAATATTCTCAGCCTTTGGGAAGTGATCTTCCTCTTCTACAGGAGAAAGAGCGGCGAGCTATTTGCTGAGTATCTGCAAAGTGACTCAAGTTTATTCTATGTCTAAGGATCAAAATCGTACAGCAACTGCTGGTAATCAAAATCGTATAGCAGCTGCTGGTAAGGTTAATAAAATATATAAAATCAAAAGTAAAATACATCATTGGATAAAATAATTAAATACTTTTTTCGCACACATTAAAGATGGGAGGACAGGTGATGCGTCACAGCTGCAACGTGTGGGAGCTCCTGGGTGTCAGTTTGATCCAGGGCAAACACATCTGCAGTAAGTGTTTGAAGTTCAAGCAGCTCAGGTTAGAGTTTATGAGCTGGAGGCTGAACTACAGACACTGCGATGCATCAGGGAGGGGGAACATTACCTGGATTCTTTACACCAGGAAGCAGTCACACCTCTTAGGACAGGACCTGCTGATTTGGTCAGTGATCAGGGACAGGAGGATGACTGTGAGTGAGGCAGGTAAGGGGATTCAGGTGGCAGGAGCCTCAGCCTTCACAATTGTCCAACCGGATTGCAGTTTTTTCAGCTTGTTTGTGCTGCAGGGTGGATGAGCAAACTGACCTTGGCACCGTGGTACAGGAAGCCATTCAAGTTGGAGGAGAAAAAGGGAATGTGGGGGTAGTATGGGATGGTGTAGTCAGAGGGATTCACACTGTTCTCTGCAGCAAAGAGCATGAGTCCAGATGGCTGTGTTGCCTTGTGCCAGGGTTCAGGACATCTGCTCAGGGCTGAAGAGGAACTTACAGTATTGTGTCGGATCTGCAGCTCAAAAACAGCTGCACGGGGGAGGACCCAGTCATTGTGGTCCATGTAGGTACCAATGACACAGGCAGGACAAAGAAGGAGGTTTTACATGGCTAGTATGAGGACCTAGGTACCAAATTAAGAAGCAGGATCTCAAAGTTCATAATCTGGATAATTACCTTAACTACTTCCTAATTGTCTTAGGACAAATCAGATCAGAGAGATGAATGAGTGACTCAAAGATTGGTGTGGGAGGTGGGTTCTGGTTCATGGGGCACTGACACCAGTACTGGGGAAAGCATTTTAAAACTAAATAGTAGACAGGGAAACAAATTTGGGGCAAGGAATCAAAGATTTATAGAAATGACTGGATGAAGGGCTGGTTGGCAAATTTGCCGATGACACAAAGATAGGTGGGAAAGTAAGTTGTGACGAGGACATACGGAGGGTTCAAAAAGACAGAAAGGTTAAGTGAGTGGGAAAATATCTGGTAAATGGAGTAGAATGTGGGCAAATGTGAAATTGTCCATTTCGGCAGGAAGAATGAAAAAGAAGCATTTTGTCTAAACGGTGAGAGATTGCAGAGCTCAGAGATTCAGAGGGATCTGGGTGTTCTAGTACATAAATCACAAAAGGCTAATATGCAGGTAAATCAGTAATTAGGAACACTAATAGAATGTTATCATTCATTGTGAAGGGAATTAAATACAGAACTAGGGAGGTTATGCTTCAGTTGTACAGGTCACTAGTGAGGCCACATCTGGAGTACTGTGTACAGTATTGGTCACCTTGTTTAAGGAAGGGTGTAAGTGTGCTGGGGACAGTTCAGAGAAGTTTACCAGACCAATACCTGAAATGATGTGGTGATGCCGGCGTTGGACTGGGGTGGGCACAGTAAGAAGTCTCACAACACCAGGTTAAAGTCCAACAGGTTTATTTGGAATTTGGAATCCTTCCGCACCTGAGGAAGGAGCAGCGCTCCAAAAGCTCATAATTCCAAATAAACCTATTGGACTTTAACCTGGTGTTGTGAGACTTCTTACAATGCCTGAAATTGATGGGTTGTGTTACGAGGCAAGGTTGGACAGCTAGGAGTGTATCCGCTGGAGTTCAGAAGAGTAAATGGCGACTTGTTCCTGCAAGGCCTTGACAGGATGGAGGTAGAGAGGATGTTTCCTCTTGTGGGATAATCTAGAACTAGGGGTCACCGTTTTAAAAAATAAAGCGTCACCCATTTAAAGTAGAGATGAGGAGAATTTTTCTCCAAGTGTCGTGAGTCTTTGGAACTCTCTCCCTGAAAAGGTGGTGGAAGAAGAGTGTTTGAATATTTTAAGCAAAGGTGGATAGATTCTTGGTAAGAAAGGAGGTGAAAGGTTATTGGAGGTCAGCAGGATGAAGATTTGAGGTTACGATCAGGTCAGAGAGTAAAGACCAATTCTGCTCAATCGCTCCTCATTGCACAGTCCTGTCATCCCAGGAAGCAGTCTGGTGAACGTTTGTTACTCGTCCTCTGGGGCAATTCTCTGGGTAAGGAGACCCAAACTCTGCAGTGTTCCACATGTGGTTTCACCAAAACTGGATACAATTTCAGAAAGATTTCCTCACTCGGAAACTGTATCCCTGGGGAATAAAGACTAACAGACCATCTGCATCTCTCCTTAGGGATGCTGCCAGACCTGCTGAGATTTTCCAGCATTTTCTCTTTTGGTTCCTCATTCAAACAGACGCAGTAATTTGCTTTTATTTGGTTAGAAGTGGGGGATTTACACACAGAAAATTCAAATCAAGGAACGGTTTGTCTCTTCTGAATTTATGTCCTGGTTTAACGGTGATGATCTTTGTGGGAACTCTATTTACAGGATACAGCAATTGGAAATTGAACATGGAAAATGTTTTGGGACTGCACAGTGGTTAGCACTGCTGCCACAGAGCGCCATAGACCCGGGTTCGATTCCAGCCGCGGGCGATTGTCTGTGTGGAGTTTGCACGTTCTCCGTGTCTGCATGGATTTCTTCCCGTGGTCCAAAGATGTGCAGGTTAGGTGGATTAGTCAGTACCTGCTCAAAAGATAATCCCAGAAACTACAGGTCAGTCAGTTCAATGCTAGTGATGGGGAAGATTCCTGAAACAATAATTCAGGACATATTTAGTAGTCACCTGAGTAAATGTGGATGAAGAAGGACAGTGTTCAGAGGAAATGGTGTTTATCGAACCTGCTGAAATATTTTGATGAGGTCACAGATACCGTTGTTGAGGATAATGCTGTTAATGTGGTGAACATGGACTTCCAAAAAGCATCAGATAAATTGCCGCACAGCAGACATCGGAGCACAGATATGACTCGTGGAATAAAAGGGACAGCAGCAGCATTGACACAAAATTGTCTGGGGGACAGGAAACACACAAAATACTGGTTAATGGATGTTTGGGAGTTCCTCAGGAGCGGGTGTTAACACCCAGCTCTTCCTAATGTATACAAATGACCCAGACCTTGGTGTTCAGGGACAGTTTAGAAATTTGTGGACAGAATCTGTGTCGACCCAGACTGGGTGGCAGGTTTCCTTCCCGAAGGACATTAGTGAACCAGTTGGGTTTTTATGAGAATCCACCAGTTTTAATGGTCACTTTTCCCTGGAGCCGGCCCCGCAAATGACCAGATTCATTCAGCTCAATTTCACAAACTGCCTTTCTGTTTTTGTGGGTTCTCTCTCACTCCATCTTTTTCTGTTTTGAAACAGTTACACAGCATTTTAGAAGAGGAGGATTTGCAGTCGGGAAACTGAAACGAAACATCACATCACAATCTGGTGGAGTTTTCCAATGTATCATAACCTAAATATCATTTGATTTTGAACATGGAAGGAACAAGCACCGTTCACAGCGGGGAGAAACCGTACACGTGCTCTCTGTGTATGGACGAGGCTTCAGCCAATCATCTGACCTGTTAAAACACAAATGCAGTCAATCCAGGAAGAAACCATGGAAATGCAGGGATTGTGGGAAGGGATTCAAATCCCCGTCTGGCCTGGAATGTCATTGGCTCAGTCACACTGGGGAGAGACCGTTCACCTGCTTCGAATGTGGGAAGGGATTCACTCGTCAATCCTACCTTCTGATACATCAGCGACTTCACACTGGGGAAAGGCCGTTCACCTGTTCTGTGTGTGGGAAGGGATTCATTCAGTCATCCACCCTGTTGAATCACCAGCGAGTTCACACTGAGGAGAGACCATTTAAATGCTCAGACTGTGAGAAGTGTTACAAATGTTCTGGGGAACTGATGCGCCATCAACGTGTTCACAGCAATGAGAGGCCATTCACCTGTTCCTTGTGTGGGAAAGGATTTACTCAGCAATACAAACTGCAGACACACCAGCGAGTTCACACTGATGAGAGACCTTTTACATGTCCAGACTGTGGAAAACGCTTTAAAAGTTCCCAGGACTTGATGCAGCATCAACCTGTTCACACTGATGAGAGACCGTTCAGATGCTCTCACTGTGGGTCTGCATTCAAGCGATCGTCTCACCTGACTGTGCACCAGCAAATTCACACTGGGGAGAGGCTGTTCACCTGCCCTGACTGTGGAAAGGGATTTACTCAGTCATCCGTCCTTCTGACACACCAGTGTGTTCAAACTGGGGGGAGACCATTCATCTGCTCTGAGTGTGGGAAGGGATTCCCTTCCTCATCCAAACTTCTGATGCACCAGCACGTTCACACTGGGGAGAGACCGTTCACCTGCTCTGTGTGTGGGAAGGGTTTCACTCAGTCATCGAACCTACTGACACACCAGCGAGTTCACACAGGGGAGAGGCCATTCACATGTGCTGAATGTGGGAAGGGATTTGCTTATTTTTCTGTACTGATGAGACACCAACAAGCTCACAAACAATTACAATGATTGGATTTTGCTGTCAGTGACATCCAGGATTATGTTCGTTGGGGTCTGTTGGATGATGTCAATAAATTCCAGCCAGTTGTTTGGGCTAATATTGTGGATAAAGGTCAAATAAATCAGTTTTACATTACTATTTTTATATTGAACACACTGTGTTGCATCTATTTAATGTCTCTAACTCCATTTGGATCCTTTTGAAGGGCTCTCCCTCTCCCCTGTCTTCGCCATCCTCACCTCCAACAACAAGTGTGAGGAGCGCATGGAGCTTCTTTGTCACTAAGGTTGAGGGGAGGTGATGGCCTAGTGGTATTAACACTAGACGGTTAATCCAGAAACTCAGCTAATGTTCTGGGTACCAGGTTTGAATCCCACCAGGGCAGATGGTGAAATCTGAATTCAATAAAAAAAATCTGGAATTAAGAATTTACTGATGACCGTGAAACAATTGTTGTAAAAACCCATCTGGTTTAATGATGTCCTTTCGGGAAGGAAATCTGTCGTCCTTGCCTGGTCTGGCCTACATGGGACTCCAGAGCCACAGCAGTGTGGTTGTCTCTAAAATGGCCGAGCAAGCCACTCATAAGGCAGCTCACCACCACCTTCTCAAGGGCAACTTGCAATAAATGCTGGCCATGCAACAACATCCATGTCTCACAAATGAAATTTAAAAAGCTGCCTCTGTTGCTTCCCTTCCTCCCACGAGCCCACCCTTGACCCCGGTGTCTTTGTTCCCCTCCTGCCCATCTCTCATTACAACTTCCAAAATCCCTGTCGTCTCCCAAATCTCTGCCCATATGTCCTGAAATTCCCTGTGTGAATCCCTCCGATTACATTTGTCTTTCCACAGTATTAAACCAGCTCTTACCAAAGTCTCAAATTACTGTGTGAATATGACTGAGGTAAGTTATCTGTCACTGTCCTTCTCAGCCAGTCTGCAGTTATTGACACCATTGACCAAACCATCTTCCTCCAGTGCCTCTCCATTATTGTCCAGCTGGGTGGGACTGCACACTTCGGATTAATTTCTTTTCTGATTGTAGTCAGAGAATCACCGGCAGTCATTGTGATTATTACAGACAGAGAACAAGTGAATAGAGGGAGCAAAGTAAATGGGGAAAGAGACAGTGAGAGTGAATGGGATGGAAGTTCGTAAACTGAGACAAAGAGAATCAGATTGAGACAGAAAATGGGGTCAACATTGTTCCAAAGAGAAGAGATTAATGCTTTTCAAACCTTCCTGATCATTATAACTTATCAATTTCTGTAAAATATTTTGAGTGAATGGAACAAGGCCTGGATATGAGATTCTGAAACTCCCTCCCTAACTGTCCAGATTAAAGGTGTTTGTTAAGGTCTGTCTCTCCAAACAAGGTTTTGGCCATCCATCCTAATATTGTGCTCTGTGACCCAGTAATTCTATTTCCAGATCTATCAGTAATGGACTTGCTGCCGTCTGGGACAAAACTGTTTTCACCACAAAGGCTCCACTGTGATGTAATAGTCTCTATGACATCATCGCAGCAGGACTGGATGACATCATCAGAGTCCATTGTTTCTGAATGATCCACATCAATAACAACAGGAAATACTCATCAAGCTGAGCACATTATCTAGGCTGACACTGCAGTCTGACACTGAGGGACTGCTGCACTCTGACACACACTGTCCTTCACATGGAGCTTGTGGAGGCTCTGGCCACAATCTTCCAATCCTTCTCATAGAGTTGTGGTGCCAAAAGGCTGAGAGATTGGAAATGTTACATCCCTGTTCAAAAAATTACAGAACAATCATCTTAACATCAGCGGTGGAGAAAAATGAAACCAATAATCTGGGGCACAATCAACTGGTACTTGGAAAAGTGTGGATTCTTATTGTCAGCATTTTCTGTTTTAATGCTGAAAACTTCCCTGGATCTCAAGGCTGGGAAAGACATTCTGGAAGGTCATCCCCCCCATTCCTCTCTCTATCCCTCCTCCCATCCCTCCCTACAACAAGAACCATTCACTCTGCACCGCAGTTTCACCCTCATTCCCCCAGTTTGTATTCCAGCCTTTACCACACCCACTCTGCTCCCAGATACTTCACACCATTAGATATTACAATTCAAACTTTATAATCTCTACAATTTAATATTTGTTCAGACAGCAGACAAATCATCAATTCCACTCCCACCCTGAGCTATGGGGATATCTTTATACATTATCTCATTTCACAATAAAACTCACACACTGAATTTCAGATTTGCTTCTGTTGTTTTAATTTGCCCAGCAGATTATTTGGAGTGAGACTGACATCAACCCTTCATGGTCTCAGTCTGTCTCTGTGTTTGTGAGAGTGTCTGAGATAGTGTGTGTGTCTGAGCGTGTGTATGTATGAGTGTGTATCTGTGTGTGCTGTGTGTGTGTTTGTGTGAGATTATAGAAAGATAGAAACTAGAAGCAGGAGGAAGCCATTCGGCCCTTCGAGCCTGCTCCGCCATTCATTTTGATCATGGCTGATCATCGAATTCAATATTCTGATCCCCCTTCTTCCCACACCTTTAGCCCCAAGAGCTATATCTAATTTATTCTTGGAATCATATGTATGTGTCTGCATTTTTCTGAGTATTTGTGTGTCTATGAGTTTGTCTGAATTTGTTTCCGAGATTGATATCAGTTATGAGAATAGATTCGTCTGCATTAAAATATATTAAAATAAGAATAGTAGGAATAAGAAAAATACAGCAGCACAATCCTCCAACAGGATCCTTCAGTAATCTGAGAATTCAGTGATTTCCCAGGCAGAGGCCATTTACCTCACATCGCCACAAGAGGGAGCTCCCTCGCTGTGTTTGTGTGTTCACTGCAGCAGGAGCGGGTTCCATTACACAGTGAAATGTAACAGAGCAGAAATCCAGGAGAACTGGATTAATTGTTGGATTACACAGTGATATGTCACAGAGCAGGAATCCAGGAGAACTGGATTAATTGTTAGATTACACAGTGAAATGTTACAGAGCAGTAATCCAGGAGAACTGGATTAATTGTTAGATTACACAGTGATATGTAACAGAGCAGAAATCCAGGGGAACTGGATTAATTGTTGGATTACACAGTGATATATTACAGAGCAGAAATCCAGGAGAACTGGATTAATTGTTAGATTACACAGTGATATGTTACAGAGCAGAAATCCAGGGGAACTGGATTAATTGTTGGATTACACAGTGATATGTTACAGAGCAGTAATCCAGGAGAACTGGATTAATTGTTAGATTACACAGTGATATGTTACAGAGCAGAAATCCAGGGGAACTGGATTAATTGTTGGATTACACAGTGATATATTACAGAGCAGAAATCCAGGAGAACTGGATTAATTGTTGGATTACACAGTGATATGTTACAGAGCAGAAATCCAGGGGAACTGGATTAATTGTTAGATTACACAGTGATATGTTACAGAGCAGAAATCCAGGGGAACTGGAGTAATTGTTGGATTACACAGTGATATGTTACAGAGCAGTAATCCAGGGGAACTGAATTAATTGTTAGATTACACAGTGATATGTTACAGAGCAGTAATCCAGGAGAACTGGATTAATTGTTAGATTACACAGTGATATGTAACAGAGCAGAAATCCAGGAGAACTGGATTAATTGTTAGATTACACAGTGATATGTAACAGAGCAGAAATCCAGGAGAACTGGATTAATTGTTAGATTACACAGTGATATGTTACAGAGCAGAAATCCAGGGGAACTGGATTAATTGTTGGATTACACAGTGATATATTACAGAGCAGAAATCCAGGAGAACTGGATTAATTGTTGGATTTCACAGTGATATGTTACAGAGCAGGAATCCAGGGGAACTGGATTAATTGTTAGATTACACAGTGATATGTTACAGAGCAGAAATCCAGGGGAACTGGAGTAATTGTTGGATTACACAGTGATATGTTACAGAGCAGTAATCCAGGGGAACTGAATTAATTGTTAGATTACACAGTGATATGTTACAGAGCAGTAATCCAGGAGAACTGGATTAATTGTTAGATTACACAGTGATATGTAACAGAGCAGAAATCCAGGGGAACTGGATTAATTGTTAGATTACACAGTGATATGTTACAGAGCAGTAATCCAGGGGAACTGGATTAATTGTTGGATTACACAGTGATATGTAACAGAGCAGAAATCCAGGGGAACTGGAGTAATTGTTGGATTACACAGTGATATGTAACAGAGCAGTAATCCAGGGGAACTGGATTAATTGTTAGATTACACAGTGATATGTAACAGAGCAGAAATCCAGGGGAACTGGAGTAATTGTTGGATTACACAGTGATATGTTACAGAGCAGAAATCCAGGGGAACTGGATTAATTGTTAGATTACACAGTGATATGTTACAGAGCAGAAATCCAGGGGAACTGGAGTAATTGTTGGATTACACAGTGATATGTTACAGAGCAGTAATCCAGGGGAACTGAATTAATTGTTAGATTACACAGTGATATGTTACAGAGCAGTAATCCAGGAGAACTGGATTAATTGTTAGATTACACAGTGATATGTAACAGAGCATAAATCCAGGAGAACTGGATTAATTGTTAGATTACACAGTGATATGTAACAGAGCAGAAATCCAGGAGAACTGGATTAATTGTTGGATTACACAGTGATATGTTACAGAGCAGTAATCCAGGGGAACTGGATTAACTGTTGGATTACACAGTGATATGTTACAGAGCAGTAATCCAGGGGAACTGGATTAATTGTTGGATTACACAGTGATATGTTACAGAGCAGTAATCCAGGGGAACTGGATTAATTGTTGGATTACACAGTGATATGTAACAGAGCAGAAATCCAGGAGAACTGGATTAATTGTTAGATTACACAGTGATATGTTACAGAGCAGTAATCCAGGGGAACTGGATTAATTGTTGGATTACACAGTGATATGTTACAGAGCAGAAATCCAGGGGAACTGGATTAATTGTTGGATTACACAGTGATATGTAACAGAGCAGAAATCCAGGAGAACTGGATTAATTGTTGGATTACACAGTGATATGTTACAGAGCAGTAATCCAGGGGAACTGGATTAATTGTTGGATTACACAGTGATATGTTACAGAGCAGTAATCCAGGGGAACTGGATTAATTGTTGGATTACACAGTGATATGTAACAGAGCAGAAATCCAGGAGAACTGGATTAATTGTTAGATTACACAGTGATATGTAACAGAGCAGAAATCCAGGAGAACTGGATTAATTGTTGGATTACACAGTGATATGTTACAGAGCAGTAATCCAGGGGAACTGGATTAATTGTTGGATTACACAGTGATATGTTACAGAGCAGTAATCCAGGGGAACTGGATTAATTGTTGGATTACACAGTGATATGTTACAGAGCAGTAATCCAGGGGAACTGGATTAATTGTTGGATTACACAGTGATATGTAACAGAGCAGAAATCCAGGAGAACTGGATTAATTGTTGGATTACACAGTGATATGTAACAGAGCAGAAATCCAGGGGAACTGGATTAATTGTTAGATTACACAGTGATATGTTACAGAGCAGGAATCCAGGAGAACTGGATTAATTGTTAGATTACACAGTGATATGTTACAGAGCAGTAATCCAGGGAACTGGATTAATTGTTAGATTACACAGTGATATGTAACAGAGCAGTAATCCAGGAGAACTGGATTAATTGTGTGTGTGTGTGTGTGTGTGTCCCTGGGCACAGTTCCCAGAGAGTTTAAAATCTTCTTACAGCTAGCCAATTCCTGATCCAAACCGCTAAATCACCCTCAATCCCATGCCTCCGTATCTTCTGCAATAGCTTAACCGTGAGGTTAGAGTGTTAAAATCTGAAATAAAACAGTCAACGCCACAAAGAGTCAACAGGCCCGGCAGTTTGTGTGGAGGCAGAAACAGAGTGAAACACACAGTTAAACATCCATATGAATCAAGAGCAGCAGTAGACCTTTGGGCTGCTCTGCTCCAGATAAGATCCCAGCTGATCTGACTGTGACCAAAACTCCACTTTCCTCTCAAGAATTCAATGAATCAGCCTTAAAAATATTCAATGACTCTCTCTCCACTGCTCTCTGGGGAAGAGAATTCCACAGACCAAAGACCCTCTGAGAGGAAAAAAAATCTCATTCTCTCTCTTTCAGACGTCTTAAATCCGCTCGTTCTCCGGAGCCACACAGGGAAAGCCAGACCCGTGAAGAAGGGAGAGAGGGAGGTGGAGAAGAACAAAATGAAAAATCTGCAAACTGATAACATGATTCACAGCCCGAGACCAAAACGAGTGTTAATGGGACAAGTAAAGACACAAAAGATGATCTGGATGAGGTGTAAATAGTCCGAATGCAAAGTAAAGTAAACAAGAGGGAAATGAGGTGAAAAAAGCAACAACGAAACACAGAACACAATGGGGGCAGAGATTGTGGTGTAAAATTGTTGAGCTCAGTTTTGTTCTGAAGGCTGTAAAGTGTCTCTTTTAGTTGCGGGAAATAATATATTTCCCAGTTCCGATGACAGGTCACATTCAGTCTGTTTCTCTCTCCACAGAGGCTGCCTGACTTGTTGAGTATTTCCAGCGTTTCCTGCTTTATGTCACAGAGAATGTCGAAGAATTGTTACACCCGGAACAGATGTCTCTTCCTCGGGACACTCCAGCTCGGGTCAGGGTGGGGGGATAATGTTCACTGTTTTATATTTGTGTCTGGTGCGAGTAATATCTTAAATTAAATGGAGAAGTTTTTTAAACTGAAGAGAGTAACTGAAACTGACTTGAAACAACATTAACAAGCCCGGGCTGCTGGAGAAACATTTAGGGATTTGTGAGCAGTCAGTTCCGGCTGGTTTGAAGTGAAATCCTGTCGGTGCTGCGGCAAATCTGAACTCAAACCAGACAAACTGGAACCGCTGGGTTAGAGATTCCGGGTGTTGGGATGTGGGAGCTGGGGGAGGGGGAGATGGCGGGAAAACTCTGAGCCTGAGTTTAGACAGGGTGAGCGGGGTAAAGGGGAGGAATGACAGAGTTAATGTGGGAGTCAGGGACAATAGCAGAAGGTGGGAAGCTCTGGAAAGGAGCAATGGGGGTAAAGGCCATCAAAGAATGCTTGTTTAAATGAAGATAAAAGCAAAAATACTGCGGATGCTGGAATCTGAAACAGAAAATGCTGGAAATCTCAGCAGGTCTGACTGCATCTGTGGAGAGAGAACAGAATTAATGTTTCCAGTCTGGATGATCATAGGTGCTGCCAGAAATGCTGAGGTTCTCCAGCATTTTCTGTTTGTGTTTAACTGAAGGTTCAGCAGGGAAACAAGCAGCGATTTCACACACACTAAACCCAGGGAGAGGGGGTGACCCAGGATAAGGGACAGGCGCAGCTCAGTGAGGCTCTGCAAAGTCCAGCAATCTGTCCACATTGAGAGCTTAGAGCGCCAAGGGGGAGGGGAAGGACAAACTATTTGGGACACAGCAGGAGGTCACCCCTCCCCCCATTCTGTGGTTTCACAGACCCTCCCACACCTGGGCAAGGTTGGCTCAAGGTGCAGGAAGCTGCAAGCTGAGAGGCTGAGCTGTGAACTGGGCCGGGTTGGGGGTTTGAGTGACAGTCCTGGGGCTATTTCAGGACAGGAACTGCCACAGATTCCCTCTTTTTCCTGGGACGTTTCTGTGGAGCTGTGTTGGTGAGTGTTTGTAATCTCTGTCTCACTGTCTCGGTAATGGGGGTGGGTTGTAGATTGCTGTGAGTGTTAGACTAAATAACCTCTCCTCATGCTGCCAGTTCCAGTCTGCAGACTCCATTTCTCAGTCCAGTCTGCTGCTCTGTCTCTCTGTACTTTGCTGCAGTGCTCCACATTCTGAGCAACATCCAGCCCATTGTTATCACCCCAAATTTGCGGCAAACTACCTTCACTGTGGCACAGCGGTTCGCACTGCTGCCTCACAGCGCCAGGGTTCGAATCTAGCCGTGGGTGTGTGTCTGTGTGGAGTTTGCACAGTAAGAACTCTCACAATATCAGGTTAACGTCCAATAAATTCATTTGGAATCAATGCAAATTACTGCGGATTCTGGAATCTGAAACCAAAAGAGGAAATGCTGGAAAATCTCAGCAGGTCTGGCAGCATCTGTAAAGAGAGAAAAGAATTGACATTTTGAGTCCAGATGACCGTTTGTCAAAGCTGCTCCTTCATCAGCTCTCCAAAAGCTCGTGGTTCCAAATAACCTGATGTTGTGAGACTTCTTACTGTGCCCACCCCAGTCCAACATCGCCACCTCAGGTGTGGAGTTTGCACAATTCCCCCCCCCCCCCCCCCTCCCCCCGCCGTCTGTGTGCATTTCCTCTGGGTGCTCTGGTTTCCTCTCACTGCCCAAACGTGTGCAGGTTAGGTGAATTGACCATGTTAAATTTGTCCCTTAGTGTCCCAAGATGTGTAGGGTCTAATTTGATTTATTATTGTTGCATGTTCTGGGATACAGTGAAAATTATTTCTTGCGTGTTATACAGAAAAAAAAGTCATAATTTGATAAAGTACATTTGGGGAAAGGAAAAGAGTCGGGTACAGAATATATTGTTGCGGTTGCAGGCAGGGTGAAGAAAAAGGTCAGGATGGGGATTAGCAGAGTAAGTGCGTGGGGTTACTGGGATAGGGGGTGAGCCTGGGAAAGATGCTCTCAGAGTCAGTAGAGACTCGATGGGTAAAATGGCCTCTTTCTGCACTGTAAGGATTCTATGATTAGTGAATAACGGTGAGCAACTTTTGAATAGAGGGGTTTCTGGGGCGCAGAGCATTGTGGGAAATGTGACGGCCATTAGTCAGTGCTTGACTCTAGATGTTTCATTATAGACTGAGGGCAGGTCAGCTACCTGAGCCCTCAGTTCTGTTTGTAACTCTCACAGGCTGCCTAGTCTGCTGAATATCTCGAGGATTTGTTTTTTTGTCGAAGATACAGTCTCCACAGAGTTTTCTGTGTTATTCTTTTATAGGTTCGAATTTAGAAACACAGTTAGGAGCCGGTTTGAATCAGGCTGCGTGTTGGATGCAGAACTCAGTTCCTGGCCTCCTGCGTGTTTTTTTAACTGTTGCTTCGGTCTGGACTCTGTTCATCACCTGTCTCTATGGGTTCTCTCTCAATCCCCTTTTTTCTGTTTTAAATCAGTTTCACAGGGACTAGAAGGGGACGATTTGCAGTCAGGAAACTGAAAGTAAATATCATATCAGGAACTGCCAGAGTCGTCCAATTTGGAACATGGAAGGAAAAAGCACTATTCACAGTGGAGAGAAACCGTACACGGGTTCTGTGTGTGGACGAGGCTTCAGCCGATCCTCTGGCCTGTCAAAACGTAAGTGCAGCCACTCCTTGGAAAAACTGTGGAAATGTGTGGACTGTGGGAAGGAATTTAATTACCCATCCCAGCTGGAAGCTCATCGGCGCAGTCACACTGGGGAGAGACCGTTCACCTGCTCTGAGTGTGGGAAGGGTTTCACTCAGTCATCCAATCTACTTGCTCATCAGCGAGTTCACACTGATGAGAGACCTTTTAAATGCTCAGACTGTGGGAAATGCTTCAAAAGTTCTTGGGAACTGACGTCCCATCAACGTGTTCACACTGATGAGAGACCGTTCAGATGCTCTCACTGTGGGATTGGGTTCAAGCATTCACATAGCCTTACTGTACACCAGCGAATTCACACTGGGGAGATACCATTCACCTGCTCCGAGTGTGGAAAGGGATTCACTCGGTCATCCCAACTATTGACACACCAGCGAGTTCACACTGGGGAGAGACCATTTAAATGCTCTGACTGTGAGAAGTGCTATAAAAGTTCTGGTGAACTGACTTCCCATCAATGTGTTCACACTGATGAGAGACCGTTCAGGTGCTCTCACTGCGGGACTGGGTTCAGGCGATCATATGACCTCATTCTACACCAGCGCACCCACACTGGGGAAAGGCCATTCACCTGCTCCGAGTGTGGGAAGGGATTCATTCAGTCCTCCAGCCTGCTGAGACACAAGCGAGCTCACACTGGGGAAAGGCCATTCACCTGCTCTGAGAGTGGGAAGAGATTCACTCAGTCATCCTACCTGCTTAGACACCAAAGAATTCACGAGTAACCACAGTGATTGGAATCTGCTGTTAATCCTATCCAGGACTGTAATACGTTCATTGCGTTTGTTTTTGTTGATGTTAATGAACTCCAGCCAGTTATACTGTTTAATATTCTGAATAAAAGTCAAATCAATTATCTTTGTGTTCAGTACTGTGAATCTTTTTAATATCATCAGCACAACTGAATTCCTTTTGAGTTGCTCTCCCATTGTCCCTCTCCCATCTTCACCTCCCCACAAGTGCTCATTGGAAATAAAACTCACAATCTTCTTTGTCACTAAGTTTGAGACAATCCAATCAGCTGCCTCTCCTGCTTCCCTCCTTCCCCTAACTCACTGGAACAAACCTCCTCTAACGCTCCCCTTTGTCTGAGCTCTGAACTCTCATCTTTCTGCAGTTTCTCTCCTGCCTCCCCTCATGTCCTCTTAGAGCTCATCTTGCCCATGAGACCCATCTCTTGATCCCTCAATCCTATTCCCACTGTCCTACTGACAGCACAACTTCTCCATATCAGCTGATATTGCCAATATCTTCCTCTCCTTCAAATCCGATATCATCACCCACTTCTCATTAAAATATCTTTGACACATGCCCTTGTAAACTACCATCCCACCTCCCTTTCCTCTCTAAAGTCCTTGAATGTTTTACCTTCCACATATTGTAACTTGTTTTCCCTTTATCATTGTGTATAGTAAAGTTTATTTTGTTTGTGCAGAATCTGTGGAATCTTTTGCCTTTATTCACTTGTTAAGTGTCTTGAATCTCCACCATTGTCAATTTTATACAAACTCACCCAAATCTAAAAACTATTTTGTGGGAATTGGGGGAATAGAACAGAAGATGGGTTTCTGCTGCTAAGTTACAATCTCAGCTGATGTTACTTCTGGACTTCTGGACAGGAAGGTCCCAGAATAAAATCCTGGCTCAATTGACCATCACTTTTACCTTTTTGTTTTAGAAATGTTTAATGATGGATTCCAGCAATTTCCCAACTACGGATGTTAAGCTAACCGGGCTGTAGTTACCCGCCTTTTGTCTACCTCCTTTTTTAAACAGTGGCATCACATTAGCTGTTTTCCAATCAGCCGGCACTTCCCCAGAGTCCAGTGAATTTTGATAAATTACAACCAACGCATCTGCTATTACTTCTGCCATTTCTATCCGGACCCTGGGATGCATTCCATCCGGGCCCGGGGACTTGTCTACCTTTAGTCCCATTAGCCAACCAAGCACTACCTCTTTAGTAATAGTAATCGTTTTAAGGACCTCACCCCCTATAGTCCCACAACCGTCAATTTTCGGTAAGCTATTTGTGTCCTCTACCGTGAAGACCAACACAAAAACTTGTTTAAGGCCTTGGCCATTTCCTCGTTTCCCATTATTAAATCCTCCTTCTCGCCTTCTAAGGGTCCAACATTTACTTTAGCTACTCTTTTCCTTTTTATACATTTGTAAAAACTTTTGCCATCAGTTTTTATATTTTGTGCTAGTTTAGTTTCATAATCTATCTTTCCTTTCTTTCTCGCTTTCTTAGTAGTTCTTTGTTGTTTTTTAAAGCTTTCCCAACCTTCTAATCCCCCACTAGTTTTGGCCACTCTGTACGCATCGGTTTTTAATTTAATACTCTCCTTTATTTCCTTAGTTATCCACGGCTGGTTATCCCTTTTCTTACATTCCTTCTTTAACATAGAAACATAGAAAACTACAGCACAAAACAGGCCCTTCGGCCCCACAAGTTGTGCCGAACATATCCCTACCTTTTAGGCCTACCTATAACCCTCCATCCTATTAAGTCCCATGTACTCATCCAGGAGTCTCTTAAAAGACCCTACTGACTTTGCCTCCACCACCACTGATGGCAGCCAATTCCATTCGCCCACCACCCTCCATGTGATAAACTTCCCCCTAACATCTCCCCTGCACCTACACCCCAGCACCTTAAACCTATGTCCTCTCGTAGCAGACATTTCCACCCTGGGAAAAAGCCTCTGAGAGTCCACCCGATCTATGCCTCTCAACATCTTATATACCTCTATTAGGTCTCCCCTCATCCTACGTTTCTCCAAGGAGAAAAGACCGAGCTCCCTCAGCCTATCCTCATAAGGCATGCCACTCAATCCAGGCAACATCCCTGTAAATCGCCTCTGCACCCTTTCAATCTTTTCCACATCCTTCCTGTAATGAGGCGACCAGAACTGAGCACAGTACTCCAAGTGGGGTCTGACGAGGGTCTTCTATATCTGCATCATTATCCCCGGACTCCTAAACTCAATCCCTCGATTGATAAAGGCCAGCACACCATACGCCTTCTTAACCACCTCCTCCACCTGTGGGGCCGATTTTAGAGCCCTATGGACCCGGACCCCAAGGTCCTTCTGATCCTCGACAGTACTAAGAGTCTTTCCCTTTATATTGTACTCCTTCATCCCATTTGACCTGCCAAAATGGACCACTACGCATTTATCTGGGTTGAAGTCCATCTGCCACTTCTTCGCCCAGACTTGCATCCTATCTATGTCCCTCTGTAACTTCTGACATCCCTCCAGACTATCCACAACCCCACCAACCTTCGTGTCGTCGGCAAACTTACCAACCCATCCCTCCATTTCCTCATCCAGGTCATTTATGAAAATGACAAACAGCAATGGTCCCAGAACAGATCCCTGGGGCACACCACTGGTGACCGATCTCCATTTAGAAAAAGACCCATCAATACACACTTTCTGCCTCCTTTGGGCAAGCCAGTTCTGGATCCACAGGGCAGCAGCCCCTTGGATCCCATGCCCTCTCACTTTTTCGAGAAGCCTTGCATGGGGGACCTGATCGAACGCCTTGCTAAAATCCATATAAAGCACATCTACCGCTTTCCCTTCGTCAATGTGTTTAGTCACATTTTCGAAGAACTCCACCAGGCTTGTAAGGCACGATCTGCCTGTGACAAAGCCATGCTGAGTATTCTTGAGCATACTAAACCTCTCTAAATGCTCATAAATCTTGTCCCTCAGGATCTTCTCCATCAGCTTACCAACCACTGAGGTTAGACTCACCGGTCGGTAATTACCTGGGCTATCCCTATTCCCCTTCTTGAAAATAGGAACCACATCCGCAATCCTCCAATCCTCCGGCACCTCTCCTGTCTCCATCGACGACGCAAAGATCATTGCCAGAGGCTCTGCAATCTCTTCCCTCGCCTCCCACAGTAACCTGGGGTACATTCCATCCGGACCCGGCGACTTATCTATCTTGATGCCATTCAACGATTCCAACCTCTTTGTTAAAATCCACATACTCAATCTTTTCAGTCCACTGCAAGCCCACAGTACATCCACCCATGTCCTTCTCCTCTGTGAAAACCGAGGCAAAATACTCATTAAGCACCTCTGCCATTTCTACTGGTTCCGTACTGATTTTCCCGCCTTCACCTTTTATAGGCCCTATTCCTTCACGTCTCATCCTTTTACTCTTCACATATTTATAAAACGCCTTAGGGTTTTCCTTAATTCTACTTGCCAAGGCTTTCTCGTGACCCCTTCTGGCTCTCCAAATTTCCTTCTTTAGTCCCTTCCTACAAGCCCTATACTCTTCTAAATCCCTATCTTCGCCAAGCTCTCTAAGCCTTTTATACACTTCCTTTCTTCTCGACTAGGTCCCACATAGCTTTCGTGCACCACGGTTCCTTTAACCTACCAACTCCTCCCTGCCTGCTCGGAACATTGTCCTGTAGAACCCTAGACAGACATTCCTTGAAAAACTGCCACCTCTCTTCAGTAGATTTCCCCGAGAATCCCTCCTTCCAATTTACTCCTCTAATTTGCTGCCTTATGTCTTCATATTTCCCCTTTATCACAGGAATATATTTTTGCTGAGTACTGAGAAAAATCTCCTTAAAAATCCACCACTGTTGCTCAGCTGTCCTACCAACTAGTCTGCGCTCCCAGTCTACATTAGCCAATTCTGCCCTCATCCTATTGTACTCCCCTGTGTTCAAGCAGTGGACACTGGTTTGGGACCCTATTTTCTCTCCCTCCATTTGTATTAGAAATTCAACCATATTGTGATCACTCATTCCAAGATCCCTCACAAGAAGATCATTAATTTTACCTGTCTCATTACACAGGACCAGATCCAAGATGGCTTGCTCCCTCGTAGGTTCTGTAACATACTGTTCGAGGAAACTATCCCGACAGCATTCTCAGAACTCTTTCTCAAGTCCACCGTGTCCGACTTGAGTCAACCGATCAATATGCAGGTTAAAATCCCCCATGATTATTGCTGTTCCGTTTTTGCACGCACCCATTATTTGCTTGTTTATAGCCCGACCACCTCAAAGTTATTATTTGGGGGCCTATAGACCACGCCCACCGGTGACTTTCTCCCCTTACTATTCCTTATCTCCATCCACAACGATTCCACATTCTGCTCCTTAGAGCCTATATCGTCTCTCACTACCGCCCTGATGTTATCTTTAATTAACAGAGCTACCCCACCTCCTTTTCCTTCCTGTCTATCCTTCCGAAATGTCTGATACCCCTGGATATTCAGTTCCCAGTCCTGGTCACCCTGCAACCACGTTTCTGTAATGGCCACTAGATCATACCCATTTGTACTGATTTGTGCCATCAACTCATTCACTTTGTTTCGAATGCTACGTGCATTCAGGTAAAGTGTCTTTATGCTAGCCTTTATATGGACCCGATTTGTTAGTGCATTCTTTTGATTGCATGCTCTGTCCCTACCTGTCTCAAACTGGTTATCCTTCCCCAGACCATCTCCTTGCACTGCGTTAACCACCTCTCTTCTTGTGTTTGTCACCTTTTTTACTCTGCCTGAGCCCTTGACTCCTTTAACTAGGTGAATGTCCTCATCATTAACCTGCACTCGTACCCTCTCCTTTACCTTTGATTTTATAATTCCCCATGCCCCTGAACCCTCCCTCCCTCACCCCCCCCCCCCACCTCACTATTCAGTTTAAAGCCCTATTTACAGCCTTGGTTATACTATTCGCCAGGACTCTGGTCCCAGCACGATTCAGACGAAGACCATCCCATCTGAACAGGTCCCATCTTCCCCAATACTGGTGCCAATATCCCATGAATTCAAACCCATTCCTCCCACACCAATCTTTGAGCCACTCATTTACCTCCTTAATCTTATTGACCCTACGCCAATTTGCTTGTGGCTCAGGTAGTAATCCAGAGATTACCACCTTGTTGGTTCTGCTTTTTAATTTGGCTCCTAGCTTTTCATACTCCCTCTGCAGAACCTCTGTTCCTGTTCTGCCTATGTCGTTGGCACCTACGTGGACCACTACAACTGGATTCTTACCCTCCCACTCCAAGTTCCTCTGCAGCCCAGATGAGATATCCTGGACCCGAGCACCAGGCAGGCAACACAACCTTTGGTATTCTCGATCTTGGTCACAGAGAACAGTGTCAATATCCCTAACTACACTATCCCCAATTACCACTACATTTCCTTTTTCTTCTTCCACCTGAACGGCTCCCTGTACCACGGTGCCGTGGGCAGTTTGCTCGTCCTCCTTGCAGTCCCCGTTCCCATCCACACTGGGAGTAAGAATTTCAAACCTGTTGTACAGATTCAGGGACTGAGGCTCTTGCAACTCTACCTTCTGGATCCCACTTCCTGCCTCGCTCGCAGCCACACCCTCTTGTCCCTGACCCCCGGCTGAATTAGTTAGTCTAAAGGGTGTGACTGCCTCCTGAAACACAGCGTCCAGGTAACTCTCCCCCTCCCGATATGTCGCAGTGTCTGAAGCTCAGACTCCAGCTCATCGACCCTGAGCCGGAGTACCTCAAGCAACCAACACTTACTGCAGACATGCTCACTGGGAATCACAGTGGGGTCCACCAGCTCCCACATCATGCAGAAACAACACATTATTTCCCAAGAGGAAGTAAAGTTTTGCCCCCTCTCGTCGGGAATGAGAAATTCCTCCTGAATACACTCAACAAATTTCGCTCCATCCAACCGTCTAATACAATGGCTGTCCCAGTCAACCTCTCACACAGTTTCACCTCAAATGCCCAAAGCGAAAATCATGCCCCTAGACCAACGAGTCTATGCAACCGGCGCTTTCACCGAAATATAACTGGTTTGCTTGTATCCAAAGCAGCTCAGAAATCCTTGGTAAAGGCCCGAAATTGTTGAACAAACGCAGCATGTTAGTATTTTGCTAACTCGACTGTTTGGAACTGGGCGCTGTCGTGTATAAAATACAGATGTTACCCGCTACACTACACAAAGAATGTCGAGTGCCAAACTGAATGAACGTGAATATTTTCTTATGAGTCCACCTCCTCCAAAGACAACCTTTTTCCAGATATGGGCCACTGAGATTCTGTCACTCGGCCGCTGTCCTCAGCAGTAAAGACAGAAGGAGAAGCGGTGACTTTACAATATTAAATTATACAATTATATAAATCGCGGCATATATTAAATTTATAATATTAAATTTTACTCTCTGAAAAGAGGAAAATTCTAAACATATCAACTGAGTCGCCTTTGTACCTTCTTGTTTGTAAGCAAAATAAACCAAATTAGTCTGTTGATCCCTGGCACTATTCTGATTTATAACCATAAGCCTTTAAGACGATAAGATATAGGAATAGCATTAGACCATTCGACCCATCAAGTCTGCTCCGCCATTCAATTGTGGCTGCTCAGTTTCTCATCCCCATTCTCCCGCCTTTTCCCGGAAACTTTGATCCCCTTACAAATCAAAAACATATCTACTCAATGACCTGACCTCCACACCCTTCTGTGGCAATGAATTCCATCGATTCACCACCCACTGGCTGAAGAAATTCCTCCTCATCTCCACTTTAAAGGATCGTCCCTTTACTCTGAGGCTGTGCCCTTGGATCCTCGTCTCTCTGACTTACACGGAAATATCTCCCCCAGCACCGCACTTTTCCCAAAGTCTTGGTATGCTCTGGACTTCGGTGTACCCGGGATTTGAACAGAGAATTCCAGGAATGATGCCCGCATCATTTTACGATGTAAGTAGGAAACGTAACAAGGACTTTCTACAGAGCACCAATTCGGATTCCTGGGCAGCATTTGTGCCTTGGTATGTGTTGGAGTAAACCCTGAATCGACTCAACAGCCAAATGCGAACTTGCATTAAACAACATTTGTCAGCAGAGGGCGCCAATCTCGAGCCCGGTTTTGGAGTGGGGAGGGATGTCGGGGGGAGGGGCGGTGCTACAATCTCACGTGACATTATCACTGGAGCCTGTATGGATGGTAGGCTGCTGAGGTCACAATAGACTCCACTTCCGCTCCCCACAATCACACCCACACAGACAAACTGACTCACACTCACTCACACACTGCAATCAACGGAGCAGAGCCTGGGTTCCCGCTCTCTTTCTCACTCTCTGACTCATCTATTCTCATTCACTGGAATAAATCCACTCGGACATGTTTCTGATCATTCTGGCGGCGCTCTTGCACAGTAAGTACCGGATAACGTTCATCAAACCACGGAAACATATTTATACACAAAGATGCCAATTTAATTAACCATCAAAAATATCCATGTGAGGTGTAGATGGGAGGTTCCACAAACTATAAATTTACATGAACTCTTGATATTTAATTCCTCTACCTTTACAGGTGGACTGTGCGCAGATCCAGTAACTCAGTCACCGGTGACAATAACAGCATCAGAAGGGGATTCGGTGCAGTTGGATTGTAACTATACAGACAAGGGTATGAGCTACATGCAATGGTATCAGCAGAAACCGGCACAGCCACCGAGATGGATTATTACCAATGCATTAGTAGTGGAGGAAAATGAAGTTTCAGGACGATATCTGCCGGCTACTGACAAGTCCACACAGAGCGGCTCCCTCAATATAAGCGCCCTCAGTTTGGAGGACGGGGCGGTCTATTACTGTGCAGTGAGGCACAGGATTAGATTACAGCTAAAACCCCCTACAAAAACCTCAGCGAGTATTTACAACTCCACGAAGATGTTTTGATCACGTGTTCACGAAGGCGGCGATTCTATTTACCAGACAATTTGACCTTGTTCAAATCATCATAGAAGCACTTTGGTAAATCTCGAGACTAAACCCCATGCCGCGATTTATATAGTAAGCAGATACCAGGAGTATCGAGCTATCAGTTGAAGGATGCGCTCAGAAGTGGAGGTAATATAGCAGAAAATTACCGGCTGTTCATCCAGAATTGTTAACTCAGATGAGCCCACGGACACAGACTTCTCGGCATTCGTTCCTATAACTAAATTCAGAATGGATCAAAGTCTGCTGAAGTTCATAACAAATGAAATGCACAATAACCGCCACATAGACTCACTTAGCAACACGACTATTATTATAAATCCGGGACAGAGACTCACCTCGCAGCACGAAGATAGTCTATTCCCGCAGCTGACATTGGTGTATTGTGTGGTGGTGAACTGCCTTCTTGTGGTCCCTGATGTGCAGGTACACACACTGTGCTGTTAGTGAGGGAGTTCCAGTGATTTGGCACAGTGACCGTGAAGGAACAACGATATATTTCCATGTAGGGATGTAGAATAACTTGGAAGGGAACCTCGAGGTTGTGGGTGTTCCCATGTGCCCGCTGCCCTTCTTCTCCTAGATGGCAGTGCTCGTGTGTTTGGATTGTGCTGCCTAAAAAAAAACCTTGGTGAGTTGCTGCAGTGTATCCTGCAGATGGTGCACACGGCTGTCACTGTTCGTCTGTGGTGGCAGGAATGAATGTTCATGCAATGGGTAGCAATCAAGCGGGCTGATTTGTCCTGCATTCTGTCGAGCCTCTTGAGTGTGGTTGCAGCTACACTCATCCAAGCAAGTAGAGGGTATTCCATCTCACTCCTGACTTGTACCTTGTAGATGGTGGACAGGCTTTGGGGAGTCAGGAGGTGAGTTACTCGCCGCCGGATTCCTAACCTTTGATCAGCTCTGGTAGCCACTGTATTTATATTCCTGGGTCCAGTTCAGTTTTCTGTCAACTCCCAGGATGTTGATGGGGTGGGGGTTTAATGTCTATTAAGTCCCATCTTATGTGTACCCATATACAGTTGGGTACACATAAGATGGTTGCCTGGCACGCAAACAGTCACCCGGGAAAGAGACATTAAAGTCAAATCGGTTCTATAGTGTCGTCCCTCTATTCTGGGGTTGTGTGCCGTGTAAACCCTTTCAGTATTCCTGATGGCAGGTGATGGGAACGGAACAGATGCCTGGTCAACAATACTGCAGAGGTCAATGGCAATCCGCTGGAATAATTTGAAATAAACAGTCACAGAATGATAAGGACATTCATGGTCAGCAATGCCCTCTTAGGGCATGGTAACTGGAAGAGCAGGAGGTGAATGGCACAAGAGGCCTAGAGAGTGGACTCTATAAATCATTGCATTCCAATGTCTCTGGGCAGACTGGGCAACAATGTTTGCACAACGTTTCTCATCAATAAACAAATCTACTTAAAAATAACGGCGTCCACAGTTCCTTATTTGTTAACCAACAAAATCACAATCCTACACTAGAAGTTAATGCATATACTTTACATTGTGATTATATTAATCCGTCAAGCCTGCTTCGACAGCACCTTGCGAACCCGGAATCTCTTCCATCTAGAAGGATAAGAGGAACAGCTGCATGAGAACACCCCTTCAAGCCGCACACCATCCTCATTTTGAACCATATCATAGAATCATAGAAACACTACAGTGCAGAAAGAGGCCAGTTGGCCCATCGAGTCTGCACCGACCACAATCGCACCAAAGCCCAACCCCATTTCCCTGCTAATTTTACCCGCTAATCCCTCTAACCTACGCATCCCAGGACACTAAGGGGCAATGTTAGCATGGCCAATCAACCTAACCCGCACATCTTTGGACTGTGGGAGGAACCCGGAGCACCCGGAGGAAACCCACGCAGACACGAGGAGAATGTGCAAACTCCACACAGACAGTGACCCAAGCTGGGAATCGAACCCAGGTCCCTGGAGCTGTGAAGCAGCAGTGCTAACCACTGTGCTCTACGTAACGCGGCTCCCTTGCGTCAAAATCCTGGAATTGGTTTTCGGTTTAAGATTACGGGCAGAGGACAACAAATCAGAAAAGTATGAAAGGAGAATTGAAGGAAAGTGAGACATTACGAGTGCGAAATACAAAGTCAAAAGCTGTGAGAAAGACAGAAAGGAAGAGATTCAGAAATGACCCTGAATGCATTGTTCTCTCAAATTACTCATATTTCACTCACGTCTATTTATATAGTTGCATTGTTTGAAAACACGTCTCTCAGTAAAAGCCCGCTGGAGACGGCCCATCGACAACCTTGCACTTGCGGACAGCGTCACGTAACCTGAGTCACCGCCAGAGGGCGCAGTCGTCACATATTTCTCCCAACTTGAAATGATGGCGACAAAACCTCTGGCACCATTCGCATATCGTTGCTATTGGCAGTAACCACACAGTCCCATTTTTCTGCTCTCACCTCATGTATCCTGTATTAGTAAATGGGCGACACGGTGGCACAATGGCTGGCATTCCTGCCTCATAGCAAAGGGGGCCCAGGTTCAATTCCAGCCTTGGGTAACTGTCTGTGTGGGGTTTTCACCTTCTCCCCGACTCTACGTGCGTTTCCTCCCACAGTCCAAAAATGTGCAGGTTAGGTGGAATAGTCATGTCCCTTAGTGTTAGGGGGATTAGGAGATTAACACGCGGGGTTACGGGGATAGGGCCTTGGTGTGACTGTTGTCGGTGCAAGCTTAATGGGCTGAATGGCCTCCTTCGGCACTGTAGGGATTCTATGAAGAGACTTCTGTTGATTTACTTGTTTGGCACTGGTTGTATCAGAAATGCGGGTGGATCTATGAGCGTTGTGGGGGCGTGAATCTGTGTTTCCACTCCAGGAGAATATTTCCTGAGCTGCAACGTTACTGATTCGGGAGAAGGACCTCTGCTCGTCAATATATCACTTTTTCACTTAGCGTTTCCTTCCCAATTAAAAGTAAAGAATATGCTGTTCTCCTGACTGCTGTAATTTAGGTATATTAATCAAATGATGACCACTCTTTTTAAAGAAAAATATTTATTGGGTGTTGGTCACAAGTCCAAGATTTTGTCGATCACTAATTGTCCTCGAAACGGGCTGGGCAATTTGAGAGTTAGTTATGTGACTACAGTTGTTCTGTAGTCACACACAGACCAGGCTAGGCTAGGAAGGCAGATTTCCTTCCACAAAGTGCATTAGTGAACCAGGTGGATTTGCAGTGATCGCGTTCGGAACGATCATTGCGAGTAGCTTTCAATATCAATTAATCACATTTAAATTTAACCAGCTGCTGGGGTAGAATTTTGACTACTTTTCTCGTCAATCGAATTTAAATGTAACCAGTTGATATGATGGGATTGAACTACTTTTCCCAAAGCATCATTCTGGGTTCGTGAATTACTTTCCCAGTGACTCCATGTTGACAATGATTAAGAAGAAAAAACGGAAGTTCTTGAAGTTGACACTTCCCAGTATATTATATGAGATGGGGCCACAACTACCAAGTGCATCTTGTTGTCCCTGAGTGGACCTTTGAAGAAAAGGCAATCTCATAATTAGCTGCACTATAACAATTTGATATCCTAACCCTGCTGATTTCAGGCACTGTCGAGTTTCAGTACAACATCCACAGTACACTTTTTACATTATCTCAGGAACAATAAACAGGCAACTAGAGCTCACTGATCGACTTCCCTGTTCCTTTAGTAAAACAACGAAGATTGCAAAGTATCTCACAGCCCATCCACTGATTTCTGAACATTCGAACATAAAACTTCGGCTGCCTGCAAATCTGCTCTACCATTCAGTCAGATTACAGTTCATCTGATCTTCCGTTTAAATCCACTTTGCTGCCTTGATCTTCTTGAACCGTGGCATAAATTTTAGTTAAAATATTGGTTTCACTCAGCTTTAAAATTATTCTGTGGCCCTCAGCCTCCACCGTTCTCTGGACTCTCACTGGAGTCTCAGGCACTAATGCTCGGATGCGAAAGCTAAGAGAATGTGCCCAGAACATTGATTGGAAATCCACCAAATCAATCAACACTCCTTGCTCCTCCGTTCCAATAACAAAATGAAGTTTTTTTTTCTTGACATCCCGTTTCCAAAGCGGAACAATTCGCCCAACAGGGACACCGAATGGAGGACAGGTTGGAGAGCTTCCATTCACTAACAGTCATCTGAGCAATTATCAATCTCACGGAGCCACTGGCGAGACACGGAACTGACGCGTGAGCTTTCTGAGAAATGTCGTCAGATTATTAAGGGTGGGGATTAGAATGGGTGTCTTCAAATATCCGATTCCTCCTTTACAGAGCGGACAGAGACAATGAAGATACTCATCATTTGGATTGTGTGGGGGGCATTTCTAACAGGTATTTCTGGGCATCACGTTAGTTTTCTCATTTCCAAAACTTGGGTTGAATCTTACTGTTGAGTACACATCACTCTTTTCTTTATCTATTTGAACATATTTTCCAGGTCTGAGCCATGGAGATTCTGTCACTCAGTCGCTGTCCTCAGATGTTAAGCCAGAAGGAGACGCGGTGACATTAAACTGCAACTATGATACTGCAGAAACCTACTATATTTTATACTGGTATCGACAGCATCCAGACTCCCAGCCCGAGTACATACTGAGAAAGCACTCGGGGGGTGATGAATATCAAGCAGATTTTGCTAAAATCCGTTTCTCGACTGACCTCCAAACCTCGAAGAAATCCATCAGTTTGACTATCTCGGATCTGCAGTTGTCTGACGCGGCCGTGTATTACTGCGCTTTCAGCCTCACAGTGATGGAAAGCAGCCTGAGTCCTGTACAAAAACTGTCTCAGCAGGATAAGTCAGAGCTCCTCGCTGCTGTATAGAACTTCTGGCAGATGCAGCCACAATGAGCAGCGGCGCTGTCAGCCGCTCAAACACAAACCGACAGGAAACCATATTCACCTCGGATCAACTGTCACCCAACTGTTTCCAGGAGAGGCCGAGAAAACAAACTGCAGAACCGTTTTAGGCCGACAAGTCCATCACATAATGAATGTGTCAATTAAATCGTCCCTTCTGCTGCTAATCAACTCTGTTTTCCTCTAAAATCAGCCCTGGGTGATAAAATCCCAAACATCCGTCAAACCTGGCCGTGAAGCGCCACACACACAGCAGACGGACAGTTCTCCATGTTTGTGTGACGTCCTCTGATCCCGAAGTCCCTATTTGTCCTTTCCTTATTTTTCCATGCCTGCTAACCATATTGAACACCCGTCGCTCGATCTCCCTTTTCAGTTTCTGGGGGCCTTTGAGGGTGAGCTGTTCATAGCGTTTATTTGATCACTATTGCTACATTCCAGACAGTTTGCACAGCCTGAACACATTTCATAAAGTTGCGACTTTGATTTCTCAAATAAATCCGAAGTTCAGAGCAGCCAGTTTCCACATCTCCCTGACTGTCTCCACCGAATACCAGGGTAGCATTAAACTTCTTACCATATCCGCATTGTTCATCTGTTTCTCGCTGCTCCTCGTTTCTGTAAATCAGATGAGTATTCGAATACTGTTCGGGAAAGATTGTGAAATTCAATTGAATGATCAAAGTCAATGAGTTCTGAAATCTGTTCATTTTTCATAAACTGTTTCTGACCCAACAACACACTCTGATCTCGGGCCAAAGGCTCCAGAAATCTAAAAGGGGAGATGAACAAGAGTTGTTTAGTGTTACAGACAGGCATGGAAACAGCTTCAAAACACTAATTGAACGAAATAGATCAAATAGATTTCCGAAGGCGAGTTTTATTATGAACGCGCCTTAAAATCAACGAATACAATTTCGCAAGTGTTCCTCACTTCTTATGGGGGGTTATATTTTGTTCTTTTCTGTGACTCTCACTGGGTTTAATTCTTGTCCCTATTGATCGGTGTGACAGCGCCATCTTCTGGCCACCAACTGGAACTCCCATTCTGGGGGGTTTCGGACTGGATCCGCTCTATCTCTGTATCAGTGTGTGCTCCATCGCACGGAAATACACGGCAGTATCCGACAGAAGAGCCCCGCGAGATGTAAAGGAACTGTTTCATTTCCCTTCTGCAAATCTGCAGAAAACCTTCGTTTGGGGAACTTTCGTAACCCCCTAAGCTATATTTCTTCAGGAAATATCTCGGAGCTTCCCCGGAATACTGCATGTACCAGAGTAGAGTGGGGGTAGTGCAGGTTATCAAGTAACTGCAGTCCAGTCCACACTGTCCTTCCCGAATTGTTAATTGGAAATGAACCTGGAACACTGAAGTTTTGCCACTCATTCCTGTCACACAAATACAGATTGGCTCAAAAGTTAGGGTTTCAAAATAACCACTGGATGACATGGTTACTATTTAATAATGGACCCGCCGGGCAGCAAGATCATTATAATCAGTAAGGAGCATGGAGAACACATGGTTTCCGGGTATACATCTCGATGCAAAGTAACAAAATGCTCTAATTCTGCCGATGATTCCAATCCAGTGTAAAGGGTAGCCCCTGTTATAATCTGGGTTTATTTTTTGAGAAACTGAGGGGCATTTCCCAGAGACAGGATTGGCTACTCTGCCGGAACTGATGGATATTCCCCGCCAATAAATGAGAGCTGTAAAGAATCGCATTTTCTGGTTCCTTCTGTGTCTCATGTGACTTTCATCATAACTCTGTCTCATTGCTTCCGTCTCTCTGTTATACCAACCTCTCATTTTTTGTAAACCTCCTTATCGCTATCAAATGACTGGAAATTAATTCAAATAATTCAAGGGGTGACAACTGATTTTGACAAACTCGACAAACAAAGCTACCCGAAACCACCAGCGGGTGGCGTGATTTACCGTAATTGCGGAGTTTTCACATTGCTACCTGACAATCAATGTGTCCTTTCTATTTGTCTCATTTAATGAAACCGTCATTACCAGAGACCATGTGAATGGCAGTGTAAATAAGAAACAGCTAAAGTTAACGACATAAACTTAAGATCACATGTGTTCTCCGCTCTTGGATTGTTTGGAAATGGATAATGTTCACCAGATTTAAGCAGTGATCCTTCCTTGTTGATCAGCCCCACTACTCGCCATCAGCAATTGCTGAAGCGATTCATTCCGCTGCTGTCTGCACCCGGGCAAAGACGGTGAAAGCAAAAGTAGTGGAGCAGACCATGGCTGTATTTCGCGTTTTATTGACAGTCATCCAATGGAGCAGCACCACCTTATCCTCACTGCTCACATCCGCACAGCGAAGTGTGTAAACCACCAAGGGAATCCTGCAAATCCATAATATTTGCAGATCGTGCGATGGGCCATTCACCCCATCGTGCGTGCTTGGCTGTCATTAATTGGTACAGTGGTGTCACAGTGGTTAGCACTGCTGCCTCATAATTCCAGGGATCCGGGTTCAGTTCCAGGCTACGTGGAGTTTGCAGATGCTCCCAGTGTCTGTGTGGGGTGCCCCTTTTCCTCCGACAGTTCAATGATGTGCAGGTTAGATGCGTTCAGCATTCCAACTTGTCAAATATTTGTGGGTTAGAATAAATCGCCACGATAAATCTGTGGGGTTACGGTGATGGAGCAGGAGAGGACCAGGAAAATATGCTCTGTCGGAGAGTCACTGCAGACTCGAGGAGCCTGATGGCCTCCTTTTGCACTGTATGGATTCGAAGACAATTATTGATCTTTTCATCAACTGCATTCCCTAAACTCCATATTCCTTATGCAAACGTAATTGGAGCAGCGCTGGTAAGCTTACTTCCAGCAATGTAGCTCAAACAGACATGAGAGTTTCTTTATTGAATTTTCAGTCATCTACCGGAATCACTCAAACATTCTGGTTCACTGTGTACCATTCAGGATACCTGTCACTGTATCAAGTGGTTAGCTGTTTTCCGTCAAACACTTACTCATCTCGAACCTCTTAATGAGGAAGTATGATCTGTATTGCTGAACGTTCCCCTCCAGTTATTTCTCGGATCTGATCTGCTTTCTTCCCGACTACAGGATACAATAGCAAATCTTCCCTTGTTGGTGTTTCTTCCAACATTTCGGATTATACAAGCATCTAAAATCAATCGTAGGAGCTATTCGGTTACCTCCTTTACCGACTTCTTGCATAGAATTAATACGAGACAATATAAATCTCCATTACTATTGTTGCATAATTTGTCTGCATATTTCTTCCACTATCTTCCTTCCCGGTGCAGAGACATGGTGAGGGACACAATAAGTTCAGAGATAGGGTTGTCGAGGTGAAGAGCTATAGAGTGACACGAAGATGTACAGATTCCGAAAGATACTGAGAAAGAAACTCCTGATATTGAGTTTGATGTAACGGTTAAAATGCACTCAGTGTAAACGTTTGCATCCCATCTTCTGATTCTGGTTCGCACGCTGTCTCTCAAAGGCAATCAAGAAAGACTTCCATTTATATACCGCCGTTCATGACATCAGGACTTCACAGAGCTTTACACCCAAAGAAGTCTTCGAATTTTCATCACTGCCTTAATATAGGAGACGTGGCAGTTAATAGGCGCGCTTCAAACTCCACAAAGAACAAAGTGATAATCAGGTCATCGATTTTAGTGATATAGATTGGAGGGCTGATGGAAAGTGACATCTGTCAGAAAACCTGTCATTCTGTCATCTAAGTTGCCATTTCCGCTCATCGGTCGCACAGATATACATTCAAGTTCTCATTTCAGGTTTTGGCTCATTTAGTTCCACTGTTGAGGTGGAGGGTGGGTGATGCAGGCTTTATAAACCTATTACTAAGGGTCCGAAGCTGTGTTGCTGCTGTGTTCTGTATTCTGATATTATGCATCATTTTCTCTTTTTGACTTCGATATTCATTCTTCTCATTCAGGCCAGTGAGGAAATGGAGGCAGTGTTTCAGGATCCACCGAGTATCAGAGTGAGTTACGGAGACAGTGTGAAGCTAAACTGCAATTATTCGACATCACATACTTCTACTGCTTTCTTCTGGTATATTCAGCACCCAGAGAAACACCCTCAATATCTTTTGGAAAAAAGGAGTACTGGAAAAAATGTGACTGCCTTTGGGAAGCGGCTGCTTTATGCTACTTTAGATAACACAGCAAGAACTGTTCCTTTAAGCATTCACTATGCGCAGTTCTCTGACAGTGCGATGTATTACTGTGTACTGGGACACACAACGTTACCAGGTCAGTCGAGACCCGTACAGAAAATGTTCCTTCTTTCTAATATGACGTTTTGACTCCACACAAGGTTGTGATATTTTGCAACTGCAGCAGCAATGTGATGTACATTCTATTAACTACATTCAACAGTTAAATTTGTCTGTATGTGGTTCACTATCTCGTCGGTTGGGCTTTCTCCACCTGCTCAGACTCTTTTCGCAAATCTCTTTATGTGGTTCCCGCATGCCTGACTGTGAGGTTTGTCATTCTCTCTCTCTCGCTCGCTCCCACATTCTCAGTTTTCTTTTCTCACATTCCCGTTTTTATCGCCCCATCAGACGCATTGCACTCGGTCTCATCTCCCGTTGATTTGCAATGGTATTAATTATCTCCGAGTATTATCATCCTCTGGGTTGGCATTGAACAGAAACTGAGCTGGATTATTGTGTGTTTGTGTGCGTGCGCGTGCGCGTGTGTGTGTGTGTGTCTGTTTGTCTGTCTGTGTTTTGTGCGTGTGTGTCCCTATTTCTCTTACTATTCTTTCTGTCTATCGTTTTCTATAGTTCTGCCTCTCTATTTTCACTCTGTTGTTCTCTCAGCTGGACTTATGTCGTGTTCAACGGTTTGCAACTGTAACAAAATTAATTTTCTCTTAACCACACCCACTGATCCAATACATTAGTGCCTAACGGTATTAGATTGCAGTTTACTGGATCAATATTTCTGCTCAATTCGGTGACACGATTTCTCAACCAGTTTTTATTTTATATTGTCCCACAAATCTTTCTATTGGTAACATCAATTTCTGATACTATGATCACTATTGCTGAGATTTTCTACTTCACCCACCTCCTTCCACATGGAATACAATCACAGAATCATTGCAGCACATCCAAGCTTTCGGCCCTTCCATTCCAGGCTAGCTCCTTGCAATAACAATTTACCTATATTCACTAGCCGACAGTTCCTAATAACTGTGGAATTTCATTTCATTCAGCTGTTAATGCTATTGCTCTTTGAAAACCATGTGCTCATCGGTCTTTGCCACCAATTAATTTAACTGTAGACTTAAATCTACCATCCTGCCTGCGCCATGTATCCTTTGACTCCGTTGTAGATCAGAAACATGTCCAATTCAGCATTCGATATTTGGAAGGCCACAAAAAAAAACCTGAGAGAAGAAATTCCTCTTATCTCTGCTAAATTGGAGGCCTCTTAATTTGAAATTGTGCCACGAGTTCTCCTTTCTCCAATCTCCACATCTATGTTGTGAAACACGCTGAGAAAAAGTTATGTTTCCAAATGTTCGTCTCTCATTGATCGATATTCAAGTGTATGCCGGCACTTCTAACTAAACATATTGCCACAATTCAAACATTTGTTCCCTGGAAATAACGTAATGAATCTTCCCCGAACAGCTTCCATGCACGTATAACCCTTCTTAAATCAGGACACGAAAATTGTGTTGAGGTATGATTTCACCAACACTCTGTATAGTCAGAACATTTTGTTTGCCTTCCTAAATATGTACCGTACCTGCAATGCTAACGTGTTGTGATTTATGTACGTATGTACCTCGGTAACGTGCAGTCTGTAGTCTCTCCCAAAATAGTCTTATTTTCTATTCAAACCAGTAATCTGGACAATCTCATTTTTGCCCCATTTGCCTCAGGGACAAATGTCAATGTAACCTAATTTTTGGTGATAAACAATGGTTACTCCCCCGAAGTTCAGTGCGAGCATCACTGTTCTGCACTATATATGTTCCGTGTTCTTGTCATGTTGATTGAAATTTCTAAATATTTCGAATTGTGTCACAGATTGAGAATTGTACCTTTCAGCTGCAAACGGACAGGTGCAGGCTTGCAGAATTGGTAAATGAGTGAAAGCTGGAATTTAAGGTGATGCATCTTGACAAAAGGCGTTAACGAGGGCTGATATATGTCAATGCATGGAAGGGGTTCCAATGAAGGAGGTTGCTTTGACCTAGATCATGCCACGTTCCATCTTTGTTATTCCAAATGTCGTCCTCAGTTGACTGTGTGAATTCGTTTTCTGCTTTGTCCACTATCCAGGAGCGCAACTCCCTCTGCACACTCATTTTGTTTTACTTTTATGCCTTTGTTCCATTCCCTAAAGGATAAATCCTTCAGATTGGCACAAGGGGTTTCAACACGAGGAGCCAGGAAACAAACCAGAACGCAACGACGATTTGTTAAGAACTGGGAAAAATTTAGATTCGGAATAAACTTATTAAAACAAATGAAAATTGGGTAATATAAATTTTTAAAAGGAAATTTATGAGGACAGCTGAAAGAAGGGGGTACTGATAAGTGAACTAACATGCCAGTCAGAAAAGCAAGGGTCCACATATATGATTGAGGGAATACAATCAGGTGTGGAAGAGGTAACTTCAATGTGATCGTTCAGGGAATTGGAACTTATATGCTCTAGATGCTCATACAGTTGTATAATATTGGTTGCTGTTTGGCAATAAGGGGCATGTCAGATTTCAGGAAAAGTTGGTTGTTGGAAAAAAAGGGGTTACTTCATGTTAACGTCCGTATTTATAGCCATTAGTGTAGTTACGTGCACTGTATTGGTGTTTTATCGCCATGCTTGTCATGCGCTTTTTAAAAATGTTAATAAATGTTCTTTATTAAATGATCGCAACAAGACTTGACTGTTCCTCCCGGGTTTGCATATCGTACTAAATGGACACCAAATTGAAATATAAACCATTAAGCACCAGTGTTCCAAGTTACACCTCTAGGTTCTGGGATACCCTCGTATTTAACATTAGCAGGGTACATAACAGATGTGTATTAGAGGCAGACAATGTGTGAGAATTGCGAAGATTAAGAAGCCACTTGGTTGAAACCTTGAAGATCCTGAAGGCTGTGACCGGCTGATTTTCTTCCTGATGGCCTTAATGTGTGGAATGTTTTCTCAAAGAAAGAGTACCTGCATTTCAACTAGTTCAATGATTCATGCAAGGACAAATCACCAAATAATGTTTCTCACTGATTTATTTTAGCACTTCACTTCTGACCTACGAGGTCACTTGACACTTTCACGTTTTGTATCCGGAGGCAGGAATTGCGAGAGGGACGGGGTGAAAATTGAATAGTATGGGTATATAGTGTCTGGATTCAGATCATGAGAAGTTCTCAGTGACATGTTTCAACTCCTGTTTGAAGTTGACAGCGTGAATACTCAGAAGCTATTTCTCCATCCAGATAGTGTGAAGGATGAGAGTTTCAGATTAATGAAGAAGGACTGGAATGATGAGAAATAGCTGCGCTCAAATTGTTGATAATTTTGGATTTCACGATGAGATCGCTGTGGTTATTCAATTGTTCAACATGTTCAGGATTGATGTTGATGGATTTTGGGGCACTGAATGGCTTAAGGGATAAATGTACAGAGCAGATTTATTGTTTCATGAAAAAGATTGGTCCCAAACATGTTAAATGACAGCACTGATTGGAGGAGCCGAGTGGCCTCTCTTCTCCCGATTCTTATTTTCTTAAGAGGAAATCTCTAAGGAAGGATGGAGACAGAATGGAAGGGACAGGTTACATGAGCCTGGTGACCAGAAAGCAGCTGCCTTCTTTACATGTGATACAACTTTCTTCAATTGCCACCTCAGTGGAATAAAAGGGAAACTCGTGGTAGTTTTCTTACAGAGCTGCTGAAGACCAATTTCACCTCACAAGTCAAGGTGAAAAATTCTGTGACAAAATATACATTTCGATTTGTAATTTAAACCAAACCTTTTGGATTTTCTACTTTACTATGCTTACAGCGAGACTGCCAATATATATTGCTGCATGTTTCAATTCTTCTCGGAATTTCCTCTGCGTCACTGCATAAATACACGTGTTAGTGCAACAGCTCAGCAGCTGTAGCATGTTTCCACTTTCTTGGCGAATGAATTTTGGGTCATTGAAATTGGATCCTCCGAAATATGCTTCATCTGTAATTTTCACATAGAGGAAATCCACAACGTATGTCATCCACAACAGAATGAAACTTCCCGAGATGGCGAAGAGTAAAACAACAGATTTCTTCCTGTTCTTCATTTCTGGATCACTCTGATTATCTGCACTGATGTGAGCCCGGAGTCGACGGCGGGATCTACTGGCCGCCAGGATGTGTCTGACGGTCAGTGCATTAAACAACAAAATCAGAAGGAATGGCAGAATGGGATTTAATATACGTGCAAACCAGTCATAGGCTGTCCATGAGAAGGACGTGTAGAAAGCTGACTTTATATTACAAAACCAGGGCACATTGTTCATTATATAGAGCGGTTCATACATAAAATACCAGGGAATGCTTTTTAAACAACTCAGCAAACAGACCATTCCAATCACCACAGCTGCAGTTTTCTCGGTGCAATAGTTTGCTTGCAGTTTCTGGCAGCAAATTGCTACATAACGATCAAAGGTGAAAACGACGGTTAACCAAACAGAACTCTCCGTGGCTGCATAGATTATCACAGTACTCAGAGTACAGGCTGGAGTCAACGACATAAAACTTACTGGAAAATAAATGCCAATAATCCGGTTGAATATCACAGCGGTGACAACGACAAGGAGATCCGTCACTGCCATGGAAACCAGATATCGAGTGATGCATTTGGAGAGACCACACCTTCCGCGGGAGAGGATCACAATAGCCATCAAGTTAACTGAGAGCAAAAGCAAAATTAAAGTTGTAAATTTATTCAACAAATTCCAAGCACACGCATGGGTGCTGCGGGTTTTTTGTGACACTTTTGCTGGTTTATCTTCGTTATGCAAGACAGCTATTCTTGGCTTTTCAAGGTTAATTATATTTCATAAAGAGCTACAAGCGCAGACTCCATTTATGCCGCAAATTTAACGCTAAGGGTGTCTCAAGTCGCTTCACAGGAAAGCAATGCAGCAAAATTTGACACCTAACAACATGAGGCGATATCAAGTGAAATGCTGAATAACTTGACAATGAGAGCACTTGACACTTAAGGGAACTATATAATGAGCAGAGTGAGGAAGAAAGGCAATGGCGGCAATTGCAAAGTTTGGGACCGAAAGGCTGTAGATCTCCGGGTTGCATGTAAAATTCGGCATTCAAGCTTTGGACCATGTAACAGATAAGCAGAATAGCCTGTAAATACGGTTGTCATATTAGTTACATCTGTGTGGTTAAAATGTATAATGTGATAAGGATTTGGTTTGGCTTGTTAGGATTCCACGGGAATATTTTCAGTAAGTATGATGTGTCAAATTAACACAATTTAAGGAGCATCAGCTGTGTTTTCATCAGAAATCCTGCTTGCTGGAAAAATACATTTCCAATCTGTTGAGCAATGACACTAATTGTTCCGTAATGAGAAGTGAAAGAAAAGGATATATATTGTCTGGAGTTTCGAAGATCTTGTTGAAACAAACAAACTTCTCGAAAGGCTTGACAGAGTAAATACTGGAAGGTTGTGCCCGCTGATTTTGGAATCATGCCCAAAGATTGTATTGCTGGAAATGTTTTCTCACGTTACCCCCTGTCGCTGAATGCCCAGGAACTATAGGTTACAAAGATATGAAAAACCTCACCTCGGTATACACATACTGGCAAGAACAGCCACAGAGTATTGAATGTGTCAGAGACTTAATGAGTAAGGCTTAAGTTTAAATAAAATACATATTTAAGTGATGAAAAGACAGGCTACCACTGAGTAATAATGTTTTAGAAGAAACCTGGAAACAATTATGTCATGTTCTTTATTACCATAATGAGCGCTAACTTCATAAATCAATGATGCATCAAGTTAATGATTTAGTACCACGACTTACCCGGAACTCCAATGGCAGCAAGAATTGGATAGTAAATGGCATAAACTACACCAGATATTCGCCCGTGCATTCTGTATGAGAAACGATGACAGTTAATCACAAAGATTCTCTGTCACAAAGTCACAGGCACCCACATTAATACTGTTGGAAATCTACAGGGACGCAATTAATTTCCAAAATTATTTACACTTACTTGAACAAACAGATTCAGCATTCATTTTCCATGTTCATTCTGGGAGGGGTTAGCATATTGCGATATTCCAGGGAGGGGACGATCTAGTCTTTCTGTCTCTTGCCGCCTGGGTAATTTTGAGTTGAATTACTTAATACTTGGGCAAAAGTAACGGATGCTTATCATGTGAAATGTTCATTATAATGATACAGCTAAAAAAAATTATAGCTACGAGGCAGCAGGCAGCATAGCTCAGTGACATTAGAACTGATGAAAATCGGAATGATAGTAAGATTTAAAAAACTACTGAAGCTGGAATCTGGAACAAAAACAGAAAATGCTGGAAAATCCCAGCAGGTCTGACAGCATCTGTGGAGCGAAGCGGTCTGACAAAGGGTCATTCAGACTCGAAACGTTGGCTCTATTTTCTCTCTGCAGATGCTGTCAGACCTGCTGAGATTTTCCAGCATTTTCTGTTTTTGTATCGAAATGACAGTGACCGTCACATGCTATCGAATGGCCTCATATAACAGAAGTAGGAGTCCCATGCAACATATAAGTTCCTCATAAAATGTAAGTCATTCCCAGACAGTACAAATGATGCCGACAGACTCCACCGACCATCACGCCACAATAGCATGCATTCTCACAAACACATTCACACAGCACCGGAAACATCATGAAACTGCCCAATGCGCACCACGTGGGAGCTGTCAAAAAATCCGACAGAAGAACATATGGAAATTAATAGATATGTTGATAACAATCCCAGCCCTCTTGACTATTCCACTCGTTTCTTTCCATGTTTATTTTTCTCTGGACCCCATTTCTATTGTGCTAGCTAGATTCTCCTTGTTTTCTGGTGTTTTAAAGCTCTGGTTATTTATTTCGTAGTCGTTGTGTCATTCATGAATTCACTAGGCTCTCTCTATAATATTGCTTCATCATGGTCCCCTGTTTGATTAGGATACAGGGACGAACAAAATCGAGATTGTCTCTTCCGTCGCGGTATTATGTTACATAATGGCATGCACCCCTCAGAAAGCATTCATTTTGCTTTGCATGTCGATTGTTTGAAATCTGTTTTAATGGACCCAAACATTCATTCCCTCCACCACCAATGCAGCCGTCTGCACCATATACACGATGCACTGCAGGGACTCACCAAGCCTCCTTAAGCGGTACATTTCAAGCACACAACAGCTGAAACCTAGAAGGACACATCGGAACACTATCACTTTCCAGACTTGGAAATGTACTAGATTCCTTCACTGTCCCTTGGAAAATATTCTGGAATTCCCTCACTACCAGCGCTGTGGGTTTATATACACCGCAGCGACTGCAACCTTTCAAGAAGGCGGTTCACCACCACGTTATCAAGGGCAATTAGAGATTGGCAATGTCTACTGGAATAGGCCCGTGAGCCTTACATCTGTAGTGGGTAAATTGTTGGAAGGTACTTTGAGAGACAGGATCTACAGGAATTTAGAGATGCAAGGACTGATTAGGGAGAGTCAGGATGACTTTGTGAGAGGAAAATCATGTCTCACAAATTTGATTGAGTTTTTTGTAGGGGTAACCAAGAAGGTAGATGAGGGCAGTGCAGTTGACGTTTTCTACACGGACTTCAGCAAGGCCTTTCACAAAGTACCGCATGGTAGATTGTTGCATAAGGTTAAATCTCACGGGATCCAGGGTGAGGTATCTAAATGGATACAAAATTGGCTTCTTGACGGAAGCCAGAGGTTGGTTGTAGAGAGTTGTTTTTTCCAACTGAAGGCCTGTGACCAGCAGTGTGCCTCAGGGATCAGTGCTGGGTCCACTATTATTTGTCATTTATATTAATGATTTGGATGAGAATATAGGAGGCATGGTTAGTAAGTTTGCAGATGACAGTAAGATTGGTGGCATAGTGGACAGTGGAGAAAGTTATCTTCAATTGCAACGGGATCTTGATTGGGCCACTGGGCTGACGAATGGCAGATGGAGTTTAATTTAGACAAAGGCGAGGTGATGTATTTTGGTAGTTTGAACCAGGGCAGGACTTACTCAGTTAATGGTAGGGCGTTGGGAAGCGTTACAGAACAAAGTGGTCTCGGGGTACATGTTCATAGCTCCTTGAAAGTGGAGTCTCAGGTGGACAGAGTGGTGAAAAAGGCATTCGGCATGCTTCAATTCATCGGTCAGAACATTGAATACAGGAGGTGGGACGTCTTGTTGAAGTTGTACAAGACATTGGTAAGGCCACATTTGGAATACTGTGTGCAATTCTGGTGACCCTATTATAGAAAGGATATTATTAAACGAGAAAGAGTGCAGAAAAGGTTTACTAGGATGCTACCGCGACTTGATGGATTGAGTTATAAGGAGAGGCTGGATAGACTGGTACTTTTTTCTCTGGAGCGTATGAGGCTGAGGGGTGATCTTATGGAGGTCTTTAAAATAATGAGGGGCATAGACCAGCTAGATAGTCAATATCTTTTCCCAGACTTGCAGAGTCTAAAACTAGAGGGCATAGGTTTAAGGTGAGAGGGGAGAGATACAAAAGTTTCCAGAGGGGCCTTTTCTTCACACAGAGGGTGGTGATGTAGTAGTGGAGGCGGGTACAATTTTGTCTTTTAAAAAGCATTTAGACAGTTACATGGGTACGATGAGGTATAGAGGGATAAGGGCCAAATGTGGGCAATTGGGATTAGCTTAGTGGCTTAAAAAAAAGGGGCGGCATGGACAAGCTGGGCCGAAGGGCCTGTTTCCATGCTCTAAACCTCTATGACTCTGTGACTCTACTGGCATCGCCAGCGAAGCCCACATCCCCTGAATCAATAACAATAAATAATCTATTCGAAACCAAGTCGAGCATGCCACCCACAACTGTCGATTACCTGCTGAAATTCTGGATTCTCGCTGCCGGGGGTTTCGACTGAAAATTCACAGCTCAGTTCCCCATTTAAATACTGGAGTTTCATTTTAAACTGTGGGCGTGGCCTCATTCACCGATGTTCGGGTCTGAAAGACTTCAGTGCAGCTCTGAGATCCAGTCTCCCAGAGCAGTCCAGCTCTGTCGTCTCAGCTCCCTGGCATATAAACCGTCAGCTCCAGACAGCAGAACGATGGGAATCCTTCTTGTTTTCACCCTGTGTGCCTGTTTACCCTGATGAGTACCGATCAAACTAACCCACATTGTGTGGATTGAATATAAAGTTGCTTCGTGTCCATCTCAATTACAGACACTGTCTCGGATTTTAGCCCCTTTGTTTGGTTCGGCTCTGATGGTCCATTAAACTCTCTGTGTTTAATTTCCAGGATCTTTCAATCAGCCAGTGACACAGAGCCTGGCAGCGTTGACCAGGAAGGAGTGTCAGTCTCTTACCATCACCTGTGTTTTCTGTGAAGTTCATGATTTAGAAAATGGTCATTTTTTCAGACAAACCCAGACCGGGACGGAGCAGGAGCGCGTCACCAGCGGAGGGAGATTTATTGTATTGGTGAATAAAGCAGAAAAGACATTTTCACTGGAAATTCGGGATGTGAGAGTTGAAGACAGTGCCACCTATTACTGTAACGTTCAGCACTGGTACTACTCACATAGGACACCGCATTCGGAGAGAGTTCGACAAAAACCTCAGGATAATCAAAACAGTAATTCCCAGCAATTCCCATGTTCGGTAACTTGACTTGTCGGTTTGATGTTATTCCCAGTTCAATCTAGTTTAATTTCATTTTAATTTCCACCTATCAGTTATAATTCTTCCAGGTTTTTCGCCATTAATAAGAATCTTGCATCTCTGCTCCTGTTCCTGGGATATTTTACCAGGAACTCAGAGAGTCACAAGGAAAAGTTTGATCCAATGAGGTTTTTTTTAAACAACCAATGTTCATTATTGATTCAAATCCCCTGAATAATCGAGAAACACTGATTGCTCGGTAATGGCTGCTCGGCAGTTTGAGGTGTCAATCATTCTTGTGCTGGGCTGACTGAGAGCGCTGACACTGTGGGGAGAATGGAGATTGCAGATGGGTCTGGGGCGGTGGTGACTGTCACAGCCGATAAGTGACTCCTAATCCTATTGTGTTGCAGCCTGTTTAGGTTAGTGTTCACCGTCAGTTTAAATTCGTTATCAGCATCACTTCAATTCTCTGCTTCTAAAGCAGGGTGCTTTCCAGTGGAAGATTTTCAATTGCAGATTTAGACTTGGGAGCAGATTAAGAAACCGAAGAGTCTCACAACTCGAAGAGTCAGGCTATGAGACCAGATTGAAGCAATGTGAGAACCCGAAGGACAGGTATCCCACAGGGAAGGAGGTTCAGCTCACTCGATCTGGACTATTATTGGTTTAAGGAACAGTAAAATGTCTCACTACGCTAGATTAAAGGCCAACGGGTTTATTTGGAATCACGAGCTTTCGGAGCGCTGCTCCTTTCTGAGGTGAGTGGAGAGTTGGGTTCACAACACGGCATATATAGACAGAAACACAATTGCAAGACAATGGTTGGAATGCAAGTCTTTACAGGTAATCAAGTCTTTACAGGCGCAGAGAACGCGAGTGGAGAGAAGAATAATCACAGGTTAAAGAGGTGCGAATTGTCTCAAGCCAGGACAGATGGTAGGACTTTGCAAGCCCAGGGAAAATGATGGAGGTTACATGTATTGTGACATGAACCTAAGATCCCGGCTGAGGCCGTCCTCAAAGATTCGCATTCCAACCATTACCTTGGAATTGCGTCTATGTGTATATGTGCCGTGTTTGCAAACCCAACTCTCCACTCACCTGAGGAAGTAGCTGCACTCCGAAAGCTCGTGATTCCAAATAAGGCTGTTGGACTTTAACCTGGTGTTGTGCGACTTCTTACCGTGCCCACCCCATTCCAACGCCGGCATCTCCAAATCATGGTTTAAGGAAGGCATCGGTTAATCCTCACAACTGCCTGCACTCTCACTCTCCTAACTGGTTTCAGTGAGCGCCCATTAGGGGAGGCCGTGACCAAGAGGAATTATCACTGGACAATGAATTCAAAAACACAGCTAAAGTTCTGGGAACCCGCCAGGGCAGATGGTGGAATTTCAATTCAATAAACATATCTGGAATTATGAATCTACTGATGACCATGAAACCATTGACGATAGTCAGAAACCCCCATCTGGTTCACTGATGTCCTTCAGGGAAGGAAATCTGCCGTCTTTACCTGTCTGGCCTACATGTGACTGTAGAGTCACACCAATGTGTCTGACTCTCAACTGCCTCTGGGTCACTGGCGACGGGCAGCGTCGACACCCAGTTCTCATCAATGAATAAGAAGCAACTTGTGGACACACCGAACCCTGCTTCCCGCTCCCCGCTGGGAGGAAGCGGAGCCACTGAGCACAGGATTTCTCTCTGCTCCAGGAAATGTCAATGAGCTACCGGGAGAAGCAACCCAAAATTGCAGCGGCAGATCCAATACCTGCAGTGACAGGAAAACAGGAACATGACACAAATAGCTTCAAGAGCTAATTTTATAGTTGTAGGTGACATTTCATGCGCAATCAGTGACTAAAAATAATTACATCCTATCTGATTTTTATTTCCTTCCTCTTAACAATTATTTTGGCAGAATTCCAAAACGTTAGAATTGCATTCTCTTCCACATATTGATCGCTGATGGTGGACAATTCTGTTTGCATTATGTTTTTTGTCGATTTCAAAAACATGCGATTGTGCTCACTGAAGCACAATGAATCCCTCAAGAATTGGGTTGTGTCGCGGCTGAGGGTGCTGAACCGTTCCAAAGATTTTATTTTTGAGGACTAATGGAATCAATGGATTTGGAAATAGGACGCACAGTTAGCATTAAGGTAGATGAACAGATCTGAACATTCCTGAATTGTACAGTGGGTCCCCAAGGTGGATTGGTCTACCATGTTTCTAAATTTTATGTATCTTATTATCTGCATGAATTTCTTACACTCAGAGAATATAAATAATCAATCATGTGTATGGATATCGAAAGTTTGCAAAAGCTTTGACTTTCGGCTCTCGAAGGCCGGTAAGACATGAAAAACGGCATTGAAACACCGAACATTATGTTGTAGTTTCAAGGAGTTCCATGTGCAGAAACTGGTCCTTCGGTGGGAGAGCTGTTTCTTTCTTTAAATCATTCGTGTGACATGGCGTCGCTGGTTGGCCATCATTTATTGTGCATTCCTGGTCGCCCTTCAAATCAATGGCTGGCTAGGCCATTTTTAAGGGCAGTTGAGAGTCAATCACATTTCTGTGGCACTTTCTAAACATCCGAAATGGTTTCACGGTCAGCAGCAGATACTTAACTTCAGATTTTTAAAATTGAAGTCAAATTCCACCAACTGCCGAGGCAGGATTCGAACCAGGGCCCCAAAAGAACTGGATATTTATATATGAAATATGAAATGTCTATCAGAAGAGATAGACATGTTTAGAATATGTTTAAATCACGGGTAGATAGTTTTCTGATCGATAAGGGAATTAGGGGATATGGGGAGCAGGCGGGTAAGTGGAACTGATTCGCTTCAGATCAGCCATGATCTTGTTGAATGGCTGGGCAGGCTCGAAGGGCCAGATGGCCTACTCCTGCTCCTATTTCTTATGTTCTTATGTTCTTATGATAGAAACATTCGGGTATATTTACACGGAGACACATCAGAATGTGAAACTCGCTCTTTGGAGAAACGGCGTGATGAATTTATGGCACAGCTTGGGAGAGAGGAATAAAAAGACACACAGCTCAGGATGTAAATGGTTATTTCGGGTTCGAGAGGTGAACGGGCGTCCGAGGACAATCTTCGACCAGCTGGACTGAGTGGCCTATTCGTGTTAAGTGGAAAGTGTAGAATGTTAAACTCAGAGACTATTGTGTTCGGAAAGAACAGGGAACAATCAGCCAATGGACTAAAAGGATTGAAATTCTCACATACCCTGAAGGCAGTTCCCAGTGAGTAACAGTAAAACCACTGCGGAAACTGAACAGACTGAACCAACCGACAACTGAGAGAAATTAGGGCAAGTTTTCATGACGGTTAGAAACCGCCATGAACAGACAGAAAACAACTCAGATGTAGAAATAAAATGAAATCAACTTGCAAATATTTCTAATGGAAGTAAAACGGTAGAATTGATGGACGGAAACAGACAAAGAGCCCAACGGCAGACAGGAGTTACCTTGTAGTGTTGAACTGCGGCCAAAGGTCGATTTTTGACCCACAGGTATACATTGTCATTTCGGATTATTAGGTGCGGACGAAAATCTCTATTCTGTGCTGAACCTTGAGATTTACAGGTTCACAAGACTGCCCGATTTTCTTTCGGGCAATCAAATCTAGAGAGCAATTAATTCACTGAAAAGAAGAGTGAACTTTACGATTTAGTTTTCTGGTTCGCACTTCACCAATATATTTATTAGAAGATATTTAATAAAAATAGAATCATACTCCGCAAAAAAAAACACAATTCTGTCAGTAATTTGAAGGTTCTGCCAATGTACCTATTCGCTCTTCTTTGGTCCCCACTGGAATCCTGTCCTGTCCCAGAAGTTTCTCCCGCTCAATTACCGTTTGAAAGTTAATGCTAAGTCTGCTCCCAGCATCAGCCCTTCCGCATGCCATTCAGGTGACTGCAATTCTCTGTGCAAAAAGGTCTGAAGATCTGCCACGCTTGTTTATTTCCAATTCAAATTCACAGAATCCCAACAGGGCAGAAAGAGGTCATTCGGCCTATCGAGTCTGCACCGACCACGTCCCACCCAGTCCCAGGCTCTATTCCCATAACCCCACATATTTGCCTTTCTAATCTCCCTCTGGCACGAGGGTCAATGTCGATCAACGTAATCTGCACATTTTTGGACTGGGGGAGGAAGCCAGAGCACCCGGAGGAAACCCAAACGGTCACGGGGAGAACAGGCAAACAGTGACCCGAGCGTGAAATTGAACCTGGGTCCCTGGCGCTGTGAGGCAACATTGGTAACTGTGTCACTGCGCCGCCCCCAAATTCAATTAAACAAATTGCTGCAACAGCCAGGTATTAACCCGATTGACAAGTTTCCAGGATAAACGGCGACGAAACAAACAATTCATTTTATTTCTACACTGCAGATTCCAGCTCACCTGTGTCACCAAGTTCCCTTCTACAAACATCTGCTGCCGGCGACACGGTTATGTTAAGCTATGAATATTCAGGTCTCTGTCAGGACACAGTACACTGGTACCGTCAGACCCGAGG